>NC_050096.1:78007682-78632682 GCF_902167145.1 Zea mays | reverse complement strand
GAGGCAGAGCTTTCGGCTCGTCAGAGTGCGGCATCTTCCAGGAGATCCTTGAGTTTGCCCTGGATACGCCGCCCCTCGGTGGTGGATGGCTCCGGCATTGTTCGAAGTAACATCGCCGCTGCAGCTAGGTTCTGGCCGACCCCGCTGAAGGCCGGGGGCAGCCCTGCCCTAGCATCGTCAACAATACGACGCTGGACGTCCCGGGCCCGATGACGCGCTCCTCCAGCGAGTGCTCGGCATGCCCACTCCTGCTCGATGTTTTGTCGGAGCTGCACAAGCCGCCCCGCTTCTTCGTCGAGCTTGGCCTGCATCTCGTGGAGTTGCTCGAGCTGTGTGTCCTGACCCCCCGCAGGGACTCGGACTACAACTAGCTCCCGAGGGATCTCAACACGAGACGCAGGCGCAGGGGCGTCGTCGTTCTCTAGCATGCCGAGGCGGTCGTCTTCATCGTGATCCCCCTGATCGATGCGGAAACACTCGCGACTTGGGTCGTAACCCTCGTCGTCAAGGCTGTGGCCATCGTCAGAGCAACCGGAGAGGCAGTAGTCACATGCGGACATGAAGTCTCGCATGGCACTGGGATCACTGAGTCCGGAGAAATCCCAACCGAAGTCGGGGTCGTCCTCTTCCTCGGAACCCGCGGGTCCGTAGTTTGAGACGGCCGTCAGTCGGTCCAGGTTGACCACATATGGTACCCTGGAAGGTCAGGATATGCCCTCGCGAAAGCGCTCACCGACTGTCAAGCATTTTCTGTTCTCTGTCGTGCCCACGTTCCTCCCTCTCCGGTCTCCACCGCGCTCACCGACAATCCCACGGTTTCTGTTCTCCGTCATGCCCGCCTGCCTGGCTACTTAGGTTATCTCCAACAGGTTAGTCATTCTCATACCCATATTCAAATTCCACTCTGCGAAGAGTTTAATATACAGAGCAGAACAGTGCAAAAGAGTGTTTTTGAGTAAACTTTGGATAGAGTGCTTTAGACGGCCTTACATGCCTCCCCAACGGTACCTCGTGCGGTCATGCCGTGCCAGGAGCTCAGGATTGGCGACTTAAGACGGTCTCCAACGAGGGTCTGGATATGGTCTTGAAGTCTAAACATAGCGATTCATGGGTAGAGCTGGATAAAATATATGTGGCCCGTCAGCTCACTCGACTCATGGCCAGTTCGGTTTGGCTCAACTCGACTAGTTTCAGTTTTGTCACGAGCTAAGCTAGCATCTTAGCTTGGTTTGTTAACGAACCAGCTCGAGCTGAGCTCGATCCAACTCGTTAGCTTGAATGAGCTAGCATTTGTGAGTAAAACAAAGCCTTCATTTGTGGCGTATGAACTAATAAGTGATGTACTGAGTTAATTAGGTGTTGAATTCATGTGGTATGTGAAATTATAAGTACTATTACTCTATTCTAGTGTTAAATTGATCTAGAATTAATTAGTGATTGATTATATTGTTGTGTATTATATACATATTTTTTAGCTTGCGAGCTAAACGAGCCAGCTCGAGCTCGTAAATGAGCCGAGCCAAGTTAGCTCGTTAACTTAACGAGCCAGCTCGAGTTCGACCGAGCCGAACCAAGCTGGCTCGATATCGAGCCCTATTGATGGGTTTATTTCTGTGTCCAACAACATCCTATAAAGAGTGCGCTAAAATAAAGGAGCACCCGAGCATCCTCTATCTTTGGAGTCTTCCTATTGGTCTGTCGTCCGCTATCCGACTCTAGCAGCAACTTAACCGTCCAAAAGCACACCTGCAAGCCATGCAGCAGTAGTACGATCCATACGTTCGGCAACGGTAAGGAGCAATATGATTCCTGTTTGGTACAAGAATATATTCTATTTATATAGTTGGTATGTTATAGAGAATGAAATTTAGAGTACGCTACTGGACATGGTGGAGATATAGAGGATGAAATCTTTTGTTAGAAATAATAGCAATTTAGTGATGAACAAATTGATTCCGACAAGAATAAAAGGCACAACAACATGTTTCACATATCTATAATCCACTAGCATTTCATCAACTAGTGCTAGGGATTGAAGGAATACAAATATGCACATGCTTAAAGTTGGGTTGTCAGCGCTAGAACAACGCAATAGTTGAAAGGGAAATGTGCCCTTGGGCCATTTCTATAAGATTTTGGTGATTAAGTGCCCAACACACATTAAGGGAATGAGTATATGCCAAAGGGTGGACAAAGTGCAAATCAATACAAAGGTATGATTCTAGACTTAGTATATTGGATTTTGTGTACTAACATATTTGAAGTGCTAGAATCAGAGAAAAGACAATTGAAAAAGACTTGGCTCAAGCAGCCAAGACTCTACTCAGTCTGGGTGCATCGGACTGTCCGGTGGTGCACCGGACAATGTCCGGTGCGCCAGGCTGGCTCTGGTGAAAAGGCCGCTCTCGGGAATTCGTCGGCGGCGTACGGCTAAAATTCACCGGACTGTCTGGTGAGCCAACGGTCGGCTGGGCCAACGGTCGGCCATGCAATCCGCGCGTGACGCTTGGCCGAGCCAACAGTCAGAAGGGGGCACCGGACTGTCCGGTGTGCACCGGACAGTGTCCGGTGCGCCAACGGCTCCAAATCTTCAACGGTCGGCTGCGCCAGAACAGGAAAGAGATCTGCACCGGACGGTGTCCGGTGGTGCACCGGACTGTCCAGTGCGCCAGTCGACAGAAGGCAATAATTGCCTTCCTGGAATGCTCTCAACGACTCCTAGCTGCCTTGGGGCTATAAAAGGGACCCCTAGGAGCATGGAGGAGAACACCAAGCACACTTTGAGCATTCTTGATCATTCTCACTCCGACTTTGCGCACTCGTTTGACATTCTTAGTGATTTGAGCTCCGTTCTAGTGGTGAACTTTGTGATACTCATTTGAGCTCAATTCTTGGCTGTGTGTGTGCGTATTTGCTATGGATTTGAGTGTGTTGCTTCCCTCCCTTACTCTAGTGCTTTCACTTTGATTCTTATTGTAAGGGTGAGAGACTCCAAGTTGTGGAGATTCCTCACAAGCGGGAAAGAGTAAAGAAAGAAGAACACTGTGGTATTCAAGTCGATCATTGGATCACTTGAGAGGGGTTGAGTGCAACCCTCGTCCGTTGGGACGCCACAACGTGGAGTAGGCAAGTTTTGTACTTGGCCGAACCACGGGATAAATCCTCGTGTCTCTTGTGCTTGTTCTCAATGTGTCTATTGTATTTCACAAGAGATCTCCTATAACCACTTGATTTCATTGTGCTAACTCTTAATCAAGTTTTGTGGACTTAAGTGTTAAGTTTTTACAGGATCACCTATTCACCCCCGCCCCCTCTAGGTGCTCTCAATTGGTATCAGAGCCGTTCTCTTCAAGAAAGGGAACAATCGCCCGAAGAGATGGATCCTAAGGGAAAGGGGATGGTGGTCAACGACAATGAGAATGAGTCCATCTTCAATGAGCCAAGGGACGACAAAGTCAATGACTCTGGCTCGAGTCAAAAGAAGAAAGATGGGAAGAAGAAGAGGCGCATCAGAAAGGTTGTCTACTACGACAGCGGCGAATCTTCCTCTTCTCAAAAGGACGACGAATACGAGGAGAAAAATAAAATGGTTAACTCGAACTTTTCTTTTGATTACACTCGTATTCCGCATAATTCCAATGCTCATTTGCTTTCTATTCCACTTGGTAAACCTCCTCACTTTGATGGAGAGGACTACAGATTTTGGAGTCACAAAATGCGTAGTCATTTGTTCTCTCTTCATCCAAGTATATGGGAGATAGTCGAAAACGGAATGCAATTTGATAGTTCGGATAATTCTATGTTTATCAATGAACAAATCCATAAGAATGCACAAGCTACTACTGTTCTTTTAGCCTCCTTGTGCAAGGAAGAATACAATAAGGTGAGTGTTGGGGACTTGTTCTCAAATACTATGAATCAAGAACAAGGCAACACAAAATGTTAAATATCAAAAGGCCCTTCGTCCTACAAATCATTATTTCCTTTCGGACATAATGAATTTAGGACGAAGGTTATGAAGGTCATACCTTCATAATCATAATAAAAAATGGAGAACATTCAAACAAGATATAGAAAGTGACACAATTATTGTAAATATTATTATTAATCTATTTCTTCTTGTTATTACTTATTTGAACAAGAATAAATTACAAGTGTACCTTCGGTTTGAGGGAGAAGAGTACAAGCGTAACACAAAAGTGAATGCCCAGTCAGAGTGAACAGTACGGGAATACTGTTCACCTATTTATAGGCACGGGTCGCAGCCCATGCAAAATTACATTAATGCCCTTTACATTTATCAATAACTCTATGATAATTCTTCGAGGCTTAATCTGGTTTTTCATCTTTAAGTCGGTTTCCCCTTCCGCCGTTACTCCGAAGCTCTTCTACACACAGCTTCGGTTCTACGCCAACCTTCGTGTTCTTTGTGCTTCTTCATACTGTGGCTCTGATCCGAGTCCGAAGATACCTGTTAATGTACTTTACTCCAGAAATTGTTAAATTATGTTTTTTGAGGACCATCGGAAGCCGAAGGCCCCCAACAGTAGCCCCTCGCAATATTAATTTGTCAGAATGATAAATTCAGATTGCGAAATGGACGAAGGCTATGAGCCGAAGGTCCGAAAAAACACCTTCTCTTTGCTAAAATAGCAACAGTCATCGACAAGTGGGACCCTCCAGTCCCCGACATAATGGGTGTATAAATAGGGCTCGCCACAATTTATTTGGCACGCTCTCTTGCCATCTGTTTTACCTGCTCAAAATAGTTTTTTGCCTACAAATATTTGGTTGCCTCCCTAGTTTTAAGCTTCGGAAGCGAGAGGCAAGAATTCCGAAGGAATGTCTGAGAAGAAGAAAGTTGCTGCCGAAACGAAGCTGAGCCTTTCTGAAGAAATGCATCTGGGTTTTCTTGAGTCAATGGCAAAGACGAATACGAAGAAGAGTACAAGGGAGATTTTAGAAGGTTTATCTAAAGATACTGGTGATAGTGACAGTTATGATGTAGACAGTGGGGGTGAAGATTCCGAAGATCGGCCATGGCGACCAAGCCATTCAGTCTTCGGAAAATCAACTATTGGGCAAAGTCACCTTGAAAACATGAAGGGGAGATACTTTCGAGATATGTCCATTGTGAGAGCAGATGCCGAAGAAAGAACTGTGCTGACTCCCGAAGATGATGAAGTCGTTATTTTCCGAAGCTTTTTAAAAGCTGGGCTACGATTCCCTCTAAGCAAATTTGTGGTAGAAGTTCTGAAAATATATCAGGTTTACCTTCATCAACTTACCCCTGAAGCAATAATAAGAATGGGAATCTTCGTCTGGGCTGTGAAGAGTCAGGGTCTAGAGCCAAGTGCGAAAAGCTTTAGCAATATACATGAATTGTTATATGAAACGAAACCCTGGGGTAAAGAGCAATATCATAACAACTTTGGTTGCTACAGCTTTGGCGCTCGCTCTGGATCAAGTTGTCTCGTGCCCACCTTTCGTAAGAGATGGCCCGGAGAATGGATGAAAGAATGGTTCTATGTAAAAAATGATTTGAAGGTTCGAGAGGATATTAAGGATGTCATCATGTGCCCCATCTGGCAGCGCTTCGGACTCCGGAAACCGAAGGTAGAAATGGATGAAGCAGCCGAAGAATGCCAACGGGCCTTCGGCGTAGTCTGCTCTTTTATTGGGACAAGGGATTTAATACAAGAACACATTGCCTTCAGAGTATAGCCTCTTGCAGATAATTGGGAAATGCCGAAAGAAACTGTTAAAGAAACTGACGAAGGTGGGCTAGTCAGGCTGAAGTATACATTCCAGTATGGAGACAAATTCGTTGAACCAGATGATGACTGGTTAAAGAGCATTGAGACTGTAAGTGATGAATTGCTTGGGATATATTCGAAGACCGAAGATACTGCATTGTCAGCAGCCTTCGGAGGCCGAAGAAAGAAAAGACTGAACCGAGTTTTTGATGCAATTGGGTTCGTGTACCCCGACTACCATTATCCAGTGCGGGGGCAGAAAAGGAAAGGTACAACTTCTGCGAAAGAAACTGCTTCAGCTGCTCCTAGCGAACCAGCGCCGAAGAGAAAAAGGGTGAAAGTTCTCACACACCGGCCACATTACATTGAACTAGCCACAGTACCTGAATTTGGCAGTGAAACGTCTTCGGCCCCCGAAGTTAAGGAATCAACTCCACTGCCAGGAGTCACAGAGCTGGCCGAAGTGCCAACAACAAAAGAATTGGAGGAACCAAAGACTCTGTTACCAGAAACCAAAGAGCTGGCCGAAGCACCATCGACAAAAAAGATGGAAGAAGCAAAAGCATTAACTGAGGGAGCGAAAATATCAGAAATTTTAAGTCCTTCAGAAGAAATTGAAGCAGCAAAAATTAAAAAGGGGCCAACAGTGACTCCAAAAAGAAAAATAATGGTTAATGTGTTAGATGTTTTGGAAACAATTAAATTTCCAAGCACAACCCCAAAGAAGACTGCTGAAACTTCTGAGGCGCTTGCTGAAGTATCCGTTGCTAAGGCTCCGAAGCAACAGACTGAGGTTAAAACCGGGCCTTCAGAACCAACCAAGGTAATACATTTGGAAGCAGAAGAAGCAAAAATTGCAAGGGCGACTGAAGAAATGAAAATATCCGAGCCTACTTTGGTCGAAGAAATTGATACTTCTGTCCCCGAAGCATCTTCCAAAATATACGATTATATTGTGCGTCATGCTTCGGGGAAAAAGTTATCGGAAGAAGTTTTTGAAGCTAATCACTATGCCAAAGAATTGAAATATCCGAAGGGGGCACTAGTGTTCAATGGGACGAACGAAGAGGATTTCCTATACTGCCTCCCAGACAATAAAGAATTATCCGTCTGTCGGGAGATGTCTAGAATTATGGGGTTTTCGAAGCTCGAAGCTGGATTATGTGCTATGACGAAGGAGGATCTTGCGGATAGTCTTGCGTACAATAGCCTGAAGGTATGGGAATTGGATGTTTACAAATTTTATAATTCGTAACTCATTCTTTTATTCTTATACCAACCTTTTTTACATATAGGGTTTAATTTTAAGCAACGCATTGAGAGCACAAAAGAGTGCCGAAGACGAGAGCTATGAAATTGCATTCAACAACCTACGATCAGAAGTTATTAAACTGAGAAATGAAGCTCTGGAAAAGGATAAAATTCTGCTTACATTGGTGGACAAGGTAAAAAAGGACGAAGCTGCCTCAAAGGCCCAGGCCGAAGCCCAAAGACGTGAAATTAAAGATCTTCAGAAACAGCTAGCTAGAGCTAAAGAAGAGCGTATACTTGAAGAAACAAAACGAGATCTTAGTGATCAATTGGCCAATCATTTAGAGATAAGTGTTAAAGAGCTTCGTGCATCCCAGAGGAAATGCTATGTTAAATCCATAGAATGCGTCAAAAAGATAAAATCTAGCTTCGCCAGCGTTGGCGCGTTCTCTAGTGAAGAGAATTTTTCAAGAGGCAATCCTGAAGGTCCAATGGAATGGATCAGTCACGAAGCAGAGGCCTTCGAGGAAATCCTGAATAGCCGTGGTGACATCTGCGCTTTTTCGGGTGCTAGGGGGATTGCTGCTGTTTTGGAGAGGAAAGGCTGCGAGCATGTAAAATCCTTAGCGCAGTCCGAAGCTACCCTGTCCTCTGAAGACATTAAAGACCCCTCACCCGAAGCAAGCATGGTCGGTGGGAAATTCTTCACCGATATCTGGGATAACGGCGGTCGAGAATTGGCGCAAGAAATTATTCAAAGGAGTGAAAAAGGCATCCACGACGCTAGAAAAGTAGCGGAAGCTGCCGAGAAAAGTACAGAGCCCGAAGGGCAAATAGGTATTAATCAGTGGTTTTTATCATGCTGTAATTTTTAATTCCAGACTCTGTTCGCGGTTTGTAATAGTAATATAGTCGTATCTTTTCTTCCCTCAGAACCTGCTGAGGCATCTCCGGGCCCCCACCTGAAGGGGGACGACGAAATTAGAAAAATGGCCGAAGCCATTATGGACAAGGTTGTCAACCAACTATTGAATGAAGCTGCAGAGATAGTGCTTAAAGAGGATTGAATGCCATTGTAGAAACATTTGAAACGTAAAAATGTGTAATATATTGTAACTTTAAATGTAATATATAATCTATTTATGGTTTAATTCTTTACGATGCATGAAACTTTGCATACATACCATTTTTTGAGCCTTCGGCGAAAAAACACCTTCCCTTCTTTTCATGCTTCGTGAAGAAAATCCTTTCTATATCACAAGAATTCGCTTACTTCTCTGATGAAAAATGTCCAAGCTTCGTGAAATATTTTCCGAAGCTATAAAAAAGTTTTGTGTTGCGTTTCCGATGAGGCTACACTTCATCTCGATTTGTCTTGTGCCTTAGCACGACTTTCTCTTTTCCAAAATATGTTCCGAAGGTCAACACTGTATCCCCTTCTTGTTCCAGATGCATTATGATGTATGATGCTTATGTTATGCAAAAATGATGTGATGATGTTATGTTATGCAAAATGATATTTGTGTCGCAGATACATATCCCTGTAATAAAGCACACACACTTTTTATATCAGCGCTGACTTTTCGCTGTAAGCCTCCCTTAGGAGCTTCTTCGCCTTTTACTTTCAGCGGAATCAGCGTTTATTTTTCGCTGTAAGCCCCCTTAGGAGCTTCTTCGCCTTTTACTTTCAGCGGAATCAGCGTTTATTTTTCGCTGTAAGTTTAGAAAACTTACACTGCGCTCCCTTAGGAACGACTTTTTACTGCTTCGAACAATTTGTACTGTGTCCGTTAGATCAAATTTTTGATAATACAAAGGTCCTTCAAATCAGTATAAGTTCGTATGCTTCGGCAACTCAAGCCTATGGAAAAACATATTTTTATTATGGTAAAAGGCGAAAGTATTACAAGGAATTGAAATTCAATAAAAGACATTTAAACTCTTCATAATTGTTCCTTATTAACAAAAGGGTAATAGTGAATGTAGAAAATGCAAAAGAACTGCTGTTGAGGTAGGATATTTGTCAATAAATGTGCTTCGACTCTGGCACAGTACTGTTGACTGTGCGAGCTTCGGACTCCTCTCTGAAATCCCTCTGAAGATGATTGTGCTGACTCCCTTCTGGCTGTTGTCCTCGCTGGGTCGGCGGTGGCGGTGGAGGTTGCTGCCAAGATGCTTGGGGTTGGCTCGCCGAAGCAACAGAAGCTGCAGGGTGGTTGCCTACATATTCTGGAATATAAGGTGAGTGATACGAAGCAGTATGCATGACCTGCTTCGGCTGACTCTGTTGCGCTGCTGCTTCCGCTATTTCCTTCTACTTCTGGATGGTAACATGGCACATCCTGGTAGTATGGCCCTTGTCTTCACCACAGAATAGGCAATATATTTTTCTTGGCTGGTCTCCAAACCTTCCCCCGAAGCCCCTGGCGCCTCTGCCCCTTGGCGCTGGCGGCCGAAAAGAACTTTGCTGTTGGGCCGAAGCTTGTGAAGAGTGTTGTGGCCTTTGCTGCTGGCTCCCTCGATCATCAGTTTTAGCAGAGTTATGGATTGACCTAACATGTCTCGGGTGAAATCTTCCTCCGAAGCCCCTGGTCATTTCAGAGAACCTGAATGCTTCCTCCCTTCTTTGGCGGAAGTCATTGTCAGCTCGAATGTATTCGTCCATCTTCTGGAGCAGCTTCTCCAACGTTTGTGGTGGCTTCCTGGCAAAGTACTGCGCTGATGGTCCCGGCCGGAGCCCCTTAATCATGGCCTCAATGACAATTTCATTGGGCACTGTTGGCGCTTGTGCCCTCAGGCGTAGAAACCTCCGGACATACGCCTGAAGGTACTCTTCATGGTCCTGGGTACACTGGAAGAGAGCCTGAGCGGTGACTGGCTTCGTCTGAAACCCTTGGAAGCTAGTTATCAGCATATCCTTCAATTTCTGCCAAGAAGTGATTGTCCCTGGCCGAAGAGAAGAGTACCAAGTCTGAGCAACGCTCCTGACGGCCATGACAAAAGATTTTGCCATGACTGTCGTATTGCCACCATACGAAGATATGGTTGCTTCATAGCTCATTAGGAATTGCTTTGGGTCTGTGTGACCGTCATACATGGGGAGCTGGGGTGGCTTGTAAGACTGTGGCCATGGTGTAGCCTGCAATTCTGTTGAGAGAGGAGAAGCATCATCAAAAGCAAAATTTCCATGATGGAAATCTTCATACCAGTCATCCTCATTGTGGAAGCCTTCCTGATGAAGCTCTCTGCGTGGAGGCCTTCGGCTCTGATCATCTTGAACAAGATGACGAACCTCTTCAGAAGCTTTGTCTATCTGTCTCTGAAGATCAGCTAGACGAGCCATCTTCTCCTTCTTGCGTTGCACCTGTTGCTGAAGGATCTCCAGGTTTTGGATCTCCTGATCCAGGTCATCCTCCGGAGGTGTTGGACTAACAGCCTTCCTCTTCTGGCTTCGGGCCTCTCTAAGAGAAAGGACATCCTGATTGGGATCCAGCGGCTGTAAAGTACCAGCCCCTGTCGCTGAAGCTTTTTCGGCGGCATGACGAAGGTGATGCTTGCCGAAAGTGTTCAAGACTCAAAAAATGGAAGTGAGTTCACCGGAGGTGGGCGCCAATGTTGGGGACTTGTTCTCAAATACTATGAATCAAGAACAAGGCAACACAAAATGTTAAATATCAAAAGGCCCTTCGTCCTACAAATCATTATTTCCTTTCAGACATAATGAATTTAGGACGAAGGTTATGAAGGTCATACCTTCATAATCATAATAAAAATGGAGAACATTCAAACAAGATATAGAAAGTGACACAATTATTGTAAATATTATTATTAATCTATTTCTTCTTTTTATTACTTATTTGAACAAGAATAAATTACAAGTGTACCTTCGGTTTGAAGGAGAAGAGTACAAGCGTAACACAAAAGTGAATGCCCAGTCAGCGTGAACAGTACGGGAATACTGTTCACCTATTTATAGGCACGGGTCGCAGCCCATGCAAAATTACATTAATGCCCTTTACATTTATCAATAACTCTATGATAATTCTTCGAGGCTTAATCTGGTTTTTCATCTTTAAGTCGGTTTCCCCTTCCGTCGTTACTCCGAAGCTCTTCTACACACAGCTTCGGCTCTACGCCAACCTTCGTGTTCTTTGTGCTTCTTCATACTGTGGCTCTGATCCGAGTCCGAAGATACCTGTTAATGTACTTTACTCTAGAAACATTGTTAAATTATGTTTTTTGAGGACCTTCGGAAGCCGAAGGCCCCCAACAGTGAGCGGCCTGGACAATGCCAAGCAGATCTAGGACACCCTCAAGATCTCACATGAGGGAAACGACGTCACCATGCTCACCAAGATGGAGTTGGTGGAAGGCGAACTAGGAAGGTTCGCGATGATCAGGGGGGAGGAGCCAACCCAAACGTACAACAGGCTCAAGAGCCTCGTCAACAAAATAAGGAGCTATGGAAGCACGCGATGGACGGACCACGACGTCGTCCGACTTATGCTAAGGTCCTTCACCGTCCTTGATCCTCATCTTGTTAACTCTATTCGTGAGAATCCTAGGTACATCAAGATGACGCCCGAAGAAATACTTGGGAAGTTTGTGAGCGGGCGAATGATGATCAAGGAGGCAAGATATGTTGATGAGGCGCTAAATGGCCCAATCTACGAGCCTCAAACCGTTGCTCTCAAAGCAACAAGTAGCAAGGAGACGCTACCTAGAAAGGTGGCGCAAGTTGAGGCGGCCGGGCTAAATGAAGATGAAATGGCCCTCATCATCAAGCGCTTCAAGACGACGCTCAAAGGTCGCAAGGAGCACCCCAACAAGAGCAAGACGAAGGGGAAGCGCTCCTGCTTCAAGTGTGGTAAGATTGGTCACTTTATTGCTAATTGTCCCGATAATGATAGTGACCAGGATCAAGAAAAGAAGAGGGAAAAGAAGAAGACCTACAAGAAGGCTAAGGGCGAGGCACACCTTGGCAAGGAGTGGAACTCAGATTGTCCATCATCCGACTTCGACGACGAAGGACTCGCCGCCTCGGCCTTCAATAAATCGTCCCTCTTCCCCAACGAGCATCACACATGCCTAATGGCAAAGGAGAAGAATGTAGGTACTCGAAATAATACTACGTATGCTTCTTCAAGTGATGATGAATCTAGTGATGATGAAATAGACTATGCATGTTTATTCAAAGGATTAGATAGAACTAAAATAGATAAGATCAATGAATTGATTGATGCTTTGAATGAGAAGAATAGACTTTTAGAAAAGCAAGAAGATCTGTTATATGAAGAGCATGATAAATTTGTGAGTGCGCAAAATTCTATTGCTTTAGAAGTTAAAAGAAATGAAATGCTTTCATATGAATTGTCTACATGTCATGAATCCATTTCTAGCTTAAAGAGTTTTAATGATGACTTGAATGCTAAGTTAGAAATAGCTAATAAATCAACCTCTTGTGTAGACCATGTTGTGATTTGCAATAGGTGTAAAGATTTTAATGTTCATGCTTGTAGCGAACACCTAGTTTCCATTTCTAAATTAAATGATGAAGTGACTAGTCTTAATGCTCAACTTAAGACTAGCAAAAGTGAATTTGATAAACTAAAATTTGCAAGGGATGCCTACACTATTGGTAGACACTCCTCAATTAAGGATGGAATTGGCTTTAAGAGAGAAGCCAAGAACTTAACAAGTCATAAGGCTCCCATTTCCGCCAAGGAGAAAGGGAAGGCTCCTATGACAAATAGTGCTCAAAAGAACCATGCTTTCATGTACCATGATAGGAGATATTCTAGAAATGTTCATCATGATAGGAGTTGTAATGCTTATGATTCAAATGCCATGTTTGCTTCAAGTTCGTCCTATGTGCATGGTAGAGATATGCCTAGGAAAAATGTCATTCATCATATACCTAGGAGAAATATTTCTCATGCTCCTAGGAAAATTATAGAACCTTCTACAATTTATCATGCTTGCAATGCTTCCTTTGCGATTTGTAGAAATGATAAGAAGGTGATTGCTAGGAAATTAGGGGCAAAATGCAAGGGAGATAAAACTTGCATTTGGGTCCCTAAGATCATTGTTACTAACCTTGTAGGACCCAACAAGAGTTGGGTACCTAAGACCCAAGCCTAAATTTGCCTTGCAGGTTTATGCATCCGGGGGCTCAAGCTGGATTATCGATAGCGGATGCACAAACCACATGACGGGGGAGAAGAAGATGTTCACCTCCTACGTCAAGAACAAAGATTCCCAAGATTCAATCATATTCGGTGATGGGAACCAAGGCAAGGTTAAAGGACTAGGAAAGATTGCTATTTCATCCGAGCACTCCATTTCTAATGTGTTTTTAGTTGAGTCGCTCGGGTATAACTTGTTGTCCGTTAGTCAACTTTGTAATATGGGTTATAATTGCTTATTCAAAAATGTAGATGTGTCTGTCTTTAGAAGAAGTGATGGTTCATTAGCTTTTAAGGGTGTACTAGACGGTAAACTTTATTTAGTTGATTTTGCAAAAGAGGAGGCCGGTCTAGATGCATGCTTAATTGCTAAGACTAGCATGGGCTGGCTGTGGCATCGCCGTTTAGCACATGTGGGGATGAAGAACCTTCACAAACTTCTAAAGGGAGAACATGTGTTAGGTCTAACAAATGTGACTTTCGAAAAAGATAGACCTTGTGCAGCTTGTCAAGCAGGTAAACAAGTGGGAAATGCTCATCACAGCAAGAACGTGATGACTACATCAAGACCCCTGGAGCTGCTGCATATGGACCTCTTCGGACCCGTCGCCTACCTTAGCATCGGGGGAAGCAAGTATGGTTTAGTAATTGTTGATGATTTTTCCCGCTTCACTTGGGTATTCTTTATGTAGGATAAAACAGAAACCCAAGGGACCCTCAAGCGCTTCCTAAGGAGAGCTCAAAGTGAGTTTGAGATCAAGGTGAAAAAGATAAGGAGCGACAACGGGTCCGAGTTCAAGAACCTTCAAGTGGAGGAGTACCTTGAGGAGGAAGGAATCAAGCACGAGTTCTCCGCTCCCTACACACCACAGCAAAACGGTGTGGTAGAGAGGAAGAACAGGACGCTCATAGACATGGCGAGGACAATGCTTGGAGAGTTCAAGACGCCCGAGCGGTTTTGGTCGGAAGCCGTGAACACGGCTTGCCATGCCATAAACCGGGTCTATCTTCATCGCCTCCTCAAGAAGACTTCGTATGAGCTTCTAACCGGTAACAAACCCAACGTTTCATACTTTCGTGTATTTGGGAGCAAATGTTATATTCTAGTGAAGAAAGGTAGAAATTCTAAGTTTGCTCAAAGCTGTAGAAGGGTTTTTGTTGGGTTATGACTCAAATACAACGGCGTATAGGGTCTTCAACAAATCATCGGGTTTGGTTGAAGTCTCTAGCGACGTTGTATTTGATGAGACTAATGGCTCTCCAAGAGAGCAAGTTGTTGATCTTGATGATATAGATGAAGAAGATGTTCCAACGGCCGCCATATGCACCATGGCAATTGGAGATGTGCAACCACAGGAACAAACGGAACAAGATCAACCTTCTTTCTCAACAATGGTGCATCCCCCAACTCAAGACGATGAACAGGTTCATCAAGAAGACACGTGTGATCAAGGGGGAGCACAAGATGATCATGTTATGGAGGAAGAAGCACCTCAAGCCCCTCCAACTCAAGTTTGAGCGACGATTCAAAGGAACCATCCCGTCGACCAGATATTGGGTGATATTAGCAAGGGAGTAACTACTCGCTCTAGATTAGTTAATTTTTGTGAGCATTACTCTTTTGTCTCTTCTATTGAGCCTTTCAGGGTAGAAGAGGCCTTGCTAGATCCGGACTGGGTGTTGGCCATGCAGGAAGAGCTCAACATTCTTTCAGGTTGTTCCAAATGGACGTGAAGAGCGCTTTCCTCAACAGGCCAATCAAGGAGGAGGTGTACGTGGAGCAACCCCCTGGCTTTGAGGATGAACGGTACCCCGACCACGTGTGTAAGCTCTCTAAGGCGCTCTATGGACTTAAGCAAGCCCCAAGAGCATGGTATGAATGCCTTAGAGACTTTTTAATTGCTAATGCTTTCAAAGTTGGGAAAGCCGATCTGACTTTATTCACTAAGACTTATGATGGTGACTTATTTGTGTGACAAATTTATGTCGATGACATAATATTTGGTTCTACTAACCAAAAGTCTTGTGAAGAGTTTAGCAGGGTGATGACTCAAAAGTTTGAAATGTCAATGATGGGCGAGTTGAACTACTTCCTTGGGTTCCAAGTGAAGCAACTCAAGGATGGCACCTTCATCGCTCAAATGAAGTACACGCAAGACTTGATCAAGCAGTTTGGGATGAAGGACGCCAAGCCCGCAAAGACTCCAATGGAAACTGACGGACACGTCGACCTCAACAAAGGAGGTAAGTCCGTTGATCAAAAAGCATACCGGTCTATGATAGGTTCCTTGCTTTACTTATGTGCTAGTAGACCGGATATTATGCTTAGTGTATGCATGTGTGCTAGATTTCAATCCGATCCAAGGGAGTGTCACCTAGTGGCCGTGAAGCGAATTCTTAGATATTTAGTTGCTACGCCTTGCTTCGGGACCTGGTATCCAAAGGGGTCTACCTTTGACTTAATTGGATATTCAGAATCCGACTATGCTGGATGCAAGGTCGATAGGAAGAGTACATCAGGGACGTGCCAATTCTTAGGAAGGTCCCTGGTGTCTTGGAGTTCTAAGAAACAAACTTCTGTTGCCCTATCCACCGCTGAGGCCGAGTATGTTGCCGCAGGTCAGTGTTGCGTGCAACTACTTTGGATGAGGCAAACCCTCCGGGACTTTGGCTACAATCTGAGCAAAGTCCCACTCCTATGTGATAATGAGAGTGCAATCCGCATGGCGGATAATCCTGTTGAACACAGCCGCACAAAGCACATAGACATTCGACATCACTTTTTGAGAGACCACCAGCAAAAGGGAGATATCGAAGTGTTTTATGTTACCACCGAGAACCAGCTAGCCGATATCTTTACCAAGCCTCTAGATGAGAAGACCTTTTGCAGGCTGCGTAGTGAGCTAAATGTCTTAGATTCACGGAACTTGGATTGATTTATAGCATACATGTGTTTTATGCCTTGATCATGTTCCTTATGCATTTTGTTGCTTATTTATGGTGCTCAAGTTGTACACGCACTCCCCGGACCTCACAAGTCCATTTGCAAGTGATGCACATATTTAGGGGGAGATGTGCTACAACTTGACTCTTTGGGACTAACCATGTGCTTAAGTGTTCTTAAATTAGTCTCAAAGGTGGATTGAAAGGGAAAGGTGGACTTGGACCATGAAAGACTTCCACTGCACTCCGATAAGAGGGTAACTTACTCCAAGTTCATCTCCATGTCTCTTATTGCCTTTTTTGCTCTTAAGTGACAATTTTGGTGAGGCAATGGGGTTTAAGGGCCAAAAATGATCCCGTTTTGGTGCTTGATGCCAAAGGGGGAGAAGTTAAGGGCCAAAGCAACAAATGGATCAGCTACCACTTGAGAATTTTGAAAATAGTAGAGTTAGGACTTTTGATTTGCCAAAATTCTAAATGTCTCTTTTTGTCAAAAGTTGGTCTCTTGTGGGGAGAATGTTTGATTATGGGAAATAGGGGGAGTTTTTGAATCAGTGATCAATTTCTCTTGGAATACCTTTCTCTATGCCTCAACAAGTGAATTTGACTTAGAGATAGGAAATTGTGTTTGATTTGCAAAAACAAACCTAGTGGTGGCAAAGAATGATCCAAATATGCCACATTTGAATCAAAACAAATTTGTGTTCTCATTTGCATTGATGTTGCACTTCTTTTAGTTGCTTTTTGTTGTGTTGGCATAAATCACCAAAAAGGGGGAGATTGAAAGGGAAATGTGCCCTTGGGCCATTTCTATAAGATTTTGGTGATTAAGTGCCCAACACACATTAAGGGAATGACCGAATGAGTATATGCCAAAGGGTGGACAAAGTGCAAATCAATACAAAGGTATGATTCTAGACTTAGTATATTGGTTTTTGTGTACTGAAAGTCACCTAGAGGGGGGCGAATAGGGCGAAACTGGAATTTACAAAGTTAATCACAACTACAAGCCGGGTTAGCGTTAGAAATATAATCGAGTCCGCGAGAGAGGGTGCAAAACAAATCGCAAGCGAATAAAGAGTGTGACACGCGGATTTGTTTTACCGAGGTTCGTTTCTTGCAAACCTACTCCCCGTTGAGGAGGCCACAAAGGCCGGGTCTTTTTCAACCCCTTCCCTCTCTCAAACGGTCCCTCGGACCGAGTGAGCTTTCTCTTCTCAAATCAACCGGGAACAAAACTTCCCCGCAAGGACCACCACACAATTAGTGTCTCTTGCCTCGGTTACAAGTGAGTATTGATCTCAAGAAAGAATGAGAAAGAAGAAAGCGATCCAAGCGCAAGAGCTCAAAAGAACACGACAAATCACTCTCACTTAACACTAAAGCTTTTGTGGAGTTGGGAGAGGATTTGATCACTTGGGTGTGTCTTGTATTGAATGCCTAGCTCTTGTAAGTGGTTGGAAGTTGGAAAACTTGGATGTCTTGAATGTGGGGTGGTTGGGGGTATTTATAACCCCAACCACCAAACTAGTCGTTTGGTAGAGGATGTCTGTCGCATGGTGCACCGGATAGTCCGGTGCGCCAGCCACGTCACCAGGCCGTTGGGTTCCGACCGTTGGAGCTCTGACTGCTGGGCCCGCCTAGATGTCCGATGGCACACCGGACATGTACTGTAGAGTGTCCGGTGTGCCACTTCGCGCGTGCGTGACTTCTGCGCGCTCTGGCGCGCATTAATTGCTTCTGTAGATGACCGTTGGCGCGAAGTGGTCGTTGCTCCGCTGGCTCACCGGACAGTCCGGTGTGCACCGGACATGTCCGGTGAATTATAGCGGAGCGGATTCCCGAAGCTGGCGAGTTCAGAATCGCTCTTCCTTGGAGCACCGGACACTGTCCGGTGTACACCGGACAGTCCGGTGAATTATAGCGGAGCGCCTCTGAGTTTTCCCGAAGGTGAAGAGTTTGGCTTGGAGTTCCCTGGTGCACCGGACACTGTCCGGTGCGCCAGACCAGGGCACACTTCGGTTGTCCCTTGCTCCCTTTGTTGAACCCATTTCTTGGTCTTTTTATTGGCTAAGTGTGAACCTTTGGCACTTGTATAACTTATACACTAGAGCAAGCTAGTTAGTCCAATTATTTGAGTTGGGCAATTCAACCACCAAAATCATTTAGGAAATAGGTGTAAGCCTAATTCCCTTTCAATCTCCCCCTTTTTGGTGATTGATGCCAACACAAACCAAAGCAAATATAGAAGTGCATAATTGAACTAGCTTGCATAATGTAAGTGCAAAGGTTGCTTGGAATTAGAGCCAATAAATACTTATAAGATACGCATGGATTGTTTCTTCATTTTTAACATTTTGGACCATGCTTGCACCACATGTTTTGTTTTTGCAAATTCTTTTGTAAATCCTTTTCAAAGTTCTTTTACAAATAGTCAAAGGTAAATGGATAAGATTTTGCGAAGCATTTTCAAGATTTGAAATTTTCTCCCCTTGTTTCAAATGCTTTTCCTTTGACTTAAACAAAACTCCCCCTTGATAAATTCCTCCTCTTAGTGTTCAAGAGGGTTTTACGATATTGATTTTGAAAAATGCTACTCTCTCCTCTTTTTGAACATAATGATATATCAATTTGAAAAATCATACCAATTGAAAAACTCTTTTTAAAATTAGGGTGGTGGTGCGGTCCTTTTGCTTTGGGCTCATGCTCTCCCCCCTTTGGCATAAATCGCCAAACAAAATCATTAGAGCCCTTTCCTAACTACTTTCTCCCCTTTGGCAAATAAAACATGAGTGAAGATTATACCAAAGCTGGAGAGGTGCTCGGAGCGACGGCGAAGGATGAGTTACGTAGTGGAAGCCTTTGTCTTCGCCAAAGACTCCAATTCCCTTTTAATATACCTATGACTTGGTTTGAAATTCACTTGAAAACACATTAGTCATAGCATATGAAAGAGACATGATCAAAGGTATATAAATGAGCTATGTGTGCAAAACATCAAAAGAAATTCCTAGAATCAAGAATATTTAGCTCATGCCTAAGTTTGTTAAAGGTTTGTTCATCAAGTGGCTTGGTAAAGATATCGGCTAATTGATCCTTAGTGTTAATATATGAAATCTTGATATCTCCCTTTTGTTGGTGATCCCTTAAAAAGTGATACCGAATGGCTATGTGCTTAGTGCGGCTATGCTCAACGGGATTATCCGCCATGCGGATTGCACTCTCATTATCACATAGAAGAGGAACTTTGGTTAATTTGTAACCGTAGTCCCTAAGGGTTTGCCTCATCCAAAGTAGTTGCGCGCAACAATGGCCTGCGACAATGTACTCGGCTTCGGCGGTAGAAAGAGCTACAGAATTTTGCTTCTTTGAAGCCCAAGTCACCAAGGATCTTCCCAAGAACTGGCAAGTCCCCGATGTGCTCTTTATATTAATCTTACACCCCGCCCAATCGGCATCCGAATAACCAATTAAATCAAAAGTGGATCCCCTAGGATACCAAAGCCCAAACTTAGGAGTAAAAACTAAATATCTCAAGATTCGTTTTACGGCCGTAAGGTGAGCTTCCTTAGGGTCGGCTTGGAATCTTGCACACATGCATATGGAGAGCATAATATCCGGTCGAGATGCACATAAATAGAGTAGAGAGCCTATCATGGACCGGTATACCTTTTGATCCACGGACTTACCTTCCGTGTCGAGGTCGAGATGCCCATTGGTTCCCATGGGTGTCTTGATGGGCTTGGCATCCTTCATTCCAAACTTGTTTAGAATATCTTGAGTATACTTCGTTTGGCTTAGGAAGGTGCCCACTTGGAGTTGCTTCACTTGAAATCCTAAGAAGTACTTCAACTCCCCCATCATAGACATCTCGAATTTTTGTATCATGATCCTACTAAATTCTTCACATGTAGACTCGTTAGTAGACCCAAATATAATATCATCAACATAAATTTGGCATATAAACAAGTCTTTTTCAAGAGTTTTAGTGAATAAAGTAGGATCGGCTTTTCCGACTTTGAATCCATTAGTGATAAGGAAATCTCTTAGGCATTCATACCATGCTCTCGGGGCTTGTTTGAGCCCATAAAGTGCCTTAGAGAGTTTATAAACATGGTTAGGGTACTCACTGTCTTCAAAGCCGGGAGGTTGCTCAACATACACCTCTTCCTTGATTGGTCCATTGAGGAAGGCACTTTTCACGTCCATTTGATAAAGCTTGAAGCCATGGTAAGTAGCATAGGCTAATAATATATGAATTAACTCAAGCCTAGCTACGGGTGCATAGGTTTCACCGAAATCCAAACCTTCGACTTGTGAGTATCCCTTGGCCACAAGTCGGGCTTTGTTCCTTGTCACCACACCATGCTCGTCTTGCTTGTTGCGGAAGACCCACTTGGTTCCTACAACATTTTGATTAGGACGTGGAACCAAATGCCATACCTCGTTCCTAGTGAAGTTGTTGAGCTCCTCTTGCATCGCCACCACCCAATCCGAATCTTGAAGTGCTTCCTCTACCCTGTGTGGCTCAATAGAGGAAACAAACGAGTAATGCTCACAAAAATGTGCAACACGAGATCTAGTGGTTACCCCCTTATGGATGTCGCCGAGGATGGTGTCGACGGGGTGATCTCGTTGGATTGCTTGGTGGACTCTTGGGTGTGGCGGCTTTGGTTCTTCATCCTCCTTGTCTTGATCATTTGCATCTCCCCCTTGATCATTGCCGTCATCTTGAGGTGGCTCATTTGCTTGATCTTCTCCTTCATCAACTTGAGCCTCATCCTCATTTTGAGTTGGTGGAGATGCTTGCGTGGAGGAGGATGGTTGATCTTGTGCATTTGGAGGCTCTTCGGATTCCTTTGGACACACATCCCCAATGAACATGTTCCTTAGCGCGATGCGCGGAGCCTCTTCATCACCTATCTCATCAAGATCAACTTGCTCCACTTGAGAGCTGTTAGTCTCATCAAACACAAAGTCACAAGAAACTTCAACTTGTCCAGAGGACTTGTTAAAGACTCTATATGCCCTTGTGTTTGAATCATATCCTAGTAAAAAGCCTTCTACAATCTTAGGAGCAAATTTAGATTTTCTACCTCTTTTAACAAGTATAAAGCATTTGCTACCAAAGACTCTAAAATATGAAATATTGGGCTTTTTACCGGTTAGGAGTTCATATGATGTCTTCTTGAGGATTCGGTGTAGATATAACCGGTTGATGGCGTAGCAAGCGGTGTTGACCGCCTCAGCCCAAAACCGATCCGAAGTCTTGTACTCATCAAGCATGGTTCTTGCCATGTCCAATAAAGTTCTATTCTTCCTCTCCACTACACCATTTTGTTGTGGCGTGTAGGGAGAAGAGAACTCATGCTTGATTCCCTCCTCCTCAAGGAAGCCTTCAATTTGAGAGTTCTTGAACTCCGTCCCGTTGTCGCTTCTAATTTTCTTGATCCTTAAGTCGAACTCGTTTTGAGCCCGTCTCAAGAATCCCTTTAAAGTTTCTTGGGTATGAGATTTTTCCTGCAAAAAGAACACCCAAGTGAAGCGAGAATAATCATCCACAATAACTAGACAGTACTTACTCCCGCCGATGCTTATGTAAGCTATCGGGCCGAATAGGTCCATGTGTAGGAGTTCTAGTGGCCTATCAGTCGTCATGATGTTCTTGTGTGGATGATGAACACCAACTTGCTTCCCTGCTTGGCATGCGCTACAAATCCTGTCTTTCTCAAAATGAACATTTGTTAATCCTAAAATGTGCTCTCCCTTTAGAAGCTTATAAAGATTCTTCGTCCCAACATGGGCCAGTCGGCGGTGCCAGAGCCAACACATGTTAGTCTTAGCAATTAAGCAAGTGTCGAGTTCAGCTCTATCAAAATCTACCAAGTATAGCTGACCCTCTAATACTCCCTTAAATGCTACTGAATCATCACTTCTTCTAAAGACAGTGACACTTACATCAGTAAAGAGACAGTTGTAGCCCATTTGACATAATTGAGATACAGAAAGCAAATTGTAATCTAATGAATCTACAAGAAAAACATTGGAAATGGAATGGTCAGGTGATATAGCAATTTTACCCAATCCTTTGACCAAACCTTGATTTCCATCCCCGAATGTAATAGCTCGTTGGGGATCTTGGTTTTTCTCATAGGAGAACATCTTCTTCTCCCCTGTCATGTGGTTTGTGCACCCGCTGTCGATGATCCAACTTGAGCCCCCGGATGCATAACCCTACAAAACAATTTTAGTTCTTAACTTTAGGTATCCAAATGGTTTTGGGTCCTTTGGCATTAGACACAAGAACTTTGGGTACCCAAACACAAGTCTTTGATCCCTTGTGTTTGCCCCCAACATACTTGGCAACTACCTTGCCGGATTTGTTAGTTAAAACATATGATGCATCAAAAGTTTTAAATGAAATGTCATGATTATTTGATGCATTAGGAGTTTTCTTCTTAGGCAACTTAGCATGGGTTGGTTGCCTAGAACTAGATGTCTCACCCTTATACATAAAAGCATGGTTAGGGCCAGAGTGAGACTTCCTAGAATGAATTCTCCTAATTTTGCTCTCAGGATAACCGGCAGGGTACAAAATGTAACCCTCGTTATCCTGAGGCATGGGAGCCTTGCCCTTAACAAAGTTGGACAATTTCTTAGGAGGGGCATTAAGTTTGACATTGCCTCCCTGTTGGAAGCCAATGCCATCCTTAATGCCAGGGCGTCTCCCACTATAGAGCATGCTTCTAGCAAATTTAAAATTTTCATTTTCTAAGTCATGCTCATTGATTTTAGCATTAAGTTGAGCTATGTGATCATTTTGTTATTTAATTAAAGCCATGTGATCATGAATAGCATCAACATTAATGTCTCTACATCTAGTACAAATGGAAGTATGTTCAACAGTAGATGTAGTGGGTTTGCAAGATTTTAATTCTACAACCTTAGCATGCAATATATCATTTTTACTTCTAAGGTCGGAAATTGTAACATTGCAAACATCTAGTTCTTTAGCCTTAGTAAGCAATTTTTCATTCTCAATCCTAAGGCTAGCAAGAGAAATGCTCAATTCTTCAATTTTAGCAAGCAAATCTACATTATCATTGGGAATTGAAACATTACAAGCATTTGAATCAACCTTAGCAATAAGTTTAGCATTGTCATTTCTAAGGTTGTCAATAGTCTCATGGCAAGTGCTTAGCTCACTAGATAATTTTTCGCACTTTTCTACTTCTAGAGCATAAGCATTTTTAACCTTAACATGCTTTTTGTTTTCTTTAATAAGGAAGTCCTCTTGAGAGTCCAAGAGATCATCCTTTTCATGGATAGCACTAATTAGTTCATTTAGTTTTTCTTTTTGTTGCATGTTGAGGTTAGCAAAAAGAGTACGCAAATTATCTTCCTCATCACTAGCATTATCATCGCTAGAGGACTCATATCTAGTGGAGGATTTGGATTTAACCTTCTTCTTTTTGCCGTCCTTTGCCATGAGGCACTTGTGGCCGACGTTGGGGAAGAGAAGGCCCTTGTTGATGGCGATGTTGGCGGCGTCCTCGTCGGAGGAGGAGTCGGAGGAGCTCTCGTCCGAGTCCCACTCGCGGCATATATGGGCGTCGCCACCCTTCTTCTTGTAGTATTTCTTCTTCTCCTTTCTTCTCCCCTTCTTGTCATCGCCCCTGTCACTATCACTAGATAATGGACATTTTGCGATGAAATGATCGGGCTTACCACATTTGTAGCACACTTTCTTGGAGCGGGGTTTGTAGTCCTTCCCCCTCCTTTGTTTGAGGATTTGGCGGAAGCTCTTGATGGCGAGCGCCATTTCCTCGTTGTCAAGCTTTGAGGTGTCGATTGGTTGTCTACTTGGTGTAGACTCCTCCTTCTTCTCCTCTGTCGCCTTAAATGCGACCGGTTGTGCTTCGGATGTGGAGGGATCATCTAGCTTGTTGATTTTCTTCGAGCCCTTGATCATATACTCAAAGCTCACAAAATTCCCGATTACTTCCTCAGGAGTCATTAGTGTATATCTAGGATTACCATGAATTAATTGAACTTGAGTAGGGTTAAGGAAAATAAGTGATCTTAGAATAACCTTAACCATCTCGTGGTCATCCCACTTTTTGCTCCCGAGGTTGCGCACTTGGTTCACCAAGGTTTTGAGCCGATTGTACATGTCTTGTGGCTCTTCCCCTTTGCGAAGCCGGAAGCGACCGAGCTCCCCCTCGATCGTTTCCCGCCTGGTGATCTTGGTTAGCTCGTCTCCCTCGTGCGCGGTCTTGAGCACGTCCCAAACTTCCTTGGCGCTCTTTAATCCTTGCACCTTGTTGTACTCCTCTCTACTTAGAGAAGCGAGGAGTATGGTTGTGGCTTGGGAGTTGAAGTGCTCGATTTGGGCCACCTCGTCCTCATCATAATCCTCATCCCCTACGAATGGTACCTGTGCTCCAAACTCAACAACATTCCATATACTTTTGTGGAGTGAGGTTAGATGAAATTTCATTAAATCACTCCACCTAGCATAATCTTCACCGTCAAAGGTTGGCGGTTTGCCTAATGGAACGGAAAGTAATGGAGTATGTCTAGAAATGCGAGGGTAGTGTAATGGGATCTTACTAAACTTCTTGCGCTCATGGCGCTTAGAAGTTATGGAGGGCGCGTCGGAGCCGGAGGTGGAAGGTGATGAAGTATCGGTCTCGTAGTAGACCACCTTCCTCATCTTCTTTTTCTTGTCGCCACTCCGATGCGACTTGTGGGAAGAGGATTTCTTTTCCTTCCCTTTCTTTTTGTTGCGGGACTCTTCCGATGAAGCCTTCCCGTGACTTGTAGTGGGCTTGTCGCCGATGGGCTTGTCGCCGGTCTCCATCTCCCTCTTGGCGTGATCTCCCGACATCACTTCGAGCGGTTAGGCTCTAATGAAGAACCTTGCTCTGATACCAATTGAAAGTCGCCTAGGGGGGGGGAATAGGGCGAAACTGAAATTTACAAAGTCAATCACAACTACAAGCCGGGTTAGCGTTAGAAATATAATCGAGTCCGCGAGAGAGGGTGCAAAACAAATCACAAGCGAATAAAGAGTTTGACACGCGGATTTGTTTTACCGAGGTTCGGTTCTTGCAAACCTACTCCCCGTTGAGGAGGCCACAAAGGCCGGGTCTTTTTCAACCCCTTCCCTCTCTCAAACGGTCCCTCGGACCGAGTGAGCTTTCTCTTCTCAAATCAACCGGGAACAAAACTTCCCCGCAAGGACCACCACACAATTGGTGTCTCTTGCCTCGGTTACAAGTGAGTATTGATCTCAAGAAAGAATGAGAAAGAAGAAAGCGATCCAAGCGCAAGAGCTCAAAAGAACACGACAAATCACTCTCACTTAACACTAAAGCTTTTGTGGAGTTGGGAGAGGATTTGATCACTTGGGTGTGTCTTGTATTGAATGCCTAGCTCTTGTAAGTGGTTGGAAGTTGGAAAACTTGGATGTCTTGAATGTGGGATGGTTGGGGGTATTTATAACCCCAACCACCAAACTAGCCGTTTGGTGGAGGCTGTCTATCGCATGGTGCACCGGACAGTCCGGTGCACACCGGACAGTGTCCGGTGCGCCAGCCACGTCACCAGGCCGTTGGGTTCCGACCGTTGGAGCTCTGACTGTTGGGCCCGCCTGGATGTCCGGTGGCACACCGGACATGTACTGTAGAGTGTCCGGTGCGCCACTTCGCGCGTGCCTGACTTCTGCGCGCTCTGGCGCGCATTAATTGCTTCTGCAGGTGACCGCTGGCGCGAAGTAGCCGTTGCTCCGCTGGCTCACCGGACAGTCCGGTGTGCACCGGACATGTCCGGTGAATTATAGCGGAGCGGATTCCCGAAGCTGGTGAGTTCTGAGTCGCTCTTCCTTGGAGCACCGGACAGTCCGGTGAATTATAGCGGAGCGCCTCTGAGTTTTCCCGAAGGTGAAGAGTTTGGCTTGGAGTTCCCTGGTGCACCGGACACTGTCCGGTGGCACACCGGACAGTCCGGTGTGCCAGACCAGGGCACACTTCGGTTGTCCCTTGCTCCCTTTGTTGAACCCATTTCTTGGTCTTTTTATTGGCTAAGTGTGAACCTTTGGCACTTGTATAACTTATACACTAGAGCAAGCTAGTTAGTCCAATTATTTGTGTTGGGCAATTCAACACCAAAATCATTTAGGAAATAGGTGTAAGCCTAATTCCCTTTCATGTACTAACATATTTGTCTAAGTGCTAGAATCAGAGAAAAGACAATTGGAAAAGACTTGGCTCGAGCAGCCAAGACTCTGCTCAGTCTGGGTGCACCGGACTGTCCGGTGGTGCACCGGACAGTGTCCGGTGCGCCAGGCTGGCTCTGGTGAAAAGGCCGCTCTCGGGAATTCGTCGACGGCGTACGGCTAAAATTCACCGGACTGTCCGGTGAGCCAACGGTCGGCTGGGCCAACGGTTGACCGCGCAATCCGCGCGTGACGCCTGGCCGAGCCAACGGTCAAAAGGGGGCACCGGACTGTCCAGTGTGCACCGGACAGTGTCCGGTGCGCCAACGGCTCCAAATCTTCAATGGTCGGCTGCGCCAGAACAGGAAAGAGATCTGCACCGGACAGTGTCCGGTGGTGCACCGGACTGTCTGGTGCGCCAGTCGACGGAAGGCAAGAATTGCCTTCCTCGAATGCTCTCAACGGCTCCTAGCTGCCTTGGGGCTATAAAAGGGACCCTAGGCGCATGGAGGAGAACACCAAGCACACTTTGAGCATTCTTGATCATTCTCACTCCGACTTTGCGCACTCGTTTGACATTCTTAGTGATTTGAGCTCCGTTCTAGTGGTGAACTTTGTGATACTCATTTGAGCTCAATTCTTGGCTGTGTGTGTGCGTATTTGCTGTGGATTTGAGTGTGTTGCTTCCCTCCCTTACTCTAGTGCTTTCACTTTGATTCTTATTGTAAGGGTGAGAGACTCCAAGTTGTGGAGATTCCTCACAAGCGGGAAAGAGTAAAGAAAGAAGAACACCGTGGTATTCAAGTCGATCATTGGATCACTTGAGAGGGGTTGAGTGCAACCCTCGTCCGTTGGGACGCCACAACGTGGAGTAGGCAAGTTTTGTACTTGGCCGAACCACGGGATAAATCCTCGTGTCTCTTGTGCTTGTTCTCACTATGTCTATTGTATTTCACAAGAGATCTCCTATAACCACTTGATTTCATTGTGCTAACTCTTAATCAAGTTTTGTGGACTTAAGTGTTAAGTTTTTACAGGATCACCTATTCACCCCCCCTCTAGGTGCTCTCAATAGTAGACGAAGCAGATCGACGTCGGTGTAGAGGAAACAGACAAGCAACAACTGGTTAGTAGTGAAAACCTCGATGAGCTACGTAGTCAGGCGGTCGCTGAGCGTCTGGTTAGTAGTTATTAGGATTAATGTTTTCTTATCATATAACTATACATTATATATGTGATGAACCTTCATATTGTATTGTGGGAGACTTACAGGTAGGAGATGGTTAGGAAGCATGGTGAAGACTATGATTGGCGAGGGGCGTCTACCATCGATACTGAAGTTGCATTCTATTAGAGAAAAGGCCAATGGACGGTATAAACTTATAAAAAATTTTCAATAAGATTGAAATTATGACCGAATAGCCAATTTTCTTGTTTTTCAAGGTATTATATGTTTATCGATGTGATCGATTCGAAGGAGTTGCGATCTCATGGGCGTTCTTCAAGGTATTATATGTTTTCAGAGCAACCACAACAATCATTCATTTTCCCTCAATTTCAGCCGCTGATATCTCAGGATTACATGATACAACACCTTCTCCAGCTTAGGTGCGTCGATAAGTATCTATACTCAAATGTATTATAAACTAGAACTTACTATGTACCAGCTCAGGTGCATCGTTCAAATTCAATTTAGTTTAGATTTGTCGTTTGTATTAACCTTTCAAATCTTGGCTTAACTTGATTTTGTAGGGATCGAGAGTTATGGGCCACAACACGCCACCACCGGTGATACCAGCACTAGGAGCTTTTGGACGGGAGTGAGCTACTACATAGGAGGTTAGTTTGACAAATAATTCATTAAAACAGTGGTCAACTTAACATTATAATTATTGATGCATTCTTCTTTCTTTCATACTCCAAACCAGATAGATGACTTCGTAAACAATTTCTTCACTTCTGGAGGTAGTGGTCACAACTCAAATGACCCCTATATGTGATGAATTGACTTTTGTAGTGAATTTGGTCGATGTGATGGATTTGTTATGAACTGTAATTGATTATGATGTATTTGTACTATATTGTGATGGATGTGTGAGTATTTGTGGTGGATTCTGATATTCGTGGTGGCTTTTGTGGTGTTTGTGAGGAATTGTGATATCTGCGATGGATTTGTGAGTATTTGTGATGGATTTGTATTGTTGTGATATATATGTATTGTTGTTGAAATTGTTGTCAAAATTGCTGTAAATTTTCCTTTTTCATAATGTTTTCTGAAAATATTTATTTTCGTCAGCAGGGCCAATGAAAATTAGCATATATAGTTTTTGTCGGGTCTGAAAAACTTCCCCTAAAAATAAAAAACTTATTTTCGACGACGCACCTTGGTCGCGCGAAAATAAGGGCTTTTTTCGACGGCTTGCCTCTGTCCGGCGAAAATAAGTGTTTATTTTTGGCTATTTTTAGTGGCCATAAATGTCATCGAAATTTTTTTATTTTTAATGGCATACGACTTATTTTCAGTGGATTTTTACCGCCGAAAATGAGTTTCATTACTGTAGTGAAAAAAAAAAATTAAAAACACTAACGTAAAACTTTGTATTGAGACTGGTCTAACAGCTACCATTCTTCTGGCAGCAAGTTAACTCATGACGCGTGAAAAACGCCAAAATTAAACAAATATACGCTCGGGTTCGCAAAAAATCATCAGTTTTGAAAAAGTAATCCCTTGATACTAGAATCAAAAGGCAGAAGTAGTAGTGTTGAGACTTGAGAGCACACAGCCGCACAAGTGAAAATTGACAACTCAGAGAATGCATCCAAAACAGAAATTTGACGACCTAACGAGCTTCTTCCAAAATGTACGAAACATGCGGGAAAAAACTGTCGTACAAGGAGAGCTCCATCCTCCATATATATAGCTAGCTAGCTAGGTGGCCAGCTAGTGGCCAGGACCCCTCGGGCTCGGCCCTGACGGGAGCTGCTGCGTCCACGCCATGGCCGTCGTCTTCGACCATGCCCTCTCCCGCAGCGTCGTGTACGCCGTTGCCGCCGCCGCCGCCTCATGGTTCTCGACGGCGACCCGGCCTTCCGGTGGTAGTTGCCTTGCGGCATCTGCAGCAGGGACGAGGAGAGCACCCCAAAGCAGTGCGATGGCGAGAAGGACGGTAGTGGGCTGCTTCATGGCTGAACGTACGGCCGGCCGGCCGGTGCTAATGGTGGTTATACAGGCCAATGTGTGTTACGGTTAGCTGTGTGTCGGCATATATATATAATAAAGGTCATTGAGCGAGATTCAGTTAGCTAGAATAATGGCTAAGACCTAATAAGATACTGCACTGTTTTGTTGTCCGCCGGCCGCTCACAACGGTTCTTTGGTCCGTGAGATTTCGTCAATCGAAGCCTGGAACACGCAGGATTAAACTACGATTAACATGCATAGCTCAAATCTTTTAATGCGTGGGAGACACATTGGCTTAGAACATGGCACGCATGGTGAGTAACATGCCGCCAAACTCTCTGTCACCTTGCAGCCGCTAGTGTACAAAGTAAGCATGCAGGTGGTCAATATAATGTCGTTTAAAATTGTCGGATCGAGAGACAACACAATTTGGAGAGCATTGCATGGGGAAAAAAAATTCTAACTCCTGCAGTTGAAAAGCAAACGAAACGACAAGCAAGCATTCTTACATAGTAGTAAACTACTAACTAGTATACGCTAAACTGGAGAGTACGTGGATCCGTCCGTGCACAAATCAGCTTGTCATTTCATTCATGTTATTGTAATAGGCTTGGACGCTGTGTCATTACTAATGCCGGTAGTACCACTAGCTAGCTAGCTAGCTAGCTAGCATGCATGCATGCATCATGTGAGCTACGTACGTACCGGTACAGCACGGAGCTCGAAGCAAACCCGTGCGCATTTGTGACTCCGATCGCAGGATTTAGGGTTTAGGGGCGACGGACTTCGACCAGGACACACGCTGCATCACTGGGATAGTTTACTCTCGCCGATGCCTATAGACATTGTACCGGTTAATTTTTCAGCCCGGCCGGCTCCGAGCACGAGGGTCGCAAATTGCGCGGGGCGCTGCGCTAGCAGGGTTCAGTTAACTTTGTGTTTGTATCGCCAGTACACGTTGATGTGGTATGCGGAGCATCAGGACAGCAGCTATTACGCCCTAACCACCGGCCTACATGTACCTGCACATACGCCAGGTCAAACTACCATACCTACCTGCCACTCGTGTTCAGTGACCATGATTCAAGGGCATCGGTCGATCAAGGATCACTAACGACGGTCAGGTGGCCGGTTGGCAAACTAAGAGGGTGTTTGATTTCTAAGAACAAATTTTTAGTCCCTCTATTTTATTCTATTTTAGTCTTTAAATTATTAAATATAGAAACTATATAGTTTTAGTTTCCGTACTTGGTAATTTATGAACTAAAATAAAAAAAATGGTGGAACTAAGGGGTGTTTGAATACACTAGAGCTAAGAATTAGTGGCTAAGATTAGCTGGAGACATCCAAACAATCTAGCTAATATGTCAACAATTAGCTATTTTTAGTAAACTAGTTAATAGTTAGCTAGCAATTTGTTAGCTAGCTAATTCCACTAGTAATTTTTAGCTAACTAACTATTAGCTCTAGTGCATTCAAACACCCATAAAATTAGCGCAGAAACAAACACCCTAATTAATACTCATCTCGTAAAGTTAAAAAAAAAGCAAAAAAAAGTCGTTATAGTTTGTAGACAGTGGCGGACGTAGGACAGAAATTTACGGGGGCCAAACAAAATCACAAAACAACTTTAGAAGACCGTAAACACAGATGTAATATTGCATATAGAAACTAGTGACGTACAATAAAAGTTAGAATTTGAATGTATATATGCCCTTCTCACTTTATGTTGAACATTTTTATCATACTCATCAATTTGTCTTTTTAATGTTAGATCTATAACTATTTCATCCCATGCTCTTCCAATATTTGATTGCTTTGAAATTCTTGTTTGCGCAATGGTCGGCCGAGCAAGGCGACATGCTGAGCAGACCAAGAGTAGGTTGTTTTAGACTCTCCAAATTGTAGGTGGTTTTCAAATTGTATTGTAGGAACACAAAAAGGCACGTTGAAAAAATTAGGACGGTTGGTTTTGATTTAATCCGAAAATAAAACTGTAGTGGTTTTGGAAATCGGGGAATAATATGATTTATATTCGGTGGAAGATGCTAGCATGGACTCGCTCTGAATGGTGAATCATGGGGACTTGAACGATGAACTTGGGACACGGGGTTTATACTGGTTCAAGTTCGCACCCTACTCCATGTAGTGCTGATTGTAGTATTGGCTTGAGCGTGTTACAGCATGTGTGCTTGTGTGTGAGCGGAAGAGAGCCCTTTCCTTTTATATCTCAAGGGACAAGTCTTACATTGTTGTCTCCCTTTGAAAGAGAGAGAGAGAGAGAGAGAATAGAGGGAGACAGAGTCCTTCAGTTGTCGTGGCGGCCCATCTCCCCTGGTCGTGCAAAGTAGTGCTTCCGGTATGGCGCCGCCCATTACCCTCGTTTCTGTGGCGGTGTTGGAGGCCTTCTTCTTCCGAAGGCTCTCAAAAATACTCACCCAACAACTGTTCCTTTTTCTTTTATTGCATGTGCGTTGTAGGATTAATGACGAAGGTAGATTTCAAACAAAGCATGCGGATGATCGAAGAAGCAAGCTTCGGACAACCATCATGTACATGCTTCGGATGAAGCATAACTTAAACCTTTGAGGTCCAAAAAGCTAAACCAAGAGAGAGATGAATTTACCCTGTCATATACGATAGTTTGAATGTATTGGGATTAAGGATATAATTGTAAATTCGCCTGTAACATGTTCCGAGCCTATAAATAGGGGAACAGTGTCATGCACTAGGGACACTTTTTTGGGAAGTGTGAAACTCATTTCTCTCTTTATATGAAGCTGTAATTCATGTACTTCCTCATTTATAATTTTTACGAAGCTGAGGAAACAGAAGGTATGCTTATAAACCTATTTATCCGAAGAGATAGAATAAAATACTAGGCCACTTGACATGAGTTGAACATGAAGCTCTACTTTATTGACTCCATGTTATGTCATTATATTTATCTATGAAAACCTTTGTCTCTTGTGCTAACACTTTGAAGAAGTACTAAATCAATAGGACGAAGGTACTTACATCTAACGTGTGTTGCCTTGATTTTCAATACCTTCAGGGGAATTGAAATCAAGTATCAATAGGCAGGTTCATGGCTCACGTTCCTGTGATGATGTGCGGTGGGTCCCATGGTTCTGCATTGGGGCTCGATGGATACAACATGGCTTTCTCATGTCATCGTGGGCCCTATGTTGTCCTTTCGCGCGCATGGATTCACCCATTCGGTATGGCACCTTGTCCTGTTGCTTCTGATATACTGGCTATTGTGGTGGCTCCCGTGCTGAGTTTTCGCCTTTGCCTAGAGTTGCCTTGTCCCATCAAACAGCGTGATATGCTTATTATAAGAAAGGGGTGTACAATCGTGCCTATGACTATTGTGTGGGCTCCTAACGATGTGTCCTACTGTGGTTGACATATGCATGTGGCTCTACTCAGTTGCCTACCTCACCTCGTAGACTTACTCGGCAGAGATTTGGTCATCTGTCCCGCCACACAGACTTGCTCGACGGGGGACTCAACCGTCTGCCCCGCCGAGCGAGTCTACAAGGCAGGTCAGACGATCGAGTCCCCCGTCGAGCAAGTCTGCGAGGCGGGGGTAGACGACCGAGTCCCCCGCCTCCTAGACTTGCTCGACGGGGGACTCTGTCGTCTGCCCTGCCTCGCAGACTTGCTCGACGGGGACTTGGTCGTCTGCCCCACCTCACAGACTTGCTCGGTGAGGGACTTGATCATCCGCTCAGCCTCACAGACTTGCTCGGGGGGACTAGATCGTCCGTTCTGCCTCACAGACTTGCTCGGCTAGGACTTTTGGAATGCTGGACCGAAAAAGGGTTCATAGGCTTGTTGCAGTACCTCGTTTTTGGGTACCCAATACCAGCCCCCGAGCCTTTGTGCGACCACATGTGGTCGTGCAGAGGCTTTCTTTTGAGGAGTTGAATTTCTCGGTGCACGCTAGCGGTTGCCTAGCAGCCCAGTGAGCATTCCTTGAAGCGTGCAATCAAATCTGTCAAAACGAGCGCCATAGATAGGCATAGAGGAGGTGAAATCTGAGACACGAATTGGGGACCGTACGAACCACGACACGACGAAGAGCGTGGTCTTGTGGTCAACAAGGAGGTTGTGGGCGTTGAGGATATCTGCGGGAGTTGGAGGAAGAGGAAGGGAATGTTGGCCACACTGGTGAACTTTGATGTCATGGAGTTCGACTGCTAGTACTTCTTCGAGTCATGTGTGGCACCCCAACCCAAGCTAGGAAATTCGAAGCAGTCGATCGATCCATCACGCGACATCCCACCACAAATGATGGGAGGCCGGGAAGGGATACGAAGGGTACCTTGAGAACCGGCTTGGAGGCGGTGACTGCGACGACGAGAGGCGGGCCATGCTGGCGTCATTGGTGGAGGGGCATGGGTTGGTGGTACGATACAGGGGGCTTGAATGCGAGGGGTTTTAGGAGGAGGGCATGGGGTGCAGCCGCGAGTGGGTTACCTCCCATGAGAGCGTGGTGGTAGAAGGGCGAGGACGTCGGGCGGAGAGGGAGACCAACGACGAAGACATGAATGTTGGCTAAGTGATTATGAGTGTGTGATCGTAGAGTCTAGGCATCTCGGGGGCGGCGCTAGAGTAGAGGGGCAGGTGTCAAGGTCGTGGATTCCAGGTATCCTGGGGGTGCGCGTGGGGAGGGGGTGGGCGCAGGGGTGGCAGTCGTGGCTCCGAGGCTGAGGAAATGGGAGCGTCGGGCGGGGGAGGCGGCCATAGTGGAGGAGGGCGACAGGGTTTTAGCAGAGGAAGGTTTGGTTGGTTGACGAGCGGAGTGCGCGGGATGAGGATGGAGCGGGGGCATGGTTGTGTTGTGGTCTAGACTATTGCCTTAATATGTAGTAGAGGTTATCCAGTACTCTGAGTCCTCCATTGGTGGTGGCTCCTACGCCTCCGTCCATTCCACGAAGAAGTCGGCGAGGGCCTAGGACTTGATCGCAGTTCTGGCGACGTAGCTAACATCGAGCCCATTGAGCTCGAGGGACTACTTCACTATGCGCCCGGATGCATCCCGATTCCAGACGATCTCGTCGAGGGGCACAGTGGACACCGCCGACATGAAATGCAGTTTGAAGTAGTGGATCAGCTTCCTTTTGGTGAGGAGAACTGCATAAAGCAGCATCTGGACCTGTGGGTATCGTGCCTTGAACTCGATCACACTTTGCTGACGAAGTATACTAGCATTTGTACCTTGAGCACATGTCCCTCGCTTTCTCTTTCCACCACTAGTGTTGCGCTTACCACCTAGGTGGTAGCCGCAACATAAAGGAGGAGGGTTTTACCTGGGTTGGGCGCGACTAAAACCGGTGGCGAGGTGAGGAACACTTTTATCCGATCGAGGGCCTCCTAGTCTTCGGTCGTCCAAGAAAAGTGATCACTTTTCCTCAAGAGCTTGTAAAGGGCATTCCTCTTTCACCGAATCTGGACACAAACCAGCTAAGTGCAGTGACACACCCAACCAGTCGTTGCACCCCCTTGATGTTTTGGATGGGGCCCATGCGTCGGATGGCCTCTATTTTTCTTGATTGGCTTCGATCCCTCTATCCAACACCATGAAACCTAGGACTTTTCCCTTGGGGAACCTAAAACGCATTCTCGAGGTTTAGCTTGATTCAAAACCTTTGGAGGTTGGCAAATATCTCTTCTAGGCCATCGATGTGGTCACCGGATTTTTTGTCTTTACAACGATGTTGTCCATGTAGACCTCCCAGTTATGCTCGACTTGGTCGGCAAAGCAGTGGAGCATGCACCTCTGTTTCGTAGCTCCAGCGTTCTTCAAGCCGAACGGCATAGAGACGTAGCAGAATGTGTTGAAGGGGGTAATGAAGGTAGTGGCGTGTTGGTCGGTCTCCTTCATGGCAATTTGGTGATAGCCCGAGTATGCCTCCAAGAGGGAGAGAAGCTCGCACCAGCAGTCGAGTCTACGACCTGATCGATAAGTGGGAGAGGGAAAGGGTCCTTGGGGCATGCCTTATTGAGCCTCGTGTAGTCAATGCACATCCTCCCACTCTCGTTTTCTTCTTGACAAGAACAGGGTTCATGATACACATTGGGTGGTGTATCTCCCTTATGAATCACAACGCTAGGAGCCTTGCCACCTCCTCACCAATGCCTTGCGCTTCTCTCCATCAAAACGGTGAAGCCGCTGGGTGACTGGTCTGGCCATATGATGGGTATTCAGGGAGTGTTCGGTGACCTCCCTAGGGATTCCTGGCATGTCCGCAGGCTTCCAAGCGAAAACATCGTGGTTGGCCTAGAGGAAATCGATAAGGGTGTTTTCTTGTTTGTCGAGGAGTGTTGCCCTAATTCGAACGTGTTTGGAGGGGTCGGGGTCATCAATTGGGACGTCCTTTGTGTCCTTGGCAGATTTGAATGTATTAGATCCATCCTTGGGAGCGTTTGGTCTAGCCTATGAGTCGAGGCCCCTCCATAGCTCTACTAATTCTCTCATGACGGCTTGTGCCGACACGAGCTCGCAGCTGGCTCGCTCACACGCGTGGGCCGCTTAGAAAGATGCGGACACATAAATACGTAATGACCCAGTGGGGGCGGGCATCTTTAGCTTGAGGTATGTGTGGTTGGGAATGGCCATGAACTTGATGTAGCCTTGCCTCCCCAATATGGTGTTGTAGGCCCCTAGGAAGTCAATCACCTCGAATTGTAGCCACTCAGTGCAAAAATTAGAGGTGTCCCCTAACATAACAGGTAGAACGACCTACCGAAGCGGGCAGGTGCCGTGTTCGAATGTGATGCCATTAATGAGCACGGTGCTGGGGCGTAGCGTGGAGCGTGCAATCCCTAAGGCATAAAAAGTCTCAACATACATGATGTTGAGACTACTCCCCCATCCATGAGGACTTAATAGAGACGCTTTGGGCCGACGATTGCCTCGATGACAAGGGGGTAGGTTTTGGGATGTGGGACCCTACCCGGGTGATTCGTAGGTCGAAGGCGATTGGGATTTCTAGCCACAAGGGGCATGGCGAGCCAGAAGGCTCCGCCGTGTACACCTCCTGGGTGCCAGACTCGAGGGGGCACTTGTTGCCACTCCTCCGTTGATGGATGGCAACAATCTAAGATGTCAACGATGGTGCCTCCCCCACTTACTCCTTAGTGGAGGCAGGAAGTTGGTTGGGGCATCACTTTGGAGCGATGGTGCGCTTCTCGCGGTGTGGCTTCTCTGGCCTGCTCCTGGTGCAGTGGCCAGGCGCCAAGCTTGCAACGGCTTGTGCATCAGGACTGCCGGGATGGAACTCTCTAGCTGAGTTGGCGAGAAAGTCAAGGGACTCAAACTTGATGCTGCTCCTAAGAGCGAAAACTCCCATTTTGGGCAAATGCTGATGAACTGGCCATTGGAGCAGAAAATGTCGCTTGACACACTAACGGTCCCCTACCTGGTGTGCCAACTATTGTGGTTTCGAAAACTAGGGGGAAATAAAATTTGTGTTCAGTGGGGGATGCTTGCATGGACTCGCTCCGAATGATGAATCATAGGGACTTGAATGATGAACTTGGGACATGGGGTTTATACTAGTTTGGGTCCGCACCCTACTCTAGTGTAGTGCTGATCATAGTATCGCCTTGGGTGTGTTACAACAGGTGTGCTTTTGCATTAAAGGAAGAGGGGCATTTCCTTTTATCTCAAGGGGCAGGCCTTACATTGTTGTCTCTCTTTGAGAGAGAGTGAGAGCAGAGGGAGATAGAGTCCTTCAGTTGCCGTGGCGACCCTCTCCCTTGGTTGTGCAAAGTAATGCTTCCAGTATGGTGCTGCTCGTCACTCCCGTTCCTATGGCGGGTTCATGGTTGACGTTCCAACGATGATGTGTGGTGGGTCCCATGGTTCTGCCTCGGGGCTTAGTGGATACAACGTGGCTTTTTCCTATCATCGTGGGCCCCATGTTGTCCTTCCACGTGCATGGATTCGCCCATTCGGTGTGGCACCTCATCCTATTGCTTCTGATATATCAGCTACTGTGGAGGCTCTGGTGCTGAGGTCACCTCTGACCAAGGCTACCTCGTCCCATCAGACAGCGCAATATGCTTATTATAAGAAAGGGGCATACAGTCGTGCCTGTGACTGTTGTGTGGGCTCCTAGTGACATGTCCTGCTATGGTTGATGTATACTTGCGGCTATGGCCTAGTGCTTGGGCTCACTCGGCGGATGCCTGGTCGGTCGTTCCGCCCAGCCGGCTTCCTTGGTGGGGGATTGGTCAGCCGCTCCGAATTTGTAGACTTGCTCAGCAGGGACTTAGTCGCCTGCCCCACCGCGCAAACTTGCTCGGCGGGGGACTTGGTCGTTCGCCCTGCCTCACAGGCTTGCTCGGCGCAAACTTGGTCATCTGCCCCGCCTTGTAGACTTGCTCAGTGAGGGACTCAGTCGTCCGCACCGCCTCACAGACTTTCTCGGTGGGAGACTTATTCGTCCGTTGTGACTCGTAGACTTGCTCGGTCGGGACTTTGGGCGTGCTGGGCTGGAAAAGGGTTCATGGGCTTGTTCCGGGTACCCCTTCCCGAGTACCCAACAAAAACATAACCATAACGACATACGTGTTTAGAAAATGAACACATGTAAACATACACATCATGTCAATTAAGATCAAAACTTGCAACATCAAAACCATGTTTAAATAGATTAAATTAATCACTATAAGATACATGATTAAAGGAAGATATTCGTACATTTATTCCTTGATGATGATCGGTAGACAAGACGACGTCAACATTGAGCATTGTCTCGTTCTTGGTGACAATGTGAAACACCTGCATGATAAGAAGACATACAAGCCACAACGACGAAGCTGAAGACGACAAGTTGAGGAAGCAGTCGAGCACTACTAATTAGTTGAGCTTTCATCTAGAAAATCAAGCTACACTTATTCACAACTTTAACAATAGACTAAGCCTTAAATTGCAAGTTTTGTGCAAATAGGTTTTATTTACAGTCAACTAATACTTGACCTCCAGTAGGCTACTTCGTTGTTTGAAGCATATAGGTTGTACTCCCTAGCCTCTTCATGATCTTAATAGAGATCACCAAAATCTCATAGACTATGATTGTCCAATAATCAGGCTCACAAAGATGTATTCTTTCAAGATTTTTCTGTAGGACAACGTCTTTCCTACTTAAAGCCTAAGGCTATTATCAACCTGCCATACAAGAATTAAGAGTATTGCATCCTTCTCGAGTGAGTTGAACAGGGTACTCGACGACGAGTAACCTGTTTAACTAAACGGCCATGCCTTTTATGTACTCCATGGTCGAGTTCTAGCTTCCTCGTTGGCGGTGTTACGTACTCCATGCCTTTGCACTAGAGTGCTTTGCAGCATGCCAGGAGTCAATATACTCCTAGGCAACACACCTCAAAGGGGTCATTAGTGTTGATGGCGGAGTAGTGGGGTGTGACACCATTCTCCTATTGTGCCACTAGTGCTCGATGATAGATTGATGACATCATTAACTTGATGTGGAATGTTTCAATCTCTACTATGCCCAATGAATTCTTCGCCTTGTTCTAGTCCCATGGATTCCCTTAATCGAACACCACATCACAAGAGATGTGGACACAATCAGTGTTTTGGTATAGAACCTATATGCCTTGCATCTAGGCTTGTACCTAGTGAACACCATCGACATGATTTGGTCATCAAGCTATTGTCTGCCAATTACCTTGACATGGGCAATGTAGCTTAGCACATGGAAGAAGTGCAAATGATGCTTAGAACCATATTATGCTTCAATCATAGTCATGCCCTAAAACACTCCATGTCGACGACCTGTTCAAAATGAAGATGTCTATCGCACTACCTCCCCCTAAAACATGTTAGGCCGCATCACCTAAAGCATGTTGTGTGACATGCCCAACACCGTCTATTTCTAGTCCACCATGCATTTTGTTGTGGGGTATATGGTGCCATGAGATGTTGTCTAACCCTATCTTGAAAAAGGGCACTAGATTAATTAATTGTTACACTAAATTAATCTAGTGCTTACTAAATTAATTTGGTGCTAAAAGGCAAAGTGGCACCTTATAGTTGGGTGCTTCTTCTCTAGGACTATCAGATCATCTGGTGCTCACAAAAAAGTGAAAAGGTTAGTCAAGGTGGCACCACTAGAATAGTCCAGTGGTAGGAACCAGATCAAATGGTGCTCTATAGAAAGCTGTAGATTCACCACTAGTGTATTTTGGTGTTGGATGATATAAATATCCCCTTTGCTAGCCACTTAAGTTGTGTAGGAGTTAAGGAACATACTAATGAAGTTGAGGCTCCACTCTAGTGCTCTTAACACCATAATGCTTATTGAAATCGCTTGATGATTACTGTAGATACTTTGTGAAGTGCTTAGACTAGTTAGACCACCACTAAATGTGCTTGCTCTAGGTTTACATCTATTGTTAGTGAGGTTTGGATACCTATTCCTCACTCGGTGCTTGCATACATCGTTGTTGCACTTAGAGTGGATTATAGCCCTGCAACATCGCACGAACTGTGCTTACAGTGTGGCACCACTTTGTGTACTGATTGGAACGAGGCATATGACAATTTGGTCAAAATCTCAATGGAGATGATGGTAGGGAATAGTCCAGGAGAGACCATCTCGAAGACCCACTCAAATAGAGAAAAGACCCTGGGGCTTGTTGGGGAGAAGGCTGAATGGGACCCTAACCATCGGTTTGGTCGACACCATCTAATCAATAAAAAGACTCTACTACCATAAATATAGGGGTCGTTGAAGGCCATGAGGGCTACAATGATGACTTCTCCCCCATGGGAGACAACTCGTCAATACAGTAGATCAAGTCTACAACTACCCGGTCCATTGAAGACTACGAAGCCACGACAAGGACTTGGAAGGTCTTAATAGATTGTGGGGGACAAATATCCCCTTGTCCACTAGAAGACAAGAAGGCCTCACGAGAGGCTCTGGGCCAGTTACCTCGCAAGACCATCCCTTTATGGACCAGGACAGAACTGTTGGCGGAGTGGACTGACACGAGAAAGAAGCAGACTCAGGCCCAGGCGACCCGGCAGACTCGAGCGCTATCCATAGCACCCACCCAACTTTCCCGCGTGTAGCGCCCTTGTATATCGGGGCGGATTAGGGATAAGTCGGTAGGATTGTAGGAAGATCAGTTCAGTCGGTTCACTATTATTTAGGGTATACATAATCATCACCTGCGCATCTAGTGCCCCACAGTCGAGTATATAAGGCCTAGGGGGTACCCCATCATTTCCATCGACCATCTACCTGTCTCATTAGCTTTACTCCATCCTAGAGACTTCCCTTGTAACCTACCACATAAAGATCCACTCCAGGAAGTAGGGTATTACGCCTCTCTAAGCGTCCCGAACCTGCAGAAAATTGCATGTCGTCTCTCGTGCGTCCCGCACGAACCATTGAGTTACAGTCAATAACACTGTCCTACCCAAAAGCACCACAAGTGGTAACCCTGGGTGTGTGGTCGGACTCTAAACATCGACAACTAGCATGCCAGGTAGGGGGTGTGTCGTTGACCCGAGCTAGCTCAATGGCCGTCACATCCCAGTGCAAGATCGCTCTTCGCCCTGGATCCGTGTTCTGCTTCGGAACCATCTCATCCATAGCAGATGAGAAAGGAACTCTGTACCGCATAGCAGATCCGTCGGAGAAGAGGTTTTCCCCGAAGATTCCCAGGAAAGCCGGAGTGAGACAACGGATAGCGCAGCCTCCTGTGCCTCGAGCGAAGACTACATCTTACAAGCCAAAAATTGGGAATTTACCGACCCGAAGAACTCCGCTGCCCACTTCACCCACAAAGGAGTGGACGCGGATTACAAGAAAGAAAGAGGCAAGCATTTCGAGAAAGGGAATGGAGCTTCGCCGAGTTATCTTTCTGGCACCTTCGCCCTCAAAGGAGGACGGAAAGAAGCACACAATCACAGCAACTCCTTTCTACCCCGACATCCTCTTCATCGGGGGGAGATTGGAATCATCTCCCGTCTCCGATGAGGAGCCGACCATGCAAGGGGATGAACCTCCCCAGCGTGAAGCACGACGACGGAGGAACAAACGCCAGAATGTTCGGCGACATCACGAGGCTAGGGAGCGGGACCTAGCGTAGCCCGTATCTCGGGACAAAGTTTCAGAAGTGGGAGAAACTCTCGACGAGCGAGTATACTGAGAAAGACGGAATTCTCGTCGGCGTGATTGCCGACAAGCTCAGGACCGAGAGCGAGAACAAGCCGAGCAGGGCGCAAGGGTGCACCAAGAGAATCCCCTCTTTGCTCGAAACCTGAACCCTGACTTCGCCCGCGCAATGAACACGTCGAGCGAAGTCGGAGGAGTGTTGGCCTAGATAGCTGATGGCCTCCCACGAACTCCGAACGCTGAAGGTTATCGGTGGCTGCTTACTCAGGCAGCTAACCACCTTCTACCTATTGCTCATCCCCCAAACGACCTACGACGTGCCATCAACAATCGATGAGACACGCGGAGCTCCATCAACACTTCACGCGACCGATGACACGAGAACGAGATAAGGCGCCGGGAGGAGTATGATCAGGACCATGGCGTCCTGGCTCGAAGTCACGCCACTCGTGTTGAGTCGGCTGTGGCCTCAACTAGTGGCCCGATCTGGGGACGGTCGAGACGACACATCACCAACTCCCCTCCCCGGGACCGACACCATGAACGCCGATAGGAAGACACATGTGAAGTCTCCGCGCTTACTCCATGTCTCCGGGCCATCCAGTGGTCCCTAACTTCAAAGTCTCCAACTTCGACAAGTACGAGCCTAAGCAAGACCCGGGGGCTGGTTAGCTGTCTACACGACCGCCGCCCGGGCCGGCAGGGCAACAGAGGAAGTAATGACAGCATATTTGCCCATCGTCCTAGGGCAAGATGCACTACAGTGGCTACGACATCTGCAACGACACTGCATCGATGATTAGAGCGACTTCAATCGGTGGTTCATCGCCAACTTCCAGTCCCTCTCTGACAAGCCGGCGCAGCCATGGGACCTCAAATCCATCAGGCGCCAGGGCGATGAAACACTTCGGTCATACCTCAAGAGGTTTCAGACCATGAGAAACTACATCCCCGAAGTCACCGAGGCAGCGGTGATTGAAGATTTCTACCGGAGATCTAATGACTCGGCCTTCGTCCGAGTCATACTGCAGAAAGCGACGACCACCTCCGAACAATTGTTTCGAGAGGCGGACCTCTACATCACCGCCGATGAGCAAGCCCAGGACCTCATCGGAGGAACGAAACCTGCACCACCTGCACCACGGCGCGACACGAACCAGCAACCTGATAGGCGCTGGGAGAAGAGGCCCCATGAGGAGGTACATGCCGCCGGACCACCTGTCGCTCGAGCCTGAGGTGCACCCCGCGGAGGCGAATGGACACTAGATGACATCCTCGATGCCCAGTGCCCGTACCACAAGGACATGCACCACACCCTACGGAACTGTAGGGACTTCAAGCACTCCGTCAGACACGATCGACTGTTTCAGCCTCTACCACCTCCCCCACCACGAGGAGGGCCTAGCAAGCCCAAGCAACCTCCGCAGCAAGAAGGGGGAGGGGGTGGAGCATTCCCACGCATTGACAGGGAGGTCAACGTCATCTTCGGAGGACACGGATCGCAGGAGAACAGAAGGCAGCAGAAGCTCAACGACCGGTAGGTCCTGGCGGCAACCACTAGTGCCCCAGCTCCTTATTGGTGGTCAGAGCACGCAATAACCTTTAGCCGAGTGGATCAGTGGCTCAACTTCGACCACCCCGGCAAGTACTGGCTCCTTGATGATCCGGTGATCCGAGAGAGCAGGGTGAAGAGAGTACTAGTGGATGGGGGGAAGTAGCATTAATGTTACCTTCCCCCGGACACTCCTAGCCTTGGGGTTGCACTCAAAGACCTCACTGAGTTAGATACACCCTTCTTCGGTATCGTGCCAAATAAAGGGGAGTACCCACTCGGGCAAATCTACATGCACGTCACCTTTGGGACTCCAGAAAATTACAGAACGAGTTCCTGAGGTTCGAGGTGGCACGCTTCGACTGTGGGTACAATGCCATCATCGGCAGACCGGGACTGGCGAAGTTCATGGCCATTCCACACTACTCATACATGATACTGAAGATGCCAGGGCCCCAAGGAATCATCACTGTACACGCTGACTTCCAAGGCGCCGCGGAGTGCTTTCGGGGAGCCATCCAAGCTGCCCTCACTGCTGGACCCCTGACAACTCCCCCCGTGCAGGCAGACATCAAGCCGGAGGAAAATCTCACAATACCCACTAATGAAGCTCAAGTCGTGACCTCTATACGGCCGACTGAGGAAACTAAGAGGATCAACCCGGGATTCGTCGATGAGCACAAGACTGCCATCATCAGTTCTAGCCTCGACAACAAATAGGAAAGCGCGCTCGTCCGGTTCCTGCAAGATAACCGAGACATATTCGCATGGCAACCTGCGGATATGCCGGGAGTCTCGAGAGAACTAGCCGAGCACAAATTGAAGGTCTATCTTCAAGCAAGGCCGATTCGACAGAAGCTGCGTCATTTCACGCCTGATAAAAGAGAAGTTATTCGCGCCGAGTTAGCCCGCTTAGTGACTACAGGGTTCATTAGGGAGGTGCTGCATCCCGAGTGGCTAGCAAACCCTGTTCTTGTACTCAAAAAGAATAAAATGGATTGGTGCATGTGCGTCGACTATACCGATCTCAACAAGCATTGTCCGTAGGATCCCTTCGGTCTCCCTAGAATAGATCAGGTAGTCGACTCGACTGCTGGCTATTCTATGCTATCCTTCCTAGATTGCAATTCTGGATATCATCAGATCAGCTTGGCAAAAGAAGATGAGGAGAAGACTGCCTTCATCACCCCGTTTGGAGCTTTCTGCTATACCTCCATGTCGTTCGGCCTCAAGAACGCGGGAGCAACTTACCAGAGAGCCATCCAAACATGCTTAGCCGATCACTGGGGCAAGCAGGTGGAAGCATAAGTCGACGATGTGGTAATCAAAATAGAAAACTCAGAAAACTTCATCGAAGATTTGCAGCTAGTCTTCAACAGCCTGAGGCGTTACCGGTGGAAGCTTAACCCAGAAAAATGTGTTTTCAGAGTACCGGTAGGGAAATTACTCAGATTCATTGTCAGCCACCGAGGAATCGAAGCTAATCTAGAAAAAATCGAGGCCATCATGAGAATGGAAGCGCCATGATCACAGAAAAAGGTGCAGAGGCTTACTGGATGCATGGCAGCCCTGAGCAGGTTCACATCAAGGCTAGGCGAGAAAGGCATGCCATTCTAGAGGCACTGAAGAAGTTCTTGACCACACCACTGTCACACCCGGTTCCAGGGGGTAGAACCGAGCGCATACCATATGTGTGCCAGGATCCATTTCCACACATATGTTGACGTCACAAGTGTAATATATCAAAAGACAATGCAATAAAGGCGTAAAGAGAGTATAAAACTTTATTACATCATCTGAAACATTGTGTCTTAAACAAGTATCACATCAAAGTTAAGCGGAAATAAACAACTGGCAATCTTCCACAGGAAGTTGACCGGCGCATCGTTAGACTTAGAATTCCTCGTCGATAAATTCTCCATCAAAGTCTCCAACATCACCCTCTGATCAAAATATTAGCAAGGGTGAGCTCACTTATGGTCGGGGCTCATCAAGTGGGGGAAAAATTAATGCAGGTATAACAAGGTGAGGCTAAGGTTGAGCAGTAAGCATTTTAGTTGGTCAACATTTTATTATCAACACCTGTCTTACTAATAAGAGTGAATCTCAAATATCCCAATTAAACAAAGGAATATGAATATAACAAAAACACTTAAGTGAAACCACTTAAGCAAATTATTGGCAGATCATCGGATCTCAATTTAATTCCATCTTCAAGTTCAATTATCATGTGAGGAGTCCAGGTCGCTCATAACCGAGAGCACGGCTAATATATCAGTTTTACACTCTGCAGAGGTGGTACAACTTTACCCACAAGCCATGTATCCCATCTAGCCCGGGTTGATCGGACCCTTAGACACTGCCGAGGTGAATGGCTAGGGATCCATTATGAGGTTTTCACAAAATACACTTAATACGAAGCAACCCGCTAAGGTTTCTAAGACGATGGTGGTGGCCCCCTGGGTGAAGTACCTTAGCAAAGAATACGACCCCATGTTAACGTGGGCTGCCAGCACCTACCGCTCCCCCTCTTGCCCATCTTTCAGGTAAGGTTGCTAGGCACTAAGCATATAGAGTTAATTACCAAAGCCAGAGCCATGATAGCACTCGTGGTTGCACTGTTATCCTGGGTGGTCACTCCATGTTCCAATTAAATTTGTAATAATGTTATCTTAACCATCGGGTTAATGCCATAATTGCCAATTAAATCTTTGGAACATTAAAACCAATTAATGGGTGACATTAAGAAATCATTAAGTTGAACGGTAGCACAAATTCTTGCATAGCTTAATAATTTTCCCAGTTTAAACAAGGAATACGGGTAGTAAATCTAGGAAATCCTTAATTAGGTAAATCCCATCAAATTATGCAATATATCAAAAAGGTAAACATTATTATATGCAATGAATAGGTACAAACAGAATATGCAGAGGGAGAATCCACTTGCCTTGCTTATAGAAAACTTGAGACTCTTCCATGGATCTGAATAGATCTTGATTCTTAACTACTAGATCAACCACTGAATATCACACAACCAAACAAGAAGAACAAACATCACTCAATAACATACAACATTCACCATACGTAAAGCTAAAAGAAAGCCTAACGAAAAGAGCGTTCGCTTTTAAAAACATCGCACACAAGGGTTATAATAAAAAGGTATTCTTTTCAAAAATGTGCGATCTATACTTTATAAAACAAGACATGAGCTTAAAAAAATACAAATATTAGGTTCATCAATTTTAATCTTTTATAAAACGTCATACGCGATACGTCTAGATTTAAGGTTTATAACATGATAAACACGTTATAACGATATTAAACCCTTTTTAACCTTTTAGAAAAGATATATGTTATATATCTAAGGTTAATGAGCTACAAAACACGTTATTAAACATTATTTTTATAAAAAGCTCATAAATAGCTTAAACAACTTTTTATGTGAAAAGATCATAATTATATTATTAATCACCTATTTATGACGGGTTAGATTATGGGCCTTAAGTGGATTTTCATGCAAAAGATAATAAACAAATAACTATCTTTTATTTTTATTAGAAGGTACATGGTCTATATTCTTTATTAAGAAAATTATATATACAAAACAATATGCAACTAACACTTTAATTATATGAACACTAATTTCTTTATTTTATCTATTACAAAAAATAAATGATATATATAAATAATATGGATTCAATTTGATGAACGGATTAATCACGCTTATATTACTAGTTATGGACAAATTGAAATGTAAGTTTAATTAATAAATTGTGAGAAAATATAAATAATCTATTGATCATATTTAGTTTCAATTTAGGAACATATGATTTAAATCATTTGAAAGGAAATTATATTCAACTAAATTTAATCTATCATTTTAGTTATGTGGGCACTTAATTAAACTATATTAGAGATCCATATCTAGCGTACACACATTTAATATGAAATACTTGAATCCAAATCTTAAAAAGGTAATTATATAATTATTTATCTAGTATGTTTGATTAAGAAAAGGTGAACTACAATTCTTTTTAGCTTCATAATTAAAAAACTACCCATAAATTGACTACAGAAAACATAATTTAAATTAATTTACGAGAGCACGCAAACTACTAAAAACACATAATTAAATAAGTTTATCACATACTTACCAAGATTAACAAAACAATAATTAATTTGCTAAATATTATTTTATTTAAAATAAATTAGCGTGGGGCTAGATCAAAATTAAAGGGGTCGACAAAGGGGTAGATAGCAAAAATAAATCTTGCCTTCTACCTTGGTCATGGTGATGCGAAGTCATAGTCAGGTGGTGGGATTCCCGACGTCGAACACGGACGACGTTTGATGCTGAGCAGTAGAGAGCGAGGGCGGATTTGCTCCGCGAAACATTAATTAAAAATGCTTGTCACATAATTATGGAACTAACAAAACCATTTCTATTTTATTTGGGTTCCAAAATATACATTTTATAATAGAAACTATAACAAGGACCAAAACATAATTAAAGGTAGACTATGAGGGGTAGCCGCTAAATTTATATTTTTGTGTACATATATCATTATAAACAACTATCTCTTTTTTTATTATAAAACATAAAGGCTATAATTATTTTTAATTTCTTAATTTGATGACTACGTATGAACGGAATCTAACGATCATAAATTAATGAAACGTGTAAATTATTGTGAATGCTGAAATAAATTATTTCGCGTAAACATATGAAACTAACATTACATGAATCAATTTATTTGCGCTCCAAATAGTCGTTTTACATAAAAAAATATCATACGGATTTATACACTATTAAACATAGACTACATAAAAAAAATATCATACGGATTTATACACTATTAAACATAGACTATATGAATAGCAACAAAAATTGTTATCTTCTACCTTGTAGTAACATAGGAGCAGCGCGTTCGTACGGTTCTCAGCGTGACGGCGGCTGTACGGCAAGTGGCACAAGCGAGCATGGACAATGTTGACTTCGACGGCGCGATCTGGCAAGTACTGTCGTGAGGGAAGAGGACTGCAGCAGCGTTTGGCGGATCGTGTGAGTCGCTGACGCGATTGTCTGTGGCCTCTAGTGAAGGGTCGATGGCAAATAACGAGCGACGGCACAACGTGACGTGCGAGCACTGAGCAGACGTCGGCGACGAGCGAGCAAGCAATGCAAAGAAGTAAGGGCGGTCTTGGGACGGCTGACTCGAGGTTGGGTGAGTCGCCGGCACGGAGGCTGTAGAGGAGCCGGTGGTGCAGGCAGCAGGCAGAGCACGAACACTGCAAACAGCGCGGCAGCAGGCAGGCAGAGGCGAGAGGAAGGCAAGCGAAGGGCTGATGCGTGTTTTATAGAGGAGGTTAGGAAAGGGATTAAGCTCGGATTAATGTGCCATAAAGGCTAAATAACGTTGTATTAACCTTCGGAGAAACGGCAACCATTAAGCTCCAACAATAGCGGCTGTAAATGGAGAGAGAAGGGGAGAAGAAATGCTAGGCGTTGAAATGGGGAGGAGAAGAGGTACTGGCTGGCCACGGCAGGTGCGGGCGCTCTACTGCACTAAATCGAGCAGGCAGGGTGAATGCGGATGGTCGGCGGATGCACTTCCAGCAACGGCTGTAATGCCCAGGAGACGAACGAACAAAGAATTTGGGGAGAAGAGGAATAGGCCAGGTGGGTCCCATGTGTCATAGAGAAAGAAGAGGGAGAGCAGATGATAGGGACGTCAACTGCTACGGGTTACACCCCGCTAAAATTTAGCCCCTGTCCCATCAAATGTTTGAACCTCCGTTCCGGGTATTAAATATAGTCGGATTATAAAACTAATTTGTCAGCCGAAGATTAAAAGACGAGACGAATCTAGTCCAGTTGGTTGGGTCTATATTTCATACTCCTATTTAAAAGTCAAACGCTTGATGTGATCCGGACTAAACTTTAGCAGGAGCAACCAAACACCCCCTAAGGAAGGGGTGCGCTTGGGCCTAGTGCCGAGCGTGACTTTTTTTAATTTATTTTCGTTTTATCATGTTCTTTTTTTTGAATGGACGTTCATAATTATATAGATAAAATATATTTAAATACTATAACAATTATAGTAAACTTAGAACATAATATTTTATAAAAAAATACGTAATTTTAAAGAATAAATCATTTTAGTCAAAAGTTTATTATTTAAATAGATTGGGCTCCATGAAAAGAAAATCAACAAAATAAAGTTTTCACAAATACCTACAAACAAAAAAATATTAACGTATCAAGGTACATATTTTCTAATGTATATTTTTAAGAATTTCTTATTTTATAATTAGGGGTTTCTTTCTCACCAAATTAAATCCAAGAATTGGAATTACAAATCAAGTCAAACAAAAATTATGGTTCGGCATGAATGCATCAAACAATTGACAACATTTTTATCCAATTAGGAAATCAACATTTCATTACTTGAAAACATATTAATTTTTTCTACTATAAATTAATAATATAAACTAATTTGTTTTCCATTGACAGATTAGGGTGTTACAACCGCCAGTGCTCAAGCCACCGCATCGGGCTATGCCGAGTTAGTTGGTGGAAGATCTGATGTTATACATCTCCTGCACGACTCACGTGGTAAGCACCGCGTTAGTAGTCGAGCGGGTGGAGGAAGGACATGCATACCTGGTGCAACATCCAGTCTACTTCATCAGTGAAGTTCTCGGGCCCTTAAAGATAAAGTATTCTCAAGTCTAGAAGCTGTTGTATGCGGTACTCCTAACCGCTCGCAAGCTCCATCACTACTTTGACGATCACAAAGTCATAGTAGTCACCGGATTTCCGATAGGAGACATTCTCCACAACAAAGAAGCTATTGGAAGGATAGCCAAGTGGGCGTGCGAACTAGGAGCTCATGACATAGAGTTCCGGCCCCGCACGACAATAAAGACTCAGGCGTTGGTTGACTTCGTATCAGAGTGGACTAAGCACCAGGTCCCGGACAACCCAAAAGTTACCGAGGTGTGGAGAATGTACTTTGATGGCTCGTTGAAGCTGCAGGAACAGGTGCAGGGATTCTCTTTATTGCTCCTGGAGTTGAGCAACTCAAGTACGCACTCCAGCAACTGTTTCTGGCGTCAAATAATGTAGCAGAGTATGAAGCACTGATCCACAAGTTAAGCATCGTCGTATCACTTGGCATCAAGAAACTGATGGTATATGGTGATTCGCTAGTGGTCATAAGCCAGATAAATAAAGACTAGGATTGCTCGACTGATTTCATGGGCAAGTACTGCGCAGCTGTGCGGAAACTGGAGGACAAATTCGAAGGATTGGAGTTCCATCACATGGAAAGAGACCGCAACGCAGCAGCAGATGCGTTGTCAAAACTGGGATCTAGTCGGGCCCAGGCTCCACCTAGGATCTTTGTCCAAGAAATATCACAACCAAGCATCCTCTCGGATCAGGTGGAAAAGTGCAACACCTTGAGCCAGCCAGAGTCAGATCCTAACGACTAGAGAGAACCTATCATCAGGTACATAAAATGATAAAGAGCCAGATGATAAGGTTGCGGTGGAACGCATCGCGAGGCAGTCGGCCCACTACACCATCATATGGGCTTATTGTACAGGAGAGGTGCAGCAGGAGTCCTCATGAAATGCATTCACTCAGCTACTGGAAAACATTTATTAGATGAAATCAATGTCGGGCAGTGCGGGGTACATGCAGCATCAAGGACTTAGGTCGGAAAGGCTTTCAGATTCGGTTTCTATTGGCCAACAGCGAAGAGCGATGCTGCCGAGTTAGTCCAGAAGTGTGAGGCATGCCAATTCCTATCAAAGCAACAGCACTTACCCGCGCAGCAGCTGTAGACCATTTTTGTAACATGGTCGTTCGCATGATGGGGGCTAGACATGATTGGACCCTTCAAGAAAGCTTAGGGAGGCTATACTCATATACTGGTTGCCATTGATAAATTCACAAAATGGATAGAGTACAAGCCAATGGCTTCTTTGACCTGAACCAAAGCAGTGGAGTTTATACAAGACATAATATTCAGATTTGGGATACTAAACAACATCATCACTGACCTGGTATCCAACTTCACCAGCGTTGAATTCTTCGATTTCTGTGAGCAAAGGAGCATCTAGATTAAGTAAGCATCAGTGGCACACCCAAGAGCCAATGGCCAGGTAGAAAGAACCAACGTAATGATATTGGATGCACTCAGGAAAAAGGTATTCGACAAGAGTGAAAAGCTTGTAGGAAAATAGATCAGAGAACTGTCCTACGTGGTATGGAGCTTGAGAACTCAACCCAGTCGAGCTATGCCTGGAAATACCTCGTTTTTCATGGTTTACGGGTCAGAAGCAGTGTTGCCTGCCAATCTAATCTTCGGGGTGTCGGGTTAACTTTCGAAGCATAGCCAAAGTAGAAGCAACCAGGCTGCAAGATATTGATGTGCTGGAGAAAGAACGATTGAACACAGTAATTCAGTTGGCTAGGTATCAGCAGACCCTGAGGCGCTACCACGATAAAGTTGTGCGGCACCGATCCTTTGCAGTGGGAGACTTGGTCCTTCGCTGAATTCTAACGGGGAAGGGCAACACAAGCTGTCACCACTATGGGAAGGACTGTTCATCGTATCATAGGTCACATGGTCGGGATCATATCGGCTTACTTAGATGGACGGCACAGAAGTGGGGAACTCGTGGAACATAGAACACCTCAGAAAATTCTACCCTTAGCGAGGCCCTGAAACTCTTGAAAGAATATTGCACTCTATAATCTGAGGAATTCATCATCAATAAAGCTTTCGTTTTCCAACGACATTCAGATTCTTGACTTACAGCTGACTTCGATTGGGCTTGACTTGAGATCGGCACACTTACTTGACTTAGGGTGACCACTATACCCTACTAACGGAGCAATCAGCTTAAGTCGGCGACGACTTAAGTTGATGCGACATGCTCATGCTTACTTGACTTAGGGTGACCACTATACCCTGCTAACGGAGAAATCGGCTTAAGTCGGTGACGACTTAAGTCGATGCGACATGCTCACACTTACTCGACTTAGAGTGACCACTATACCCTATTAATGGAGCAATCGGCTTAAGTCGGCAACGACTTAAGTCGGTGCGACATGCTCACGCTTACGTGACTTAGGGTGACCACTATACCCTACGAACGGAGCAATCAGCTTAAGTAGACGACGACTTAAGTCGGTGCAACATGCTCATGCTTACTTGACTTAGGGTGACCACTATACCCTGCAAACAGAGTAATCAGCTTAAGTCGATAACGACTTAAGTCGGTGCAACATACTCACACTTACTTCACTTAGGGTGACCACTGTGCCCTACCAGCGAGGTGATCGGCTTAAGTCGGAAACGCCTTAAGCCAGCGCGGTATACTTGCATTCGCATTATTTAAGGTGACCAGTGTACCCTAGTAGCAGAATGACCAGCTAAGAGTAAAAGCACTTTAGAAATGGAAAGCATCTTACTTGCAAGTGCTAGGGGCATTTTTCCGGCACCCTGTTCATAGAATAATCAAGTTCTAACATAACTGTCACGTGTGCATAGAATTCATATTACATCTATCCTCCAAAGAGATGCTAACTCGATAAATAAAGTGTTTTACAGGAAATCATTATGTTGAAACATCTTTGCAGACAATATCCTTCACAGGAGCAACAGAAGAAGAGGGACGGCTTGCAGCATCAGGCGTGGCCTTGACATCAGCAACAATATCGCCTGGCACCATGACGCTGAGTCTCCTCATCAGGATCCGTCTAGCGCGAATGGCTTTATCCATAGCCTTGTCGCGCTGAGCCTTCAAGACGACACAATTGTTCTATAGAGTTTTAACAGCAAGTTGAGTGGCCTCTAGCTCCTGCGCGAGAAGTTTCTTGGAGGCGCGCAGATCCTTGATGGTGGAATCTTTGGTCGACAGCAGTTGTCCAAGCCGCAAAAGTTCATCCTAAGATGCCTGTAGCTCGTGGCGGTGATGGTCTAGGTCAGACATGGTGAAGTAGTGGCTCCTCTCTAGGATGGTCAAGAAGTTACTAGCATCATGGTACAGCCTATATAGATTGTCATGAGAGGCGACAAGTGCTTGTTTCTCCTCCTGAAAGCAGAAAACAACATTCAACATTAAAGCAATAACAGCGAAGCAGGGTCAGCCGGGGAACTTTACCTCATGTGCCATCCTCTCAGAATCAAGCTGGGCATTCAGAGAAGAGTTTAAGGAACACGCACTATCCAGAAAGGCAGAAGTCTGGGCTAAGTCGGTCTGACTCTGAGAATACTTCTCCTCAAAGTTAGAGCACCATCGAGCCATATTTGATAAAGCAGCTGAAAGAGAACATGTGATTAAAGATAAGCTAGGCAATTAAAGCAGCTAGAGAAACCATGAGCTCACTAACCTGCATTCGATGCCTTCAAATCATCTATCTGCTTCTGGAGCAGCATAGGGTTCCACTGCATCAGAGATAAGGCTTAAACGGGGACAGCAGCGCCGCAAGATCTCAATTGGGCAGATACACCATCAACAAAATCCTGTGGTCATAGACAGATAAGCAAAAAAGGTAATTCGCCAGAATGAACAATAAAGAGCAAAAGGTTGACTCACCTGAAGATTGGAAAGGAATAGTGGAAGATCCAACGCAGGAAGGGCTGATGCATGGCTTGACGAAGGGAGATCAGCAGGAACAATCTCGAGAGCACGACTTGGGATGACCTCAGCCCCACTAGCAGGCAATAGGTTCCTGGCGTCTGGCTCGCTGATCTCTAAGGCGACTTGGCCAGTTAAAGTTGTAGAAGCACGTGTCGCTGTCACCTCCTCGGACCGGATTGGGGGTGACCCGATGTGGACGTCCATTGGAAGAAGTAGAGAGAGCATGCCTGAACACCCTTGGGGGCTGGATTACCGCCAGCACTACCCCTCAGGGGCTGGGTTGCTACCGACAACACCCTCGGGGGCTGGGTAGCTACCAGCGCCACCCTCGGAGGCTGGGTCTTCTGCAGTAGCCACCTCTAAGGCTGAAGGCCCCTCAGCCACCTCCATGGGAGTTAGGTGACTCGGATCAGTGTCTTTGCATGGGAGACTGCCCTCTAAGGTCGACGATGCGTGGGACACCACCTGGGTTACCTCTTGCCCGACAGAATCAAGCAGTGAAAGTCCACCATCTAGGACCTCTGAACAGATGGTTGGAATGTCCACTTCAGGAGGCTCTGATAGTATGTCTTCAGGAATGACCTCTTCCGATGCCTGATCAAAGTCTGATATTGAAAGCCCCTGAAGACTGACGAGTGCTGACAGAGCTTGGGAAAGAATGTTGTTGGCCCCGTCGCTGCCTCTATAGTGATGACTGTTCTTGCGGATCAGCGGGATCTCTTCTTCTTCCTCCTCTTCATCCTCGTCGAACACGCCGCCAGCGGCTCGCACATCATCACAACCTTCAGCATTAACCTCGGGAATGGCGTTCGCCGGAACATCATCAGGGATCAGAACAGAAGGACCAGCATCCTGATCCAACCACGACAGTCGCAGAAGTCGCCTCTTTTTCTTCTTCTCCTCGATAGGTGCAGTCGGGCGGTTCACTCGGTGTGAAGGCTTTGGGTGGGCACCTTTAGGTTTTTGAATCTCCACCTCTTCACCAAATTCTTGCCTAGTCGTTGTTGGGGACTTGTTCCCAAATGCTATGAGTTAAGAACAAGGCAACAAAAATGTTAAAGGTTAATGTCCTTCGTCCTTCGAAGCATTATTTCCCTTAGGATATAATGATCTTCAGATGAAGGTCATGAAGGACGAACCTTCATCATCGCAGTGCATATTAATGAAAGAAGAAGCATATGAGATATGAAAACAACATGAATAATAATATAACATTATTAATATATATTCTTTTGATTATCATGGATAAACATGAACAATATTGAATTATATTTATACCTTCGGCTTGACAGAAGGTAAAAGTCCAAGTGTGACGCACGAGCAAATACCAGTCAGCGTGAACAGTACGGATGTACTGTTCACCTATTTATAGGCATGGGACGTAGCCCGGTCATAATTACATTTATGCCCCTGATGACTAGTTACAATCATGACACAAATCATAATGGATCGAACGGTCTTTTCCTCCTTAAGTCGGTGGAGCCCTTCGTCTCAAGGCATGTTGCTATGCCGAAGCTTCTGGATAGTAGCTTCGGCATGTACCTTCGCGCTGTGTTTGATTATACGCTGATCTTTCGAAGGTGCTCCTTCTCAAAGGACCTTCGGCGATGAAGCAGGCCCCCAATAGTAGCCCTTCGTGGTGCTAGATCAGTTTTCGTAACGAGCTTGATCCGTGAAAAATCTTCAAGGCTTCGGAATGCCAAAGGTCCGAAAAACACCTTCCCTGAGCTCGTTGCCGAGAAACGATTGAAGTACTCCAGGCGCGAGGTGGCCCACCACACAGCGGGTAGTGGTCCACCGTTCAGCGGGTGCGGGTGACTGTTCGGCGGGTGTGGGCGACTTGGCGATTCACCTTCCCACCTGCAGCACTATATAAACAGACGGGTAGGTGTGAAGTTACCACAGCATTCATTGCCATTGCACTGTTGTGCTGTTGAAAAATTTGACCATAGCCGAAGCTTTTTCACCGCATTCTCGAGCAAACCATCATCTTGGATTAACTTCGTCAAAAGAGGAAGCTTCGTCAAAAACTGCAAAAACCATCAGCTTTGTAAAAACTGCAAGAGATTCATAATCAAATGGCCAGAGTGCGCTCTACTGCGAGGGTGACCCATGACGGAGAGGAGGCTGAAGCCACTGACACTGCCCCGATCTCTGAAGTTATGAGACAATCGGGTTTAGTTATGACGGGAAGAGCCATTGAGGAAGGTGCACCTACTGTCGAAGCTGATCAAGCAGATGTTGAGGAAGAAAATGTTGATGATGAAGAAGAAGATTATAGCATTCTGATCCCATCAAAACCCAGCCACTTGGATTTTGAAAAATCTACTGTGTCTAAAGCTATATGCCCATGATGATAAAACTGGGCTACTTCAGAGAAGCTGAGAAGAAGCTTATTCACTTTGCCAGGGAAGAAACCACTCCAACACCGAAGGATGACGAAGTAGTAGTTTTTAAAAGCTTTTTAGGCCAGGATTACGGTTCCCGCTGAACGAGATGATTGGAGAAGTTTTGGATAATTATGAAATCTATCTTCATCTGTTGACCCCTAACGCTATTGTTAGGCTCAGCATCTTTATCTGGGCCCTTCGAAGCCAAAGAATGGACCCAAATGCTGAAGCTTTTTGCCGAGTGCATGAGCTACATTACCAAACAAAGGCCAGAGAAGACGGTCTGCATGAAAATTTTGGTTGTTACAACTTCGCGTATCGCAAGGATACGAAGGATCTGGTCCTTAGTTATCGCACCAAGTGGCCAACTGGCTGGAAAAGTGAGTGGTTTTATATCAAGGCCGATGAGAAGGAGAGAAGCTGAAGACACTGGTCATGAGCCCACTGTGTTTAAGTTTCAGGATGACCAGACCCTTGTGCAACATGAAGCCAGGGTTACCATGTCAGCTAGCTGTAGCAGAATTCAGAGTGGTGACTGAACATGTCAGCACCAGGGATCTAGTGCAAGAATATTTGGCGAACAGGGTATCTCCAACTTTGAGTGAATGGAGTATGCCGAAGCTGAAAGGAACAAAGAAGAAGGGTGAACTTGTTCGATTGCCCTATCGCTTCAAGTTTGAGAAACAATTCAAAGAGCCCTGCCAAGAATGGCTAGAGATGATTGAGACTATGTGCAACAAAATTTTGGGCAATTATACCAAAAAGGAAGATCAACTGATGAGTGCAGCCTTCGGCACCCGACCAAAAAGAAGGTTGAATCGAGTAATGGACGCTTTAAACTTTGAATACCCTGACTATGAATGACTAAACAAGGGTGCCAAAGGGTCAAAGAGAAAAAGGGTTGCCAGTGTTATGAGTAGACAGGCTGCTAGGATGATAAAAGAGGATGAGATAGAAGAGGAAGCTCCTTCGACGCCTTCTGCTGCCGAAGTAGAAGAAATTTTAAAGGTAATGACCGAATCCTTACCTATCAAGCTGCTAAGTCCTTTGGGGCCGGATCTGACGAAGCTTTTACAGAAGAAGGAAGAGCCTTCGGCAGCGAAAGAGGTGGTTGGGCCAAAAAAGCGAAGAATTGTTACTGTCATGCAAGCTATTGAGGAAACACCATCGCCGGCCTCAGCATAAAAAATGACACCGGCTGCCGAAACTGGGACTGCCGAAGCTACCAATCTGGAGAGTACATTATCTGCTATTGATAAAGTACTCTTAGATTTGGCCGCGGAGGAGACTGCTGCGGTTACAGAGGAAGCCCTGACCACAGAACCTGAGAAAGGAAAAGAAATTGCTGAAGATACTTCGGAAGATCAAAGCTTCTGCTTTCAAAATTTAATTGCCGAGAAGGAGGAGCTACATGAGTATGCTACATCCTGTGGCTACCAGCCAGGAGCCATGCTCTTCGGCAGAATTAACGAAGAAGCCTTAGGATGTATTCGAGATCAAACTGGGGCGAAGGTTATCGGCACTCTATCGAAGAGTGTTGGTTTTCTGAAGCTTGAAGCTGACATCAGCAGCTACCGATGACAGCATATCGTCGGTAGCTTATTCTATTCTAATTTTAAGGTAAAGTTTTCCCCCAACTTTTTATTGTTTTTTATAAAGCAAAGATTTCTGATGAAGGTTATTTTGTACAGAGTATGTTATTAAGCAAAGCACTGAGAATGCAGCAAGATATTGAAGATAAAAAGAATGAGATTATGATTGAGGGCTTGGAGAAGAAAATCAAAGATCAAGAAGCCTCTCTAGAGAAGAAAGACTTTCTCCTTCAGACAATGGAGGGTTCATTGGCGGAAGCCCAAGCCGAATTTGCTAAATTAAATGATGAACTCCTCCAAAAATCAGAAGGCTTTGAGCAAGAAAAGAAGAATTTTGATGCGAAGCTTGAAGCCGAAAACGATAAAAGTTCGAATCTGCAAAAATCATTAAAAGAGCTTCAGGACAGATGCTTGAAATTCGGCATCTGGTGCGTGCAACGGCTGAAACAGGTCTTCAACTCAGTGGGAGCTAGCTCTGACAAATTTGAACCTTCGGTTGAAGACCTTCCAAGCACCTTCGAACATATTGAGAGCAAAGTTGAGGCGCTTGACGAAGTAATAGCTGGGCACAGTGACTTCTGTGCCCTGCTGGCTTCTCACGGCACAGCTGTAGCCTTTATGAAGGTTGGTTGCACGCACGGAAAGATTGTCAACAGACCGAACTTTAGCTTATCACCAGCGGATTTGACTGATATCCCTAGCCTAGCCCGAAGCATTGGAAATAGATTTATAACACAAATTTGGACGAAGGGTAGGCAGGACTTAGCTGGTGACGAAGCTCGAAGTCATCTTAAGCCGGTATTAAGCTTGTACCTATTTCTTACCTTCCCCTGAGATTACTTTTTAACCTTATACTGCTTTGTTGTGTACAGGATGACGATGCCGAAGGTCAATAAACCGAAGCTTGACGAAGAGTGATGAAGTTGCTGCACAAATCTTTAGAGACATTCGAATTATCCTTGTAAAAGATTCTGTAATTTAGGAATGAAACATTACTCTGTAAATTTGTATATACCTTATAATATACTTTTACCTTTTCATCCGTGTGTGAATTGCTTTGATGTGGATGAAACTTATATCTTTTGAGCCGAAGGCGAAAAACACCTTCCCTTCTTTTCGTACACAACGAAGCATATCTTTGCTTCTTTATGCTCACCGAAGCCTTGTCATCAAAGCTGAAGCATTTGTTTATACTCTATGTTATGATGATGATGATCCTACGAAAGTCTACATGAATGTGTATTAATGCAATGAATGATGTGATGTAATGTGCAAATGAATGTCCAAACACGCGCATACGAAGCCACACCCAGACTCTGCATCCCCTTAGGAACGTCTTTTGAGTCTTAAGCTCTGCATCCCCTTAGGAACGTCTTTTGAGCTTCTTCACCTTCTATTTCGGTGGTATAAGTTCTGCATCCCCTTAGGAACGTCTTTTGAACTTCTTCGCCTTCTATTTCGGTAGTATAAGTTCTGCATCCCCTTAGGAACGACTTTTGAACTTCTTCGCCTTATATTTCGGTGGTATTTGGCTTTGCATTCCCTTAGGAACGACTTATGATCAGAAAACTTACGCTGCGCTCCCTTAGGAATGACTTTTTGTAGCTTCGTCATGCTCTGCATCCCCTTAGGGACGACTTTTGAGCTTCTCCTTGCTTTTCCTCTTTTTTCTCTCTGCACTCAATGGTGCATGCTCAGATTTTACATTTTACATCCTTTTGGGGGATTTGGCTCTCGTGGAGCTAAATAAGAAAGGAAAAATTACAAGCTATGGCCCCATTAAAAACCTTTCTCCCCCTTTGGAAAGGAAAAGGGTGCCATAGAAAAAATGAAAACAATTACATCAAATTATACATAATATCGCCGAAGTTCATCCGCATTCCAAGATCTAGGTATGTCGTTGCTGTCCATATCCTTCAATCTGTAAGAACCGGGCCTCGACGAAGATACCACCAGAAAAGGTCCTTCCCACTTCAGCTGCAATTTGCCTACTGTGTCTGGATTGGCCACTCTCCAAAGCACCAAATGCTCTGGCTTAATATTTTTTAATCGAACTTTTCTGTCACGCCATTTTATTGTTTCGGTTTGATATTTGTTGATGTTCTCTACAGCCTGAAGTCTGGTCCCCTCTATAGTATCTTTTGCTACATGATAATCATCTTCGCCTTCTGCCGAAGCTACTGTTCTTATTGATCCCGCTTTAGCTTCTTCTGGAGTTATAGCTTTGTCACCAAATAATAGTTTGAAAGGTGTAAAACCTGTTGATCTTGACATGGTTGTGTTGTGGCTCCACACCACTTTGACCAACTCATCTAGCCACTTTCCTCTGGGCTGATTGAAGATTAGCTTCATTATTCCTGTCATTATAATGTCATTTGCTCTTTCTACCAGTCCATTCGATTCTGGGTGCCTTACTGATGCAAAATGAATCTTCGTGCCAATTTGGTCATAGAAATCTTTGAACGTTTCAGCATCAAATTGTGTTCCATTGTCCATAGTTATAGCCTTCGGCACGCCGAAGCGATAAACAATATTTTGTCAAAAGAATTTTTGGACTATAACCGAAGTTATTGTAGCCAAAGGCTTTGCTTCAATCCATTTAGAAAAATATTCTATAGCCAGCACAACATATTTCAAATTACCCTGCGCTGGTGGAAGTGGGCCTAACAAATCCAGGCCCCATCTTTGCAACGGCCAAGTAGGTTGTATCAGCTACGTGAGAGATGAAGGTTGCTTCTGATCTCTTGCACATTTTTGACAATTCTCGCACTTTTGAACTAACTCTGCTGCATCTGAAGCTGCCTTCGGCCAATAAAATCCTTGTCTAAATACTTTTCTCAACAAGGGTATGGACCCAATGTGAGATCCACACAGACCTGCATGTATCTCCTTCATTAATTCTATACCTTCGGTTCTATCATCACATACGGTCTTGTCCTTGCCTCCATTCTCTTATTATAAGCTTCGTCATCCGAAAAACAATTACCTTGGAGAAACGATATAATTTCAGTTCTCCAATCTTCACTATGTACAGGAGAAATTGTAAGCACTGCTCTCTCCATAAGTTCAATCGAAGATGCTTTTATTGTTTCGAAGAATACTTCGGAAGGTAGAGGGAGCCCCTGTGCCGCTGATTTGGCTAACAGATCTGCATGTTCATTTTCTCCTCTTGGAATATTCTTGACAGAAAAACCTTCGAAAGAAGCCTCCAACCTTCGAACTGTATCCAGATATTTTTCGAGCTTCGGATCTCTCGCCTTACTACTTTTGTCTATATGACCAGAAATGACTTGAGAGTCAGTTTTAAGGATAGCCCTTCTTATACCCATTGCCTTTAACTTCTGAAGACCCAATAGAAGTGTTTCATATTCAGCAATGTTATTTGTACAACTGAAGTCAAGCTTTGCTGCATAACATGTTTTGATTTTGGAAGGCGCAACTAGGACTGCAGCTGCTCCTGCACTGAAGGTTCCCCAAGAACCATCGCAGAATACCGTCCAAGCTTCGGCATCTTTATTAGTTTCCTCTTCCTGAGCCCCTGGCATCCAATCAGCAATGAAGTCTGCTACGCCTGGGCCTGAATTGAGGATCTATGTACATAATCAATACTGAACTCGTTAAGCTCCGCAGCCCATTTTTCAATCCTTCCAGTAGCTCCTCTGTTCCTCATTATGTCCTTCAGGGGCTGTGACGAAGGAACAATTATGTGATATGCTTGAAAATAATGCCGAAGCTTCCTGGAGGCCATTAACACAGCATACAACACCTTCTCCAATTCTATATAATTTTTGTTTGATAAACTTAAGACTTCAGAGACGAAGTACACTGGAGCCTACTTTTTGATTTGGCCATCTAGCTTCTCCTGTATAAGAGCCACACTAACTGTAGAGTGCGAAGCTGCCACATACAAGAGTAATGGATCCCCTGGCGAAGGTGGAGTTAGTGTTGTTAGATCGATCAAGTATTGCTTCAGCTCTTCAAAGGCTTTTTGCTGGGTCGTACCCATTGAAAAACTTCGGCTGACTTCAGTATTTCAAAGAACGGCATATTTCTTTTTGTTGATCTAGATATGAATTTGTTTAATGATGCTAATCTTCCTGCCAGCCGTTGGGCCCCCTTCTTTGTGCTTAGCGGCTCCATCCGAAGGATAGCTTCAATCTTGCTCGGGTTAGCTTCGATTCCCTTTGTTGATACCAAACAACCAAGGAACTTGCCCTTTTTCACCCCAAAAACACACTTTTCTGGATTTAACTTCAGGCCAGCTTGCTTGAAATTGGCAAATGTCTCTTGCAAATCAGCAATGTGATTTTCTTGCTTCGTGCTTTTCACTATAATATCATCAACATAGGTCAGTACATTCCTACCTATTTGAGAATGAAGGACCTTGGCTGTCATTCTGCTGAAACTTCCTCCAGCATTCTTGAGCCCCTCAGGCATCCGAAGGTAGCAATATGTGCCACTAGGAGTTATGAAGCTAGTCTTCGGCTCATCTTCCTTCTTCATCCAAATTTGGTGATAGCCTAAGTAACAATCCAATAGACTCATGAGCTCTGAAGAAGCTGCTGCATCTACAAGAGAGTCTATTCTTGGTTATGGGAACTCGTCCTTTGGACAGGCCTTATTAAGATATGTGAAATCAATGCACATTCTCCATTTACCATTGGCCTTCTTCACCAAAACAGTATTGGCTAGCCATTCTGGATATTTCACCTCTCTGATGACACTAGCACTAAGAAGTCTCTTTACTTCATTCCGAGCACCTTCAGCTTTGTCTTCAGACATCTTCCGAAGCCTTTGTTTTCTTGGCCTAAAGGATGGATCCACATTGAGTGAATGCTCGATAACATCTCAGTTGACACCACAGAGATCATTGGCTGACCAAGCAAAGACATCTTTGTTGTTGAATAAAAATCTTATCAAAGTCTTCTCTTGCTCATCAGATAGCTAAGATCCCAGCAACACCCTTTGTTCTGCTATGTCTTCGCATAGTAGCATAGGCTTCGGCTGATCTGCCTAAGCAGCCTTCTCTCTTTTGTTCTTAAACTGTTGACAAGCTTCGGCTTCGTCTATGTTATGGATTGCTTTTGAATCTGTCCAATTTCCTTCAGCCTTTCTGGTAGCTTTTTGACTTCCATGGATAGTGATGGGCCCTTGCTGCGAAGGTATCTTCATGCATAAGTATGCTGGATGGAGTATAACTTCGAAAGCATTGAGTGTCCCTCGACCAATGATTGCATTGTATGGGTACTCCATGTCAACAATGTCAAAAACAACTTGCTCAGTTCTTGTATTGTGGACATAAAGGTAACTGGCATTGTGATTTTGCCAAGTGCCACAATCTGCCTTCCTCCGAAGCCACAAAGAGGGTGTGTAGCATCATGAATCTTGTCTTCTGGCTCTTGCATCTATCTGAAGGCCTTAGCAAATATGATATCCGCTGCACTGCATGTGTCAACCAGAACATTATGGACCAGAAACCCCTTGATGACATAAGATATGACCATAGCATCATTATGAGGGTAATCCTTAAGCTGAAGGTCCTCATGGGAGATGGTGATTGGGATGTGGGACCATTTGGACTTGATGAAGGGTCCCTGCACCCCAACATGCTGCACCCTTCTCTGTACTTCCTTTTTCTGCTTCTTGTTAGCTGGCTCTAAGCTTGAACCGCCTATTATCAGGAGCACCAGCTTCATAGCCGAAGGTGCTACGACTTGGTTGCTGAACGGAGCCATCAGCTCAAAGGTGGAAGTGAGTTCACCGGAGGTGGGTGCCAATGTTGGGGACTTGTTCTCAAATGCTATGAGTTAAGAACAAGGCAACAAAAATGTTAAAGGTTAATGCCCTTCGTCCTTCGAAGCATTATTTCCCTTAGGATATAATGATCTTCAGACGAAGGTCATGAAGGACGAACCTTCATCATCGCAGTGCATATTAATGAAAGAAGAAGCATATGAGATATGAAAAACAACATGAATAATAATATAACATTATTAATATATATTCTTTTGATTATCATGGATAAATAGGAATAATATTGAATTGCATTTATACCTTTGGCTTGACAGAAGGTAAAAGTCCAAACGTGACGCATGAGCAAATACCAGTCAGCGTGAACAGTACGGGGGTACTGTTCACTTATTTATAGGCACGGGACGCAGCCCGGTCAGAATTACATTTATGCCCCTGATGACTAGTTACAATCATGACACAAATCATCATGGACCGAATGGTCTTTTCCTTCTTAAGTCGGTGGAGCCCTTCGTCTCAATGCATGTTGCTATGCCGAAGCTTCCTGGATAGTAGCTTCGGCATGTACCTTCGCGTTGTGTTTGATTATACGTTGATCTTTCGAAGGTGCTCCTTCTCAAAGGACCTTCGATGATGAAGCAGGCCCCCAACAGTTGTAATGGCCATCGGCTCGGTGTGGGTAGAGTCGGACGATTCCCCGGCCAGCAGGCTAAGCACGACGTCCATCTCAGCGTCATCGGTGCTAGCTGGCATTTCAAAGTGAGTTTGCCTCTCAGCCTCGGGAAGACTCCGAAGTGGAGCAATCAAGGTCTCAATGTCCTCGGGAGAGGGTCGCACTCTATGACCCGGGCTACCATCACGAGCAGGAGGGTTGGAGACAAATTCAGAGAATGGCCTATTTGGTGGTAGGTTCCACGCAGAATAAGCTATAGGAGCACCAGCATTCGAGACTCTACCCCTCAGAACCATATCCAGTCGGCTCAGCAAATCCTCATTGGGAATCTTTCTATTTGTAACCCGGGTGGAATCACTGATGCCGGTATATAAGTAAGAGGGGTAAATTTTGTTCTTTAAGGGTTGAATGTTTTTGAAGACGAAGTCAGCAACCACAGCTTCAGCAGTCAGACCCCCATCCTTCAGCAAGCAGATCTCAGCAAGTAGTACTTTGGCCTCGGTTATCTCTGAAAAGGTGGGAGATTCTACCCAACTAGGTGTGCGAACATCTGGTTGCCTCCCTGGCCGAGGGGGAGAGATTTGCAATGATTTTCCATGATGAACCACTCAAGACGCCACCCCTTAATACTGTCCTTGAGGGGGATGTCAAGATACTCTATTTTCCTCCCTCAGCGAAGCTCCAAACTTGCGCCGCCAACAAGCTGATGCTACCCCCCGGCCATCCTGGGCTGACAGTGATAAAGATACTTCTAGAGTCCGAAATGGGGAAGAATCCGAAGAAAAGCCTCGCACAGAATACACTACACTACTAACTACTACTACATTATTCTACTGCTACTACTACTACTATTGCTAACTATCTATACTAATATTTAAACCAGTGGCGCTGTGCCACTGGCCTTGCCGCCGCCGCCACCCTTGCCACCGCTGCTGCCGCCACCACCGTCGCCCTCACCGCTGCCGCTACCGCCGTCACCACCGTCGCCCTTACTGCCGCCATCACCACCGTTGTCGTCATCACCGCTGTCGTTGCTGCTGTTGCCCTCGCCGCCGCCCTTGCTACCGTCGTCGCCGTCACCCTCGCCGCTGTCGTCGCCCTCGTCATCATTGTCGCCGCCGCTCCACTCCTCGGAAGAGTCAGAGGAGTTTGCCTCATCCAAGGAGACCCCCGACTCATCCGACCCACTGAGCCCGGTGCGCTCGATGGAGCGCCAATACGCCTGGGCCACGGTGGAAAGCCCCATGGAATCATTCGAGTCCTCGAATGATGCCGGGGGAGAAGCCAGAGCAGGCGAGCGGTCCGACTCGGAGGATGCCTCCTCCGAGTACTCCGAGTCCCCAAAGTCCTTCGAGGGGGACTCTGGGCACGCTTGTGCTTGTTGTCACCACAACGAGGCCAGCCACGACCCCTCCTGCCTCTACCCATGGTTGGTTGGAGAAGGAGAGAAAGAAGATGAAAGCCACATATGATCGAAGGATGAGTGAAGGGAACAACGGTGCAAGCAAGCTATTTATAGAGGCTAGGAGTGACCGTCCACTTCCTACCATGCTTGTCGAACAATCGCAAGTATTCAATAAGAAATTCAAGCGGCCTAAAAATGAGTCAGACAACAAGCGCCGCTTCGTGTAACACGACACCATTTGGACCAAGGTCAACTACTCAGGCAATATGATTACACCCCACGGTCACATCAAGTTACTACTCTAGGACAATGTGCTAAATGCTCTGCGTACTAAGACACCCCTTGGGCACACCCATTGGGTGTGTTGCCAAGAATTTTCAAAAGATTTTCTGAAGAAGTCATATCCACACAGTATACGCAATGAATATACTGCGACAAAAGGAAGAGATCGGCTGAGATGGGAGAAAATCCAAATATAGCTACTGAACCGCAAGTCTAATCAGCAGAAGCATTGAAGCACGGAGTGGGGTGATGTCCAGCAGAGAGCCATCTGCCTCCACCAGCCAGACGTCCAATCTGTCACCGATCAAATTAATTTTAGACCTAACAAGGCATGGATAGATAACGTTGTTTGAATTCGCAAGAGCATAAGAGGAAGACAAAATGTTGATTTCTAAAGCATAAGATGATGACAAAATGCCGATTTCTAAAGCATAAGACATAGACCTTTGAATGGATTATTTTCAAAAATCCACTCAAAGCTCGGGGGCTACACCCATTAGGTGCACCTTTGGTGCACCCAATACATTTTTAGTCCCAGAAAGACAAGATGCTGATTTCTAAGGCATAAGATGATGACAGAATGCTGATCTCTAAAGCATAAGACATAGACCTTTGAATGGATTATTTTCAAAAATCCACTCAAAGCTCGGTGGCTGCACCCAATAGATTTTTAGTTCTAAGAAGACGAGATGCAGATTTCTAAAGCATAAGATGATGACAAAACGCTGATTTTCAAAGCATAAGATGAAGACCTTTGAGAGGATTTTTTTTGACAAAGGGGAACACCCCCTATTTCATTAAGAAATAGAAACAGGACATTGGTTCTTACAAGACGACAGATGCCACCAACAACCAAAAGCCGACAAGACCGACGCAACTATCAGCTACGCAAGAGAGAACCCAAACAGATGGGCACAACAAACCAGAAACAGTTGTTCGATCACCTAGAGACTAATGAACAACCTGAGAGTCAAACCAGTTCAATCCAAAAGCAGCCTGGACCAGTCACCAGCAGCGGCGAACATAGCTAAGTTTTTATCTAACTATAAAGATAAGCTGATTACACCAATCTAGACAAACTCAGAAATATGTAACAACAGCCAAAATGTCACTGAAGGTGCCTGTCGACCGGCTTCCATCCATGAGCTTTGTTGTAGATGTCACTTGTTATCTTTTGGATTCTGCAGCTTCCTTACTCCGCCAGGTTTTTTCCCTTCTTTGTCTCCCGAATAGACCAAGCGTCAATCCAGTAGCAACAAGAAAAAACCACATTAGTTGGGTCATCGATCAGATTAGCATTGAAGCAACAATCATTTCGAGTTTGCCAAATTGCCCAAAGGACAGCTCCACACCCAAAGAGGACCAGTTTTTTTTCAGTTTTACAAAAACTGTTAATCCAGGGACCAAAAAGATCAACAGTATCTCTGGGAATAGAGATCAGGTTAAAGGCAATTTGGAAAATTCTCCAAACAAATCTGGTCATAGGACATTGAAAAAATAAATGACCTATAGACTCCATAAGTCCACAGAAAACACAATCAAGGCTCCCTTGCCAGTGTCTTTTAAATAGATTATCCTTTGTAAGAATCTTCTTATATCTGACCAGCCACAAAAACACTTTAATTTTATGTGGTAACCTGGTTTTCCCTAAAAAATTCGAAGGAACAGCAGTCTGAGAACTCTTCATTTCTTTGTACAAAGAATTAACTGAAAAACCTTTACCACCCAATAGCCACATAGATTTATCCTCTTCCTCAGAAAGCAAGACATTGCTACATTGGGTAATGAGGTCATTATAATCATCACCTAAAACACCCGTTAATATCCTTCTAAAAGTAAGCGCCTGAAAGTTCGAGGAGATGACTTTATGAACTGTGATATCCTTATCATAAGCAAACTCAAACAAGTTAGGGTACTTATCCGCCATTTTTTCAGAGCCACACCAGATGTTGTTCTAGAAACTTGTGCTCATTCCATTGCCAATACTTTTTTTGCAATAATTATAAAATTTGTCTCGAATTGAGAGGATACCTTTCTAGAAGTGAGAATCAGTCGGTTTTTTCCTCACAGAAATGATACGCTTATTTTTAACATATTTGTGATTGACAATGGTCTGCCACAAGCCACTAGAATTTTCTAATCTCCAGAACCATTTCGCAAGAAGGGCTTCATTCATTTTCTGCAAATCCAGAACACCAAGACCACCCATATTTTTGGGAGAACAGACTAAATTCCAATCGGCTAAATGATATTTTTTGTGGTTATGGCCACCCTGCCATAATAATCTTTTTCTAAAAATATCCATTTTCTTCAACACACATTTGGGAGATTTGTACATCGAAAGCATGTACAGAGGGACATTGGTGAGGCTACTGTTAATCAAAACCAACCGGCCTCCCAGACTAAGGAAGCAACCTTGCCAGGAACCCAATTTACTCTCGATTTTTTCCACTATGGGCGACCACAATGATTTACACAAATTTTTGTTATCAATCGGGACCCCTAAGTATTTCATAGGAAGACCACTGTGGGGACAAGTAAAGATGTCAGCATATAAATGCTCCCTATCTATTGAATTCCCCAAGCAAATAATTTCACTTTTATGAAAATTTTATCTTAAGACCAGACATCTGTTCAAAAATGAAGAGAATAAACTTCAGATTTCTGGCACTTTCAAGATCATCTTGCAGCAAAAAAAAGTGTCATCAGCATATTGTAAGCAGCAGCAACCATTGGAGATAATATGGGGTATGAGACCTTTAATAATACCTTCGTCTTTAGCTTTTTGAATCATACAAGCAAGCCCATCAGCCGCAATATTAAAGAGAAGTGGGGAAAAAGGATCACCTTGGCAAACACCTTTGTGTGTTTTAAAATAAGGGCCAACCACATCATTAGTCCTGATAGCCACTTTTCCACCTTTCACAGTCTTCAAAACCCAATCACTCCATTTATCACCAAATCCTTTTCTAATCATCATATTATGAAGAAAATTCCTGTTAACCTTGTCATAAGCTTTTTCAAAATCAACTTTAAAGATCACTCCATTCTGTTTTTTCCGCTTCACTTCATGGATAATCTCATGGAGTGAAAGGACACCATCCATGATATATCTGCCTTTGATAAATCCATATTGGAGTTCACTAATCACAGAGGTAATGCAGCGGGCCAACCTATTTGTCAGAACTTTGGTGATTATTTTGTAACAGACATTGAGCAAGCAAACGGGGCGAAAGGCTTTAATGTCAGTCGCATCTGGAATTTTTGGGATAAGAATGACTATCCCAAAGTTGAGTCTCTCAATATTAAGGGAACCATCATGAAAGGATTTGAAGAGATTAAATAAATCACTTTTGATAGTGTCCCAGAAGTCCTGAAAAAATTCAGAAGGGAAACCATCGGGGCCAGGAGCACTATTGTGTTTCAGAGAAAACACCACATCTTTGATCTCCTCCATAGAAAAAGGACTTGTAAGGAGTTCTCTTTCATCATCATCAAGCCGCTTCATGTACAAATAATCCAACGAAATACTTGAATCCTGAGAAGGGCCAAAGAGGTTTTTATAAAAGGAGGTCGCAAGCTGGTTAATTCCATTTTCACCTTGAGCCATAATATCACCATGTGAAAGAGTTAAGATTTTGAGTTTCCTTTTTTTATGCTTGGCTAGCAAATGAAAGTATTTTGAATTCTCATCACCATCCAACATGAACTTATCCCGGGCCTTCTGCTTGAGGCTAATATTTTCCTCATCAACTCTTTTTCTGAGGTTCGATTCCAAGTCAAGTTTCTCCAATCTATCTGCCTCTGATAAACCTGAGATTTCACTGGCTTTTCAAGGATGTCAATTTTTGAAATAAGGTTTTTTTCAACTTCTTTTAGTGGCCTACAACATTAATATTCCACCATTTGAGCATTTGTCTTAGTCGTTTCATTTTCAGCTTCCACACATCAATGCTATGTCTTGCCCTCATCAGAAGAGACCAATTGTCTTTCACTAATTTGTGAAAGTTCGGTCTAAGTCTCCAGCACAGCTCATATCTAAAATCTTTACGCGCAATGGGGATTGCATCTGTCTAAAGACAAAGGGGAGCATGGAAAAGGATCTGTTCAAACCAAGAACACTAATGTTATTATAGGCAAGGTCCCAGTCAGGACTAGCTAAGAATCTGTCTAACTTCTCAAACGTAGGATCACTACGATTATTAGACCAAGTATACAATCTATTTTTCAAATCAAATTCCACAAGGCCATGTTGGTCTATAATACTGTTAAACAAGGAGCTCCACTTGTTAAGACCACCCGATTTATTTTTTTCCTCGGCTTTTCTAAGAATGTTAAAATCACCACCAATGAGCAAGGGTGTGACAGAACCTCCCAAGTCATTAGGCCCACCTACAGTTGTCCTTGTCCAACGGACCTCAGACAACCCTGTAGGTGCCCCAGAATCACTTGACAAGTTCGGTATCTGCTATTCTTACCTTTCCCAAGAGCGTTTTACCCGTCACGCAGACATTACAAGAATCGGAGTTACGAGAATGCGGAAGCGGTTACATAAACTTACATTTAATTTAAAAGTAAGACAAAGTTATATATTACAGACCAGGATATAACTTATGAGTGCAGAGTATTAATATTACAGAACTAAGGGAGGTAAAAACCCCTCCCCATAAGTTTTTAAACAAAAGTTCTTATGGAGGAACTCTTCCTCCAGCAGCTTTACTCTTGCTTTTCTTCTTTTGGGACCACCTTGGAACAGAAACAACAAAAGTTTGTCGCTTCTTCACCTAAAACAATAGGGAATAAAACCCTGATTATGGAATTACTCAGCAAGACTTACCCGACTAAAGAAAAGACTCTCAAGGGCATGCTGGTTATCAGGGAGTCAAGGTAAGGCTTTTTCAATAATCAAAGACTCTATTTGCAAAAATGCTTACTAAAGTGGATCCTTAAAAATCCAAATTTTACTTGTCAGGTTAAGTAAGATTACCTGTCTCTAAAGTTCTTTCTACCCTAGTTCAATCACTTGACGTGCACTAGCTAATTTCTTTATCAACCCGTTATCTTTACTGAAGTTCTACGTGTAAGTCAGTGACCAAGTCTTCATAACCGCGAAGGTACGACGATCCAAATTGATTATACTCAGCTGAGGATCTCCAATCACACGACATATGTAGCACTTAACCCTTGCATATGTCAACCCGCCACCGGGGTTCTTAAGACCAGATCAGGTTCACGTCAACCGAGAGCACAGATACACCACCGTCCAGCCTCTTGCCATGGAGGGTACACGCTACTCTCGCCACCGCTCCACGCCCATTACGTGTTATCTTATTCTGGCCTTAGTCTGCCCGAGGCAAGGCTTACCCATGATGAGGCATGTGACCAGTTAAAGGGTCCTCGGTCAGCAGGCCTACATCGAGACGGTCCTTAATCGACTCAGACGGAGACACTACACCGAGACTCCTTTCTCGTGCAAGTCACCCGCCCGGTCTCAGCTTAACCATTTCAAACCCAAAGTTTGGTACCTGGCAGAGGTACATCTTTTCTGAAGTTGAACCCATCACGGCCATGATGGATCCACCATCAAGTTTTGTTTTCAAAAACATCCCACCCACTTTTGCCATATCATCTTTTGTAAAAAACAAAGCATTTTTTGTCTAAAGCAAGGCTAAGCATCAAAATCTTTTGTAAAACAGGTGATCAAGGAAGGTAATCAAATTCAAGGAAGGTAATGCAGGAATTGTTTTATCAATCAACTCCTATCACCTAATGCAACAAGCAAGTGATAAAGATCTTTAAATCACAAGGAGGTGGCAAATGCACCGGGGCTTGCCTTCGTTTATAGGTGAGTCAGGCTCGGACCCGCAGATGTCAAAGTAAAAACAATTCCCTGCCTGATGTTCAGCAGGTGGTGGTGGTGAAGTCTTCTCTTCTTCTACTTCAACCTCTTCTTCGTTTTCTAAATATAACCATATATATGTATATAAGAATGAATGCCATGTAATGCTCATGAGTGCAAAGATAATAAGAGTTTATTATCTTAAGTCTTGAATACAATTTTCCTTCACGGAACTCCGAGAACTTAGGGTTTCCGGAGTCAACAGTGAAGTTCAAAGAGCACGGGGTGGGGGTTTTGGGTTCTAATTATCAAATAAGGTCCAAATCATATCAAATTCTACCCAAGGCTTCTAAATAGTGTTTTGAGTTCATATAAAAAGTTTGGGCATTTTTGGAATTATTATCTATTTTCTAAAAATCCAGAAACAATGTTTTAAGCTATTTTAAATACTCCAAAATTCTCTATTTGTTCTAAAAATCAGTCAACTATTTTTATTAAATACTATGAAAATTATGGAATCTTAGGAAAATTGGTTTGACATTTTTAGGATTTTTCTACCATTTTCTAGAATTTATTTAGCTCTGGAAGAAAAAGAAAAAGAAAAACTTGCAACAGTATTGGACCCAATCTAATCCAGGTCGGCCCAGTAACAGCAGAAGCGCGCCCGCGCGCGCGCCCGCTGGGCAGGTTTGCACAGAGGCCCTCACAGCTTTGGATATCCGTTAAGAACCCCTGGCTACTGTTCAATGTCTCACTGACAGTTACAAAGACACCCTCGCGCTTCTATCCATTCTCGGTTGGAAGTCCACGGCGGCGAACCGCGCTGGGAGCCGAGCTCCGACGAGCTAGACTGGCCGGAGGGAGCCAAGACTGGCGGCCCCGAACGGCTGACATCGAATTGGACCTCCCCTGAACAATTCCCCTAACTTAATTTCATGGTTGGTCATCTATCAAGCTCTGTCCACGCGGACCACGGACGAGGAGGACAATTGCACGCGTTCCCGATGACCAGTGGTTTCCCAGTTCAATTGGGTGGGTTGGCAAGTATCACTGACTTATGAGAATGCTTAAACAAGGGAGTAGAGGGGAGGAGCTGACCTGGATTGGGCTGATCACGGCGGGGTGTGTTCCACGGTGGCGGAAACCGAATTGGGGGAAACCCAAAATTCGTGAGCTCTGGCGAACGATTGAGGGTGGGAGCGGGTGCTGTGGCTTTGTGATGACATAGCGCAACTGACCCGGCCATCAATTTATAGAGGGCTTAGGCGGTGGCGCTCAATTTGACCGAGCGGTGCTGGTGGTCAGAGATAAGGAAGAACACTAGCGCAGTGGATTCGTGTCTTCCGTCGTGGCGACTTCACTGGCGATGAGTAATTATCGCAAGCCAAGCGAATGCGACGTGGTAAAGTGCTTAGCACGTGGCGGACGACGGTGATGGCTCCACGGCGGTGAGAATCTTATCCGAGGGGTGGTGAGAAAGGGAAGAGGCACGGCGGCTAGCCGGAGTGGCGTCCAGCTCACCGGCGGCGAAGATTTTCCTACCCCACGATGTTATCTATCCACTCCTGGCACGAATCGGGACGTCGACGGCACAAATCACGGTGGAGCTCATTGGCGGTGAGCTGAGCGTGTGACTGATCTATGTCAGGTTACTGTACCATGGCATTTCTCATCAGTTCACCTGACAGAGCATCTTTAGGGCAATTCTTCTCCAATTTTTGCATTACAACTTCATCATCTCTCTGCACCAAAGTTGCAGGGCTACAATCCAACTATAACTTTGCTACATTGGGTTCCTACAAAAAGCCACTGGATCCTGCTTAAAATTAAGCCCTAAGTTCATGTAATCTTTCTGTCTGTCTGAATTTCAAACTTCAACAGCCTGACAGCATGACTTTGGGTGTGATTATCTCCAAATTCTTCATAACAAATGTGCTTACCCTCTTAAGCAAAGTTGTTCCCCTTTCAAAGAGCTACAAAATTGATGTGGTTCCCTAAGGTGAATTCTCACTATTTTGAAAGTTACACAGCTCTAAAGTTGAGACTATAACCCTGATTTCAGACTTAGCATAGAACTCAAATAAGGTCCATTTTGCAAATAAGTCCAAAATCCAAGATTTAGCTTACAAATCCACACATTTGTGAACCAAATGACTTAGGATACTCATTTATCATGGTTTTTGCACTTTAGTCCAAAAGTGGACTAGTTTTGCACATAGGCCCTTAGGGTTTGGATTTAGGGTTTTCTAGGGTTTCAATTAGGGTTTCTGGTATCTCAAGGGTGTAAATGCAATGTAGGTCCATCTTTGATAACTTTTTATGATTATTTCACTTAATCTTTGGGGTTTTCTCTATTTGGCTCCTGTTTTACCCCTCAGTTCCCTATTTAGGGTTAAGTACCCTACACTAGGGTCTTATCTGCAAAATGCTATAACAATACAACTTGCTTGAAATTTTTGCCTAGTGGATGCATTCTAGGTGTATCAAACATATGCAATGCCCATGCTCATGGTGTTATGCTCAAGTTTTAGTAACAGTAACACTAGAGGTGTTACAAAGGGAACCTGACTTCTCGAACAAACCGCAGACAATTCACTGAGGAAACGACTTTTGTGCTCTTTTTGAGCAGCTCCATACACATTGACAAAATTCCAGATAAGATTTTTTTCTCTATGAAGAACTAGAGTGCGAATCATAAACTCACCAGCTTCATGTTCTCTAATATCAAACACTTCAGAGTTAAAGCCCACTAAAAGGCCACCAGATCTCCCATTAGGCGGAGAAGAGAACCAGGCAAAGAATTTATTCCCAGCAAGCGAGGACAATAAAGAATCCTTAAAGTGATTCTTTTTAGTTTCTTGTAATCCAATAAAATCGACTTTCTCATCCCTAATGAGTTCTCTCAGGAAATCGAACTTAGAATCCCTTCCCAACCCCTGACAGTTCCAGATAAGACCTATCATTAGAATGGATCTGGGGGCAGGTCAGAAACATCAGTTTCCCAATTTTTATTAGGTGTATACCTAATTTTAGGAGAAGCTTTTTTCTTTGTTGTTTTTTTCGATGCTTAATTTTTCTTCCTTTTCTTAAAACCATAACATCCAGGAAGTCATAATCATTGTTTATATCTGAATCAGCATGGACACTACTGTCCACATCCTTATGATCATCAAGGGGGGGGACCTCCGATGTTGTATTTTTTTACAAGCTTGGATTGCCAGAAGCTTTCTAGAAAGTTCCAGGTCTTTGATCAAATCAAGATTGGTTATTGCTACTGACTCAGAAGGACCCAAAGAAACTCCTAGTCTATTAGCAATGTCTAGCAAGTCTACATTATTAGAATCAAGTAAAGAAAAAGAGTTAGTGTACATACCTTTGTTGAGGAAGGCATCTTTGGCTTCAGCTCTGGAAATAGCTTTATCAGTCACCTTCACAACATCATTCTTCTTCAGCCTAGAACTTTTCCTGATGCCCTCCGAGGAAGAAATGGGATTTTTTAGAGGTTTTTTACCTTTCATTTCCTGTAAATCCTCACCACCCGGGGGGATCGAGATCATCTCACCAATTTTGGACTGAAAGTCCATCTGGTCATCCTCCATGTCTTTAGCAAATTCTTCAAGATCTTGGGAGCTCAGCAGATCATCTTCATTTGGGTCAAAATCAACCTTCTCATCACTGAGGTCATCTAGTTTCTGATCCTCATCAGGTTTGTCCTTGGAAATACCAAGACCAGTGTCAGAAAGCTTGACTGCCTCTTTACCTTGAGAAGAAGACTCCCCTAATTTGGGATTTGGAGTGAGCTCCACATCAAGATTATCTTTTTCATTTCTAGGTTTTTTCCCAGACTTGTCAAATAATGGGTCATTTATCCCATGGATTTGAACAGAAGCTCTTTTGCCAAGGTTCATTGAATCATCATTCCAACCTTCATCACAAATTGATTCAATTCTAAAAAAAAATGCCATAAAGAAAAGGTTTGACTGCCACTTCCACCACAGGAGGAATCATAGAAACACTCTTTATGTGAATTTTAAATCTCACAATATCATCAGAATCCAAAGACATGAGGTCCACTTCCTCAACAGCCCCAATCATTGAACCAATTTCACAAATCGACTAATAATTTTGTAGTTCCTCAGGAACATTCTCAGCAACTACCCAAACAGTATGAAGTCTAGACTTGGGTTTGGCTTGAGAGCTCCAAGGCACAATAGCAATCTTGGCACTAGACATCTTCATTTTGAGTTTAGGGAAGCTAATCATTTCATCAAGACGCTCTTGTGAGGGGAATTGCATCAAAAAACCAGAATGGCATTTAGTAGCCTTACACATTTTACCCCAAGAGAAGTGGAAACCAAAATCCCTTTCTAAATCCTCCGCCGAAACTAACCCCTCAATCACTTTAACCAGACCGATGAAAACCCTTTTTGGTTTTTTGTTCAGTGGTTTAGCAAAATGAGAAAGGTAAAACCCTAATCCATCTGTCGCCATACCAATTATGGGCATGGTGGGTTTGTTTTGTTTTGGCAGGACACAACGAGAAGTAACGTGTGTTTCCTTGCGACATATGTCACACCACAACGCATTAAAGCAATTTCTAGCATGGTGACCTTCGACTCCACATTTCTGACAGAAAGCTGGACGAACAGGATCGATTTCTTTCTTCAAAGCTAAAGGGGAAATGACAGGATTACCTGATTGGATTCCTTCGCCTGAAGAAGAAGACATCAGGCCTTCAGGGTGATCAGGTTTTCCGAGCGCAGGCTTCAATCTCTAGCTGAGATTTCTGGCTCTGTTCCAAGACTGAGAACCCTGCGGGTTTTCCTTAGGACCCCATCGATCCCATTGAGGGTTCTGAGGGTTCTTGTTCTTCGGATCCATCGTGGAATCTTTCGAAGGACCCCGGAAACCACCAGATCCCAACTGCAGCCACTCCTCTTCGACCACTAGCGGGCGTAAGGAAGAAACGCACCACCCCCCACTGAAGCTAGACCGAGATGAGACCGGGAGCGACCAGAGACGCGAGAGAAAGGCGGCGTAGTGGGGAAACGAATGCGATCCAACAAAATCCAATGGAAACCCTAACCTGGCTGTAGGGTTTTCAGGAGCAGAGGACGACGGAGAGGGTGACCCGGACATAGGGATGTGGGCTTGGGCTGGGAGCGGCGTCACCCCCGGGCTCCAACCCACCCAAGACGAGCGCAAACCGGGGACTAGACAAGCAACGCGGGACGGAGCACCAGAACCTTGGGCCAGGTGGAGCACTGTAGATTCCGGCCCAGCACCACCCGCCCACGCAGTGACTCGACAATCACCATGGAAGGATTGGGAGGTAGCGCGGGAGGTAGAAGAAACAGCCCAGGGAGCCAGTCGCCATTTTTCTTTTTTGCCTTTCGTCTCATTTCACCTCCGTCGCTGGATAGCCTTTCACCTTTGAGAGGATTATTTTTAAGAATCCACTCAAAGCTCGAGGGCTACACCCAATGGGTGCACCTTTGGTGCACCCATCGGCAGAATGGAAATCATGCCACATAACAAACCTACGAGCCGGACCTAGAATCTTTGGGCTAATTATTCGAAATCAACTCAAAGATTGGGGGCTTGTGGGGGACAGATATCCCCTAGGTCCACTAGAAGACAAGAAGGCCTCGCGAGAGGCTCTGGGGTAGTTACCTCGCAAGGCCATCCCTTCGTGGGTCGGGACAGAACTGCTGGTGGAGTGGGCTGACATGAGAAAGAAGCAGACTCAGGCCCAAGCGACCCGGCAGACTCGAGTGCTATCCATAGCACCCACCCGACTTCCCCGTGTGTAGCGCCCTTGTATATTGGGGCGGATTAGGGATAAGTTGGTAGGATTGTAGGAAGATCAGTTCAGTCGGTTCACTATTATTTAGGGTATACATAATCATCACCTAAGCATGTAGTGCCCCACAGTCGAGTATATAAGGCCTAGGGGGTACCTCATCATTTCCATCGACCATCTACCTGTCTCATTAGTTTTACTCCATCCTGGAGACTTCCCTTGTAACCTACCACATAAAGATCCACACCAGGAAGTAGGGTATTGTGCCTCTCTAAGCGGCCCGATCCTACAGAAAATTGCTTGTCGTCTCTCGTGCGTCCCGCACGAACCATTGAGTTATAGTCAACAACATCGTCCTACCCAAAAGCACTGCGAGGGGTAATCCTGGGTGTGCGGTCGGACTCTAAACAACGACATAGGTGGCATGTACTATCTAGATCGAGAACTTAGGGCTTGATCGAAGACCATGAGCATGCTACTGAGTACATCGTCGACCCAAGAGTGACCTAGAAGGCACTGAAGACTTTGCCCTTGTCAGTTGGACGATGCGCACAGTCCCCAAGGAAGGTTTTGAAGGCCTCACCCACTTAGGAGGCCAAGGAATAGCATCGAGGCCACAACATGTGCGTGGGCCTCCTATAGCTACAGAGAGGCCCAACATGTGCTTGTAATATAAGGTTTGTAATTGTCCTAAAAACATTGTTGTATAGGATATTCCTAGTATGTGGCAGGTAACTAAGGGTAAGACCATACTTTAGGGGTCTACCCCTTGACTACACTATAAATACCCCTGCTCGGATAGGGTGAGGGGACAATTGATAAGACGTTTAAGAACCGTTGTTCCATATCCATTCTGTTGTTACGCTCTTGTCATCTCCCTTGTTTGGATCTTCACTGTCAGGTGCTATCCATGGAGTTACTCGGTTTGTAGCTTGGTCCTTGTGATAGGTTCCAACAAAGGGGAGATCGCGAGTTTCTTGATACCTTGGTAAAATACCAAAGTTGTTGACGAGAGTTTAAATCTTAATTAAGGTTTTGCATTTATAATTTTATATTATGTACTTAGGTTACGTGCTTTATGTTTCTAACTTAATTTGATAGGCTACTGATAGGATTGAAACATATGTTGCACTCTTTTGTGACAGGGAGAATAATACACCTAGAAAACCTTAGTTACTCATCTAGATAGATTATTTATTTCATAGATTTTGGTTAGGTGAAATATAAAAATCCTTAATTTTATAGTAGATTGTTTTTAAAAAATCCTAATTCATTTTTTCTTTGTCGCAGTCCCTTTAGTGGCATTCTCCTGACCCTCTTCTCCAACGCTATTGTGTGGCCAGTGGAAACTTCGGTGTCTTGTGTGCAACATAGTTGAGTGTTATTTTTGTATGTTTTTGTTTGGGATTGTTGTGTATGATGTCTTGAACTTCTAGCATATCTTGTATGATCTTCAGTGTTGTTCCATGATCTTCTTAAGATGTTGATAATTTAATATTTATGTTGCTTTTGTCCAAATGAATCTTTGCACCTAATAGAATAAGGTCATGTTTGGGTTATTTATATTGAGGTGTTGACCATTTATATTTGTGTTGCTTTTGTCCAACTCAATCCTGGCATATAATAGATTAAGGGGTGTTTGGTTTCTAGGGATTAAGTTTTAATCCACCTTTTTTAATCCTTTTTATTCTCTAAATTATCAAACACATGAATCTATATGTTTAGCAATTTAGAGATTATAACATAGGACAACGTATACTATGTAAAACTACTTCCTGTGCTAACGTGCTAAGACGTATCATCAGCCTTTAGATCCTAAATTAAAGGATAATATTAATCCCACCTCATAGACTTGTTTTTTTCTAAAGAACCCCTTTGTCTTATTTTTTATCCGTCGAACCATTTTCTGTCCAATCAGCAAGAGGGCGGCACCACCTTAATCACATCGCACCCATCAGAAATCAGACGCGCTGATCTGCATGCGTCTGCTCTTTACTCCCTCCATCACACCGCACCCATCATTTATCAGAGGGACTATAAGACAGTCCGGATAGTAATGACACTATATTTCATTCAGAAATAATGACATTGTTTATTCAAAAAATATACAAGCAAATGCAATCGGCTAGGCAAATAATGAATGAAAAAAGAAAAAGAAGTTGTGACAAAACAAACACGTTTCAGAGAACTGCTACTACTTTCGTCTGACGCAAACGCATTTCATAGGAAAAAGAAGGCAAAACTACAGTTGCCTTGATCGTGAACACTAATGCTGAAAAAAAACTACTACTACTAGCTGAACCCGACACTAGTTGATGACTGCTGATTTGAACACTGCTAGCTGAACCAAACACTGGATAATGACTGCTGCTCTGAACTGTGCTAGCTGATGACTCTTGATCTATGAACATGATATTCATCACTGGGTTGGATTATTCTTTACAGGACAATTTCGAGCATCATGATAGTCTACTTGCTTGCAACACCTGCACATACGAGGAACTTTATGTTTCTTCTCCACATTGTCACCGGGCTTCTTTACCTTCTAACCAGGTTTTGTTCGTTTGCACCTACCCACAGATTTGACTTCATTAGGTGGCTGTATAATAACATGGTTAGGGATTGAACAACCAATAAAGGACTCGATCTCTTGAACTTGACTTGTCATTCTCTCTGGAAGCAATATGGAAAGATCTTCACCAAATGCAACAATACTATCCCGAAGTGTTTGTAACCCATTGTTTGATCCTTCGGCATGGTGAATTAATTCTTCAATCTTGCTTCTAATTTCAGATGCCAACTTTGCATTAGTTGTTTCTACAACATCCTTTGATACTTCTTTCAACATGTTTCCCTCTCCATCGAAGACATCATTCTTAGTCACTAGTTTAGTCCATCTCTTCAAATTAAACTGATCTGTAATATTTTTAAGTGATGGACATTGTAAAACACGAATTAGATGGCAACAAGGAATACCATACATCTCAAAGAACATACAAGTGCAGTGCCCATCGTTTGTTGTAATATTGACACGGAACTCTCTCATCTTTTTTCTTTCATCATTAACTGTTGATATTTTATAGTCTCCCTCGCTTACAATTGTCTCTATGACACAATTATCCCAAGCATTAATAATTTGTTTTTGTAGTTCAGAGAAAACATTGAAAGTGAACACCTCACTCCCATGCCTTTCTAATGCCCAACTAGTCTGCAACACAGGTGATGTATGCAGACTAGCATTATCATTTTCCAATTCTTGATGCCTCTGTTCATCCATTGCATTAACAAACCTGATCCAAAATTCGACCAATGTATTTTTGTAACCAATGAAACGGTTGAAAATGAGTTGGTACTTCCTGATCTTGAGGTTGTGTTAAGGATTCCAGCTAAAAAACACATGTCTAAAGAAAATTGGGACCCATGATGCACGGATTTCATAACGGGTTCTCAACCAATCATGACCTTGTAAACCAAATTCAGAAATAATAGAAGCCCATTGATGCTCAAATTCCTCTCGAGTTTCAGATGCCCATACACATAAGTTGATGTGTTGATAAAGTAACTTGTTTTCCCTCATTTGCGGCGGCAACTTTGCAGGAAGCTTTTGCAAAATATGTCACGTGCATAATCTATGTGTGCTGCTAGGAAACACTATAGATACTGCATTCCTCATGCTATTGGCTTCATCTGTTATGATGAGTCATGGTGCAGCCCCATTGCTCTCAAGAACGTACAAAACAACCATGTGTATGCCTCAGTTGTCTCGTTGCTTAACAATGCAGCACCAAACAAAACACATGACTTATGATGATTGATACCTGTGAATGGTGTGAATATCATGTTGTAGTGGTTGGTGTTGTATGTTCAATCAAATGAGAGAAGATCACCGAAATGTGAGAAATTCTTTCTGCATGTGGGATCTGCCCAAAAAACATGTGCAAGCCTTCCCTTTTCATCAACCACATAGTCATAATAAAATGTAGGATTTAATTCGTTTTTTGAGGCAAGGTTGTCAATGAACATTTGAGCATCTGATGATGTGATACAACTTCTCAACTTCTTATGATAGTTTTGCAAATCCCTCTTGTTGCACCCCACATTCTCAAATCCACCTTCGCTAATACGAAGATATCTGTATGCCCCACTTGTACCGATGCCTCCCTTGTGGCATGCCACTAGTGCACGCTTAGCCTTCTCATTAACTTCTCTGTTCGACCTAATCAAGTGGACCTTGTCTGGTGAAACAAGACTATGTGTATGTGATTCCACAAATATCTCCACCCGAAACTTATTATCTTCAATCAGCTTGACAGCTAGAACTGCTTCACAACCACACCTAGAAATCTTTTGAATACGTTTCGGTTTGCTGTCTACCTTTTTCTTAGACCTATATCCCTGTTTAGAACACAACCATCTTTGCCATCTTCTAACACCATTCAAATCTGTATGTGGACCAATACGAACTCCAAAACGAGCCTCTTTTGCATATCTTCTATAAAAATCCTCTGCATCTTGCAATCTTTCATAAATTTGTCCAACAAATGGCTTCATAGATTCATGTACTTCAGGAACATGAGTAGCATACTACAGCATTGCAAAGTTATTATCAATTAATTTCCACATAGAAAGTATCGAGATATGCCACAATTAAATTTGTAAAAAAAATTGCTCACCATCAAGGGGGACATGATTGTATTCTTTTCAGGTGTTCCAAAAGTTGAAATGAGATGTGTGGTTCCTGCGGATGGGATCCATGTGGTTGTGCTTGATGGGGTCAAGACGCATGGAGCTATGCTCGTTTGGGGCGGATCGACGTCAACCATGGCATCACATGTAGAAGATCGAGGTAGGTCGACGTCAACCATGGCATCACAGGTACAAGATCGAGGCGAGTTAGCGTCAACCATGGCATGCGGTGGAGAAGATTGGGGTCGTGCTATGTCGACCATGGTAGACGCGGTAGAAGATCGAGGTAGGCTGGCGTCGACCATGGCATGCGCCTGAGAAGATCGGGGCAGGCCGACGTCGACCATGGCAGACGCCTGAGAAGATGGGAGCGGGGCTGTGTCGACCGTAACAGGCGATGGAGAAGATCGAGGTAGGCCAGCGGTGACCAACGACAACACGTTCGATGGAGGCGGCATCAACGACGTTGTACGGGAGAGAAGGGCCGGCGGCTATAAAACTATTCGGTTTACACAAACAAAAGAGAAATGAGGGGCTCTTAAGAAAAAGAACAAGATTATGAGATGGGGTTAAGTGTATCCATTGATTTGGAATCTGGCGGATGTCAACATGTCTTAGCACGTTAGCACCGGAAATAGGGCCTGTTTGGTTTGGTGCCTAATTTGCCACACTTTGCCTAACTTTTTTGCCTAAGGTTAGTTCTTCAATTTGAACGACTAACCTTAGTCAAAGTGTGGCACATTTAGCCACCAACCAAACAGCCCTATAGTTTTACACAGTATACATGGCCATAATATAGGGACTAAATTACTCTATAGAAATCAAATAGCCCCTAACGTCAACGTCATATTTGGTGATTTGCAGCACTGATTACTGAACATGAGGCGTAGATCCACCACCCATCCCCTTGTCGCATCACCTTTTCTACTGCAGAGGGGCACAAAAGGTCCTCTAAACCCCACCAGCAGCTTCCCCTCCGATCTCACCCCACAGCCGCCGGCGAGATCTCCAGGATGCCGTTGGCCGGGCGGCGGGACGGCCCCCTAATGCTGCGAGGCGGCGGAGGTGGGAAACCCCTGTCACGCGGGTCCCGCATCGCGGTGGCCGTCGCTGTCGGCGTCGCACTCGGCTGCGTCTGCGCCTTCCTCTACCCCAACGGCCTCTTCTTCCGCCCGTCTGCCTCTGCCCTCCAATGGACGCACCAGGTATTGCTTTTCATGCTCCTTTTCTTGTTTCATACCTTAACTGAAGATTACTGGAAACAGAGATGATGGTGGTTACTGTGCTCGTCACTAATAGTGTTCTACCTTGGACCAACTAGGAATGAGGTTAATTAAGGAACTTAAAGGGCAAACTCTGAGAGCATGTGCATAGATCCATAAAAGTGCTAGCGTATGAAGCTAAGCTAGATTAACCTTGCAGCAAAAATAGTGTTTAGTCTACCTTACCTTTTTAAGACTGGTCGTCGTTGAGAGATTAAACGGGTACTATCTTATTGATGTATGTCAAACCTTGGTGCATGTAGTTCCAGAAAATTTGTGGCCTTGTGGACATGCTTCCATTGTCAACAAAATATTTTGTCTCTCGGTTACTCAGTAGTATCATTGGTAGGAGTATTGATAAACCTGAGCGTAGATCAATGATTCTCATAGCCACATTTGCATAGGTCTCACTGAAATTTGAGGTTCACAGGAACTGTGTGTATGGCTGACAATCTTATGTTTAGCTGCATGCGGACCACTTTACATCCCCATTCCTCATTGGCACGTTACCAAAGTTTTGTGCAGTGTCCTTCATTCAATCCTTGCTACCAGTCCATCCTCAAGTATCACATTAAGCATGCCTCTGCAAAATTAAGTCATCCCCAAGTATCACATTAAGTGAACATTTGATAAACCAGATGGATAAGAAGCAGCTCCAACACATGGAGGGATGCTAAATCTTCTGAACATTGGAGTAGCATGGATGTTAGAATAGGGAAAGTTGGCTATCTAGATGTCAAGAATGCATCAGCAAGCCACGGCAGGACATAGTGACAAAATGAGTCTTGCTCTCAGGTGTGCAAAGCTATCAATTTCCGTTGCGGCTTGTGTTTTTACCTTGGATGAGGAATAGTACTGCATGAAGGTCAGCCTAACATTCAAATTTTGTCCTGAGGTTCTTCAGTTACATTTGTTAATCCTGTTCATACTCATGCTGTGCTCATCAGGACTTAAGGTCAGCTTGAATGGCCTTAAAGAGCTGGTTCAGACTTCAGACTGGACCCAAGTTGACTTCAACTTAGATCAGAGTTTGAGCCAAGTCGGGGGTTATTTTTGTTTGCTAACTAGAAGTGTTGTAGAATATCGTTTTAAATTTAAGATTGTTGTTGCTCTGTTGATCTACAAGAGAACACTTAATTCACACAGGGCCATTTGAGCAACATCCTGTGCAGTTAACTGGGACTTGGCTGCATTCCACCTCCTATACTTATCCCCTGCATGAGCTGTGGGATGGTATTTTGATTAAGTGGCCACCTAATCGGCTTTTTAAATGGCTGGTTGTTTTCGATAGCTGTTGGGTAAAAACAATGTTTCCCTATACCTGCATTGTTGATTCCTATAGATAATAAATACTGGTGCTAGATAACTGATCTCGTTTTTTTTACCGAAGAAATGATATGAAGTTGTGTTTGTATGGTTAGGCATTAAATGATGTACGGGTAACTTATAAGTGGTTTCTTGTAGTCTGGATTTGCAATATTCTTGTCATTTTAGACAGTGCACTCAGTCTAAATATATTTCAAGTGAAGGTCAAAGTAGACTTTAGGAAGCTACTGAAATGAACCGAACAAATTCTTCCTGGACTTACATTTTCTCAATCACGACTTTACCTCAATTTTTCAATCTTGCTAAATTGATTTGCTTTCACTATGGTGTTACATTAGCAACATAGCTATACAACTAACTGTTGAGTATGATTATGCCATCAATCCATTTGTTTTTTTCTTTGTGCTTTGTTCGTTTATTTTTTGTTCTTATTCATTAGCATGTGCTATATCCTGAAACGTAGTTAAATTCTAATACTAATACAATGTCTATTTTGCACATTCATTAGGTTGATTCAACTGCTTGCGAATCATCAAGACGAGTTACCAACCTTAAGTCCCAGGTGTCATCATTGGAGAGAGAGAATGTTGAACTTAGGAGGCAGATTAATGAATTATCCATGAAGCTTCAAATCGCTGGACAAGGGAAAAATGAGACTTTGTACAAGCCTGGTCCTTTTGGAGCTGTCAAGGCTTTGAGAACAAATCCAACTGTAATCCCTGATAACTCTGTTAACCCCAGGTTGGCCAAGATATTGGAAGAGGTTGCTGTGAAAAAGGAACTCATTGTTGCGTTGGCAAACACCAATGTGAGGGAGATGCTTGAAGTTTGGTTTAGCAATATCAAACGAGTTGGTATTCCAAACTACCTGGTTGTGGCATTGGATGATAATATAGAAAGCTTATGCAAATCTAAAGGGGTGCCAGTCTACCGGCGTGATCCTGATGAAGGCATCGACAACATTGCAAAAACTGGTGGAAACCATGCCGTTTCTGGACTCAAGTTTCGTGTTTTAAGGGAGTTCTTGCAACTTGGGTATAGTATTCTCCTATCTGACATTGATATTATTTTCTTGAGGAATCCATTTGATCATCTTCATAGAGATTCTGATGTGGAGTCCATGAGTGATGGCCACAACAACATGACAGCGTATGGTTTCAACGACGTGTTCGACGAACCTTCTATGGGTTGGGCCAGATATGCTCACACGATGCGGATTTGGGTGTACAACTCTGGATTTTTCTATATAAGACCAACGGTTCCTTCTATTGAACTTCTTGATCGTGTGGCTGGCCGTCTTTCTCGTGAGCCAAAGTCATGGGACCAGGCAGTTTTCAACGAGGAGCTGTTCTTCCCGTCCCATCCTGGTTATGAAGGCCTCCATGCATCCAGGAGAACCATGGATTTTTATCTTTTCATGAACAGCAAAGTCCTCTTCAAGACAGTGAGGAAAGACGCCGGGCTCAAGAAGCTAAAGCCAGTGATTGTGCATTTGAACTACCACCCTAACAAACTAGAGCGAATGAAAGCGGTTATCGAGTTCTATGTCAACGGCAAACAAGATGCACTGGATCATTTCCCTGACGGGTCAGAATGAGGAAATTACAGATAGTTGCGGGTAAAGAAACCTATACCCTCTGTATCCTACTCATTTTGGGGTGTTCTGGCGTTTGGATCTACATGTCTCAGATGTGGGATCTCCACACGTGCGAGAATGTTTGGCGAGTGCAACATGGATGGATGCATTGGCTTTGAGGTATTTGGATATCTCCTTGGTCTCTAGTCCCTACTAACCTCAACCGTTCTGTAGCAAATTTGTACAAGCTTAGATAGATGGCTCATCACGTTTTTTCCCTTTTTCCGTACAATTTTTTGAGGTTCGAATTTTGGAAGTCGAGGCGGTTTGTTCTGGACTGGTGATACTTTTGATGCTGGTGTTTCTTGTGTGGTGGTTTATTGCTTGTGGTTTGAGAAGCTTTTACGGTTTCATTTTTTAATGAAACAATGTTGTGGGCAGGATTTGAGCACGTGGTCCTCCTGTGCCTGTCATGCGTTCTGGGTTTAGATTTAGAGGTAGCACAGCTAGCGATGTGGTCCTGTTTGTTTGTTTCTGCAGCGTCGCTTGAACAAAAGGCAACGTGGGGCCGGGACAAGCAGCGCAGTCATGTATAGATTCCCAGCATAGTGCCAGCATATGCTTGTTTGTCCGATGTCAACGTCGGCCAGGCGCCTGCTAGCGCCCTGCGCCCTACGTAGCGGGCCGTGCTATCAAATTGCCTAGGGCCCTGTTTTTTGTTTGTTTTTTTAACATACGACAAACTATGATAAAGTAGGCAGCAAATCAAACATGTCCTAATTATTCTTGAGTTCTGTTCTATTTTTTAAACATATGTAGTTCTAAAAACTCTGCTCTAGAAAAAAGAAAGATAAAGTTGAGAAAGCAGAGTTAGGGGAGCGGTACCAAACGAACTCTGAACACTACTCCGCTCTCTACTGTGTGTAGGTCGGTAATGGATCACGATCTAAATGTTTTTTCACAATTTGTTAGGGTTCTAAGTTATTTCTAGTTCAAAAATGAATATAAATAGAGCTCGATCCTAATCCAATCATTTTATAGTGTAAAATTTAAAGCACATTGTCACTTCTAAATGTGCATGTGGCGTTCATGCCAAAACATTCTCGCCAACTTAATTTTGTTTTCTACACTTTGTGAAAGTGGCTCATACGGTTCATTTATTTAGATGTCAGATATCCAGATACAGCCTAACTAGGCATTAGCGTAATCGCGCCCAAGTTGAGCAAGGTTACGTCCATCTGAGATTTGTCTCAGCTATTGTTCTACCAGTTCATAACAATTTATTTCCAATTGTCCATTTTGTAGGTAACCACGATGTATCCTTTTTCTTGCAGTTTCAGTTGGTAAGTTCTAGGTGTTAAGGGCAGTCGCTCTGTCTGTTTCTTTTATTTTCTTGCTCGTTAGTACTATTTTAGATCGCTTGCCACTAGTTTGGTGATTTATATTATAGTCTACAAGGAACTCTGTCCAAGAGCTAGTTTGGGAACCACAATGTACCAAGAGATTTCTATTTTCGAATGGAGAAATGAACTAATTTCCCTTGGAAAAATATAAATTCCTTGGGAAATTGTGGTTCCCAAACTAGCCCTAATTCTGTTAATGAAACACGAGCTTTATTTCCCGACTGCGAAAAAGTAAACTAGCATGGAGAAGTAGCAACCTAAAAATCTCAATGCAATGTAACAGTTACGTGACGAAGCGGCAACATAAAAGTCTATAAAAGTCTAATATGTGGTTTGGTTAATATATTGATAATATAACGAGATAATATAATAAGTAATCGATGACATTAAATCATGTTTGTTTAAGTCTAATCATAATCGATACCACACTATACATGGATATCGTCTTATTCAAATTTATTATCGTCGGTATTCGAGTGTGAATCGTTATCATTACCATTTACGTTATATTTCGTGAACCAAAAGACACTCAATGCAATCTCTACATTTTTAAAGTGTAAGTGTCATCGTGCGTCCTCCCTACTACCCTTCTACGTGTGTCTGCTCTCAAAAAAATTGAGGCGTGGCCGCGTGGGGGACTAAACCTGTGCTCATGGAAGAGGAAACCAATTGAAAAACATTAGCAAAGAACAGCACCACAGTTCATTTGCTGGCGCGCACCTTTGCTTCGGCCAAGGCCATGACCACTGGTTTTCCATCATCGTCGTGCGTCGCCCCTTCCTCCCGCATTTAAAAGTTTTAAAAGCTGAAATTATACATAAATGAAAATTCAAACCTTGGTTATTGGCTTCAAGTCCACATTCACACACACCTAGCCAACTAAACATATATATATCTTTGTATTTTATACTATATACTCGAGTATAGATGAAAAATAGTAGCAATGGACGACACATTGCTAGTGAAACAAATGTACGACTCATGGTCACCGAAAGGGTTCCGTCGGTGGCTTTCCCAATCCCAACCACATGGGCTCAGTGGAAGCACAACCAAAATAAGTGTAGCCGAGCGGAACCAATGGTTTTGAACACAGCAGTAAACTGAAACTCGGTTCTGGATCATTTGTGGAGACAGGTTGGGATTGCTTTTCATTTTTATATTTTTAAAAATCAAAATTTCAAATATATATGCAATGATCCCTATTTGTAAGAATGTGTACCTACCTCGTAGGGGAAGACAGAGACCTATTAGTCATTTTTTTTGCATTTCAGTCCCTGTTGCTGGGGCGCAAGTCTCCCTCCCCAAGCCGAACCTACAACCCAGGACTTCATTTGAGCCATTTTCATTCTAGTGAAAATCTAGAGAGGGGTGAGGGATGTGAGAGAAGGAAAGCTCTTAAACCTGTCGAATTTCATGTATGTTGTGTCTTAGTAAATTGTGTTGTCCTGTTTTATTTCAATTTATATTGTACATTGCCATCATTAATTACTTGAATTTTTAATATATTTTTCATATCTTATTTTAGCCATGCACATGTGTCGTCGTTTCAGAAACCAGGGACACAGTAGAATTTGTGTTCGGTTGGGGAGGCTAGCATAGACTCACTCCGAATAGTGAATCAAGAGACTCAAACAGGGGGTTTATACTGGTTCAGGCTTGCGCCCTAGTCTAGTGTAGTGGTGATCGTAGTATTGCTCTGTTACAATGGCTGCAAGTGTGAGAATGAGTGGAAGCGGAGAGCTTAGGTCAGATGCTCCTGCATTGTTGTTTCGTCGTCCCCCCTTTTATAGTTAAAGGGCAGGCTCTTACAAGGGGATTTGTCGTCCGAAGTAGGGCACGTCCTAATGTCTATGGCGGTCTCGCTGACGTAGTTCTACTAACGTCACTTTCTAGTACGTGCATAGCCGTATGCCTGGCATGGCAGATTGCTTTTGTCTACATGGTATGTGTGTCACTATAGGGACTTCGACGTTGAGTTTCCTTGTAGTGACACCTGGCGCCTGGTGGGACCCACATGACGAAGTTGGGGGATATTGAGGGCCATACGTGGTGACGACTCGTCCCATTGTCATAGACTCTCCATCACCCTATTGGCACGCTGTGGCGTCATCCAAGACAGTGTGTGGTGGCGACGTGTCTTACCGAGGCTGGTGTGGGGTAACAGTGCATGCCTTAACTCCACGTCAAGCAGGTACAGGCGTGCCACTACCATCTGTGTGATAGGAGGGCATGGCACCGAGGCCCACCAGTGTACTGGCCCCCGTTGTGGGCTTTTGCTTCTCTTCCTCATAGAGTTGCCTGGTGAGAGTTGGTCGACCAGTCCGCCTCGCAGACTTGCTCGACTGGACTTGGTCGTCCTCTCCACCTCATGGAGTTGCCCGTTGGGAGTTGGTCGGCCAGTCCGCCTCATAGAGTTACTGGGTGGGACTTGGTCAACCTCTCCGCCTCACAGAGTTGCCCGGTGGAACTTGTCCCTAGATGGGTCTCCGTAAGTTATGGGCTTACTTTGGGTATGTCGTTCCTGGGTACCCGTCAGCAGCCATCGAATCTTCATGCAACTCCTTAGAGTTGCTCAGAGGCTTTCTTGTAAGGAACTGAAATCTCGGGTGCATGCAAGCGCACATGCTAGATGTAGCCCCGAGCCCCCGAGTAATCCATGATGATTTCTTAGGGTTTAGCTAGTGTGTCCACAATTTTGCGATAGACCCTTTTGCAATGGTTGGCATGGTCCCTCTCTTGTGCCAAGTATTTGCTCAATTAGTACTGAAGCTAGGCATAGTTTTAGGGCTGGAGCCTTTGCTTGGCCATATTGGTCACCGATTTTTGTTATGCACGCATCCCCTCGAAAGGACTTTGGGTCCTTTTGACGAGAGGGTCGTCCTTCACTGACCTAGTTGGCACGGCGAAGGAGGGCGTCGAGCTGCTAACGGGTTATCCAAGTGAGATTCGACCACCCTCTAGTAGGGTCTGGTCTTGGTGAGTGGTCCCGCCGGGGGGGGGGGGCTCGGCCTGGTGGGGGCATCTCATTAAGTCCTTCCTTATGCGACTATGTGTCGACCCTTTGGTTGGCTTGGCCAACCAAAGAGGGGTCATCGGCCATCCCATCAGTTGGGTTATTGCGGGGAAATGTGAGGTACGACCTTGGACAAGACTAAGAGCAAATGACCTGTGAGTCGACCACCTAACTTGCAGCTCACTGGGAGCTTGCTTGAGTTGCCCCTTGCTCTGCGTGGGAGAGGGGATAGTATTTTTTTTACCTGGTTGAGTTGAAGCGGTCGAGGCGATTGTGGCGGTGCAAAGAAAGAGGAAGCCATCATGATACCACTTGGTGTGGGCGGCTAACGGGATAGGCGATGTCTTGTTTGGTGTAGGCATGCATTGACGACTTGATGGGATGGATAACGTCCCATTTGGTGTAGGCATGGCCTCTACGTGGTGCGACTCATGGTGCTCTGCCCGAGCCGGGAGCCGTCTGCCGAACGGACAGTTTCTCTGCTCGGGGTCATAGGCGAGCAGAATTTGGAGCGGCGAATCCTCCCACGCCGTGGTCATGGTGGGCCCATTTTTTGAGCACCACTCGTCCTCCCTATGTTTGTGTATATAAACAGAGGAAAGGTCCCTTGGGTTGGTTACGCTTACCGTCTCTTGTGCCCTTGCCTCCATTGCTCCCTAAAGCATTCTTGCTCTTGCACTCTCTACCTGTTTGAGTGCTCCGCATGCTCCCTCTTCTTCACCCCGCATCCATGGCCTCCTTGCTGGCTTGCTTGCTTCGCTGAAGCCGTGTCCTCGTCTTGTAGAAGAAGGGGTTCCTACCTCTTACGAAGGTTTTAGGATGGCAGCTAGAGGATAAGGGTGAAGTGTTGTGGTCGCGGTACGATGAGGTGGTTGTGCTCGTGTCCTTCTCTGAGCACGGATTCAGCCTTCCGCTATACCCCTTTGTGCGGGTGCTGCTCTTCTACTACAAGTTAGAGATCCAAAACATCCAACCAACTCCATTCTTCACATAGCGTGTTTCATCACACTTTGTGAAGCCTTCCTTAGCATCGACCCCTACTAGAAGTTGTGGCAGTACCTATTCAATGCACACCTATCCCTAGGCCATGGTGGACGGTTGTTTGTTGGTTGCATCACCATCCAGCTCCACTCCAGTCGGTAGGCGGGGTACTTCAAGATCTCGCTCTTGTCCTCCATTAGTCATTACGAGGGCGAATGGTTGTACACCAAGAATATGGAGGGTAGCGTGCCACCATTCACCGACTGGGTGCCGGTGTCCACTACCGAGTGGGGCTACAACACGGAGGCATGCTTTAAGAGTAAGGTGGAGCACCTTCTGAAGGCGGTCGTCGTTGAAAGTTGCCTAGAGGGGGGTGGATAGGCGAAAACTGAAATTTACAACTTTAAACACACTACAAGTCGGGGTTAGCGTTAGAATAAAATCTAAGTCCGGGAGAGAGGGGAAAACAAATCTACCAAAAAAATAAAGCGGACGACACGGTGATTTGTTTTACCGAGGTTCGGTTCTAAAGAACCTAGTCCCCGTTGAGGTGGTCACAAATACCGAGTCTCTTTCAACCCTTTCCCTCTCTCAAACGGTCACTTAGACCGAGTGAGCCTTCTTCTTAATCAAACGGGTCACTTAGACCCCACAAGGACCACCACACACTTGGTGTCTCTTGCTTTGATTACAAGTCACTTAGAGAACAAGAATGAGGAAGAAGAAAGCCAACCAAGCAACAAGAGCAACAAGGAAACACAAGAACGATCATCTCACAAGTCCTAAAGACTAGAATTGAATTGGGGACTTTGATCGAATCAAAGGCTTTGATTTGTGTCCTGGAGTGTTGTGTTTTGCTCTTGTATTGAATGGAGTGTGATGAATGCTTGGATGGTTGGAGTGGAGGTGGTTGTGGGGTATTTATAGCCCCCAACCACCAATTCAACCGTTGGGGCAGGCTGCTGTCGATGGGCGTACCGGACAGTCTGGTGCGCCACCGGACAGTGTCCGGTGCGCCACCGGACAGTGTCCGGTGCGCCAACCACGTCACCCAACCGTTAGGGTTCTGACGGTTTCGATCGTTGGAGCTTTGTCTTTTGGTGGCACCGGACAGGTACTATGCACTGTCCGGTGCCCCTCTGGCAGCTGCTCTGACTTCTGCGCAAACTGTCCGCGCACTGTAGCTCTGCAGGCGACCGTTGCAGCCGACCGTTGCGCTGGCTAGCCGTTGCTCCGCTGGTGCACCGGACAGTCTGGTGAATTATAGCGGAGCGCGGCCTCAGAAACCCAAAGGTGAGGAGTTTGGAGTCGTACGGCCCTGGTGCACCGGACACTGTCCGGTGGCACACCGGACAGTCCGGTGCGCCAGACCAGGGTGCCCTTCGGTTTCTTTTGCTCCTTTCTTTTGAACCCTAACTTGATCTTTTTATTGGTTTGTTTTGAACCTTTAGCACCTGTAGAATATATAATCTAGAGCAAACTAGTTAGTCCAATTATTTGTGTTGGGCATTCAACCACCAAAATTATTTATGGGAAAAGGTTAAACCCTATTTCCCTTTCAATCTCCCCCTTTTTTGGTGATTGATGCCAACACAAACCAAAGCAAATATATAAGTGCAGAACTGAACTAGTTTGCATAAGGTAAGTGCATAGGTTATTTGGAATTAAACCAATATTTAACTTCTACTAGATATGCATGGTTGGTTTCTTTTATTTAACATTTCGGACCACATTTGCACCACTTGTTTTGTTTTTGCAAATTCTTTTGGAAAATCATTTCAAAGTCTTTTTGCAAATAGCCAAAGGAATATGAATAAGATTTCGAGAAGCATTTTGAAGATTTGAAATTTTCTCCCCCTGTTTCAAATGCTTTTCCTTTGACTTAAACAAAACTCCCCTGAATAAAATTCTCCTCTTAGTCTTCAAGAGGGTTTTAATAGATATCAATTGGAACTTATACTTAGGTACTAATTTTGAAAATATTGTAATTGAAAATCATCATACCAATTTGAAATATATCAACTAAAAGTTTTCATCATAAGATACCAATTAAAGAGACAAACATAAATCATCATTTCGAAAATTTTTGAAGGTTGGTGGTGCGGTCCTTTTGCTTTGGGCTAATACTCTCTCCCCCTTTGGTATTAACCGCAAAAAACGGAGACTTTGTGAGCCCTTTGTTTTACTTTCTCCCCATTGGTATGAGTAATAAGAGTAAAGATTATACCAATTGAGAGTGATGTGGAGTGATGGCAAAGGGTAAACAATATCGATAGAGTGGAGTGGAAGCCTAGTCTTCGCCGAAGACTCCATTTCCCTTTCAATCTACGACTTAGCATAAAAATACACTTGAAAACACATTAGTCGTAGACATAAAAGAGATATGATCAAAGGTACATAAATGAGCTATGTGTGCAAAGTTTCAATCAAAGTTCCGAGAATCAAGTATATTTAACTCATTCCTAAGTTTGCTAAAAGTTTTCTCATCTAATGGCTTGGTGAAGGTGTTGGCTAATTGTTCTTTGGTGCTAACATAAGCTATCTCGATATCCCCCTTTATTGGTGATCTCTCAAAAAGTGATACCGAATGTCTATGTGCTTAGTGCGGCTGTGTTCAACGGGATTATCCACCATGCGGATTGCACTCTCATTGTCATATAGGAGAAGGACTTTGCTCAATTTGTAGCCATAGTCCCTGAGGGTTTGCCTCATCCATAGTAATTGCGCACAACAATGACCTACGGCAATATACTCGGCTTCGACAGTAGAAAGAGCTATTGAGTTTTATTTCTTTGGAGCCCAAGACACCAGGGATCTTCCCAGAAACTGACAGGTCCCTGATGTGCTCTTCCTAGCAATTTTACACCCTGCCCAATCGGCATCTGAATAACCTATTAAATCAAAAGTGGATCCCTTGGGGTACCAAAGACCAAACTTAGGAGTGCAAACTAAATATCTCATCATTCTTTTCACGGCCCTAAGGTGAACTTCCTTAGGATCGGCTTGGAATCTTGCACACATGCATACGGAAAGCATAATATCCGATCGAGATGCACATAAGTAGAGTAAAGATCCTATCATCGACCGGTATACCTTTTGATCTACGGATTTACCTCCCATGTCGAGGTCGAGATGCCCATTTGTTCCCATGGGTGTCTTGATGGGCTTGGCATCCTTCATTCCAAACTTGCTAAGTATGTCTTGAATGTACTTTGATTGGCTGATGAAGGTGCCATCTTGGAGTTGCTTGACTTGAAATCCTAGAAAATACTTCAACTCCCCCATCATTGACATCTCGAATTTTTGAATCATGATCCTACTAAACTCTTCACAAGTAGATTTGTTAGTAGACCCAAATATGATATCATCAACATAAATTTGGCATACAAACAAATCTTTTGCAATAGTTTTAGTAAAGAGAGTAGGATCAGCTTTTCCAACTTTGAAGGCATTAGCGATAAGGAAATCTCGCAGGCATTCATACCATGCTCTTGGGGCTTGCTTGAGCCCATAAAGGACCTTTGAGAGTTTTTACACATGGTTAGGGTACTCACTATCTTCAAAGCCGGGAGGTTGCTCAACATAGACTTCTTCCTTGATTGTTCCATTGAGGAAGGCACTTTTCACGTCCATTTGGTAAAGCTTAAAGCCATGGTGAGTAGCATAGGCAAGTAATATGCGAATTGACTCAAGTCTAGCTACGGGTGCATAAGTTTCACCGAAATCCAAACCTTTGACTTGTGAATATCCCTTGGCCACAAGTCGAGCTTTGTTCCTTGTCACCACACCATGCTCATCTTGCTTGTTGCGGAATACCCACTTGGTTCCTATAACATTTTGGTTAGGACGTGGAACTAAATGCCATACCTCATTCCTCGTGAAGTTGTTGAGCTCCTCTTGCATTGCCAACACCCAATCCGAATCTCTTAGTGCATCCTCTACCCTGTATGGCTCAATAGAGGAAACAAAAGAGTAATGTTCACAAAAATGATCGACTCGAGATCGAGTAGTTACCCCCTTATGAATATCGCCGAGGATAGAGTTCACGGGGTGATCTCTTTGAATTGCTTGGTGAACTCTTGGGTGTGGCGGTCTTTGATCCTGAATTTCTTGCTCATCTTCCTTGTTTTGATCAACTTCATCTCCCCCTTGATAATTGTCTTCCTCTTGAGGTGGCTCATCCTCTTGATATTTATCTTCATTGTATTGAACCTGATTCTCATCTTGAGTTGGTGGAGATGCTTGATTGGAAGATGACAATTGATCTTGTACATGAGTGGGCTCTTCGGATTCCTTAGGACACACATCGCCAATGGACATGTTCCTTAGCGCGACGCACGGAGCCTCTTCATCATCTAGTTCATCAAGATCAACTTGCTCCACTTGGGAGCCATTAGTCTCATCAAACACAATGTCACAAGAAACCTCAACCAATCCAGTGGATTTGTTGAAGACTCTATATGCCCTTGTGTTTGAATCATAACCAAGTAAAAAGCCTTCTACAGCCTTAGGAGCAAATTTGGTTTTTCTACCTCTTTTAACAAGAATAAAGCATTTGCTACCAAAGACTCTAAAATATGAAACATTGGGCTTTTTACTGGTGAGGAGTTCATATGATGTCTTCTTGAGGATTCGGTGAAGGTAGAGCCGGTTGATGGAGTAGCAGGCGGTGTTAATCGCCTCAGCCCAAAACCGGTCCGGATTCTTGTATTCATCAAGCGTGGTCCTCGCCATATCCAGTAGAGTTCTATTCTTCCTCACCACTACACCATTTTGTTGAGGTGTGTAGGGAGAAGAGAACTCATGCTTGATGCCCTCCTCCTCAAGAAAGCCTTCAATTTGAGAGTTCTTGAACTATGCCCCATTGTCACTTCTTATCTTCTTGATTCTCAATCCAAACTCATTTTGAGCCCGTCTTAAGAATCCCTTTAAGGTCTCTTGGGTTTGAGATTTTTCCTAAAAAAAGAATACCCAAGTGAAGCGAGAATAATCATCCACAATTACAAGATAGTACTTACTCCCGCCGATGTTTATGTAAGCTATCAGGCCAAATTAATCCATGTGGAGTAACTCCAGTGGCCTGTCCGTTGTCATGATGTTTTTATGTGGATGATGGGTTCCAACTTGCTTTCCTGCTTGACATGCGCTACATACCCTATCTTTCTCAAAATGAACATTGGTTAGTCCTAAAATGTGTTCTCCCTTTAGAAGCTTATGAAGATTCTTCATCCCAACATGGGCCAGTCGGCGATGCCAGAGCCAACCCATATTAGTTTTAGCAATTAAGCAAGTATCGAGTTTAGCTCTATTAAATTCAACTAAGTATAGTTGACCCTCTAATACACCCTTAAATGCTACTGAATCATCACTTCTTCTAAAGACAGTAACACCTATATCCGTAAAAAGACAGTTGTAACCCATTTTGCATAATTGAGATACAGAAAGCAAATTGTAATCTAAAGAATCTACAAGAAAAACATTGGAAATAGAATGGTCAGATGATATAGCAATTTTACCAAGTCCTTTGACCAAACCTTGATTTTCATCCCCGAATGTGATAGCTCTTTGGGGATCTTCGTTTTTCTCGTAGGAGGAGAACATCCTTTTCTCCCCTGTCATGTGGTTTGTGCATCCGCTGTCAATAATCCAACTTGAGCCCCCGGATGCATAAACCTGCAAAACAATTTAGGCCTTGTTCTTAGGTACTCAAACGGTCTTGGGTCCTTTCACATTAGAAACAAGCACCTTGGGTACCCAAACACAAGTCTTGGAGCCCCTGTGTTTGCCCCCCAAAATATTTGGCAACTATTTTACCTGATTTGTTAGTAAGCACATAAGATGCATCAAAAGTTTTAACTGAAATGTTATGATCATTTGATGCAGTAGGAGATTTCTTTTTAGGCATTTTAACATGTGTAGAATGCCTAAAGCTAGATGCCTCATTCTTATACATAAAAGCATGGTGAGAAACAGAATGAGACTTCTTAGCATGAATTCTCCTAATCTTATGCTCAGGATAACCAGCAGGATATAAAATGTAACCCTCGTTATCCTAAGCCATGGGAGCCTTGCCCTTAACAAAATTAGATAATCTTTTAGGGGCATTAAGCTTGACATTGCTTCCCTATTGGAAACCAATGTCATTCTTAATGCCAGGGCATCTCCCATTATAGAGCATGCTTCTAGCAAATTTAAATTTCTCATTTTCAATTTCATGCTCATTGATTTTAGCAGTTAGTTGAGCTATGTGATCATTTTATTGTTTAATTAAAGCGAGGTGATCATGAATAGCATCAACATTAATGTCTATACATCTAGTACAAATAGCAACATGTTCAACAGTAGATGTAGAGGGTTTGCAAGCATTTAATTCACCAATCTTAGCATGTAAAATAGCATTCTCATTTCTAAAATTGGAAATAGAAATATTGCAAACATTCAAGTCTTTAGCCTTAGAAATTAACTTATCATTCTCAGTTTTAAGGCTAGAAATTGATTCATTCAATCTATCAATCTTAGCAATTAAGCTAGCATTTTCATTTCTAAGACTGACAATTGAATCATCACAAATATTTGACTTTTCAACCTTAGCAATTAAACTAGCATTCTCAGTTCTAAGGTTGGAAATAGTGTCATGGCAAATGCTAAGCTCCTTAGTCAAGTTTTCACATTTTTTCTATTTCCTGAGCATAAGCATTCATAACTTTAACATGCTTTTTGTTTTCCTTAATAAGGAATTCCTCTTGGCTATCCAAGAGTTCATCCTTCTCATGAATAGCACCTATCAATTCATTCAATTTTTCTTTCTGTTGCATGTTAAGATTGGCAAAAAGGGTAAGCAAATTATCTTCATCTTCACTAGCACTACCCTCATCACTAGATGTTGTATATTTGGTAGAGGCTCTAGATTTTACCTTCTTCCTTTTGTCGTCCTTTGCCATGAGGCATTGTGGCCGATGTTGGGGAAGAGAAGTCCCTTGTTGAAGGCGATGTTGGCGGCGTCCTCATCGGAGGAGGAGTTGGTGGAGCTCATGTCGGAGTCCCATTACTGACACACGTGGGCATCGCCGCCCTTCTTTTTGTAGTACTTCTTCTTTTCCATTCTCTTTCCCCTCTTGTCGTCGCCCCTGTCACTATCACTTGACATAGGACATTTAACAATGAAATGACTGGGCTTACCACACTTGTAACACACCCTTTTGGAGCGGAGTTTGTAGTCCTTCCCCCTTCTTTGCTTGAGGATTTGGCGCAAGCTCTTGATGATGAGCGTCATTTACTCGTTGTCGAGCTTGGAGGCGTCGATGGGGAGCCTACTTGATGTAGACTCTTCTTTCTTCTCCTCCGTCGCTTTGAATGCGACGGGTTGCACCTCGGGTGTGGAGGTGCCGCCTTGATCCAAGTTGACGATTTGTTTGGAGCCTTTGATCATCAATTCAAAGCTCACAAACTTTCCTATCACTTCCTCGGGAGACATTAATTTGTATCTAGGATCCCCACGAATTAATTGTACTTGAGTAGAATTACAAAAAACAAGGGATCTTAGAATAACCTTGACCATCTCATGGTCATCCCATTTTGTGGTCCCGAGGTTGCGCACTTGGTTGACCAAGGTCTTGAGCCGGTTGTACATCGCTTGGGGCTCCTCTCCTTGGTTGAGGACGAATCGACCGAGTTCCCCCTCCATCGTCTCCCGCTTGGTGATCTTTGTCACCTCATCCCCTTCGTGCGCGATCTTGAGCACGTCCCAAATGTCCTTGGCGCTTTTCAACCCTTGCACTTTATTATACTCCTCTCGACATAGAGAGGCAGGGAGTATAGTAGTGGCTTGGGAGTTGAAGTGCCGGATTTGGGCAACCTCGTCCGAGTCATATCCTTCATCCCCTACGGATGGTACCTGCGCTCCAAACTCAACAATATCTCATATGCTTGCGTGGAGTGAGGTTATGTGATGCCTCATTTTATCACTCCACATACAATAATTTTCACCATAAAAAATCGGTGGTTTGTCTAATGGGACGGAAAGTAAAGGAGTGCATTTAGAAATGCGAGGATAGCATAGGGGGATCTTACTAAACTTCTTGCGCTCATGGCGCTTAGAAGTGACGGACGAGGCGTCGGATCCCGAGGTGGAGGGCGACGAAGAGTCGGTCTCGTAGTAGACCACTTTCTTCATTTTCTTCTTCTTGTCGCCACTCCGGTGCGACTTGACACGGGGAGGTGATTCCTCTCTTCCTTTGGCGCCAGACTCCCTTGATGGAGCCTTCCCGTGGCTTGTGGTCGTTTCCATCTCCCTCTTGGCGGATCCTCTCGACATCACTTCAAGTGGTTAGACTCTAATGAAGTACCTGCCTTTGATACTGTCGGTGGGGAAATCCATCGGTCGGGTGGCGAAACGCACCCGCCCTAATCCTAAGATAAGGAGGGGGCCTAAGTAGTTGCCTGTTTGGTGAATTCGGGATGAACACGAGAAGACACGAGGGATTATAGTGGTTCAGGCCGCCGGAGCGTAATACCCTACCTCCACTATGTGTAAGTAGTATTGAGTGTGTAGATTGAGTCTGTGATTGAGCGTGTCAATTGAGTCTGTGATTGAGCGTGTCAATTGAGTCTGTCCCTTGTAACGTTGTGTGCCTTCCCTTTTATAGTTTAAGGGAGGCACATACAAGGATGCTGAGCCCCGACATGCAGGCCCAGGAGCATAATGGAACAAATACATTATGTGGATAACTAATGCTGACAGAGTAACGCATGAGTAATCAGCGGGAGTCATGATGTCCGTAGTCCATGCTGCATTGATGGGCAGTTACCGTACGAGTAATGGTGAGTCATTGCCCTCGATATGGTAACGTGTGAGTAACTGCACGGCCCACGTATCGTGGACTGAGCACGCCGCCTGTCAGTGGAATGAACAGGCGCACGTCTTATCCGTAATGAATACGAGGGCGTGCGTAGCCCAGAGTCGTCATGTCAGGTTCCGCCCGTTGGCTTATGCCGCGTGCAGTATGCCACGTGGCAGCATCGGGTCTCAGCCTGAGCGGGGAGCAGGAGTGTATGCAGATAGGTCTGGATCACACCAGACCAGGTATGTACATGTGTCAGCTCCAGACCCCCGCCTGGCCCCTAATTAAGGCCCGGGTGTGTTCTGTCCTGGAACCTTGGGACCCTACTGTGGGCGGCCCGGACCCCATACGGGGGGGGGGGGTCCGGATCCCATTCTATGGGTCTAGTCCATACACGTGGGGGTTCTGGACCAACTTGGAGGTCCGGACTGTATATCCAGGGGTCCGGCACTTTCCCATGGCGGTCCGGACTCACTGTTGATGCCTTGGAGTATATCACTTTCTCTGGACACGTGGCGGCCCCGGAGCCACCCACGTGGTGGGGTCAGGCGCTGTTGCTGGCCCAGAGTAGTCGCTCGAGGCTGGGGCGAGTCATGGCCTGGTCCCACGTACAACTCCTTTACCACGCGACTAAAGATAGCTGCGTGGGTACTGCGTCTTCATACAATAGTAAGGGGTATCCTAGTTTCAGGGTACCGACAGTTTCCCCCGGGCTCACCTCAGGGGAGGATGCGAGCCTGCAGGTGGGGCGAAAGCTTGTACTTCACCTCAACATGACCTGATCGGTGATTGGCGCGCCGTTTTAGCGCGCGTGCTGACACGCCCGCTGTCAATCCGCCTTCAGTCACGTCGACTGCCATATCTGTCCCCGTGGCTGACTGACCCGCGGCCCCCACGCCTGGTGGTTTCGTCGGGCCACGCGCGGGGGCCTCGTTGCTGCTGCATTGGTTTAAAATATTACATTTTGTCTTCCACAGCGGCCCCAAGGAGGCGTACTACAGACGCGCGCGACGGTTCGCTATTTTCACACCCGAAATGTGGCACACAAACTGTATGACTTGTGGACCCGGGCCCCCGTGTCATAGATTGGGCTGCCTGGGTCCTAGGTACCCGTCGAGCAAGATTTCCTACGGTGATTCAGGGGCATGCGGAAGGGTTTCCCTGAACAAGGACTTTGGTTTCCTTGAAAAAGGATTCACCCTGCGTGCAGCAGGTATCCTTTCGCATTCTCTCCCAATCCCTTGCGCCCCTATGCTTTCGTGCTCCTCTGCTCCACACCCGCACTGCCGCACACGCCATGGCTTCGCTTGGTCACCCTGACCGTTTTCAGTTTGAGGAAGCGCTTAACCTGGTGCGCGGCCTGCTTGGGTGGAGCTCTCTGGGGCTCACCGGAAGAATCCGTGCTGGTGCTGCCCCCCTCGGCGATCTCACCGCTGGGGAGTTCGTGATGTTCACCTCCTACATCTCCTGCGGGTTGGCGCTGCCGATCTCGCCCTTCTTTCTGCTGCTGTTGGAGGAGTTCGGGCTTCAGCTTCAGCACCTCACGCCCCACTCCGTCCTCCAAGCAGCCATCTTTGTCCACCTCTGCGAGATGTTCGTAGGTGTGGCCCCCTGTACTTCCCTCTTCCGCTACTTCTTCATGCTAGTCAAGTCCGGGAAGACTAGGGACCACATCGGTGCCAACTACTACCAGACGAGGCCAAATCCAACCGTCGTCTACATCCCCACCTTTGGCGGCGCGAGGTGGGAGAACTGGTGCAGCGACTGGGTGATTGCCAGCGCCGAGGCCAACGACCGCCTCGTCCTGCCGAGCGATGGGCCAGCGCTCGACCGCAAGTAATGGAGGACCAAGCCATCCCTTTCGCCAGAGTTCCTGCCCGTATTGGACAGGATCAATGGGTGGTTATGGGTGGCTTGACATCGATGCACGTGGTTGGTGATCTCCTGAAGCGCTGAATCGCGCCGTTGCAGAGGAGACCGCGCCTGTGCTGCTGGTTCACAGGCCCGAACGACATCGACAGGATCCAGCGCGGGCCGGGCACCGATCTGTCCTGGGATGAGCTGGCAGTTCTTGTGGGAGGGATTACTGGGGAAACTTTCGTCCCTGAGTCCCTGATACTCCCCCAGAACATCCCTACGCTCTGCGACGACCCAGGCCTGAGGACGTCGATCTTGGCCACGCTGCTGACCCTCGACGAGAGCGGCGTGGCGGTTCGCCAGACCGGTGGCTGGGACCCCCACCGTGGGATCCGGATCTCCGATGCACCGGCTGGAGGTCCCCAGCCCACCAGTGTGGCTCGCAGCGCCACTCCCGCCGTGGCCCCCAGCCCCTTGGACAAGGGCAAAGGGGCTGCAAGCGGTGCCTCCACCGGTGCCCCCGCCCCGGGTAGCTCTGAGGGGTCGGAGGAGGAGAGGCGACGCATGCTACGTCGCGCTGATGGGTCGCTCATTTCAGAGCCCCCCTAGAAGCGCTAGAGGACTACTGGTGGGGCCGAGGAGGCCAGCTCCCAGGCCCACGGCGCGCAGAGGCGCGTCAGTCCTCTGGTCCCGCCGCCACCACCATCATCGGGGGGTGATCACCCCCAGGGGCACCAGCAGCAGCAATAGCAGCAGCAGGATCGGTGATCGCCTCGCTTCCAGGGTCACTGGAAGGTCCAGGGCCCCAAGTAAGTGTGATCCCTTTTTCTTTGAGCCTAATCATTATGCCGACAAGTCTTAACCCATCATCTGTTTGCCAGGGCTTCTTCCCCTTCTGCTCCCAAGGTCACGCCTCCTCCGCCAGATACCAGGCCCACCGACGGGCCTGGCTCTCAGCAGCAAGAATCTGTTGGGGGTGATGCCGGCGGTCCATCCCCGGCTGCTGCCAAGACAGCGCCTCATGTCCTGGCCGGGGAAGCAGCGCCACCAGCATCGGGTGGCGTCGCAGCGGCGGAGGAGGCCCTAGCTGGGGGATCCGCGCCCCCTTCGGGCACTGGGGGTGACGCAGGAGGCGCGTCCAGCTCCAACCCCCCGCCTGCTTCAGAGGAGATGGAGGTGGGGTTCGGGCGACGACTCCGGTCTCGTGCCGAGCAAGAAGCTGCGCCAATCCCCCTCCCCCGTATGCTGTCCCGTGCCCACCAGGTCCTTAGTGACACTGGGGCAGCAATTTTGCGGGAGTGGGAGGCGCTTGAGGCTGAGCACCAGCGCCTGAGCGACAGGCGCACCCAACTGGAGGAGCGCACCAAGACGGCATCCCACCAGTTCATCTCCGAGCGGTCCCAACTCGAGCGGGACCGCAAGGAGTACAAGAGGCACCTCCAGAAGGTGTGTGCCAGGGAGCTAGAGGCCTCCCGGAGGGAAAAGAAGGTGGCCAGGAGGGAGTAGGCCGTGTCTCAGCGGGAGGCCCTCACGACAGAGTATCAGGCCAAGCTGAGCGCCCTGGACCAAACTCTAGAAGCCCAACGGGCCCACCAGGTCAAGGCTGTGGAGAGGCTGCAAAAGTGGGAGCGAGAGCTCGAGGGCAAGGCCACCGACGCCGCCCTCGCCGAGAACCTTAAGGCGAAGGAGCAGTCCTTGGACAAATTGAGAGCACCTAGAGGGGGGGGGGGGTGAATAGGTGATCCTGTAAACTTGAACTTAATGCCACAAAAACTTGGTTAAGCGTTAGCACAATATTGCCAAGTGGCTAGAGAAGAGTCTTAGCGAAACACAATAACCACAAGAGAATCAACACAGGTGGACAGAGTGGTTTATCCCGTGGTTCGGCCAAGTACAACACTTGCCTACTTCCACGTTGTGGCGTCCCAACGGACGAGGGTTGCAATCAACCCCTCTCAAGCGGTCCAAAGACCCACTTGAATACCACAGTGTTTGCTTTTCTTTTCTATATCCCGTTCGCGAGGAATCTCCACAACTTGGAGTCTCTCGCCCTTACAAAGATGTTCACAAAGAAGCATGGAGTAAGGGAGGGATTAGCAACTCACACAAGACACAAAGATCACAGCAAATACACACACACAAGACCCAGACTTAAGCTCAAAAGACTAGCACACTAGAACAGAGCTCAAATCACTAGAATGTCGAACAAGTGCGCAAGAATGGAGTGTGAGTGATCAAGAGTGCTCAAGGAATGCTTGGTGTACTCCTCCATGCGCCTAGGGGTCCCTTTTATAGCCCCAAGGCAGCTAGGAGCCGTTGAGAGCAATCCGGGAAGGCAATTCTTGCCTTCTGTCGCCTGGCGCACCGAACAGTCCGGTGCGGATTTCCTTCCTTATTTGGCGAAGCCGACCGTTGGCAGCCTTGGAGCCGTTGGCGCACCGGACACTGTCCGGTGCACACCGGACAGTCCGGTGCCCCCTCCCGACCGTTGGCTCGGCCACGTGTCTCGCGCGGACCGCGCAGCCGACCGTTGGCTCAGTGGACAGTCCGGTGCACACCGGACAGTCCGGTGAATTATAGCCGTACGCCGTTAATTTATTCCCGAGAGCGGCAAGTTCGCCTGAGCCAGCCTGGCACACCAGACACTGTCCGGTGCCCCACCAGACAGTCCGGTGCACCCAGACAGAGCTGGCTTTGGCTGAACAAGGCCATCTCTTCTCCAATTCGATTTCTCCTGTTTCCAGCACTTAGACACAATACGTTAGTCACTAAAACAATGTACTAAGTCTGAGAAACATACCTTTATACTTGATTTGTACTTTGTCCACCATTTGACACTTAGGCACTTGTGTTGGACACTAAATCACCAAAACACTTAGGAATGGCCCAAGGGCACATTTCCCTTTCAATCTCCCCCTTTTTGGTGATTAATGCCAACATAACATAAAGCAAGTAGAACGAGCACAAAATCAATTCAAATAAGAATTCACATTCGTTTTGAATCAAATTTGGCATATATGGATCATTCTTTGCCACCACTTGGTTTGTTTTTGCAAATGAAACTCAATTTCCTATCTCTAAGTCAAACGCACATGTTGAAACATAAAGAGAGATACAACAACAACAACAACAAAGCCTTTTGTCCCAAGCACGTTGGGGTAGGCTAGAGATGAAACCCCGTATGAAAACCTCAGAGCTCAACCCCCAAAGAAAACAGGGGAAACAAAGGCAAAGGAGAACCGAAAACGACGAAACGGGGGAACACATAAAAGAGATAAAACCCACAAGAACCAGCAAGGTCTAAATGGGCACAAGAAAAGGTCAAACGATTAAGGAGGAAAAGCGGAACTATAAATCAAGGTTCTGGCACGTGAATTGCACACTTCCACCCCTTCCTATCCACGGCGAGCTCTTTATCAATATTCCACTCCTTCAGGTCCCTCTTCACTGCCTCTGTCCACGTCAAGGTTGGTCGACCTCTACCTCTCTTCACATTCTCGGGACGCCTAATTATTCCGATATGCACTGGTGCCTCTTCAGGTCTTCGTTGGATATGTCCAAACCATCTCAAACGATGTTGCATAAGCTTCTCCTCAATTGGCGCCACTCCTACTCTCTCTCGTATGTCATCATTCCGGACTCGGTCTCTCCTTGTGTGGCCACATATCCAGCGCAACATACGCATCTCTGCCACACACAGTTGTTGGACATGTCGTCTTTTAGTGGGCCAACATTCTGCTCCATACAACATAGCCGGCCGGATTGCTGTCCTGTAGAATTTGCCTTTTAGTTTGTGTGGCACCCGGGGGTCGCATAAGACACCCGCCGCTTGCCGCCACTTCAACCATCCAGCTTTAATTCTATGACTGACATCCTCATCGATGTCTCCATCCTTCTGAAGCATTGATCCTAAGTAACGAAAAGTGTCTTTCTTGGGTACCACTTGCCCATCAAGACTAACATCGCCATCTTCATACCCCATGGCACTGAAATCACACTTCATATACTCCGTTTTAGACCTACTAAGCCTAAAACCTTTTGCTTCCAGCGTCTGCCTCCACAATTCCAACTTTTGCGAAACACCACTCCTACTCTCCTCAATAAGTACCACATCATCGGCAAAAAGCATACACCACGGTATATCTCCTTGTATGTCCCTTGTGACCTCATCTATCACCAAAGCGAAAAGATAAGGGCTCAAAGCCGACCCTTGATGTAGTCCTATGTTAATTGGAAAGTCATCGGTGTCCCCATCACTTGTTCGGACACTTGTCACAACATTAATGTACATATCTTTAATAAGATTAATGTACTTTGTTGCTACTTTGTGTTTTTCCAAGGCCCACCACATTACACTCCTGGGTACTTTGTCATAAGCCTTCTCCAAGTCTATGAAGACCATATGCAGGTCTTTCTTTTGTTCTCTGAATCTCTCCATAAGTTGTCTTAGTAAGAAAATGGCCTCCATAGTTGATCTCCCGGGCATGAAACCAAACTGATTTTGGGTCACGCTCGTCAGCTTTCGCAGGCGGTGTTCAATGACTCTCTCCCATAGCTTCATTGTATGGCTCATGAGTTTAATTCCACGGTAATTAGTACAACTTTGAACATCTCCTTTGTTCTTGAAGATTGGTACTAATGTACTCCGCCGCCACTTGTCGGGCATTCTGTTTGTCCGAAAGATGGTGTTGAAAAGCTTAGTCAGCCATACAATCGCTATGTCTCCAAGGCATCTCCATACCTCGATAGGGATACCATCAGGGCCCATCGCCTTTCCTACCTTCATCCTTTTTAGCGCCTCCTTAACTTCATATTCTTGTATCCTTCGCACAAAACCCCTGTTGTTGTCATCGAATGGTTCGTCCAATTCTATTGTAGAACTCTCATTCCCTCCATTGAACAATTTGTTGAAGTACTCCTTCCATCTATTCTTGATCTCTTCATTCTTCACTAATAGTTGGTTTGCTTCATCCTTGATGCATTTGACTTGGTTGACATCTCTTGTCTTCCTTTCACGAATCTTGGCCATCCTATAGATATCCTTTTCTCCCTGCTTTGTGTCCAACCGTTGATAAAGGTTGTCAAAGGCTTGACCCCGGGCTCTACTAACCGCTCGCTTTGCAGACTTCTTCGCTATCCTATACTTCTCTATGTTTTCTGCACACTTGTCATGATGTAAGCGTTTGTAGCAATCTTTCTTCTCCTTGATAGCCTTTTGGACATCTTCGTTCCACCACCAAGTGTCTTTAACTTCCCTTCTGTTTCCTTGACTCAGCCCAAACTCTTCTGAAGCTATCTTTCGGATGCACATCGCCATCTTCCTCCACATGATATTTGAGTCTCCCTCTTCTGCCCAAGGGCCCTCCTCGATAACGCTCTCCTTGAAAGTTTGGGCCACATCCCCTTTAAGCTTCCACCACTTTGTTCTAGTGACCTTGTTATGCTTATTCCGTTGTAAACGAATCTTAAAATGGAAGTCAGCTACGACAAGCTTATGTTGGGTTACCACACACTCTCCAGGTATAACCTTGCAATCTAAGCAGGCATGCCTGTCCTCTTTTCTCAAGAGGACGAAATCAATCTGGCTAGTGTGTTGGCCACTACTGAAGGTCACCAGGTGGGATGTCCTCTTCCTAAAGAAAGTGTTTGCTATAAACATGTCATAGGCTAGGGCAAAGTTCAGGATTTCCTCTCCTTCTTGATTCCTAGTCCCAAAGCCGAAGCCTCCATGCACACCCTCGAAACTGGTGCTAGATGTACCCACATGGCCATTGAGATCTCCTCCTATGAAGAGCTTCTCGCCAACTGGCACACTACTAACCATGTCCTCCAGGCCTTCCCAGAACTCCCTCTTTGAGTTCTCATTAAGGCCTACTTGAGGAGCATACGCGCTGATAACATTGAGAACCAAATCCCCAATGACCAGCTTGACTAGGATGATTCTATCTCCTACCCTCTTAACATCTACTACTCCATCTTTAAGGCTCTTATCGATCAAGACGCCTACTCCATTCTTGTTTGTTGCAGTCCTCGTGTACCACAACTTGAAGCCTGTACCTTCCACTTCCTTCGCCTTCTGTCCTTTCCACTTGGTCTCTTGAACGCATAAAATATTTACTCGTCTCCTCACCGCAACGTCAACTATTTCTCGTAACTTACCTGTTAAGGAACCTACGTTCCAACTACCTACATGGACCCTAGTTGGCTCGACTAACTTCCTTACCCTTCGCACCCACCGAGGAAGATGCAAAGAACCTTGCTCATTTTCCACTACACCCGGGCGTCGATGTAGCGCGCCACTAAGGATGCGACGACCCGATCCTTGCTCATTTATCACCGGCTCCAGATCAAGAGACGACGCGTCACTTAAGGGGTGACGGCCCGGCCCTTGCTCATTTAACACCATACCCGGGTTCCGATATGGCGCGTCGCTAAGAGGGTTACGCCCCAATGATTTTCTTTGTGGTTTCATCTCCATAAGATTTGGCTGGTTTTTACGTTGGTTTGCCGGACCTAACACAACCCTCCTCCTTTACCGGGCTTGGGACCGGCTATGTTGAAACGACTTAAGGAAGTCTTCCAATCAACATAGGCGGAGTTAAAAGGAATACAACACGAGGACTTCCCAGGAGGTCACCCATCCTAGTACTACTCTCGCCCAAGCACGCTTAACTTCGGAGTTCTGATGGGATCCGGTGCTTTAGTGCTGGTATGATCGCATCCGAAACATAAAGAGAGATATTTCACGAAAAATTGATCAAGGATTCAAAAACTCCCCCTTTTTACCATAATTAAACCTTCTCCCCACAGGAGACCAACTTTCGACAATAAGAGCAATTAAGAGTATTTTGACAAACAAAAACTCTAACTCTATTATTTTCAAAATTCACAAGTGGTAGTCGATCCATTTATTGCTTTGGCCTTATTTTCTCCTCCTTTGGCATCAAGCACTAAAACGGGATCAATTTTGGCCCTTTAACCCCATTGCCTCACCAAAAATCTTCAACTAAGAGTGAAAGGCAATAAGAGTACTAAGATGAACTTGGAAGAAGTTACTCGTTCATCGGAGTGCAGTGGAAGTCTTGCATGGTCCAAGTTCACCTTTTCCCTTTCAATCCTCTTTTGAGACTAAATTAAGCAAACTCAAGCACACAGTTAGTCTCAAAGGGTCAAGTTGTAGCACATCTCCCCCTAAATTTGTGCATCACTTGCAAATGGACTTGTAAGGTCCGGGGAGTGCTTGTGCAACTTGAGCACCATAAATAACCAACAAAATGCATAAGGAACATGATCAAAGGCATAAACACATGTATGCTATAAATCAATCCAAGTTCCGCGAATCTAAGACATTTAGCTCACTACGCAACTTGCAAAAGGTCTGCTCATCTAAAGGCTTGGTAAAGATATCAGCTAGCTGGTTCTCGGAGCTAACATGAAACACTTCGATATCTCCCTTTTGCTGGTGGTCTCTCAAAAAGTGATGCCGGATGTCTATGTGCTTTGTGCGGCTGTGTTCAACAGGATTATCCGCCATGCGGATAGCACTCTCATTATCACATAGGAGTGGGACTTTGCTCAGGTTGTAGCCAAAGTCCCTGAGGGTTTGCCTCATCCAAAGTAGTTGCGCGCAACACTGTCCTGCGGCAACGTACTCGGCCTCAGCGGTGGATAGGGCAACGGAGGTTTGTTTCTTAGAACTCCATGACACCAGGGACCTTCCTAAGAATTGGCACGTCCCTGATGTACTCTTCCTATCGACCTTACACCCAGCATAGTCGGAGTCTGAATATCCAATAAAGTCAAAGGTAGACCCCTTTGGATACCAGATCCCAAAACAAGGCGTAGCGACTAAATATCTAAGAATTCGCTTCACAACCACTAAGTGACACTCCTTAGGATCGGATTGAAATCTAGCATGCATACGCTAAGCATAATATCCGGTCTACTAGCACATAAATAAAGTAAAGACCCTATCATAGACCGGTATGCTTTTTGATCAACAGACTTACCTCCTTTGTTGAGGTCGGTGTGTCCATTGGTTCCCATCGGAGTCTTTGCGGGCTTGGCGTCCTTCATCCCAAACCTCTTGATCAAATCTTGTGTGTACTTCGTTTGGGAGATGAAGGTTCCATCCTTGAGTTGCCTCACTTGGAACCCAAGGAAGTAGCCTAACTCGCCCATCATCGACATCTCGAATTTTTGAGTCATCACCCTGCTAAACTCTTCACAAGACTTTTGGTTAGTAGAACCAAATATTATGTCATCAACATAAATTTGGCACACAAAAAGATCACCATCACAAGTCTTAGTAAAAAGAGTTGGATTGGCTTTCCCAACCTTGAAAGCATTAGCAATTAAAAAGTCTCTAAGGCATTCATACCATGCTCTTGGGGCTTGCTTAAGTCCATAGAGCGCCTTAGAGAGCTTACACACGTGGTCGGGGTACCATTCATCCTCGAAGCCAAGGGGTTGCTCCACGTACACCTCCTCCTTGATTGGCCCGTTGAGGAAAGCGCTCTTCACATCCATTTGGAACAACCTGAAGGAATGGTGAGCGGCATATGCTAGCAAGATACAAATGGACTCTAACCTAGCCACAGGAGCAAAAGTCTCCTCAAAGTCCAAACCTGCGACTTGGGCATAACCTTTTGCCACAAGTCGTGCCTTGTTCCTTGTCACCACCCCGTGCTCGTCTTGTTTGTTGCGGAACACCCACTTGGTTCCCACAACATTTTGCTTGGAACGAGGCACCAGTGTCCAAACTTCATTTCTTTTGAAGTTGTTGAGCTCCTCCTGCATGGCCAACACCCAGTCCGGATCTAGCAAGGCCTCTTCTACCCTGAAAGGCTCAATAGAAGAGACAAAGGAGTAATGCTCACAAAAATTAACTAATCGAGATCGAGTAGTTACTCCCTTGCTAATATCACCCAAAATTTGGTCGACGGGATGATCCCTTTGAATCATTGCTCGAACTTGGGTTGGAGGTGCCGGTTGTGCTTCTTTCTCCATTACATGATCATCTTGTGCTCCCCCTTGATCACACGCCTCCTGTTCATCATCTTGAGTTGGGGGTTGCACCATTGTTGAGGAAGAAGGTTGATCTTGCTCATCTTGTTCCTGTGGCCGCACATCTCCAATCGCCATGGTGCGTATTGCGGTCGTTGGAACTTCTTCTTCATCTACATCATCAAAATCAACAACTTGCTCTCTTGGAGAGCCATTAGTCTCATCAAATACAACGTCGCTAGAGACTTCGACCAAACCCGATGATTTGTTGAAGACTCTATACGCCTTTGTATTTGAGTCATAACCTAACAAAAACCCTTCTACGGCTTTGGGAGCAAATTTGGAATTCCTACCCTTCTTCACTAGAATGTAGCATTTACTCCCAAAAACTCGAAAATACGAAACATTGGGTTTGTTACCAGTTAGTAGCTCATACGACGTCTTCTTGAGGAGGCGATGAAGGTAGACCCTGTTGATGGTGTGGCAAGCCGTGTTCACGGCTTCCGACCAAAAGCGCTCGGGGGTCTTGAACTCTGCAAGCATCGTCCTCGCCATGTCTATAAGCGTCCTGTTCTTCCTCTCTATCACACCATTTTGCTGTGGTGTGTAGGGAGTGGAGAACTCGTGCTTGATCCCTTCCTCCTCAAGGTACTCCTCCACTTGAAGGTTCTTGAACTCGGACCCATTGTCGCTCCTTATCTTTTTCACCTTGAGCTCGAACTCGTTTTGAGCTCTCCTTAGGAAGCGCTTGAGGGTCCCTTAGGTTTCAGATTTATCCTGCAAAAAGAATACCCAAGTGAAGCGGGAAAAGTCATCAACTATAACAAGACCATACTTACTTCCTCCTATACTTAGACAGGCGACGGGTCCGAAGAGGTCCATGTGAAGCATCTCCAAAGGTCTTGATGTGGTCATCACATTTTTGGTGTGATGAGAGCTTCCCACCTGTTTGCCTGCTTGACAAGCTGCACAAGGTCTATCTTTTTTGAATTGCACATTAGTTAAACCTATCACGTGTTCTCCCTTTAGAAGCTTGTGAAGGTTCTTCATCCCCACATGTGCTAAGCGGCGATGCCACAACTAGCCCATGCTAGTCTTAGCAATTAAGCATGCATCTAGACCGGCCTCCTCTTTTGCAAAATCAACTAAGTTTGCCGTCTAATACACCCTTAAAAGCTAGTGAACCATCACTTCTTCTAACGACAGACACATCTACATTTGTGAATAGACAATTATATCCCATATTGCATAATTGACTAACAGATAACAAATTATATCCAAGAGACTCAACTAAAAACACATTAGATATAGAGTGCTCGGATGAAATAGCAATTTTACATAACCCTTTTACCTTGCCTTGATTCCCATCACCGAATATTATTGAGTCTTGGGAATCCTTGTTTTTGACGTAGGAGGTGAACATCTTCTTCTCCCCCGTCATATGGTTTGTGCATCCGCTGTCGATAATCCAGCTTGAACCCCCGGATGCATAAACCTGCAAGGCAAATTTAGGCTTGGGTCTTAGGTACCCAACTCTTGTTGGGTCCTACAAGGTTAGTCACAATTGTCTTAGGGACCCAAATGCAAGTTTTGTCTCCCTTGCATTTTGCCCCTAATTTTCTAGCAACTATCTTCCTATCCTTTCTACAAATAGCAAAGGAAGCATTTAAAGCATGATATATTGTAGAAGGTTCATTAACTTTCCTAGGAACATTAACAACATTTCTCCTAGGCATATCTTTACCATGCATATAGGAAGAACTAGAAGCAAACATGGCATAAGAGTCAAAAGCATCATAAGCATTACAACTCTTATAAGACTGTCTTCTAACATGGTACATAAAAGCATGGTTCTTTTTAACACTACTAGCCATAGGGGCCTTCCCTTTCTCCTTGGCGGGGATGGGAGCCTTATGGCTTGTTAAGTTCTTGGCTTCCCTCTTGAAACCAAGTCCATCCTTAATTGAGGGGTGTCTACCAATCGTGTAGGCATCCCTTGCAAATTTTAACTTATCAAATTCGCTTTTGCTAGTCTTAAGTTGGGCATTAAGACTAGCTACTTCATCATTCAATTTAGAAATTGAAACTAGGTGTTCATTAAAATCTTTACACCTAGTGCAAACCACAACATGTTCTACACAAGATGTTGATTTATTAGCTATTTCTAACTTAGCATTCAAGTCATCGTTTATGCTTTTTAAACTAGAAATAGAGTCATGGCATGTAGACAATTCACAAGAAAGCATTTTATTCCTCTTTATTTCTAAAGCAAGGGATTTTTGAGCTTCTACAAACTTATCATGTTCATCATATAAGAGATCCTCTTGCTTTTCTAGCAATCTATTCTTATCATTCAAAGCATCAATCAATTCATTTATTTTATCCACCTTGGTTCTATCTAGACCCTTGAATAAACATGAATAATCTATTTCATCATCATCACTAGACTCATCCTCACTTGAAGAAGCATAAGTACTAGTGTTACGAGTGCTTACCTTCTTTTCCCTTGCCATGAGGCAAGTGTGATGCTCGTTGGGGAAGAGGGATGACTTGTTGAAGGCAGTGGCGGCGAGTCCTTCGTTGTCGGAGTCGGGCGATGAACAATCCGAGTCCCACTCCTTGCCAAGATGTGCCTCGCCTTTTGCCTTCTTATAGTTCTTCTTCTCCCTCTTGTTCCCTTGTTCCTGGTCACTATCATTGTCGGGACAATTAGCAATAAAATGACCAATCTTACCACATTTGAAGCATGAGCGCTTCCCCTTTGTCTTGGTCTTGCTTGGCTGCCCCTTGCGACCCTTTAGCGCTGTCTTGAAGCGCTTGATGATGAGGGCCATCTCTTCATCATTGAGCCCGGCCGCCTCAACTTGCGCCACCTTGCTAGGTAGCGCCTCCTTGCTCCTCGTTGCTTTGAGAGCAATGGGTTGAGGCTCATGGATTTGACCGTTCAACGCGTTGTCGACATATCTCGCCTCCTTGATCATGATTCGCCCGCTTACGAATTTCCCAAGAACTTCTTCGGGCGACATCTTGGTGTACCTAGGATTTTCACGGATATTGTTCACCAAATGTGGATCAAGTACAGTGAAGGACCTTAGCATTAGACGAACGACGTCGTGGTCCGTCCATTGTGTGCTTCCGTAGCTCCTTATCTTGTTGATGAGGGTCTTGAGCCGATTGTATGTTTGGGTTGGCTCCTCTCCCCTGATCATTGCGAATCTTCCAAGCTAGCCCTCCACCAACTCCATTTTGGTGAGCAAGGTGACGTCGTTCCCCTCGTGTGAGATCCTGAGGGTGTCCCAGATCTGCTTGGCATTGTCCAAGCCGCTCACCTTATGATACTCGTCCCTGCACAAGGAGGCTAACAACACAGTAGTAGCTTGTGCATTTCTATGAATCTGTTCATTGATAAACATAGGACTATCCGAGCTATCAAATTTCATTCCATTCTCCACAATCTCCCATATGCTCGGATGGAGAGAGAACAGGTGACTACGCATTTTGTGGCTCCAAAATCCATAGTCCTCTCCATCAAAGTGAGGAGGTTTGCCAAGTGGAATGGAGAGCAAATGAGCATTTGTACTTTGCGGAATACGAGAGTAGTCAAAAGAAAAGTTCGTATTAACCGGTTTCCTTCTCTCGTAGTCATTGTCGTCGTTGTCCTTTTGCGAAGAAGTGGACTCGTCGCTGTCGTCGTAATAGACGATCTCCTTGATGCGCCTTGTCTTTTTCTTCTTCCCATTCTTTCGTTTGTGGCCCGAGCCTGAGTCAGTAGGCTTGTCATCCTTCGGCTCATTGACGAAGGACTCCTTCTCCTTATCATTGATCACTACTCCCTACCCCTTAGGATCCATCTTTTCGGGCAGTTAGTCCCTTTCTAGAAAAGAACGGCTCCGATACCAATTGAGAGCACCTAGAGGGGGGGGTGAATAGGTGATCCTGTAAACTTGAACATAATGCCACAAAAACTTGGTTAAGCGTTAGCACAGTATTGCCAAGTGGCTAGAGAAGAGTCTTAGCGAAACACAATAACCACAAGAGAATCAACACAGGTAGACACAGTGGTTTATCCCGTGGTTCGGCCAAGTACAACACTTGCCTACTTCCATGTTGTGGCGTCCCAACGGATGAGGGTTGCAATCAACCCCTCTCAAGCGGTCCAAAGACCCACTTGAATACCACGGTGTTTGCTTTTCTTTTCTATATCCCGTTCGCGAGGAATCTCCACAACTTGGAGTCTCTCGCCCTTACAAAGATGTTCACAAAGAAGCACCGAGTAAGGGAGGGATTAGCAACTCACACAAGACACAAAGATCACAGCAAATACGCACACACAAGACCCAGACTTAAGCTCAAAAGACTAGCACACTAGAATGGAGCTCAAATCACTAGAATGTCGAACAAGTGCGCAAGAATGGAGTGTGAGTGATCAAGAGTGCTCAAGGAATGCTTGGTGTACTCCTCCATGCGCCTAGGGGTCCCTTTTATAGCCCCAAGGCAGCTAGGAGCCGTTGAGAGCAATCCGGGAAGGCAATTCTTGCCTTTTGTCGCCTGGCGCACCGGACAGTCCGGTGCTCCACCGGACACTGTCCGGTGCGGATTTCCTTCCTTATTTGGCGAAGCCGACCGTTGGTAGCCTTGGAGCCGTTGGCACACCGGACACTGTCTGGTGCACATCGGACAGTCCGGTGCCCCCTCCCGACAGTTGGCTCGGCCACGTGTCTCGCGCGGATCGCGCAGCCGACCGTTGGCCCGACCGACCGTTGGCTCAGCGGACAGTCCGGTGCACACTGGACAGTCCGGTGAATTATAGTCGTACGCCGTTAATTTATTCCCGAGAGCGGCAAGTTCGCTTGAGCCAGCCTGGCACACCGGACACTGTCCGGTGCACCACCGGACACTGTCCGGTGCCCCACCGGACAGTCCGGTGCACCCAGACAGAGCTGGCTTTGGCTGAACAAGGCCATCTCTTCTCCAATTCGATTTCTCCTGTTTTCAGCACTTAGACACAATACGTTAGTCACTAAAACAATGTACTAAGTCTGAGAAACATACCTTTATACTTGATTTGTACTTTGTCCACCATTTGACACTTAGGCACTTGTGTTGGACACTAAATCACCAAAACACTTAGGAATGGCCCAAGGGCACATTTCCCTTTCACAAACGGGAGACGGACCTCGCTAGGCGAGAGACAGATCTCGTCTTCAGGGAAGAAATGCTCACCCGATGGGGTGAGTTGCTGGCCGAGCATGAGCTCGAGGCAGAGGAGAAAGAGAGGAAGCTGGAGGAGCAGATCCACCAGTTCAACGCAGCGCAGGCGGCGCTGGGTCCCCAGGCGATGGAGGCCACCAGGAAGGCCCTTGAAGATCTCCAAGCGGAGCACCGCGCCGGGGTCCAGCGTATTGTTGCGTGGGCTGGCGAGGCAAGCATGACACTGGTGCCGCTAGGGATGAGCCCCATCCCAGTGTCGGAGCTGCCAACGTTGATGTCCGATGCACTCCCGGTGCTGGACTCCGCCGTCGATCGCCTCCGGTGCCTGGAGGGAGAGGGCGGCAAGCTCTGCCGGGTGGTGGTTGAGTATGTCCTGACGTGTTTCCGGAGCCACGACCCTGCCATATCTTTGGCGCCGGTGATCGCTGGTCAGGTAGCCGCCACAAAAGACGCCGCCCGAGAGGGTGTACAAGATGTCGTGGAGCTGGTGGCCGAGCGCTTCCAGCGCGATCCTACCGACGACCTGTAGAGTCAAAGCAAGGGTTCCGCTGGGAAGCGGTTGTAATAACTTTTGGTCTTGTGTAACATACTTTAAGAACCGTTAATGGAATTGAAATTCGAACTTATCTGTATGTTATTTGCCCTTATGATGTGTAGCACTATAAACTTCTCTCTGGTACTTGGCCCCCCCTGGTAGGTAGGCTCGACGTGTCGAGGCTGGATACCACTATACCAAAGATAAAACTGGTGGTCCGGCCCCTAGGAGGTAGTCTCTACAGTTTGAGACTACCTACTACTGGACTGGGACCTGGACCTGCACACAGCTTAGGCTTTGAAGTTTTAGTAGCACACCCATAGGACCCATCATCTGGTATCTGCCATCCTTTGATTCATGCAACAGGACCTGCAGGATTTAGCCTAGGAAGCCAAGCCGTATGTCCGGACCCTCAGGATCACATTTCCAAATACTAGGACACCCGTTGCAGAGCGGTGGAGTGTGCAGACTTAGGGTACAGAACCAGGCTAAGTAGCTACACGGCTCCGGACCACTCCAGGAGACGAGCGTCCATTCTCTAGAACTGGACCCCAGGTTGCTGTACCACCTGCAGCAGTAGAGGGGTCCTGAACTGCAGGTCTGGCTACTCAATTTGGGTGTCATCATACTAGCAAGGGTGGGAAACTGTATGGGTGGGTTAGATAAAAAGTAATGCTTGTAAACTGAAGTAGAATAAAACCATCACAAAAGCACATCTGGGGGTAAATCATTTCCTTATAACTTGATATACATGGGTGTAGACCAACAGAACAGGCTTACGAGGGCAGACCTCACCAGACTGTCGTACACATATGTGCAACCTAGTTACAAAGGAAGAAAATTCAACCCTCCCAGTTTTGCTTTTATGGGTAGAACTTACGGAGATGCTCTATATTCCAGGGATTGGGAAGAGGTACTCCTTCTGTTGTGGCAAGCCGGACACACCCGGGTCGGCACATTTCCGTCACCTTGAAGGGTCCTTCCCAACTGGGGGAGAGTTTATAGAGCCCTTCTCGGTTCAGTATTCGCCTTAGGACCAGGTTCCCAACCTTGAGCTCCCTACTACGCACAAACCGCTGGTGGTAGCGCCTGAGCGCCTGGTTGTACCGTGCATTTTGGATCGCTGCTTGCCATCTGCGTTCGTCGATGAAGTCCACGTCCTCACGTCGCAGCTGTTCCTGCATAGACTCATCGAAAGACTGGACTCGTAGGGAGCCCATAATGATTTCCGAGGGAAGGCAGGCTTCGGCCCCTAGACCGAGAAGAACGGGGTCTCCCCGGTAGCTCGGCTGGGTGTGGTCCGGTTCCCCCATAGTACCGACAGAAGCTCGTTGACCCAATTTGCACCATGCTTTTTTAAGCAAGCATAGGTTCGTGTCTTGAGTCCCCTGAGGATTTCTGCGTTTGCCCTCTCAGCCTGGCCGTTGCTCCTGGGATGGGCCACAGACGCAAAGCAGAGCTGGGTGCTGATGCCCTCGCAATACTCTTGGAAGAGCCGACTTTTGAACTGGGTCCCGTTGTCCGTAATTGTAACACCCCTGGTGTTACTATTACTAAAACTTGAGCATGACATCATAAGCATTGGCATTGCATATGTTTGATACACCTAGAGTGCATTTACTAGGCAAAAATTTCAAACAAGTTGTATTGTTTAAGTGTTTTTGCAAATAGAACCCTGGATAGGAAACTTAACCCTAAATAGGGATTAAAGGGGTAAAACTTAACCCAAGTTGAGAAAACCTAAAGACTTTAGGGAAATAGTTGTAAAATATCCCCAAAAACAAAGTTGAATCACATTTATACCCCTAAGATACCAGAAACCCTAATTGGAACCCTGGAAAACCCTAAAACCAAACCCTAGGGACCTATGTGCAAAATTAGTCCACTTTTGGGCTAAAGTGCAAAAACCAAGTCAAATTAGTATTTTAAGTCATTTGGTTCACAAATGTGTGGACTTTAAAGCCTAATGTTGAGTTTTGGACTTAAATGCAAAATATACCTCAATTAAGTTCTATTCTAAGTCTGAAATTCAGTGTTGAAGGCTCAACTTTGGGGCTTTGTAACTTTCAAAGCCTAGGGTTTTTGCCCTAAGTCACCACATCAAAATTATAGCCCAATTATAGGAGAACAAGTTTTCTTAAGAGTGCAAGCCATGTTCTTGTGAAAAATTGGAAGATAATCATGCTCAAAGTCTGGCTGTCAGACTGCTAAAGGACTGAATTTTCAGTAGCAGTGTAATGGGGTGAACTTTGAGCTCGATTTTGAATGTGATTCAGTGACTTTTTGATGGTAAGCATTGTGGCAGAGTTCAAGATGGATTATAGGTGTATAACTTTGATGCAGAAAGTTGGCTTAGGTACCGCACAAAAACTGGAGAGAATAGAGCTCCAACTTGATCTGTCAGGTAAACTCTTTACAGAGACAGGCGCACTGTTCATCGGTTTCAGAAAAATCACGCCGTGGATAAGGATCAGTCTCGCCGGCGTTAAGGATGCCGCCGTGGCTCGGACTGGTCGTCGGTGGCCGCGGTAAATATCCTCGGCGTCGTGGCAAAAGGTTACCGAGGTGGCGAACTCCGGTTAAACGGCGACCCCCGTGCCCTCACCGGAATCCGCCGTGCGGAAAGCTTGCCAGCGCATCCGTAGTCCGCGCTTCTTCTCCAACTCCGGTTGACGGCCTATAAATTGAGCTCGGACTCTGCTTCTTCTCTCCATTGCGCACCCCAGTGCTTAAGCAATCAACTCCATTTCGCCAGAGAACTTGCACAGCCCCAATTCCCTCTCTTCTTCGTTCTTGCTCCGCCGTGAAGAACTTCTTCGTAGCCAGCGTTCCTCTGGTCAGTAACTCTCAAATTGCTCTCTGTTTTAGTTAATCCTTGATCTCCTATTGCCCTTAGATGTGGCAATTTAGAGTTTGGCCGAAGCTCCTCACCGGAACGCACCTGTGCGCTGTCAAACACCGCCGTGACCCCCCCACCGTCGATCCGTTCTTCGGGTCTTGTTCTGCCCAAACCGAAGCATGTCCATGGACCCTAGTGAACCCGTAAGCCTTTACCTAGCCTCAATTTGGCCATCCCCGCCGTTGTCCGATCGGAACATGTCCACCCTCTTGTCCATCCGCTCTGCCACTGTGGCCAGGACATTATAGTGCACCATTAGTGAAATTGATGGAGGGGAAATGGTCGGGGTGGATCTAATTGTGTTCCTGTCGCTTGAGAGCTCCAGTCGTGGCGTCATCTGGCCGGAATAGGCTCGCCGGAGTGCGGCGAGGGCTGATTCCTCGTCGTGGATTTTGCTCTGCGAAAGTTTAGAAGGTGGAGGGCCTTAGTATAAACCGTCAGTGACTCAGTGAACAGTAGAAGAACCTGTCTCCAAATAAATACAACCCCGAGGCCCTTTCTGTAAAGCTGCCAGGGCGCGGGCGCACGCGCGCGCTTTCCTCGTTGAGCTGGGCCGCCTGGGCTGGATTTGGCCCAGGTCTGTTCCTCTCTTTTCCTTTTTCTTTTATTTCCAGAGCCAAAATAATTATAGAAAAATGTAGAAAAATGGTAAAATTGTGAAACCAATTTTCCTAGGTTTCTTATTTTCCCTAGAATTTAATAAAAATGAGTTTGTGATTTTTAGTGGAAATAAGAAATTTTAGGGCATTTAAAGTGATTAAAAGCATTAGTTATGGATTTTTAGAAAATAATTGGTAAGTCCAAAAATGCCCAAACTTTTTATGGGAACTTAAAACAATATTTAGAAGCCTTGGGTAGAGTTTGAATTGATTTGGACCATGTTTGATAACTAGAACCCAAAACCACCCCCCCTGCCCTGTGAACTCCTTTACCGACTCCGGAAACCCTAAGTTCTCGGAGTTCCGTGAAGGAAAGTTGTACTCAAGACTTAGATAATAAGTTTATATTATCTTTGCATCCTCATGAGCATCCCATGGCATCCATTCTTATACATATGTATGGTTATGATTAGAACGTGAAGAAGAAATAGAAGTCACCGAAGAAAGGACACCACCACCCTCGGATTCTCAAGCAGGCAACTGCTTCTACTTCGATATTTGTGGATCCGAACCCGACTCACCTACGAACGAAGGCAAGCCCCGGTGCATGCAACCCTTTCCTTGTGTTTTTAAATACTTTTCGCACACTTTAAGTCTAGTGAAATGTGCATTAGGTACATAGGAATTGCTTGGAACCCTTTGATGCATTGCTTTCCTTGATATCCATACCTTTATAGGTACTTCTGTGAAGTATCAAAATATGATTTACAAAAATGCTTAGCCTTGCTTAGATCTTGTGGATAGAGGTTGTCCTTAGTCTAGCCCGGGAAAGGATGGCTTCTACCTGCAAGAATATTTTCATTTGGAGCAATAGTGGGATCTTACTGCAAAGTTCCCTGTGATGCTCTTTCATCCTAAGGAACAGAAACAATCCTAAGGATGGAAATACTTAAATTGAGACTTGGGTTAGGAACAGGTGATGTTCTACCCAGGTTGATTAAGGATTGATGCGTATGTAGGCATGCTGACCGAGGACCCTTTAACTGGTCACATGCCTCGTCATGGGTAAGCCTTGCCTCGGGCAGACTAAGGCCAGAATAAGATAACACGAAATGGGCGTGGAGCGGTGGCGAGAGTAGCGTGTACCCTCCGTGGCAAGAGGCTGGACAGTGGTGTATCTGTGCTCTCGGTTTGCGTGAACCTGATCTGGTCTTAAGAACCCCGGTGGCGGGTTGACATATGCAAGAGTTAAGTGCTACATATGTCGTGTGATTGGAGATCCTCAGCTGAGTATAATCGATTCGGATCGCCGTACCTTCGCGGTTATGAAGACTTGGTCACTTCCCTACAACCTAAAGTCAGGATGTGAACACTATGGATAAAAATGATGTTGTATTGATGAGATGTTGAAATTAGACTAGATGCAAATAGAGTCTATTAATACTTAATATGGCGTTAAAAGATTGAAAGTAAGGACTCACTTTAGTAAGCTACTTCTGCAAAAGTATAAGTTGATTTTTGCTAAAGCCTCTCCTTGACTCCTGTTTATCCAGCATACCCTTTAGAGTCTTTTCCTTAGTCGGGTAAGACTTGCTGAGTAATTCCATACTCAGGGTTTATCCCTTCGTTGTTTTTAGGTGAGGAAGTAGCAGATTTCTGTTGCTTCTGTGCTAAGGTGGTTCCCAGGGAAGAAAAACAAGACTGAAGTGCGGGAGGACTTAGTCCTCCATATAGAACTTTTACTTAAACCTTTTCGGGAGGAGTTTTTGCCTCCCTTGGTTTGTATAATATTACTACTCTGCACTCGCTCTTAGTTCTGGTCTGTAATAAAACAACTTGAGCTTGTTTTTAAATAAATGTAAGTTATGTAATCGTTTCCGCAATTCTTTATCTCCGATGTTCTGTAATGTCTGCAAGACGGGTGAATCGTTCCTGGTGAGGTAAGGAAAGATACCGAGCTTGTCAAGTAGTTCAGGGGCACCTACAGGGTTGTCTGAGGTCCGTTGGACAAGGACAACTGTAGGTGGGCCTAATTACTTGGGAGGTTCTGCCACAGCTGGTATCGGAGCGTAGCCCTTCTTGGCAGATATTATGAGGCATCTTCAAAAGGATTTTCAAAAAGTCTTACCTAAAAACTCTTTTCTCTTCTTACCTATGTATTCTGAAGAGTCTATCTTAAAGACCAGATAGGAAGAGTGCAATGTATAGAAGGTTGAATCGACTAAGGTTGATTCTGTACTTACACATGCATCATGCTAAGAATTATACTAATAACATTTTCCCCTTAGAAAGATGCCGCCACGCACAAGGCTAACAGCACGCAAGTCCACTGGACCAATTGGAGTACCCCGGCATCAACTGGCCCCTCGACATGAAAGCAGTAGCAGTGGGAGTAATGACCCCATAGGAGATCTTGAAGCCCGAGTGAGTCGACTTCAAGCAGTGCTGCAACACAGGACCGATGCTTGGGTCGCCGACGGAGATAGAATCAATGAACTAAGAAGGGACATCCGACACCTGCAGGATCAACTTGCTGATCGGGACTTAGCACTGGACTGGGCAGTACAGTCCCGTTTGCTGGCATGTGCTAAGGAAGCAAGGGCTCAGGCCCGAATTAAGGAACTTAGCTCAACTGTCGATGACCTGCAGATCTATTGCAATACGTTGCATGAGGAAGTCCATGTACTATACTCACAATTACACCCTAGTGCACCTGCACACCCTACTGAGGCGGAAGCCGGACCCTCTCACGCTGCGGGACGCGCGCTGGGTGGGGAGTTAGACCTTTTTGAACCCCCTCCTTCCTTGAGGTTGGTTGATGTCTGGACTCCCACACCTGACGATGAGGCCGCCAAGAGTAATGGGAAGCAGGAATAATGGTGTAATAGAAGTAGAGTAGTGTATTGTAGACTGTAGGTTGAACTTTTGTATAATGGGTAATGTATCCTGTTATGTAATATCGAGTCTGTATCATTACTTTTTATAGTAATGTAAAATGGAAGGTTTCTCTGGCATATTATGTTTATTTCAAATGATCTTTGCCACAGATGCCGACCAGGACTCGAGGACAGGACGCAGCAGGAATTTCTGGGGGAAGGGATGTTACCCCAAACCCACCTCCGGTTCCTCCCACATTAGCCGAGGCGATTGCCGCCTTGGTGAATGCCACCGCAGACAATACCCGCTTTCTTAGGGAAATGGTGGGTCAACAGCAATTCCAGCAGCAGGCAGGAAGGGGTTATCAGCAAGGCCCCCGTGAAACCACCTATCTGGACTTCTCTGAAACCCGTCCACCACTATTTGTGAAAGCTAAAGATCCACTAGAAGCCGACGAATGGATACGGGTTATTGAACAAAAGTTTGGTCTTCTCCGTTGTTCAGAGACGCAGAAGCCGTTATTCGCAGCACAACAACTACGTGGTCCTGCCAGTACCTGGTGGGGAAATTTTGTGGCTATTCAACCTGTCAACCATCACATCACCTGGGAAGAGTTTAAAGTAGCCTTCCGTGAGCACTACATACCCGAAGGAGTGCTGCATATGAAACAAGAAGAATTTATGAAGTTAAAACAAGGAGGAGATACTGTCAATCAGTATCTCAACAAGTTTAATCACCTGTCGCAGTATGCCATCGACCAGGTGAATACTGATTTAAAGAAAAAGAACTGCTTTATGAGAGGACTCAATGATCAGCTACAGAGGAAGATGGCTGCTTGTATTGACTTGACGTATGGGAAGGCTGTCAGCACAGCCTTATCTGTTGTAGCAAAATACACAAGCTCTGGGAAGAATAAGGGATTCAGTGGTGAGAGGCCTAATCAGGGCCAGGCGAAGAGGCAATGGTTTGTGATCCAGCCTTCAAGCCAAAATCGCACTTTTTCTCGTCCACCCTCATTCCCTTTTAAACAGCCAATCATTATTCGCCCCAACAATACCCCCACTACCCCAAATCAGCCGAGTGCCCCGGGCACTCGATTCCCTGCCTTGCCCAGCTCTTCAACTGGGTGTTTCAATTGCGGCAAGTCGGGACATTTCATCAAAGACTGCCCATATCCTAAGCAAAATCAATCAAATGCTCCGCAAGGACCTGGGAGATCAGCTCAGCCCAAAGGAAATACTGTGGGGAAAAATACAAAGAAGACGGGGCGTGTATATTACACCCAAGTGGCCACTACACCGGAAGGAGAGCCGGTGATGATGGGTACGTTTCCCGTGGCCAGTCACCCTGCAATTATTCTTTTTGATTCTGGTGCTTCGCATACATTCATTAGCAAGAAATTTGTGGAGCAACATCACATTGCATGCCATGAATCAAAAGAGGGATTTAAAATTCATTCACCTGGGGGACACATTTTTACTAGAGAAGTGGCCTATGAAGTGCCAGTAATAATGGCCGGACGGAACTTTCCTGCTAACATGATTGTTCTGAAAGGCCAGGATATAGATGTAATTTTGGGTATGAATTGGTTAACCCAACACAAGGCAATTCTCAACTCTGAACTCAGAACCGTCAGGTTGAGCTATAATCAAGAAGAGATTCTTTTGTCTCTCCCCGTAACCAATCCAGCCAAAGCTTCTGGTAGAGTATATGAAGCCATTGTACCGGAGATCAAGAACATTCCGGTAGTATGTGAGTTTCCAGATGTATTTCCGGAAGATTTGCCTGGACTGCCCCCTGAAAGAGATGTAAAATTCGTAATTGAGCTGAAGCCCGGTACGGCTCCCATCTCCCGAAGATCGTACCGTATGCCCCCTAATGAGTTGGCGGAATTGAAGATTCAATTACAAGATCTACTGAATAAGGGATTCATCCGGCCAAGCTCGTCCCCATGGGGTTGCCCCGCCATTTTTGTTAAGAAGAAGGATCAAACCTTGCGAATGTGCGTGGATTATCGACCCCTGAATGAGGTCACCATCAAGAATAAGTACCCTCTTCCAAGGATCGACATCTTATTTGATCAACTGACTGGGGCGAGGGTATTTTCCAAAATTGATCTCAGGTCGGGCTATCACCAAATCCGTATTCGGCCCGAGGATATACCGAAGACCGCGTTTACTACGCGGTACGGATTGTTTGAATACCTGGTAATGTCTTTCGGGCTCACAAATGCTCCTACCCACTTCACCTATTTGATGAACTCGGTGTTCATGCCCGAGTTGGACAAGTTCGTGGTGGTCTTCATCGACGATATCTTGATATATTCTAAGAATGAAGAGGACCATGCTCAGCATCTACGGATTGTATTGACGCGCCTGAGGGAACATCAGCTGTATGCCAAGTTCAGCAAGTGCGCGTTCTGGCTGGAGGAAATTCAATTTTTGGGGCACGTGTTATCGGCTAAAGGAATTGCGGTAGATCCTAGCAAGGTCAAAGATATCCTGGAGTGGAAACCCCCAACCATTGTTTACCAAGTCCGGAGTTTTCTGGGACTAGCTGGATATTATCGCAGATTCATACCAGATTTTTCTAAGCTTGTGAAGCCAATCACAAGTTTATTGAAGAATGACATTAAATTCAATTGGTCTTCTAAGTGTAATGAAGCCTTTGAACAAATGAAGACATTATTAACCACTGCTCCGGTATTGGCTCAACCGGACATCACTAAGCCTTTTGATGTATATTGTGATGCGTCAGGCAGTGGACTCGGCTGTGTATTAATGCAAGAGGGCCGAGTAATTGCGTATGCTTCACGGCAGTTGCGCCGACATGAGGAGCATTACCCAACTCATGATCTGGAGCTAGCTGCTGTGGTTCATGCCCTGAAAATTTGGCGTCACTATCTGCTGGGAAACTCAAGACTTTTTAGATAAGAATTTCCCAGGCTTTTTAGCCTCTTGTAAATTGTAAAGCCTGTATAGCTGTGTAATAAAGAAGTGACCCCCACATCACCCCTGCCTTGTACCAGAAATAAGGAAATAAAAGTATTCCGCGTTTCCTTTTCCATTACTTACCCTAGGACTTTTAATCTCGGGACGAGATTCTTTTATGGGGGGAAGGATATAACACCCCTGGTGTTACTATAACAAAAACTTGAGCATGACATCATAAGCATTGGCATTGCATATGTTTGATACACCTAGAGTGCATTTACTAGGCAAAAATTTCAAACAAGTTGTATTGTTTAAGTGTTTTTGCAAATAGAACCCTGGATAGGAAACTTAACCCTAAATAGGGATTAAAGGGGTAAAACTTAACCCAAGTTGAGAAAACCTAAAGACTTTAGGGAAATAGTTGTAAAATATCCCCAAAAACAAAGTTGAATCACATTTATACCCCTAAGATACCAGAAACCCTAATTGGAACCCTGGAAAACCCTAAAACCAAACCCTAGGGACCTATGTGCAAAATTAGTCCACTTTTGGGCTAAATTGCAAAAACCAAGTCAAATAAGTATTTTAAGTCATTTGGTTCACAAATGTGTGGACTTTAAAGCCTAATGTTGAGTTTTGGACTTAAATGCAAAATAGACCTCAATTAAGTTCTATTCTAAGTCTGAAATTCAGTGTTGAAGGCTCAACTTTGGGGCTTTGTAACTTTCAAAGCCTAGGGTTTTTGCCCTAAGTCACCACATCAAAATTATAGCCCAATTATAGGAGAACAAGTTTGCTTAAGAGTGCAAGCCATGTTCTTGTGAAAAATTGGAAGATAATCATGCTCAAAGTCTGGCTGTCAGACAGCCAAAGGACTGAATTTTCAGTAGCAGTGTAATGGGGTGAACTTTGAGCTCGATTTTGAATGTGATTCAGTGACTTTTTGATGGTAAGCATTGTGGCAGAGTTGAAGATGGATTATAGGTGTATAACTTTGATGCAGAAAGTTGGCTTAGGTACCACACAAAAACTGGAGAGAATAGAGCTCCAACTTGATCTGTCAGGTAAGCTCTTTACAGAGACAGGCGCACTGTTCATCGGTTTCAGAAAAATCACGCCGTGGATAAGGATCAGTCTCGCCGGCGATAAGGATTCCGCCGTGGCTCGGACTGGTCGTCGGTGGCCGCGGTAAATATCCTCGGCGTCGTGGCAAAAGGTTACCGAGGTGGCGAACTCCGGTTAAACGGCGACCCCCGTGCCCTCACCGGAATCCGCCGCGCGGAAAGCTTGCCAGCGCATCCGTAGTCCGCGCTTCTTCTCCAACTCTGGTCGACGGCCTATAAATTGAGCTCGGGCTCTGCTTCTTCTCTCCATTGCGCACCCTAGTGCTTAAGCAATCAACTCCATTTCGCCAGAGAACTTGCGCAGCCCCAATTCCCTCTCTTCTTCGTTCTTGCTCCGCCGTGAAGAACTTCTTCGTAGCCAGCGTTCCTATGGTCAGTAACTCTCAAATTGCTCCCTGTTTTAGTTAATCCTTGATCTCCTATTTCCCTTAGATGTGGCATTTTAGAGTTTGGCCGAAGCTCCTCACCGGAACGCACCGGTGCGCTGTCAAACATCGCCGTGACCCCCCCCCCCCACCGTCGATCCGTTCTTCGGGTCTTGTTCTGCCCAAACCGAAGCATGTCCATGGACCCTAGTGAACCCGTAAGCCTTTACCTAGCCTCAATTTGGCCATCCCCGCCGTTGTCCGATCGGAACATGTCCACTCTCTTGTCCATCCGCTCTGCCATCGTGGCCAGGACATTATAGTGCACCATTAGTGAAATTGATGGAGGGGAAATGGTCGAGGTGGATCTAATTGTGTTCCTGTCGCTTGAGAGCTCCAGTCGTGGCATCATCTGGCCGGAATAGGCTCGCCGGAGTGCGGCGAGGGCTGATTCCTCGTCGTGGATTTTGCTCTGCGAAAGTTTAGAAGGTGGAGGGCCTTAGTATAAACCATCAGTGACTCACTGAACAGTAGAAGAACCTGTCTCCAAATAAATACAACCCCGAGGCCCTTTCTGTAAAGCTGCCAGGGCGCGGGCGCACGCGCGCGCTTTCCTCGTTGAGCTGGGCCGCCTGGGCTGGATTTGGCCCAGGTCTGTTCCTCTCTTTTCCTTTTTCTTTTATTTCCAGAGCCAAAATAATTATAGAAAAATGTAGAAAAATGGTAAAATTGTGAAACCAATTTTCCTAGGTTTCTTATTTTCCCTAGAATTTAATAAAAATGAGTTTGTGATTTTTAGTGGAAATAAGAAATTTTAGGGCATTTAAAGTGATTAAAAGCATTAGTTATGAATTTTTAGAAAATAATTGGTAAGTCCAAAAATGCCCAAACTTTTTATGGGAACTTAAAACAATATTTAGAAGCCTTGGGTAGAGTTTGAATTGATTTGGACCATGTTTGATAACTAGAACCCAAAACCACCCCCCTGCCCTGTGAACTCCTTTACCGACTCCGGAAACCCTAAGTTCTCGGAGTTCCGTGAAGGAAAGTTGTACTCAAGACTTAGATAATAAGTTTATATTATCTTTGCATCCACATGAGCATCCCATGGCATCCATTCTTATACATATGTATGGTTATGATTAGAACGTGAAGAAGAAATAGAAGTCACCGAAGAAAGGACACCACCACCCTCGGATTCTCAAGCAGGCAACTGCTTCTACTTCGATATTTGTGGACCCGAACCCGACTCACCTACGAACGAAGGCAAGCCCCGGTGCATGCAACCCTTTCCTTGTGTTTTTAAATACTTTTCTCACACTTTAAGTCTAGTGAAATGTGCATTAGGTACATAGGAATTGCTTGGAACCCTTTGATGCATTGCTTTCCTTGATATCCATACCTTTATAGATACTTCTGTGAAGTATCAAAATATGATTTACAAAAATGCTTAGCCTTGCTTAGATCTTGTGGATAGAGGTTGTCCTTAGTCTAGCCCGGGAAAGGATGGCTTCTACCTGCAAGAATATTTTCATTTGGAGCAATAGTGGGATCTTACTGCAAAGTTCCCTGTGATGCTCTTTCATCCTAAGGAACAGAAACAATCCTAAGGATGGAAATACTTAAATTGAGACTTGGGTTAGGAACAGGTGATGTTCTACCCAGGTTGATTAAGGATTGATGCGTATGTAGGCGTGCTGACCGAGGACCCTTTAACTGGTCACATGCCTCGTCATGGGTAAGCCTTGCCTCGGGCAGACTAAGGCCAGAATAAGATAACACGAAATGGGCGTGGAGCGGTGGCGAGAGTAGCGTGTACCCTCCGTGGCAAGAGGCTGGACGGTGGTGTATCTGTGCTCTCGGTTTGCGTGAACCTGATCTGGTCTTAAGAACCCCGGTGGCGGGTTGACATATGCAAGGGTTAAGTGCTACATATGTCGTGTGATTGGAGATCCTCAGTTGAGTATAATCGATTCGGATCGCCGTACCTTCGCAGTTATGAAGACTTGGTCACTTCCCTGCAACCTAAAGTCAGGATGTGAACACTATGGATAAAAATGATGTTGTATTGATGAGATGTTGAAAGTAGACTAGATGCAAATAGAGTATATTAATACTTAATATGGCGTTAAAAGATTAAAAGTAAGGACTCACTTTAGTAAGCTACTTCTGCAAAAGTATAAGTTGATTTTTGCTAAAGCCTCTCCTTGACTCCTGTTTATCCAGCATACCCTTTAGAGTCTTTTCCTTAGTCGGGTAAGACTTGCTGAGTAATTCCATACTCAGGGTTTATCCCTTCGTTGTTTTTAGGTGAGGAAGTAGCAGATTTCTGTTGCTTCTGTGCTAAGGTGGTTCCCAGGGAAGAAAAACAAGACTGAAGTGCGGGAGGACTTAGTCCTCCATATAGAACTTTTACTTAAAACTTTTCGGGAGGAGTTTTTGCCTCCCTTGGTTTGTATAATATTACTACTCTGCACTCGCTCTTAGTTCTGGTCTGTAATAAAACAACTTGAGCTTGTTTTTAAATAAATGTAAGTTATGTAATCGCTTCCGCAATTCTTTATCTCCGATGTTCTGTAATGTCTGCAAGACGGGTGAATCGTTCCTGGTGAGGTAAGGAAAGATACCGAGCTTGTCAAGTAGTTCAGGGGCACCTACAGGGTTGTCTGAGGTCCGTTGGACAAGGACAACTGTATGTGGGCCTAATTACTTGGGAGGTTCTGCCATAGTAATGATACGGCTTGGGACCCCAAATCTGCAGACAATCGACTTGAGGAAAGCAACAGCAGCACCTTGGGTGATACTGAACACAGGGGTAGCCTCTGGCCACTTTGTGAATTTGTCGATGGCGACGAAGAGGAAACGGTACCCGCCGACGGCCCTAGGGAATGGCCCCAGGATATCCACCCCCCATACGACGAATGGCCAGGAGGGTGGAATCATTTGCAGAGCCTGAGCCGGTGTGTGTATCTGCTTTGCATGGAACTGACATGCTTTGCAGGACCTTATGAAAGGGAAATATGCCCTTGGGCCATTTCTAGTATATTTTGGTGATTAAGTGCCCAAACACATATTGAGTGAGTAATTATATGGCAAATGATGGATGAAGTGCAAATCGACAAGAAGGTATGGTTCTAGACTTAGTACATTGGTTTTTATGTACTAATATATTTGTCTAAGTGCTAGAATCAGGAAAAGTAAAGGATTGGAAAAGAGTTGGCTGTGTACAACCAACTGCTGCTCAGTCTAGGTGCACCGGACTGTCCGGTGGTGCACCGGACAGTGTCCGGTGCGCCAGGCCAGCTCCGGCGAACTGGCCACTCTCAGGAAATCTTCAGCGGCATACGGCTATAATTCACCGGACTGTCCGGTGAGCCAACGGCCGCCAGCGCAACGGTCGGCCGCGCAATCCGCGCGCGTCGCGTGGCCTTAGCCAACGGTCCGCTGGGGGCACCGGACAGTGTCCGGTGCGCCAACGGCTACTATTCACAAACGGTTGACTGTGCTATTTAAGGAAGGAGATCCGCACCGGACCATGAACAGTGGATGTCCGGTGGTGCACCGGACTGTCCGGTGCGCCACCCGACAGAAGGCAAGAATTGCCTTTCAGGAATGTTTCCAACGGCTCCTAGCTGCCTTGGGGCTATAAAAGGGACCCCTAGGCGCATGGAGGTGTCACCCAAGCATACTTTGAGCATTCTAAATCTTCCACACTCCGTCTTCGCGCACTTGATTGACTTTCTTAGTGATTTGAGCTCTGTTCTAGTGGTGAACTTGTTGCGATTCATTTGAGCTCAAGTCTTGGCTGTGTGTGTGCGTATTGCTGCGGATTTGTGTGTGTTGCTTCCCTTCCTTACTCTAGTGCTTTCACTTTGATCTTTGTTGTAAGGGCGAGAGACTCCAAGTTGTGGAGATTCCTCGCAAACGGGAAAGAGTATAAGAAAGAAAACAACCGTGGTATTCAAGTGGATCATTGGATCACTTGAAAGGGGTTGAGTGCAACCCTCGTCCATTGGGACGCCACAACGTGGAGTAGGCAAGTGTTATACTTGGCCGAACCATGGGATAAATCATCGTGTCTCTTGTGCTTGTTTTCTTTGTGACCATTGTGTTTCACAAGAGCTCGATCCTTAGCCACTTAATTCCATTGTGCTAACACTTAACCAAGTTTTGTGGCTATAAGTTTAAGTTTTTTTCAGGATCACCTATTCACCCCCCTCTAGGTGCACTCAATTGGTATCGGAGCCATTCTCTTCACGCAAGGGACTAATCGCCCGAAGAGATGGATCCTAAGGGAAAGGGGGTGGTGGTCAATGACAAGACAAAGGAGTCCATCGTCAATGAGCCAAGAGATGATAAGCCCTTGGACTCTGGCTCGAGTCATAAGAAAAGAGACAGAAAGAAGAAGAGGCGCATAAAGAAGATCGTCTACTACGATAGCGACGAATCTTCTTCTTCCTCAAGAGACGACGACGACGAGAAAAAGAAGTCGGTTAACTTAAACTTTTCATTTGATTATTCTCGTATTCCGGTTAACTCCAATGCTCATTTACTTTCTATTCCACTTGGGAAACCTCCGCACTTTGATGGAGAAGACTACTCATTTTGGAGTCACAAAATGCGTAGTCACCTATTCTCTCTCCATCCAAGTATTTGGGAGATCGTTGAAAACAGAATGCTTTTTGATAGTGTACTGACAACCCCGTTTTCATTAATAAGCAAATCCATAAAAATGCACAAGCTACCACTGTTTTGCTAGCATCCTTGTGCAGGGATGAGTACCACAAGGTGAGCGGCTTGGATAACGCCAAGCAAATTTGGGACACCCTCAATATTTCTCATGAGGGGAACGACGCCACCATGATCACCAAGATGGAGTTGGTGGAAGGCGAACTGGGAAGGTTCGCAATGATCAGGGGGGAGGAGCCAACCCAAACGTACAACAGGCTCAAGACCCTGGTCAACAAAATCAGGAGCTATGGAAGCACGAGATGGACGGACCACGACGTCGTCCGACTTATGCTCAGGTCCTTCACTGTTCTTGATCCTCATCTAGTGAACTCAATACGTGAAAATCCTAGGTAAACGAAGATGACGCCCGAGGAAATACTCGGAAAGTTTGTAAGTGGGAGTATGATGATCAAGGAAGCAAGATACGTTGATGAAGCATTGAATGGCCCAATGCCCATCTACGAGCCTCAAACTGTTGCTCTCAAAGCAACAAGCAGCCGGGAGGCGCTAACTAGCAAGGTGGCGCAAGTTGAAGCGGCCGGGCTAAACGAGGACGAAATGGCCCTCATTATCAAGTGCTTCAAGACGGCGCTACAAGGAAGAAAGGAGCATCCCAACAAGAGCAAAGCAAAGGGAAAGCACTCCTGTTTTAAATGTGGTAAGACTAGTCATTTCATAGCAAATTGTCCCGATAATACAAATGACCAGGAACAAGAAAGGAATGGGAAGAGGGAGAAAAAGAAGATCTACAAAAAGATGAAGGGCGAGGCGCACCTTGGCAAAGAGTGGGACTTGGATTGTTCTTCGTTCGACTCCGACAACGAAGGACTCGCCGCCTCAGCCTTCAACAAGTCGTCAGTCTTCCCCAACGATCGCCATACTTGCCTAATGGCAAAAGAGAAGAAGATAAACGCTCGAGAAACTCCTAAGTACTCTACTTCTAGTGATGAGGACTCTAGTGATGATGAAGTAGATTACACTAGCTTGTTCAAAGGATTAGATAGAGCTAAAGTAGAAAAGATTAATGAGTTGATTGATGCATTGAATGAAAAAGATAGACTGCTAGAGAGGCAAGAGGACATTTTGTATGAGGAACATGACAAATTTGTTAGTGTTCAAAAGTCTCTTGCCTTAGAGATTAACAGGAATGAATTACTATCTTCTGAGTAATCTATTTGCAATGAATCTATTTCTAGCTTGAAGATTTTGAATGATGATTTAAATGCTAAGCTAGAAGTAGTTAATAAATCTAGTCCTTGTGTAGAGCACGTTGTGATTTGTAATAGGTGTAAGGATTTCAATATTGATGCATGTGTTGAGCACCTTACTTCTATTGCAAAATTAAATGATGAAGTGGCAAGTCTTAATGCCCAACTTAAGACTTGCAAAGATGACTTTGACAAATTAAAATTTGCTAGGGATGCCTACACCATTGGTAGACATCCCTCAATTAAGGATGGGCTTGGCTTTCGAAGGGAAGCCAAGAACTTAACAAGTCAAAGGGCTCCCATTCTCAACAAGGAGAAAGGGAAGGCTCCTATGGCTAGTAGTAGTCAAAAGAATCATGCATTTATTTATGATAGAAAATTTTCTAGGAATGCTCATTATAATAGAAATTATAATGCTTATGATTCACATGCCATGATTGTTTCAAGTTCTTCCTTTGTGTATAGTAGAAATATGCCTAGAAAAAATGTTGTTCATCATGTGTCTAGGAAAATGCAAAATGAATCTGCTACTATTTTTCATGCCTGCAACACTGATTTTGTACTCTCATGTAAAAATAAGAAAGTGGTTGCTAGGAAATTGGGGGCCAAATGCAAGGGAGACAAGACTTGCATTTGGGTCCCTAAGTCTATTGTTACTAACCTTGTAGGACCCAACAAGAGTTGGGTACCTAAAACCCAAGCCTAATTTGCCTTGCAGGTTTATGCATCCGGGGGCTCAAGCTGGATTATCGACAACGGATGCACAAACCACATGACGGGGGAGAAGAAGATGTTCACCTCGTACGTCAAGAATAAAGATTCCCAAGATTCGATCATCTTTGGAGACGGGAATCAAGGCAAGGTTAAAGGACTGGGAAAAATAGCTATTTCATCCGAGCATTCCATATCTAATGTGTTCTTAGTTGAATCGCTCGGGTATAACTTGTTGTCCGTTAGTCAACTATGTAATATGGGTTACAATTGCTTATTTACCAATGTAGATGTGTCTGTCTTTAGAAGGAGTGATGGTTCATTAGCTTTTAAGGGTGTACTAGACGGCAAACTCTATTTAGTTGATTTTTCGAAGGAGGAGGCTATTCTAGATGCATGCTTAATTGCTAAGACTAGCATGGGCTGGCTGTGGCATCGCCGTCTAGCACATGTTGGGATGAAGAACCTTCATAAACTTCTAAAGGGAGAACATGTGTTAGGTCTAACCAATGTAACTTTCGAAAAAGATAGACCTTGTGCAACTTGTCAAGCAGGTAAACAGGTGGGAAGTTCTCATCATAGCAAGAATGTGATGACCACATCAAGACCTTTGGAGCTACTTCACATGGACCTCTTCGGACCCGTCGCCTACCTCAGCATCGGGGGAAGTAAGTATGGTCTTGTTATTGTTGATGATTTTTCCCGCTTCACTTGGGTATTCTTTTTGCAGGATAAAACAGAAAACCAAGGGACCCTAAAGCGCTTTTTAAGGAGAGCTCAAAATGAATTTGAGCTCAAGGTGAAAAAGATAAGGAGCGACAACGGGTCCAAGTTCAAGAATCTTCAAGTGGAGGAGTACCTTGAGGAGGAAGGAATCAAGCACGAGTTCTCCGCTCCCTACACACCATAGCAAAACGGTGTGGTAGAGAGGAAGAACAAGACGCTTATAGACATGGCGAGGACGATGCTTGGTGAATTGAAGACGCCCGAACGGTTTTGGTCGGAAGCTGTGAACACAGCTTGCCACGCCATAAACCGGGTCTACCTTCATCGCCTCCTCAAGAAAACGTCGTACGAACTTCTAACCGGTAACAAACCCAACGTGTCATACTTTCGTGTATTTGGGAGTAAATGTTATATTCTAGTGAAGAAAGATAGAAATTCTAAATTTGCTCCTAAAGCTGTAGAAGGGTTTTTGTTAGGTTATGACTCAAATACAAAGGCGTATAGAGTCTTCAACAAATCATCGGGTTTGGTTGAACTCTCTAGCGACGTTGTATTTGATGAAACTAATGGCTCTCCAAGAGAGCAAGTTGATCTTGATGATGTAGATGAAGATGATGTTTCAACGGACGCAATTCGCACCATGGCGATTGGAAATGTGCGACCACAGGAACACAAAGAGCAAGATCAACCTTCTTCCTCAACGACGGTGCACCCCCCAACTCAAGATGAGAAACAGGTTCCTCAAGATGAGACGTGTGATCAAGGGGGAGCATACGAAGCCCAAGTTGTGGAAGAAGAAGCACCACGGGTCCCTCCCACTCAAATCCGAGCGATGATTCAAAGGAATCATCCCGTCGACCAGATTTTGGGTGATATAAGCAAGGGAGTAACTACTCGCTCTAGATTAGCTAATTTTTGTGAGCATTACTCGTTTGTCTCTTTTATTGAGCCTTTCAGGGTAGAAGAGGCCTTGCTAGATTCGGACTGGGTGTTGGCCATGCAGGAAGAGCTCAATAACTTCAAGCGAAATGAAGTTTGGACCCTGGTGCCACGTCCAAAGCAAAACATTGTGGGAACCAAGTGGGTGTTCCGCAACAAGCAAGACGAGCATGGAGTGGTGACAAGGAACAAGGCTCGACTTGTGGCAAAAGGTTATGCCCAAGTCGCAGGTTTGGATTTCGAGGAGACTTTTGCTCCTGTGGCTAGGCTAGAGTCTATTCGCATTCTATTAGCCTATGCCGCTCACCATTCCTTCAGGTTATTCCAAATGGATGTGAAGAGCACTTTCCTCAACGGGCCAATCAAGGAGGAGGTGTACGTGGAGCAACCCCCTGGTTTTGAGGATGAACAGTACCCCGACCATGTGTGTAAGCTCTCTAAGGCGCTCTATGGACTTAAGCAAGCCCCAAGAGCATGGTATGAATGTCTTAGAGATTTTCTAATTGCTAATGCTTTCAAGGTTGGGAAAGCCGATCCAATTCTTTTCACTAAGACTTGTGATGGTGACCTATTTGTGTGCCAAATTTATGTCGATGACATAATATTTGGTTCTACTAACTGTTGGTCACTTGCTCTCAAATGCTTCGGCTTAAGAGCAAGGCAACACAAAAAATGTTAAACGTTAAAGTCCTTCGTCCTTCGGAGCATTATTTCCCTTAGGATATAACGACTCTCGGACGAAGGTTACGAAGGACTTACCTTCGTAAGCACAACATATAAAAATGAAGAGGAAATCATATGAAGTATAATAAACAGCATGAACAATTAAATATGTTATTATTATTGAATTATTTCTATTTTATTACTATGAATAAATAAAAATGATAACTTATTACAAGTGTACCTTCGGCTTGAAGGAAGATAAAGAGTACAAGCGTGACGCAAAAGCAAATGCCAAGTCAGCGTGAACAGTACTGGAGCACTGTTCATCTATTTATAGACATGGGACGCAGCCCATGTAGAATTACACTAATTCCCTTTACATTTGCTAATAATTCTACAGTAATTCATCGGGGTCTAGATGACCTTTTCCCCTTTAAGTCGGTTTCCTTTTCTGTTATCACGTCGAAGCTCCCTTGTGCACAGCTTCAGCTTCGTTCCATCCTTCGTGTTCCTTGTGCTTCTTCACACTGTGATTTTGACTCAAGTCCGAAAGGTCCAAGTTCGAAGGTACCTGCTCATGTATTATACTCCAGAAACATTGTTAAATCATGTTTTTGAGGACATTCGGAAGCCGAAGGCCCCCAACAGTAGCCCCTCGCAATATTAATTTGTTAGGATGATAAATTCAGATTGCGATATGGACGAAGGCCCTAAGCCGAAGGTCCGAAAAAACACCTTCCGTTTGCTAGAATAGCAACAGTCAATGACAAGCGGGACCCTCCCACTTGCAACGCCCTAGGCGTATAAATATGATCCGACCGTGAGCTCATTTGGCACGCTTTCTTGCCATCTGCTTTGCCTGCTCAAATAGCTCTTTGCCTACAAACGCTTGTCCAACTTTTTAAATTTTTTAGCTTCGGCCCTAAGAGCACATTTTCAGCATTTTCGAAAAGATGTCTCAGGAAAATAAAGTTGTTGCTGAAATGAAACTGAGCCTTTCTGAGGAGAAGAATCTGGGCTTTCTTGAATCGATAGCGAGAACAAATACAGAGAAGATTACTAGAGAAATTTTAGAAGGCTTATCTGAAGATACCGGTGAAAGTGACAGTTATGATGTAGAAAGTGGGGGTGAAGAGTCCGAAGATCGACCGTGGCGACCAAGTCACACAGTCTTCGGAAAATCGAGTATTAAACAAAGTCATCTTGATAACATGAGGGGAAGATATTTTCGAGACATGTCTACTGTGAGGGCAGATGACGGAGAGAGGACTGTGCCTACTCCCGAAGAGAATGAAGTCGTGATCTTCCGAAGCTTTTTTAAAGCTGGGCTTCGGTTCCCCTTAAACAGATTTGTGGTTGAAGTTCTGAAGATATATCAGGTCTACCTTCATCAACTTACTCCCGAAGCTATCATAAAAATGGGAATCTTCGTATGGGCCGTCAGGAGCCAGGGCTTGGAGCCAAATGCAAAAAGTTTCTGCAATATGCACGAGCTATTATATGAGACGAAACCCTGGGGTAAAGAGCAATATCATAACAATTTTGGCTGTTATAGCTTCGGTGCTCGTTCTGGGTCAAGCTGTCCCGTGCCAACTTTTCGGAAGAGATGGCCCGAAGATTGGATGAAGGAATGCTTCTATGTGAAAAACGATTTGAAGGCACGAGAAGATATTAAAGATATCATCATGCACCCTATCTGGCAGCGCTTCGGCCTTCGGAAACCGAAGGTGGATATTGACAAGGCAGCCGAAGAATGTCAGAGGGCCTTCAGCGTAGTTTGCTCTTTCATCGGGACAAGGGATTTAATCCAGGAGCACATAGCCTTCAGAGTATGGCCACTTGTAGAAAAGTGGGAAATGCCAAAGGAGACTATCACCAAGTCTGACGAAGGTGGGTTGATTAGGATGAAGTTCAGCTTCAGATACGAGGGTAAGTTTGTTGAGCCAGATGATGATTGGCTGAAATGCATTGAAGCTACAAGCGATGAACTGCTTGGGCCATACTCGAAGGCAGAAGATACTGCGTTATCTGCGGCCTTCGGAGGCCGGAAGAAGAAAAAACTCAACCGATTTTTTGATGCTATTGGGTTCATGTACCCTGACTACCGCTACCCGCTACGGGGGCGAAAGAGAAAAGATGCAACTTCCGGGAAAGATGATGCTTCATCTGCTCCGAGCGAGCCTGTGCCGAAGAGGAAAAAGGTGAAAGTCCTTACTCACCGACCGCGCTTTGTTGAACCGGCCTTAGTGCCTGAGTTTGTAAGTGAGGCCTCTTCGGTTACTGAAGCCAAAGAACCTACACCTGCGCAGAAAACTGAAGAGCTGACTGCAACGCCGAAGGCTGAAAAAATTGAAGAGCCGAGAGCTGAAGGAACAGAAACATCAGAAATTTTAAGTCCTTCGGCAGTAGTTGAAGTGCCAAAAACCCAGAAAGGTCCAGCAATGACCCCCAAAAGAAAAAGGATGGTTAATGTTCTGGATGTACTGGAGACAATAAAGCCTTCAAGCTCTACTCCGAGGAAAATTTTCGAAGCTCAAAAAGCACAAATTGAGACAACAGCCTCTGAAGCCGAAGCTACAAAGCACCAGGCTGAGATCAAAGCTGGACCTTCAGAGCCTGCCAAGGAGAAATCCTTGGAAACTGGAGGAGAAATTCTGCCTGAAAAAACTCTCTCTTCAACTCCCGAAGCATCTTCCAAAGTACCTGATTATATTGTACGACATGCTTCGGGCAAAATGCTATCTGAAGAGGAAAAGCGAGAAGCTCATCATTATGCCCAGAAATTAAAATATCCAAAAGGGGCATTGATATTCAACGGCAACGGAGAACAAGACTTCTTGTATTGTCTCCCAGACAGCAAGGAGATCTCTGTCTGCCGGGAGATGGCATGAAGCTTCGGATTCCCGACGCTAGAAGATGGGCTCTTAGTGTTATCAAAAGATGAATTGGCTGACAGTTTAGCGTACAACAGCTTAAAGGTGAGAAAATAAAATTTTTGTACTTAAAAAAATCATGTGCTTATTCTTAATACCACACTCCTTTTGCAGGGCCTTATTCTTAGCAATGCCCTCAGGGCGCAAAAAGCGCTGAAGACGAGGGATGTACCATGGCGTTGAATAACCTTCGTTCCGAAGTAATTGAGCTAAGGAACGAAGGTCTTGAGAAAGATAAAATATTAAACTCATTGCTTAATAAAATAAAAGAAGACGAAGCTACTTCCAAAGCCCAAACTGAAGCCCAGAAGTGTGAAATTGAAGATCTTCAGAAACAGCTGGCTGAAGCGAAATTAAATTGTGCAATTGCCGAAGCTGACCGAGACGCCAGTGATTACTGGAAAAATCATTGGGAGAAAACAACTGCAGAACTTCGGTCTTCAAAAGAAAGATGTTATGAAAAATCCATAGAATGTGTGGGAAAAATTAAGACTAGTTTCGCCAGCGTTGGTGCATATTCGAATGAAGGCAACTTCGTACTGGGCGATCCTGAAGGTCCAATCGACTGGATCAACGGTGAAGCCGAAGCTTTTGAGGAAGTTTTAAGTGGTCGTGGTGATGTCTGTGCCTTCTCAGGTGCCAGGGGAATTGCGGCTATTTTGGAGAAGGCAGGTTGCGAGCATTTGAAGATTCTAGCCCAAGCCGAAGCCGCGTTCTCTATTGAAGATACAAGGGACCCCTCGGCCGAGGCAAGCTTTGTTGGCGGAAAGTTTTTCACCGACATCTGGGAAAATGGTGGCCGAGGGATGGCTCACGAAATTATAAAGAAAAGTGAAAAAGATACCCACGATGCTAGAGAAGCAGCAAAGGCAGCTGAAAAAACTGCAGAACTTGAAAGGCGGATAGGTATTGTCTAATTGCTTTTGACTTTATGTTTTATTATTGTGACTTCGAACTTATTCATGTTTTATATCGCAGCCGAATTATCTCCTCCCCCGGAGCCCTTCAGGTTACAGGCCGATCCCGAAGCAAAAAAGGAAGATGAAATTACTAAGATGGCCAAAGCTATTATGGACAAAGTTGTTTTTCAACTACTAAACGAAGCTGCGGAAGTAGTTTTAAAAGAAGAATAGCTATTGTTGTAAAAACATTTGGAATATTGATGTAATATTTGCTGAACAAAGTGTGTAATATTCTATAGTTTTGAAAGTAATATATAAGCTGTATGTAATTCAGTTCTTTACGATGCATGAAATTTTACATACATACCGCTTTTGAGCCTTTGGCGAAAAAACACCTTCCCTTCTTTTCGTGCTTCGTGAAGAATATCCATATGCGTGAAAATATTATGCTTCGTAAGCAATAGATCTCCTCTGATACTAAAGTTGATGAAACTGTACATCTTCAAACTTTGTTTTGTGCCTTAGCACAATTTCTTTGAAACAATTTCCGAAGATTGATATTGTATTCCCTTCTTTTTGCCATTAATGCAATGTGATGTATGATGTTATGTTATGCGAATGATGTGATGATGCTATGATATGCAAAATGATATTTGTGCCGAAGATACACATACGTTCCCATAGTAGGACATAGTCTCCTTGCCGTTTATTTTTCGGCTTCACCACTTATTTTTCGGTGTATCAGCGTTGACTTTTTGCTGTAAGCCTCCCTTAGGAGCTTCTTCGCCTTTTATTTCGGCAGTATCAAAGCCTCCCTTAGGAGCTTCTTCGCCTTTTATTTCGGCGGTATCAGCGTTTATTTTTCGCTGCAAGCCTCCCTTAGGAGCTTCTTCGCCTTTTATTTCGTCGGTATCAGCGTTTATTTTTCGCTGCAAGCCTCCCTTAGGAGCTTCTTCGCCTTTTATTTCGGCGGTATCAGCGTTTATTTTTCGCTGCAAGCTCTGCATTCCCTTTGGAATGACTTTTGAGCAGAAAACTTACGCTGCGTTCCCTTAAGAACGACTTTTGTTTCTCCGACAAAGACTTGCCATGCGTTCCTTGAAACGACTTTTTGTTGCTTCGTCAAAACTTTTGGAACTTCATCGATTTATGAGGAAGGTATATTACATTATGATAGTAACGAAGCTATTACAAGAAATTGAAAACAACAAAAGAACTAAGCTTTCAATGATTGCTCTTTAATGAAAAAGGTAAATGATAACAAATGTAAAAACTGTTTCAGAGGTAGGATATATCTTATTAGATGTGCTTCGATTCTGGCACAGTACTGTTGACTGTGCGAGCTTCGGACTGCTCCCTGAAGTCTCGCTGCTGTTGAGTGTGTTGGCTCCCTTCTGGCTGCTGGCCTTGGGGATAAGCGGGTTGCATTGGTGGTGGAGGTGGAGGCTGTTGCCAAGATGCCTGAGGTTGGCTTGCCGAAGCAACAGAAACTGCAGGATGGTTACCCACATACTCTAGAATGTACGGTGAGTGGTACGAAGCAGTATGCATAACCTGCTTCGGCTGGCTCTGTTGGGCTGCAACTTCTGCTATCTCTTTCTATTTCTGGATGGTGACATGGCACATACTGGTAGTATGGCCCTTGTCCTCACCGCAGAATAGGCAATAAATTTTCCTGGGCTGATCCCCAAACCTTCCTCCGAAGCCCCTAGCGCCTCTACCCCTTGGAGCTGGGGGTCGAGGATAGCTCTGTTGCTGCCCCGAAGCCTGGGAGGAATACTGCGGCCTCTGTTGCTGACTTCCCCTGTCGTCATTCTGAGTAGAGTGAATTGATCTGACGTGCCTAGGGTGGACTCTCCCTTCGAAGCCCCTGGTCATTTCGGAGAACCTGTAAGCTTCCTCCCTTCTTTGTCGAAAGTCATTATCTACTCGGATATATTCATCCATCTTCTGAAGCAGTTTCTCCAGGGTCTGAGGGGGTTTCCTAGCAAAGTATTGGGCTATAGGTCCTGGCCGAAGCCCCTTAATCATGGCCTCAATAACAATTTCATTAGGCACCATTGGCGCCTGTGCCCTCAGTCGTAAGAACCTTTGGACATACGCCTGAAGGTATTCTTCGTGATCCTGAGTGCACTGGAACAAAGCTTGAGCAGTGACTGGCTTCGTCTGAAACCCTTGGAAGCTGGTGATGAGCATGTCTTTCAGCTTTTTCCATGATGTAATTGTTCCTGGCCGAAGAGAAGAGTACCAGGTTTGTGCAACATTTTTGACTGCCATGACGAAGGATTTCGCCATGACTGCAGTATTGCCACCATATGAAGATATGGTTGCTTCATAGCTCATCAGAAATTGCTTCGGATCTGAGTGTCCATCATACATTGGGAGCTGAGGTGGTTTGTAAGACGGGGGCCAAGGTGTAGCCTGCAGTTCTGATGACAGAGGAGAAGCATCATCAAAAGCAAAGTTTCCATGATATAAATCCTCATACCAGTCATCCTCGTTGACGAAGCCCTCTTGGTGAAGCTTTCTGTACTGGGGCCTTCCGTTCTGCTCATCTTGAGTAAGATGACGAACTTCTTCAGAGGCTTCATCTATCTACCTTTGTAGGTCAGCTAGCCGATCCATCTTTTCCTTCTTCCTTTGCACTTGTTGATGCAACATCTCTATATTCCTGATTTCTTGGTCCAAGTCGTCCTCCTGAGGCGTTGGACTGGTGGCCTTCCTCTTCTGGCTTCGGGCCTCCCGAAGAGAAAGGGTCTCCTGGTTCGGGTCCAGCGGCTGCAGAGCGGCAGCCCCTGTTGCTGAAGCTTTCTTTGGCGGCATGACGAAGGTCGATGCTTGCCGAAGGTTGTCAAAAAGGGTTCACCGGAGGTGGGCGCCAATATTGGTCACTTGCTCTCAAATGCTTCGGCTTAAGAGCAAGGCAACACAAAAAAAGTTAAACGTTAAAGTCCTTCGTCCTTCGGAGCATTATTTCTCTTAGGATATAACGACTCTCGGACGAAGGTTACGAAGGACTTACCTTCGTAAGCACAACATATAAAAATGAAGAGGAAATCATATGAAGTATAATAAACAGCATGAACAATTGAATATGTTATTATTATTGAATTATTTCTATTTTATTACTATGAATAAATAAAAATGATAACTTATTACAAGTGTACCTTCGGCTTGAAGGAAGATAAAGAGTACAAGCGTGACGCAAAAGCAAATGCCAAGCCAGCGTACGCAGCCCATGTAGAATTACACTAATGACCTTTACATTTGCTAATAATTCTACAGTAATTCATCGGGGTCTAGATGGCCTTTTCCCCTTTAAGTCGGTTTCCTTTTCTATTATCACGTCGAAGCTCCCTTGTGCACAGCTTCGGCTTCGTTCCATCCTTCGTGTTCCTTGTGCTTCTTCACACTGTGATTTTGACTCAAGTCCGAAAGGTCCAAGTTCGAAGGTACCTGCTCATGTATTATACTCCAGAAACATTGTTAAATCATGTTTTTGAGGACCTTCGGAAGCCGAAGGCCCCCAACACTAACCAAAAGTCTTGTGAAGAGTTTAGTAGAGTGATGTCTCAGAAATTCGAGATGTCTATGATGGGTGAGTTGAACTACTTCCTTGGGTTCCAAGTAAAGCAACTCAAGGACGGCACCTTTATCTCCCAAACAAAGTACACGCAAGACTTGCTCAAGCGGTTTGGGATGAAGGACACCAAGCCCGCAAAGACACCAATGGGAACTGACGGACACGTCGACCTCAACAAAGGAGGTAAGTCCGTTGATCAAAAGGCATACCGGTCTATGATAGGTTCCTTGCTTTACTTATGTGCTAGTAGACAGGATATCATGCTTAGCGTATGCATGTGTGCTAGATTTCAATCTCATCAAAGGGAGTGCCACCTAGTGGCCGTTAAGCGAATTCTTAGATATTTAGTTGCTACGCCTTGCTTCGAAATCTGGTATCCAAAGGGGTCTACCTTTGACTTAATTGTATATTCAGACTCCGATTATGCTGGATGCAAGGTTGATAGGAAGAGTACATCAGGGACGTGCCAATTCCTAGGAAGGTCACTGGTGTCTTGGAGTTCTAAGAAACAAACTTCCATTGCCCTATCCACGGTTGAGGCCGAGTATGTTGCCACAGGACAGTGTTGCGCGCAACTACTTTGGATGAGGCAAACCCTCCGGGACTTTGGCTACAATATGAGCAAAGCCCACTCCTATGTGATAATGAGAGTGCAATCCGCATGGCGGACAATCCTGTTGAACACAGCCGCACTAAGCACATAGACATCCGGCATCACTTTTTGAGAGACCACCAGCAAAAGGGGGATATCGAAGTGTTTTATGTTAGCACCGAGAACCAGCTAGCCGATATCTTTACCAAGCCTTTAGATGAGAAGACCTTTTGCAGGCTGCGTAGTGAGCTAAATGTCTTAGATTCACATAACTTGGATTGATCTATAGCATACATGTGTTTTATGTCTTTGATCTGTTCCTTTATGCATGTTGTGGTTTATTTATGGTGCTCAAGTTGTACAAGCAATCCCCGGACCTCAAAAGTCCATGTGTAAGTGATGCACACATTTAGGGGGAGATGTGCTTCAACTTGACCCTTTGAAACTAACCGTGTGCTTGAGTTTACTCAATCTAGTCTCAAAGGTGGAGTAAAAGGGAAAGGTGAACTTGGACCATGCAAGACTTCCACTGCACTCTGATGAGAGGGTAATTTACTCCAAGTTCATCCCCATACTCTTATTGCCTTTTTATCGTAATTGACGATTTTGGTGAGGCAATGGGGTTTAAGGGCCAAGATTGATCCCGTTTTGGTGCTTAATGCCAAAGGGGGAGAAAATAAGGCCAAAGCAAATGGATCAGCTATCACTTGTGAAATTTTTGAAAAAGAGTAGAGTAGAACTTTAGATTTGGCAAAATAACTCTTACTATCAAAACTTGGTCTCTTTAGTGGGGAGAATGTTTGATTATGGGAAAAAGGGGGAGTTTTTGACTCTTAATCATTCTTACTCTTGGATTATCTCCTTTTGTGTCTAAACATGTGTGTTTAACTTAGAGATAGGAAAATGAATTTGATTTGCAAAAACAAACCAAGTGGTGGCGAAGAACGATCCAAATATGTCAAATCGTGTCAAAGACTATTTCTGTTCTCAATTGCATTGATGTTGCACTTCTATTTGTTGCTTTGTGATGTGTTGGCATAAATCACCAAAAAGGGGGAGATTGCAAGGGAAATGTGCCCTTGGGCCATTTCTAGTATATTTTGGTGATTAAGTGCCCAAACACATATTGAGTGAGTAATTATATGCCAAATGATGGATGAAGTGCAAATCGACAAGAAGGTATGGTTCTAGACTTAGTACATTGGTTTTTATGTACTAATATATTTGTCTAAGTGCTAGAATCAGGAAAAGTAAAGGATTGGAAAAGAGTTGGCTGTGTACAGCCAACTGCTGCTCAGTCTGGGTGCACCGGACTGTCCGATGGTGCACCGGACTGTGTCCGGTGCGCCAGGCCAGCTCCGGCGAATTGGCCACTCTCGGGAAATCTTCAGCGGCGTACGGCTATAATTCACCGGACTGTCCGGTGGTGCACCGGACTGTCCGATGAGCCAACGGCCGCCAGCGCAACGGTCGGCCGCGCAATCCGTTCGCGACGCGTGGCCCCAGCCAACGGTCGGCTGGGGGCACCAGACAGTGTCTGGTGCGCCAACGGCTACTATTCCACAACGGTCGACTGTGCTATTTTAGGAAGGAGATCCGCACCGGACCATGCACAGTTGATGTCCGGTGGTGCACCGAACTGTCCGGTGCGCCACCCGACAGAAGGCAAGAATTGCCTTCCAGGAATGCTTCCAACGGCTCCTAGCTGCCTTGGGGCTATAAAAGGGACCCCTAGGCGCATGGAGGTGTCACCCAAGCATACTTTGAGCATTCTAAATCTTCCACACTCCGTCTCCGCGCACTTGATTGACTTTCTTAGTGATTTGAGCTCCGTTCTGGTGGTGAACTTGTTGCGATTCATTCGAGCTCATGTCTTGGCTGTGTGTGTGCGTATTGCTGCGGATTTGTGTGTGTTGCTTCCCTTCCTTACTCTAGTGCTTTCACTTTGATCTTTGTTGTAAGGGCGAGAGACTCCAAGTTGTGGAGATTCCTCGCAAACGGGAAAGAGTATAAGAAAGAAAACAATCGTGGTATTCAAGTGGATCATTGGATCACTTGAAAGGGGTTGAGTGCAACCCTCGTCCATTGGGACGCCACAACGTGGAGTAGGCAAGTGTTATACTTGGCCGAACCACGGGATAAATCATCGTGTCTCTTGTGCTTGTTTTCTTTGTGACCATTGTGTTTCACAAGAGCTTGATCCTTAGCCACTTAATTCCATTGTGCTAACACTTAACCAAGTTTTGTGGCTATAAGTTTAAGTTTTTTACAGGATCACCTATTCACCCCCCTCTAGGTGCACTCACCTTACCAACTCGGCTGCATCTTGGAGAGCAGTTGGCCAGTAGAAGCCATGCCGGAAGGCCTTACCAACCAGTGTGCGGGATGATGAATGACTTCCGCACTCTCCTCCATGGATCTCTGCGAGTAGCTCACGGCCCTCCTCCTGGGTGATGCACCGCATGAGAATGCCATTGGCGCCATGGTGGTATAGATCCCCTTCTACCACCGTGTATCGTTTAGCCAACCGCACTATGCGCTCTGCGGACACATGATCTTCAGGAAGGATATTTTCTTTCAGGTAGTCCCAGACCTAGGAGATCCATGCATCGGGACCACTCTGAGATACTGGCTGTGGCGCTAAGAGGTTGGCAGGACCCTCTGTAGCACACACAATCCTTGGTGGGTTCTGCAGATGGAACGCCACCGGGACCGCTAGCTTTGAGGTGCTAGTCTCGCCCCCTTCACCCGGTTCGATAGGCTGGGTGGTAGGTCTCAGTAGCCGTCTTTCGAAGACGCCCTCGGGCACGGGTGCCCAAGTTGATGCCCTCGTGGAGAGTTCATCTGCCGCTGATTTGTTAGCCCGAGGAACATGTTGCAGTTCCAGGGCAATGAAGTCCTCTTCCAGCTTCCTTACATGGATGAGGTAAGCTGCGAGCCTAGGCTCATTGCAGCTACATTCTCCTCGGACCTGCTTGATAATCAACTGGGAGTCCCCCTTCACGAGGAGCTGGCGGATCCCTAGGGATAGGGCCGCAGACAAGTCGAAGATCAGTGCTTCATACTCTGCCATGTTGTTGGTGGCCTTGAACTCAAGGTGCACCATGTACTTTACTTGATCTCCACTTGGGTCGATGAGGACCACTCCAGCGCCGCCACCCTGCCGACGAGCGGATCCATCAAAGAAGAGCGTCCAGTGGGGCTCGGTGAAGACTGGAACCCTAGGCTCTGCAGATGTGGGGTCGGAATCAGGATCCAGACCCCCAGGAGCACTCGGGGATGGGGTCCACTCTACGATGAAGTCAGCTAGGACCTGGCTCTTGACACCATGGCGAGGCTGGAAGTCCAGTTGGAACTCGGCAAGCTCCACTACCCACTTAGCGATGTTGCCCATGGCGTTAGAGTTGTGGAGGATGGCCTTTAACAGGTAGGAGGTCACCACCACAACCCTGTGTGCCTGAAAATAGTGGCGCAACTTCCTGGACGCAACAAGTATAGCATAGATAAGCTTGTGCATCTCAAGGTACCTGGTCTTTGCCTCATGGAGGACCTCGCTGACGTAGTAGACCGGTTTTTGAATGGTTCGGACCCCTGCGGTTGGTCCCAAGTCCTCAAACTCCTGGCCTTCCATCAATATCGTGGTGGTCGAACCACCACCGTCTCCTAGGGGAACTTTCTGACTCCCCTAGGGATGTTGTGCGGTCCTTTCGGCGACCCACACCATGCTCACCGCCTCTAAAGCCGCCGCAATGTATAAGTACAATGGCTCACCTGGCTCTGGAGCTACCAGTATTGGTAGGGACACAAGGTGCTGCTTCAACTCTTGAAAGGCTCGTTCTGCCTCCTCGGTCCAAGAGAACGGACCGGACTTCCGCAATAGCCTGAAGAAGGGCAGCACCCTCTCATCCAGTCTTGAGATGAAGCGGCTAAGGGCGGCTAGTGACCCCGTAAGCTTCTGGACGTCCATGATGCGGGCCGGAGGCCTCATTGTCTCATTTGCCTTGATCTTCTCTGGGTTTGCTTCGATGCCCCGGTGTGAAACCAGGAATCCCAGCAACTTCCCTGCAGAGACACCAAAGACACACTTGTCCGGGTTCAGCTTCGTGCGTGTTGCCCGCAGCTTGTCGAAGACCAGGGTTAAGTCTTCCACTAGGGTCGACCCTCTCTTAGTCTTGACCACGATGTCACCCTATCCCTAATCAGGTCCCCGAAAGTCTTACTCATCGCCCGTACAAATGTCGGCAAGGCGTTTTTCAGACCGTAAGGCATTACAACATAACAGTAAAGCCCATCCATAGTTACAAAAGTGGTATGCTTCCTATCTTGTCTAGACATCTGGATCTGATGGAAACCAAAATAAGCATCTAGGAAGGACAAGAGGTCGCACACAGAGGTAGAATCCACGATTTGATCTATTCGTGGAAGTGGATATGGGTCCTTGGGATATGCCTTATTGAGGGTGGTGTAGTCGATGCACATCTGAAGCTTCCCATTAGCCTTGGGGACGATGACTGGATTGGCCAGCCATACTGGGTGATGGACCTCTTCGATGAAGTCAGCGTCCAGCAGCTTCCGGACCTCCTTATGGATGAAGTCCTATCGCTCAATGGACTGTCTCCGAGGCTTCTGACTCACCGGTTTGGCATCAGGGTGGATCTTCAGATGGTGCTCGATCACCTCCCTGGGGATCCCAGGCATCTGCGATGGTTCCCATGCGAATACGTTGGCATTTGCCTAGAGGAAGGTGATGAGCGTGATTTCCTATTTCTCCTCTAGATCACCCGCGATGCGAGTGGTCTGGGAGGAATCCGCGTTGAGCCGGATGGTCTTGACGGGGACGCTGTCTGCCCTAGATGGTTACACCTTAGGCACCTTAGTAGGCGTCTTGGTACAGGAAGTCGAGGGGTCCCTCCCTTCGTCATCCGGGCGAGCGGCTTCTGCCGCCAGAGCATGCAACTTCTCGACAGCTGCAAGCGCAGTGGGGCAGTCACCCCGCACGGTAAGGACCCCAGCAGGGGACGGGATCTTGAGGACCAAATACCCATAATGGGCAATGGCCATGAACAGGTATAGGGTCGGCCTGCCAATGATGGCATTGAAAGGGAGGTTAACCTTCGCAACGTCAAACTGGACGTTCTCAGTGCGGAAGTTCTCCTCAGTCCCGAATGTAATTGGGAGTGCGATGCTCCCAAGGGGATACACCAGTTGAGGGCCCACTCCAGAGAATGGGCGAGAGGGTCCTAGTCGGGATCCTGGGATCTGGAGCTGCTTGAACGCAGCATGGCTGATGACGTTGAGCCCAGCTCCACCATCAATCAGCACATGATGTAGCTTCATGTTGGCGATGATAGGGGCGATGATGAGTGGTAGTATACCAGCCCCTGCCATGTTTTCGAGGCAGTCGGATGCCCCGAAGGAGATAGTGGTGCTTCGCCACCGTTGATGTGGGGCTGCCTTCGGGACCCCCGGTGTCGCTGAAAGGACCTCGTGGCGTAGGGACTTCACGTTACTACGAGAGGTGAGCTCCTAGCTTCCACCATACATAACATACAGCTTCTTGCGGATGTCATTGTTATCACCGGAGTCGGAGTCTCCAGTGAGGATGTCTTTGAGAACTTGCTCGGGGGCCTAATACCTGAGGTCCCGTTCTCCCGCGGCTATGTCACCTTCGTCGACCTTCTCCTTGCTAGGTCGGCGCCAAGGTGGCGAGCCATCCCTGGAGGCCTGGTTGCGCCGCTCGCTGATGCGCTTCGCGAGCTTCAGGATCTCCCGGCATTCCGAGGCGCTATGGATGAACAGGGCATGACCCCCTGTCGCTTCTTTGCTGCCGTGGGCGCTTGCCGCGCTCGTCCCAGCCCCCAGCCGCAGCTGCGGCGACCGGAGCACCAGACTGCGGCCTATCGTGATCGCGTTTCTTCTTCTTATTCTTGCCACCGCCATGGGCGGTGGCACCCGAGCCGCCCGCCTGGGTAACTCTGGTTTGCGGCGCCGAGTGCCATGCATGGCCCTCAGCAGCTATGGCACATTTGTCGGCTAGAGTGAAAAGCGTAGTGACGGTTTCCACATCATGCGTCGCCAATTTCTCCAACATCTTCTTATCACACACCCCCTGTCGGAAAGCAGTGATAATGGAAGCATCGGAGATGCGAGGTATAGTCCCCCGTACCTTGGTGAAATGGGAGATGAAAGCCCGGAGAGTCTCCTCGGGTTCCTGCCTCACTGCATGGAGATGAGCCTCCATGCCATGCTGTTGATAAGCACTAGCAAAGTTCGTTGTGAACCATGCACAGAGGTCTTCCTAGGAGTATACCGACCCCGGGGTGAGATTCATGAGCTAGGTCCGGGCTGGCCCGGTCAAGGCTACAGGAAAGTAGCTTGCCATCACAGGAGTGTTTCCACCAGCTGCCGTAATGGCGGTGATGTAGACCTACAAGAATTCCGATGGGTTAGTCATACCGTCGTACTTCTCCGGCAGGTGTGGCCGGAACTTGTGTGGCCAAGTCGCCGAGCGGAGATGATCCGCTAGTGCGGCGCAGCCCACGCCGACCAATGGGACACCCGCCTGGATTCGGGCATCCCTTGGAGTTTGTGGTGAAACTGGAGCAAAGTCCTGGTCGAGGTTGCGACCCTCGAAGTTTTGCCGACGCTCACGCGTCCTCTCCAGAGAGACTCGGGCATCCTCGCCCGCGCCTACGGTTGAGCTCTGCCCGCAGATCGTCAGCCTTCTCCAGAGATATTCGAGCATCCTCGCCCGCACGCCAGCAGTTGAGTTCTACCCGCAGGTCGTCAGTCCGTGCACCCCTCACTGAGGGTGAGCACACAGATGCCGACACCTCGCGTTGACGCCGGAATGACCGAGGCCTGGGCCTGGCCGAACCAGAATGTGCCATGCCGAGGAGACGGTCAACATCTTCGCGCCACTGTCTCATGCATTCCGGTGAGGCCGTGGAACTTGGTGGGTTGCGCAGTAACTCCCTGGCTGCAGACAACGCCCCACCATGAGCAGCCCCCGACGGAGCCCTAGATGTCTGCGCGAGCGTGTGCTGCTGCGCAGTGTGCATAGCAGCAGCACCAGGCGCAGGGCAGTAAGAGCCCCGTGGCATAGAAGATGTTGCCCCTTCCTCCATCAGGAAGTCCTCAGGAGACAAGTCGCGGTGCTCGACAATCTGAACCATCGTGTCAAGCAAGAAAAATAGGCGAAAAACCTAAAGCCAAAGTCCCCTACCTGGCGCGCCAAATGTCGGTGGGGAAATCCACCGGCCGGGTGGCGGAACGCACCCGCCCTAATCCTAAGATGAGGAGGGGGCCTAAGCAGTTGCCTGTTTGGTGAATTCAGGATGAACACGAGAAGACATGAGGGATTATAGTGGTTCAGGCCGCCGGAGCGTAATACCCTACCTACACTGTGTGTAAGTAGTATTGAGTGTGTAGATTGAGTCTATGATTGAGCGTGTCAATTGAGTCTGTGATTGAGCGTGTCAATTGAGTCTGTTCCTTGTAACGTTGTGTGCATTCCCTTTTATAGTTTAAGGGAGGCACATACAAGGATGCTGAGCCCCGACATGCGGGCCCAGGAGCATAATGGAAGATATACGTTATGTGGATAACTAATGCTGACAGAGTAACGCATGAGTAATCAGCGGGAGTCATGATGTCCGTAGTCCATGCTACATTGATGGGCAGTTACCGTACGAGTAATGGTGATTCATTGCCCTCGATATGGTAACGTGTGAGTAACTGCACGGCCCACGTATCGTGGACTGAGCACGCTGCCTGTCAGTGGAATGAACAGGCGCACGTCTTATCCGTAATGAATACGAGGGCGCACGTAGCCCAGAGGCGTCATGTCAGGTTCCGCCTGTTGGATTATGCCGCACGAAGTATGCCACGTGGCAGCATCGGGTCTCCGCCTGAGCGAGGAGCAGGAGTGTATACGGATAGGTCTGGATCACACCAGACCAGGTCTGGACATGTGTCAGCTCCGGACCCCCTTCTGGGCCCTAATTAAGGCCCGGGTGTGTTCTGTCCTGGAACCTTGGGACCCTACTGTGGGCGTCTCGGGCCCCATACAGGGGGGTCCGGATCCCATTCTAGGGGTCCGGTCCGTACACGTGTGTAACACCCTGAATTTGGGGGTATAAAATTTCTTTTCCAATATCCACCAAATTCAGGTGTTACCCTCCCTTTTCTATGCTTTTCTTTTCTTTTGCCTAAAGAGTGAAGAATTATTTTGTTTTATATCTACGTGTAAGCCTAGTAAATTAAAACCCCATAAGTGCTTTGATTGTCGCATCATGCTGGAGCATACTTTCACTTTGTTTGATGAGTGATTTTGGTGGAGCATTTGTTTAATAAGGAATTCGATTTGACATCGTGGAGAGAATAGGAAAGAAAAAAAGATAAAGAAAATAGGAAAGAATAAAAGATAAGGAAATAGGAAAGTAAAAGAAAGAGACCTAGCCCCTCCTCCCCTCAGCCTAGCGCGCGCGCAGCCCACCTGTGGCCCAGCGCCACACGCCCCCTCTCCCTGGCCCAGCTCGTTCTCGCCTCGCAGCGCAGCGCGCCCAGCCGACCTAGCGCGCGGCGCCCGCTCCCAGCGCGCGCGCGGCCCACCCGACGCCGCCCGGCCCACCTCCCCCGCAAACACTAGCGCGGGAGCGCCCCAGCCGCCGCCGCCATCGCCAGTGGGGCCCGCTTGGTAGGACGGTCTTCCCCAACCGCCCCTCGTGCCTGACGCCCATGTCGCCCAGCGCCCCTTCCCTCGTCCACATCGCCCTCAGCCGCACGGAGTCGCCCCCCGCCCCTCGAAGCCGCTCGAGCCGTCTCCGTCCCCGTGGTGGGCTCGCCCCTCTCCCCCTCCACCTTCCTCTCCTCCCCGTTTCTCGCGGTGCCCGCTGCGCGGCTCCAGCGCGGGCGCGGCCTCGGCGCGGGCGCGGACGCGACCAGTCGGCGTTGCGGTGGCTCGGTGTGGCCCGCCGACGTGGTGGCCTGCGGTCGGCCAGCGCGGCCAGTCGGCGTAGCGGCGGCCCGGCGTGGCCAGCCTGCGCGCGGCTAGCCGGCGCGACGGCTTGTGGCCCGCTAGTGTGGCATGCCCGCTCGCAGCCATGGCACACAGTCGGCCCCTGGTGCGTGGCCAGCGCTCCCGGCGCGTCCATAGCACGCGGCTAGCCCGCCTGCACTACCTGCGCAGCTAGCTTGCCTGCGACGTTGAGCGCCCTGTCCCAGCCCCGTGCTCGCCGTCACCACCGTTTGCCACAGCAGCGTCTACGTCGCTCTAGTCGTCGCCAAGGTGAACATCGTCAACCTGTCGTCGTCTACCCATGCTCGTAGTCCGTTGTCGCCTAGCTAGTGTGTTCGCGCCACGCGCCGCAGCTCGCGCGTTGTCGCGTGTGGCACATAGGTTGTTTGCGCGTCATCACCGTGCTGTTCACGTCATCCGTGTGGGTCGCGTCAACTCCGTAGCAGCATCAACTCCATATTAGTAACATTATTATGTAATGACGTAAGTTTTAATCAACTGGCTAGTTATTTGTTATCCGATATTTGTGAGAATAACAATTTGAATAAAACTAATTTCTAGTTCTATTTGCGCTTTTATAAATACAAGCTAAGGTGATTAATGCCTATTCAAATGTTGTAATTTATAAGTGCTTAGTCTGGACACGATGACTGTTAGTGATTTTAGTGTGCCGCGCGCTGTCGGGCGCGTTGTTTCGCGCGCCGTCCACGCGTTGTTTCGCACAGGATCGCGTGTCGTCACACATCATTCGTGTGACACCCCAGTGTCACCTAGGGTTTTCCCAAGTGCTAACCCAAGAACCATCATTTTATGTGAACCAAATTAAGCATGAGCATCAAATTGACTTAAGAATAAAGGATCCACTAAGTTTATACTTAAAAGCATCATGTTCAAAACAAATGAGTTTTTCAAAAGGGCAAAATGTTGAAACCCTAATAACAACCCTAATTGAGCTCTAAAAGCAAAATTTAAGAGAAAAGGAAAAAGAGTATGAAAAATGTAGAATCATGGCTTGGGCCAAATATAAACATTGAAGTATATTTAATAAGAAACAATAAAGATTGAGGAAGCTTGGCCAAAATAATTTAAATAAAACCCCAAGCAAGCTTCTCAAGTGGGGACTCAATAGGGAATTCTGAATTTCAGACCTTGAGCCAAAGATCAAGCGTGTTCACCTTGATCCCTAGCTCAAATCCTAATCACCCCATTGACAAAAACGTGTCTCACTAACCTCTCTGTCGCATGCCAGAAGATGGCATTGGGACGCGAGCCCTAGACACGACAAAACCTTGGATTTGCCTCAGGTTTGAGCAGAGAGACAGACCGGATTTCCGGGCTCCAAATCTCTGAAACCAGTAGGCAAAATCCTATGACCCCCACACAAGATCGGTAGCTTGTAGGGAGGAGAAGAGGTTTTGTGCACTGACCAAGGCGAGAGCAGGCTCGGATGAGTGACCACACGCGCCAGGACTTGGGCAGAATGAACGGGCACACATGTTCGACCCTGAACGGCACGCCGACGCTCGCCCAACCCGCGCGCGCTCTCGCGCCAGCGTTCATTCAAGTCCGCCGCGCGCCCTTACCCTCGGCCGTGCCCGCCCGCGCCTATAAAGCCTCCCCAGGCGCGTCTCATCCCACCCCGTGCTCACCTTCGCCGGCCAGACGTCCATCTTTAGCTCCGGCGAGCTCTTTTCCGCCCGCCATTGCCGCCAGAGCCTCGGCCACCATGGCCAGCCCACTCCTGTCACTTCCAAGCCGCGCCAGCCGCTCGGTTAGCTTCGCCATTAGCTTGTGAAGCTTTCCCAGCCCTCGGACCCGGCAGAACTTCACCGGAAGGCCAAGATCGCCCTCACCGAACTTCGGCCGCCCGCCTGCGCGCGTAGACCGAGCAATCCGGTGAGCTGTTCTTCAATTCCTAGCGCACACCCTTTCCTTGATCCCTGGTGAAGCTCTCTGACCCATTTGATTGGTCAATTGTGCCCTGGATAGGCCGGACTCCTCACCGCCGACGAGCTCCCCCGCCTGCGCACGTGGACCGGCCGACTCCGACCATCCCCGACGGCGACCCGCATATCGCCATGATCCTGAGGACCTCCCCTACACCCTCGACCACCTCACCGGAGCAGTCTCGCTGCCGGTAAGCCCCTCCACCCTTTCTTCCATCGCGGGTACTGTTTAAATTGGGGGAAGAACCTCGGTTAGGATTAGGAGAATCCAGGGGGTTTTCTGAACTGTCAGCGACACATTTGAATAGTAGCCCGAGGACTAGTCTGTGAGGAAAATTAAAAACACCCGCCAGGGACCCCGTTGCAAAGTAGTTTTCCATTTAATCATTTCTATTTAAATCTTTTTAATGAATAGAGAACTTAGAAAATTCATAACTTGAAGAATACTTAACCAAAAATTGTCAAACCAATTTTGCTGGATTGTAAATATTATGGACTACCAATTAAAAATGCTAAACCTCATGCTTTCTGTTCTAAATTTTAGAGTTTAGAATTAAATACAGAAACTGACCAAACCTTGTTTAATTAAGGAAAATTAGTTGTGCTTTTGTGCTAAACTTAACAAAATTTGTAGATGCTCAAACCCCATTTAAACACTGTTTAAAAATAGTAAGAATCCCAGTATTGAAAAATTTAGTGGGGATATCTATTAAAAGCCATTTTTGCCCAAAATTTAGGAAAATCAGAATGACCTTAGAAATTAGTGACCAGTGGATGAAATTATTTTTCCTAGTCTACTTAAGTAACAGAGAACTTAGGAAAAATAGAAAGACCTGTAGTCCAGAACAGATTCAAAGTTTAATGTTTTATTTAGCATTATTCCAGCTAGAAAACAATTATTAGAATTATAAAACTAGACCCAAAGTTATTAATAAAAATTCAGTAAACTTGTGATCACTAAAACCCCACTGCAAAAATAATGAACACCCCAGCTCGTCATTTTAAATAGGGTAAACAAATAAAACTTGATGATTAGTCATATTTTGAATAATTCATTAGTAAACCAAAATAATGCAATAATGGGCAAATAAAATTTTGCTAGGTCACTAATGAAATAGGCCACTAGAGAAAAATACAAACTCATTGGAAAGATGCAAAATAATACCTATTGCCAATATTTTATGAAAAAGGCCATCTAATCCAAATAATTCCTACCACCCCTTTCTTTAAGAAAAAAGATGCCAAACTTCAAAATGAATGCTCTTGCGCAAAATAGAAGCTAGGAAAAATCAGAAATCTGTTGTTTGCCATTTTTCAAATATAGTGGTAGTAGAAAGCACCCCATTGGCTAGAAACTTGGGAAAAACATAATAAAATAACTGGTAAGTATTAATGGCTATAAAATTTTGCCAAGTCATGTTATAACATCTAAATACCAGCAAAAATAAGTATTAGAAAATTTCCCACTATTAAATGGTAATTGTAGTTCAAATCACCCCTTCTGCCCTAAAATTTGGTAATTTTGTCCAGAAGAAACTATTCACTTTTTGAACCCCAAATTTTGAGACAGAGAATTATACACCAGTAATAAGCCACTGTAATTTTTACAGATGTTTTGGAAATTTATTAAGACAACTTGTAGTTCAAACCCACTCCAAAAACATAAAGAGAATAAAGGGAAAGAAAGATAAACCTCGCCCCAATAAGTCCAACTTGAAATCTTGACAATTCTCACTAAAACTTTAAAAAGAATTCAGTGGAACACCCAAATGAACTTACCACTTAGATTAACTGAGTATGATCTAAAATACTAATCTTTACCTTTGATACCCTTTCGCAGATGAATTCACCCACCCCCGCCAGTGGAGGAGACACTCGTTTCAGCTCTGACTTCCTTTCTCATGATGGCTTTCCTTCCATCTTGTGGGAAGTGCTTAACTCTGCCGGTTACCCTACACCCCCTTTGTACACGGTGCAGTTGTATGAGGAGCACCGGGTACCTCGTTGTCGGGTCTGGCTGACTTTGGAGGCTCATCCCCTTCAGCCGGGTTGGCGTTCCCTTGACTCCGAGACGATTGGATTCAGGACGGACGACACCACTGAGGCAGCAGCCATGAAGACTCTGACGACCTTCTGTGGCTACCATCCCTTGGAGATGGTGATGCACCCCTTGGGACTCTTCCCTGCTGAGAAGAAGGATGACCCCATGTGGTGTAACCACGTGAGCCATGTGAAAGATGTGTGGGCAATGTATCCTGACTTGGTTGGGAGGGTCACTGTTCAGTGCATGAGTGCGCTGTACCGCCTCTAGGCCCTGCAGAGTGACGCTATGGCACATCTAGCTAACATCGCTCAAACCACCAAGCTTACCCTCGACAGTCGAGAAGATTTTGTGGTCGATTTATCCTCCGAGTTGGTGGAGAAGGATCTGCAGGTGGAAAGGCTGAGCCAGCGCATTACCACCTTGGAGCAGCAGGTGGAGATCCGAGACAACACCATCGATGTCTTGGAGAACTAGCTCCATGATGTGCAGCGGGAACTCGAAGAAGCTAATGACCACCTGGACATGCACCACTTGGAGATGGAGGCCAATGAGGCCGGAAGCGAGGGAGAAAAGGCTCCCGAGGAGCTAGGACCAACCCCTGGTGCCAATGGAACTACCTCCGCGATGCCTCCTTCACCCGCATCCAGTGTCGCTTCCACCGCTCAGGGTTGATCAGTCACTTTGACGCTTTAGGCGGATAGAAAACTACGTGAGCTTAGTTAATGTCAGATTTTGAACTAGGCTTACGGGTACTTTCACCTAATTGATGTAACCCTACGAACTTTTGAAATCTGTGGGATGTTTTGTAACCACGTTATCTTCATTTCGAACCTCATACTATGATTATGGCATTATTTCCTTCTATATGAGATAATGGCTTATCGTTGGAGATTATGAGATGGGATAACAATGGCAACAATCTCTGTTTTTAGACGGTAGCTAGGCAGCGTCGCGGGCATAACGAGCAGGTTCCCCCGCCACCTCCTCCAGCTCCCACAGTGCAGGAGCTGATGGCCCAGCAGAACGAGATTCTGCGACATCTCTTGCAGCGCCAGCCCACCCTCAGCAGCATGGTGGAGGCCAGCATCAGCAACCTCCGGCAGCGGCAACCTACCATGAGTTCCTGAGCACACAGCCACCCTTGTTCACCAAGGCAGAGGATCCGTTGGACGCCGACGTATGGCTCCGCGTCGTTGAGTCCAAGTTTCCCCTCCTCACGGGAGACTGCCCTGATGAAGCCAAGGCTCGCTTTGCCGCGCTGCAGCTTCGCGGCCCTGCTCGGACTTGGTGGGACCACTTCTGTGCTATGCTCCCCACTGATCGAGAAGTGTCTTGGGAGGAATTCAAGACTGCTTTCAGAGGGCACCACATCCCAGCTGGCATTCTTGATCACAAGCTGAATGAGTTTCTGGCACTTAATCAAGGAACCCGCACGGTATTGCAGTACGCTCAGGCCTTCAACGACCTAAGCCAGTATGCAGGTTACCATGCTGATTCTGATGAGAAGAAGAGAGACCGCTTTCACAGGGGTCTTAACACCAAGCTGTAGGAACGACTCAACACTGTTCGGGCTGATAGCTTCAATGAGTTGGTCAACCTGGCCATCTCCCAGGAGGATTGCATTGTAGCTCACCGAGCAGAGATGAAGAGGAAGGCACCAATGGCAGCACCATCCGCTCAGGCCCAGAGCTTCAGGATTGTTTCTCACAATCAGAGCAGGGGTTTTCAGTAGCAGGCAGGCAGATGGGTGATCAGGCCACCTTAGCAGCAGCAGCCGGTACCAAACCGCTTTCCAACTCCCACTTCAAGGAACAACCAGCCTCAGCAGCAGCAGCAGTTCCGCCAGGGCAATGGGAACAAGTGCTTCACTTGTGGCAATGTGGGCCACTATGCCAAGAATTGTCCCAGGAACCAGCAACGGCAGATGCCAACACCAAATCAAGACAAGGGGAGAAAGCAGAAGGTACAAGTCAGGCAAGGGAAGCTCAACTTCACTACTCTAGAGGAAGTACCTGAGGGAGCTCCCATCATGGCCGGTATCTTTTCAGTTTATAATCAACCCGCTTTAATTCTGTTTGATTCTGGTGCATCTCATAGTTTCATTAGCCAAAAGTTTAGTGCTAAATGTGAACTGCCATTCTCTCACTCAAAAGGGTCATTTATGATAGCCACACCTAGGGGTAAAATTTCAACTAATCAATTAAACCAAAGTGTGCCTATTCAACTGGGAAGCCACATTGTCAAAACCACCCTTCTTGTGTTGGGTTTGGAAAATGTGGATATTATTTTGGGAGCTAATTGGATGACCCTGCACCAAGTAGTGCTTGATGTAGCCAGCCGCATCGTGGAAATCAATTCCCTATTTTGTGGGAACTTCACCTTAATTCTGCCCAGTCAGAGTTCTACTTGGTCATGTGCTTTCTCTATGACGGAGTTACCTCTAAGGAGGATCCCAGTGGTCTGTGAGTATGCAGACATCTTCCCTGATGAATTGCCAGGAATGCCACCAGACCGGGATATTGAATTCGCCATCAAGTTGCAACCAGGAACGACACCAATTTCCAAGAGGCCTTACCGAATGCCACCCGCTGAGTTGGCAGAATTGAAGAAGCAATTGCAGGAGTTGCAGGATAAGGGATTCATTCACCCAAGTACTTCGCCTTGGGGATGTCCAGTCATGTTTGTGAAAAAGAAAGACGAAAGCTTGAGGCTGTGTATAGATTACTGCCCTCTTAATGCGGTGACTATCAAAAACAAGTATCCTTTGCCTCGTATTGATGTTCTTTTTGACCAGTTGGTCGGGGCTAAAGTGTTTTCCAAGATAGACCTTCGCTCCGGCTACCATCAGATCAAGATACGAGCAAGCGATATTTCGAAGACGGCTTTCTCAACCAGATATGGGCTATATGAATTCTTGGTGATGTCTTTTGGGCTGACTAATGCACCAACATATTTCATGTATCTGATGAATTCTATTTTTATGCCGGAATTGTACAAATTCGTAGTGGTTTTCATCGATGATATCTTGGTGTACTCAAAGAATGAAGAAGATGCCGGGCATTTGCATGTAGTGCTTCAACGTCTGAGAGAGCACCACCTTTATGCCAAGTTGTCAAAATGTGATTTTTGGCTAAAGGAAATCAAATTCTTGGGTCACACTATCTCTCAAGCAGGTATAGCCGTTGATCCAGATAAAGTACAAGAGGTGATGAACTGGAAGCCACCAACGACTGTCCGTCAGATTCGGAGCTTTCTGGGATTAGCTGGTTATTACCAAAGATTTATTCTGGATTTCTCTCGAATTGCAAAGCCTATAACTGAGCTGCTGAAGAAAGAAGCCAAGTTTGTTTGGAGTCAGAAGTGCGAAGATGCCTTTCATGCATTAAGGCAGCATCTGACCACAGCACTAGTGTTAGCGCAACCCGACAGCGGCAAGCCTTTTGATGTATATTGTGATGCCTCTGGCACTGGACTAGGTTGTGTCTTGATGCAAGACAACCGAGTCATTGCTTATGCCTCAAGAGCACTCAGACCTCATGAGCAGAATTATCCCACTCATGACCTTGAGTTGGCAGCAGTGGTTCATGCATTAAAAATGTGGAGGCACTATTTAATGGAAACCCACTGCAACATCTTCACTGATCATAAGAGCCTTAAGTATATCTTTACTCAGGCTGATCTCAACATGAGGCAGAGAAGATGGCTAGAGCTGATCAAGGACTATGACCTGGAGGTACATTATCACCCAGGAAAAGCCAATGTGGTAGCAGATGCCTTGAGTCGGAAGTTGCAATGCAATTGTATTCTGATGGATTCTCGTAATAACACCTTGTGTGATGAGTTGAGCAAGATGCAGATTGAAGTGATTCCTTCTGGTGCTTTGTCTCACATTTCTGTTGAGCTAGCTTTGCAAGATCAGATCATCATGGCCTAGCTCAGAGACAAGGGAGTACAGATTATCAAGAAGAATCTCCATCAGAAGGTTGAGAAGTATAAATGTTTCCACCAAGATGAAAAGGGTGTATTATGGTTTAAAGGCAGATTGGTGATTCCTAAAAAAGGATCTCAAGAAGAAAATCTTGGACGAGGCCCATCTCTCCAAATTCTCTATGCATCCGGGAAGCACCAAAATGTACCATGATCTGAAGCCTTTGTATTGGTGGACCAGAATGAAGAGGGAGATAGCCCAATATGTATCGGAATGTGACACCTGTCAGAGGATAAAGGCTAGCCACTTGAAATCAGCTGGAGCCTTGCAACCCCTATCTATACCTTCGTGGAAATGGGATGACATCAGCATGGATTTCATCGTGGGTCTGCCCAACACCTCTCATCATCATGATTCGATTTGGGTTATTGTGGATCGACTAATGAAAGTGGCACATTTTCTCCCTGTGCACACCACTGATAAGGCTCAAAAGTATGCAGAGTTGTACATTGACCGGATCGTGTGTTTGCACGGACTGCCTCGGACCATTATTTCTGATCGAGGAGCCCAATTTGTTGCCAGATTTTGGGAACAACTGCAGGAGTCCTTGGGAACCAAGCTAATTAGAAGTTCAGCTTACCACCCACAGACTGATGGTCAGACTGAAAGGGTAAACCAAATTCTTGAAGGTATGTTGAGAGCTTGTGTAATCGATTGTGGCAAGAACTGGGATAAGCACCTCTCCTTGGCAGAGTTTGCTTATAACAACAGTTATCAATCCAGCCTCAGCATGGCACCTTTTGAAGCCCTCTATGGAAGAAGGTGTAGAACGCCACTCAATTGGTCTCAGCCTGGAGACAGAGAAGTTTTCGGACCTGACTTAGTGACTGAAGCCGAAAGGAAGGTCAAACTAATCAGGAAAAATCTAGAAGCTGCTCAGGCCAGGCAGAAGAGTTACCATGATAAAAGAAGAAAACCTCTCCAGTTCGAGGTGGGAGATTTCGTTTATCTCAAGGTATCACCCACCGAAGGAGTGCAGAGGTTTGGAATCAAAGGCAAGCTAGCCCCTCGCTACATTGGACCTTATGAGATCATAGAAGCTTGTGGACCCGTGGCATATAAACTGAAGTTGCCTCCAAAAATGTCTGCAATCCTCAGTGTGTTCCATGTATCTCAGCTGAAGAAGTGTGTTCGATTGCCGACCGAGATCATAGCAGAGCCAGAATTGGAGATAGAGCCAGATCTATCGTACCAAGAGTACCCTTCCAAGATTCTGGATTGCAAAGAAAGGTAAACTCAGGCTAAATCGATCAAGATGTATAAGGTTCAGTGGAGTAATCACTCAGAGGAAGAGGCTACCTGGGAGACTGAGGAATTCTTGCGATCCAACTTTCCCGATTACCTACCTAAGGGAACTGGTACATAATCACACCCAACCCCTCCTCCTGCTCTTCGAATCTAAATTTCAGAAATATAATCTTAAATCAGAATGAAATAATTATGAAACAAAATTTAAAAAGGACTTCCTTCTGAAGTTGCAAAGAGAATGACATTCGAAGAGCAGTTTGCCCTAATAATAATAAGCAACCACTTCACGTAAGTCTCACCCTTCGCTTCACTCCGGGAGGACTCTGACCCGAATCTCGGGACGAGATTCCTTTAAGGGGGGAAGGCTATGACACCCTAGTGTCACCTAGGGTTTCTCCCAAGTGCTAACCCAAGAACCATCATTTTATGTGAACCAAATTAAGCATGAGCATCAAATTGACTTAAGAATAAAGGATCCACTAAGTTTATACTTAAAAGCATCATGTTCAAAACAAATTAGTTTTTCAAAAGGGCAAAATGTTGAAACCCTAATAACAACCCTAATTGAGCTCTAAAAGCAAAATTTAAGAGAAAAGGCAAAAGAGTATGAAAAATGTAGAATCATGGCTTGGGCCAAATATAAACATTGAAGTATATTTAATAAGCAACAATAAAGATTGAGGAAGCTTGGCCAAAATAATTTAAATAAAACCCCAAGCAGGCTTCTCAAGTGGGGACTCAATAGGGAATTCTGAATTTCAGAATTCTGAATTTCAGACCTTGAGCCAAAGATCAAGCGTGTTCACCTTGATCCCTAGCTCAAATCCTAATCACCCCATTGACAAAAACGTGTCTCACTAACCCCTCTATCACATGCCAGAAGATGTTATTGGGACGCGAGCCCTAGACACGACAAAACCTTGGATTTGCCTCGGGTTTGAGCAGAGAGATAGACCGGATTTCCGGGCTCCAAATCTCTGAAACCAGTAGGCAAACTCCTATGACCCCCACACAAGATCGGTAGCTTGTAGGGAGGAGAAGAGGTTTTGTGCACTGACCAAGGCTAGAGCAGGCTCGGATGAGTGACCACACGCGCCAGGACTTGGGCAGAACGAACGGGCACACGTGTTCGACCCTGGTCGGCACGCCGGCGCTCGCCCAACCCGCGCGCGCACTCGCGCCAGCGTTCAGTCATGTCCGCCGCGCGCCCTTGCCCTCGGCCGTGCTCGCCCGCGCCTATAAAGCCTTCGTCGGCCAGACGCCCCTCTTTAGCTCCAGCGAGCTCTTTTCCGCCCGCCATTGCCGCCAGAGCCTCGGCTACCGTGGCCAGTCCACTTCAGTCACTTCCAAGCCGCGCCAGCCGCTCGGTTAGCTTCGCCATTAGCTTGTGAATCTTTCCCAGCCCTCGGACCCGGCAGAACTTCACCGGAAGGCCAAGATCGCCCTCACCGGACTTCGGCCGCCCGCCTGCGCGCGTAGACCGAGCAATCCGGTGAGCCGTTCTTCAATTCCTCGCGCACACCCCTTCCTTGATCCCTGGTGAAGCTCTCTGACCCATTTGATTGGTCAATTGTGCCCTGGATAGGCCGGACTCCTCGCCGCCGACGAGCTCCCCCGCCTGCGCACGTGCACCGGACGACTCCAACCATCCCCGACGGCGACCCGCATATCGCCGTGACCCTCAGTACCTCCCCTACACCCTCGGCCACCTCACCGGAGCAGTCTCGCCGCTGGTAAGCCCCTCCGCCCTTTCTTCTGCCGCGAGTATTGTTTAAATTGGGGGAAGGACCTCGGGCTAGGATTAGGAGAATCCAGGGGGTTTTCTGAACTGTCAGCGACACATTTGAATAGTAGCCCAAGGACTAGTCTGTGAGGAAAATTAAAAACACCCGCCAGGGACCCCGTTGCAAAGTAGTTTTCTATTTAATCATTTCTGTTTAAATCTTTTTAATGAACAGAGAACTTAGAAAATTCATAACTTGAAGAATACTTAACCAAAAATTGTCAAACCAATTTTGCTGGATTGTAAATATTATGGACTACCAATTAAAAATGCTAAACCCCATGCTTTCTGTTCTAAATTTTAGAGTTTAGAATTAAATACAGAAACTGACCAAACCTTGTTTAATTAAGGAAAATTAGTTGTGCTTCTGTGCTGAACTTAAGAAAATTTGTAGATGTTCAAACCCCATTTAAACACTGTTTAAAAATTTAGTGGAGATATCTATTAAAAGCCATTTTTGCCCAAAACTTAGGAAAATCAAAAAGACCTTAGAAATTAGTGACCAGTGTATGAAATTATTTTTCCTAGTCTACTTAAGTAACAGAGAACCTAGGAAAAATAGAAAGACCTCTAGTCCAGAACAGATTCAAAGTGAAATGTTTTATTTAGCATTATTCCAACTAGAAAATAATTATTAGAATTATAAAACTAGACCCAAAGTTATTAATAAAAATTCAGTGAACTTGTGATCGCTAAAACCCCACTGCAAAAATAATGAACACCCCAGCTCATCATTTTAAGTAGGGTAAACAAATAAAACTTGATGATTAGTCATATTTTGAATAAATCATTAGTAACCCAAAATAATGCAATAATGGGCAAATAAAATTTTACTAGGTCACTAATGAAATAGGCCACCAGTGAAAAATACAAACCCATTGGAAAGATGCAAAATAATACCTATTGCCAATATTTTATGAAAAAGGCCATCTAATCCAAATAATTTCTACCACCCCTTCCTTTAAGAAAAAAGATGCCAAACTTCAGAATGAATGCTCTTGCGCAAAATAGAAGCTAGGAAAAATCAGAAATCTGTTGTTTGACATTTTTCAAATATAGTGGTAGTAGAAAGCACCCCTTTGGCTAGAAACTTGGGAAAAACATAATAAGATAACTGTTAAGTATTAATGACTATAAAATTTTGCCAAGTCATGTTATAACATCTAAATACCAGCAAAAATAAGTATTAGAAAATTTCCCACTATTAAATGGTAATTGTAGTTCAAATCACCCCTTCTGCCCTAAAATTTGGTAATTTTGTCCAGAAGAAACTATTCACTTTTTGAACCCCAAATTTTGAGATATAGAATTATACACCAGTAATAAGCCACTGTAATTTTTACAGATTTTTTGGAAATTTATTATGACAACTTGTAGTTGAAACCCACTCCAAAAACATAAAGAGAATAAAGGGAAAGAAAGGAAAGATAAACCTCGCCCTAATAAGTCCAACTTAAAATCTTGACAATTCTCACTAAAACTTTAAAAAGAATTCAGTGGAACACCAAAATGAACTTACCACTTAGATTAACTGAGTATGATCTAAAATACTAAGTATACCACCAAAAATCTTTAGTAGCAAGATTAAACTCTATCTGATTTAAGTGGATCATTCACCACCAAAGTTTAATTGCTAAAGCACATATCATATCATGCAAGTATCTTACTCATGGCATTCATTAGATTTTAATCTCGCTGACGGAGAGTATGTGCTCATCCCCGAGCAAGGAACTGTCCAAGAGGAGGACCAGGAGCCAGCTCCCGAGGCTGCTATCGAGGATCTCCCCGCAGCCCCAGCTATTGAAGGCAAGCCCCAGTTTTATGCATAACTGTATTATTATATGCTACTTTACTACACTTTATGCTTGTAGGATTGTAATGTGCACTTAAGTGTAGGAGTTGCTTGAAACCTCTAGTTGAATGAACTTAGGATTCCTTTTTGAGATGGATACTAGTATGCTAGGTCGAGTAGCTGCTATGCTAATCAGGATCTCGGTAGAAGTCGAGTGATTTTTCTAGCACTCGCGCGAGGTCAGGAATTGATTGTATTCATCTTGATAACAGGATCTATGTTAGTCTATGGACTTGGATCCAGGGAGGATTCCTTGTCCATGAGACGGGAAAAAGGAATTAAGGATTAATGTGTGGATACCTAAGTCAAGCTTTTGAATGTACTAAGCACATATCGGAAAATATGGTAACCGGTAAACCTAGTACCTGAGTGAAGCCGGGCATGTACTTTATCCCTCATGCGACCTGAGACTAGGTCTCCCATGCTAGCTATGGTGGTTACAAGTGCGGTCACTGAACAGCGGCGACCGGGGTCAGTGGACCATTGTATGCCAAGGCGGTGAGGCCTGGACGCGAACGGGGAATCGATGGGGACGGTTGATGTGTGTGGGGACGGAGTGCCTCGCCACGCCGTGTGTTTAGGTTTACCTTGCAAGGATAAAACTCGATTCGAATCGTCTGCTTCTCGCAGCTAATGAGACTGCTTGACCCCTTGTACTACATTGAGTAAGAAGTGAAATGAGGTTACATGAGACAATTTGTTGATTGAACTAAATGCTTGTTACCATGTATGCTTAGAAGGAGCAAACTTAGCTAAAATAATGATACTAGAATTTGAAAGGCTAAGAATTGATTTTAGAAACAGCTAGTGCTTTTTGGTAAACCAAACCCCTCAGCCAAACAGCTGCATGGTCTAGAGGTAGAGGAGTAGATTCCTCACACCGGGTAAGTCTAGCTGAGTATTAGTATACTCAGCCTTGCTTGTGGCATAATTTTGCACGTACGCTGCAGGATATGGTTGATGGTGTGACTTGGCCTACCACCCTGCCACCGGGTTGGACGGTCGAGTGGGATGTTGCTCCGGCAGGAGAGGAGCACGAGGAGTAGTGGGCTAGGCCTTGCCCATTCCCTCGCTATCGACGACATCGATTATCCGCTGCATCTTATTTTATGAACTCTTATCCGCCAATTGAAAAACTCTGATCTATGTAATAATTCAGTACTTAATTTGAGGTTTCCTGTTTTATTGTATTTCTTCTGTGACTCACCTTCGAGTGAGATTATGGAATTTGATCCTAGATTAAGTGGCTCCATCAGACTAGATCTGAGGGACTGACGGGTTATTCCGATTTAAGTGTGTTACAGCCCTTCAGGCTTGACTTAGGCACTTAAGCTGGAATAATTCGGATGGTTCCGCCACAATTCGTGTGGGTCGCGCGTTGTTCGTGCACGCCGTTCGTGTGTGTCGCGCGCCTAGCCGCGCGCCGTTCACGCGTCATCCGCGTGCGAGATTAAATCATTCGCACGTAATCGCTCAGGTCAGTTAATTAATTATTTGTTCAATTGTTCACTATTAAAACAATAAGTTAGCCAAAACTGAGTAGTAGATATTATTTATATTTGAGAAACATCGAATTAAATATTCTAATTAATATGTGCTTAGTGTAAACACGCTAACCCCTCAACCGTAGTTTCGACTATCACGGTTATTTTCCTCGCGTAACTGTAGAGGCGCTCTCTATTTTATATTGCTTGCTTTGATAATATTTTATCTTGTATGGTGTAATGTTCTTATGCAAGTATATGTTTGCTTGTGCCTGTTTGTATTCGTTGCGTGTTGCGAATAGACTGCGATTCATTTCCGAGCTTCGAGGAATCGAGGATCAAGCTTCGACGACCATGTGATCAAGTTCTTCGAGTTCTACGAGATCGAAGACCCTGAGCATCTGTTTGGTGAAGGCAAGTGTCCCTTGACCTATCTTTGTCCTATACATTCTTAATTCACCTCCCGCATTTACATAGTTATACCTAAGGATTGACTAGCTTTTGTTATCCATGTCCTTGTTTACCTATTGGGGTTGGATTGTTATTGTTTAGCTTTATGCTATTGCTCAACTCTAATCAATGAACATGATGAGATTTATCAATGATACGTTGTTTCCCTTCTTTATTAAGATCTTATACTTATGTCATTCAAGGGGGCTCGAGCGGTTTCTCGAGTGCCTCTCCGTAAGGACCTGTTCATTGGATGACCGCCCGGGAAAGCAGTGCAACCATGAGGGTGGAATGGGATGCCCTTAGCTGAATAATTAGAGGAACCGGGGTGTAGTTCGCTTAGCCGTCGTGCCGTTAATGGGGCTCGATGTATGCGGCTCGCTCTGCCAAGTTCGGTTCGCCCCTTGGGGAGGAGTGCGGTGCATTTAGGAAACCTAACGGGCGGCTACAGCCCCGGGGAATCTTTGTAAAGGCTACATAGTGAGACCCTGTCTATTCACCTTGGTAGTGTTTAAGGGTTTGATCGGCCCGAGGCAAGAGGGAATCACGGCTTGTGGGTAAAGTGTGCAACCTCTGCAGAGTGTTATGAAAATGATATATCAGCCATGCTCGCGGTTATGAGCGGCCAAGGGAGCTCCATTGATTAGATACTTCGATCAGAGATGGTTGGTTTACAGATAATGATGAGGATGGTTATGATCATGCTTATGGTAATGGTAAGTGGTATTCTTTCCATTTGGAAAGGGTATTTTGGGTGAAGAACTTGGGTTAATGCTAAAACCTGGCTTTCTACTAGTAATAATAACCTGACCAACTAAAAGCAACTGCTTGACTTAACCCCACATAAAGCTAGTCCACTTCAGCCAAACGAGATATTTGCTGAGTACGTTGATGTGTACTCACCCTTGCTTTCACAAAACACCAGGTTGCCTTTGGTGCAACCTATGCTCAGGTAAAGAAGAAGGCATCGAGGCGGATCTCCAGGAGTTCTAGGACTTCGACAAGTTCGAGGATTAGGCTAGCGACCTCCCCGAGTCAGTTGTCTGTGGTGGGTTTATTTACGTTGGCTACGTTTCGATTCTGTATACTTTGATTTATATTATGTAAATGACTCTAGTCTGTAATATTATTGCTTACTCTTTATTGTAATTCGAAGCATTGTGCTATGATGAGTCATTTATGTAATCGTTGTGTACGTGAATTACTGATCCTGGCACGTACATGGTTCGCATTCGGTTTACCTTCAAAACCGGGTGTGACATAAGTGGTATCAAAGTCGTGCTGACTGTAGGACCGCTGACCTAGAGTAGCATTGGTCGTTTTAAGGACTTATTGATTATTACTTCATCTCATCCTTGATTCTGCTTCAAAATATTAGTCACCTCGACTAATTCTATGTTGTGCTCCTATATGCCCCCTTGCCAAAAAGTATTTTATTCTAGTATGGTCTATACTTATCTCAATTTATTAGATCTGATCTCATCTTGTGCTTGCGACATCTTTGTAGATGCCCACTGACCATAGCCTTTAGTCTTTTGGGACTCTTTCCTCGTCCATTATTAAATTGCTACCATTTGACCATCTCTATTCCATTTTGTTATTGACATGCTCTTATCCTTGCAATTTTAATACCCTTATCCCTTAATCTAAAGTACTTACCCTTGTACCTCTATTGCCTATTTAAACAATTCAGTTTATGTGTCCATGACCTTCTTGTCTTCTGAGATCATTTCTTATTCTGTTGTTAAGTCGCTATCTTTTTGGCAATTTGTACTCTCTTGGTCTTGGTATGCTCATACCATTGGAATCTTGCATACCCTTATTTTTATATATGCTTACCTTTATATCCCAATATCTGTTTGAGACATTTCAGTTTACATGCCCTTGACCACCCTTGTTTCTCGATGAACCGTGAGCGGTCATTTTATTTCACACATTCCTGCTAATCTCGTTGTTCCTTATAACATCCCTCGGTAATGAACTTCTTTACTTCAACCATTCTGTTGCAACCTTACATATCTTACCTTCGATTGTTTTCTCCACTTTGCCACTACGCGAGTCTTGCCTTAACTCTATCATTTGTCATGACTTTTGTTATTATCACCTTCACCTTAGACACCTCTATATCTTACTTGAGGTTTATCTTATACCGGCATTTAAAATCTTCTCCCTTTCCATCTCAATTTCAGCATCGTACTTTACCTACTTTTCCCTTGGTCGTATCCTCTTCTTTGTCACCTGCGAGTTTTTAGCTCTATCCTTTGTTGTGTTTCTGTTTGTTATTTCCTTTACCCTTCTCATCACTCTATCCTGCCTTGTGATTACATTACGTCTGTTATCTAAAATCTTCAGTCTTCTATCTCAATTTGAGAGTGGTGTTTTACTTATCTCACCCTTTGCAATATCCTCTTCTTCACCGCGTGTAAGCCTTGATGTAACTCCATTTTTTTATTGTACTTATACCACTGGCTCTTCTGTGCCTTCATCTTTTCTCTTATGCCCTTGTCTATTATCGCCTTTGACCCTTGCGATATTTATGTCTTTTACCTAACTGCTTACCTTGAACTTATCCTTTAAAAGTCTCCCCTTTCTTTCAACCCAGTTTGAGAATTGTAAGTTACCTAACTCTCCCTTGATTTCTTTTCACTCCTTGTCGCATTAAAAGTTTTGTCTTAATTCCATCATTTGCTGTGTTTTTATTTGCTATCACCATCACCTAGTCTTGATTCCTGCTCTTTAAAAATCTCTTCCCTTCCACCTCAATTTGAGAGTGGCAATTTACCTATCTGGCCCTTGGATGCACCTTCTTTTCCATTTGCAGGTCCTATCTTAACTCCATCCTTTATGGTACTTATATCTGTTGTTCTTATGCTCATTTACCTTCTCTCCTATACCCCTGTCCGTTATCACCTTTTGTCAGGTACCGTAATTAGGGGTACCCCAATACTCCTTAACATGGCTGGAAAACATCTTCAGAATAAACTGTAAGGACTGACAGGCATGGTTCAAGTCAAGGCCTCGTCTACCAAGGGACGCGATCTCGCCTCGTCCGAGCCCGGCCTCGGGCGGGAATAGTAGTCCCGGACAGATTCACGCCTCGCCCGAGGGCCTCCTCAGGCAGTGGGCGCACCCTCGGCTCGCCCGAAGCCAAGCTCGGGCAAACTTTGTCGTGTAGCGACCTCGGCCAAATCGCCTTACCAACCGACCGTATCGCATGCGCATTTAATGCGGGGATTGCCTGACACCTTATCCTGACACGCGCGCCTCAGTCGGCAAGGTCGAAGTGACCGCAGTCACTTCGCCCCTTTACTGATCGTTCTGACAGGAAAACAACGCTATTCACCCCATTCCAACTATTGTGCCAACCACCAGGGTAAAACTGACAACAGTAAGCCACGACCTCCCCCGGGTTCAGCCTCGGGCGCAACAGGGAGCTCCGCCTCGCACGACCCCAGGCCTCGGCCTCAGCCTCGACCCTGAAAGAAGGTCTCTGCCTCGCCCGACCATGGGCCTCGGCCTCAGCCTCGCCCTCGGGAGGAGTCACAACATCGCCCGACCTCAGCCTCGGCCCCAGGAGAAGTCTCCGCCTCGGGCTCGGACCGACCATGCCACAGGGGATACATCATTACCCTACCCCTAGCTAGCTACCTTAGGCTACGAAGGAACAAGACCGGTGTCCTATCTAGATTACTCCGATAACAGGTAATGATGGTTCCCCGCGTGCGTCCATGACGTTGTTTGTTCTCAACTCTCTACGAAAGCAAAGAAACGTCAGCAGGACCCCGGGCCGCACCGTCAGCTACGCTTCTACAGGGCTCAAGCACTTCTTCGACGACCACGTTAGCACATATACAGGGCTCAGGCACTTCTCCGCCGGCCACGTTAGCACATAGCTACACCCCCATTGTACAGCTGGGCCATCTCCTTGTATCTATAAAAGGGGATGTCCAGGGCCTTCCTAGAGGAGGCAAGGCGAGCAGGGAAAAAGGCAAGCAGAGGCAGGCAGAGTGGGAGAAACGCAGAGGAGGCTAACTCAGACAGCTCACCTCAGGGCTAGACCCTCTCTCCCGCGACGCTTGTAACCCCTACTACGAGCACCCCGGTGCAAGATAATACAAGCCTCATCCCCCCTCTTGTGTTCCATCTTGCATCAACCCATCTGGGCAGGGACACGCAGCGACAAATTCACTGGTCGGTTAAGGGTCCTCGTGGGTTCGAAACACTGACAGTTGGCGCGCCAGGTAGGGGACTGCTGCGTGTTGACAAATACCTTCCCGTTAAGTTCCAGATGGACAATCTTCGGCAGCCTCTTCAGCCCGGGCCGGTGCTCCGCTTTGGGAGTCTCGAGTTCATGTCCCGCGATGGCAGCTACGACATGGTACTCCTCCCCTCGCAGCACGACAACAACGACGGTCGTCGGCCCGCCCGGCGGCGGCGAACTCGACGACGACTTCCCCCATGGAGGAAGAGGAACACCCGGGTTTGCCCCGCCACCCTCCTCGCCGGAGGAGGAGGAGACGGGGCAATCGTGGCCGGGCAGGAGGCGGCACCTCGTCGGCTGTCAGACCAGAGCGAGTCGACGACGCCGGCACCCCTGCGGGGGACATGTCGGGTGTTGTCCTCACACCTGAGACAACGACAGGTGTCACTTCCTAGCAACGTGCCAACCCCAAGCGGACTGATGACGCCAGCACCCTCGTGAAGGACTTGTTGGGCGTTAGCCTCGTACCTGAGATAACGGTGCATTCTGTCCCCGATGCGACTTCACCACCGTCCATCAACCAGGAGGTAACATCAGTTTTCCACCCTGTTCCCTTTAGATTCAGCTTCGATCCACCAAGTGACCCCGCTTCGGTGAGCGCTTTCGCGAGGGCATATCCTGACCTTCCAGGGTACCATATATGGTCAACTTGGGACCGACTGACGGTTGTCTCAACCTCCGGACCCGCGGGTTCTGAGGAAGAGGACGACCCCGACTTCAGTTGGGATTTCTCCGAACTCAGTGATCCCAGTGCCATGTGAGACTTCATGTCCGCATGTGACTACTGCCTCTTCGGCTGCTCCGACGATGACCACAACCTTGACGACGAGGGTTATGGCCCAAGTCGTGAGTGTTTCCACATCGATCAGGGGGATCACGACGAAGACAACCACCTCGGCATGCCGGAAGATGACGTCGCCCCTGTGCCTGCGTCTCGCGTTGAGATCCTGCGGGATCTAGCCGTGGTCCAAGTCCCTGCGGGGGGTCAGGACACACAGCTCGAGCAACTCCACGAGATGCAAGCCAAGCTCGACGAAGAAACAGGGTGACTTGTGCAGCTCTGACAAAACATCGAGCAGGAGTGGGCAGGCCGAGCACTCGCTGGAGGAGCGCGTCATCGGGCCCGGGACGTCCAGCGTCGTATCGTTGACGATGCCAGGATAGGGCTGCCCCCGGCCTTCAGCGGGGCCGGCTAGAACCTAGCTACAGCGGCGATGCTACTTCGAACAATGCCGGAGCCATCCACCACCGAGGGGCGACGTATCCAGGGTGAACTCAAGGGTCTCCTGGAAGATGCCGCAGTCTGACGAGCCGAAAGCTCTACCTCCAGAAGGCGAGGGTGCCCCTCGGAGCATCGCGCAACGTCCTCCCGACGCATGCGGGAGGCCTCGGTACACACCGAGCGCACACGGGACGGGACGCCTGCTGCCCTGGACAGCCTCGACAGCGAACAACACCACCGCGACCGTCGAGCCCGCCTCGAGGAAAGGGTGCGCTGAGGCTACCACCCCAGGTGCGGAGGACGCTACGACAGTAAGGAGGATCGGAGCCCCTCGCCCGAACCACCGGGTCCACGAGTCTTCAGCCGGGCCATACGACGGGCGCCATTCCTGGCCTGGTTCCGAGCCCCGACTACCATCACCAAGTACTCAGGGGAGACAAGGCCAGAGTTGTGGCTTGCGGATTACCGGCTGGCATGCCAGTTGGGAGGGACGGACGACGACAACCTCATCATCCACAACCTCCCCCTTTTCCTCTCCGACGTTGCCCGTGCCTGGCTGGAGCATCTGCCTCCTGCGCAGATCTCTGACTAGGACGACCTAGTCAAGGCTTTCGCTGGAAATTTCCAAGGTACGTATGTGCGCCCTGGGAACTCATGGGATCTCCAAAGCTGCCGCCAGCAGCCAGGGGAATCCCTGCGAGAGTACATCCGGCGGTTTTCAAAGCAGCGCACCGAGTTGCCCAACATCACCGACTCGGACGTCATCGGGGCATTCCTCGCTGGCACCACTTGCCGGGCCTTAGTGAGCAAACTGGGACGCAAGACTCCCACCAAGGTGAGCGAATTGATGGACATAGCCACCAAGTTCGCCTCTGGTCAGGAGGCGGTCGAAGCCATCTTCCGGAAGGACAAGCAGCCTCAGGGAAGACAGAAGGAAGATGCCCCCGAGGCGTTCGCCCCACGTGGCACGAAGAAGAAGACCAGGAAGAAGGCGCAACCAAAATGCGACGCCGTTGACGCGGATCTCGTCGCTGTTGCCGAGCACAGGAACCCTCGGAAGCCTCCCGGAGGGGCCAACATGTTCGGCAAGATGCTCAAGGAGTCGTGCCCCTATCACAGGGGACCCATCAAGCACACCCTTGAAGAATGTGACATGCTCCGGCATTACTTCAACAAGGCTGGACCCCCGGCAGAAGGTGGAAAGGATCAAGGCAACAACAAGAAGGGGGCGACAAGGAAGAGGAGTTCCCGGAGGTCCACAACTGTTTTATGATCTACGACGGGCAGGTGGTGAATGCTTCGGCTCGACACCGCAAACAGGAGCGCTGGGAGGTCTGCTCGGTGAAAGTAGCAGCGCCGGTCTACCTAGACTGGTCCCACAAGCCCATCACCTTCGATCAAGGCGACCACCCCGACTGCGAACCGAGCCCAGGAAGGTACCTGCTCGTCGTCGACCCTGTCATCGGCAACGCTAGGCTCTCCAAGGTCTTCATGGATGGAGGCAGGAGCCTCAACATCATCTACCCCTTTTATAGCTCTTGGGGATCGATCTGTCCACAATCCGGGCCGGTGCGGTGCCCTTTCACGGGATCGTCCCCGGTAAGCGCGTCCTGCCCCTTGGGCAACTCGATTTGCCCGTCTGCTTCGGAACTCCCTCCAACTTCCGAAAGGAAACCCTCATGTTCGAGGTGGTCGAGTTCCGAGGGACCTATCACGCGGTGCTGGGAAGACCGTGCTACGCCAAGTTCATGGTACCTGAAGCTCAAGATGCAAGGCCCCAACTACACGTACCTGAAGCTCAAGATGCCAGGCCCCAAGGGAATCATCACCGTCGGATCCACGTACCACCATGCTTACGAGTGCGACATGGAATGCGTGTGGTACGTCGAGGCCATCGCCGAGTCTGAGGCCCTCATCGCCGACCTGGATTGCCTCTCCAAAGAGGCGCCTGATGCGAAGCGCCACGCCGGCAACTTCGAACCAGCCGAGGTGGTTAAGTCCGTCCCTCTCGACCCCAGCAATGATGCCGGCAAGAAAGTCAGGATCGGCTCCGAGCTCGACCCCAAATAGGAAGCAGTGCTCGTCGACTTTCTCCGCACAAACGCCGAAATTTTTTGTGTGGAGTCCCTCGGACATGCCCGGCATACCGAGGGAAGTCGCCGAGCACTCGCTGGACATCCGAGCCGGTGCCCGACCCATGAAGCAGCACCTGCGCCATTTTGATGAAGAAAAGCGCAGGGCCATAGGCGAGGAGGTCCACAAGCTAATGGCTGCAGGGTTCATCAAAGAGGTATTCCATCCAGAATGGTTAGCTAACCCTGTGCTTGTAAAGAAAAAAGGTGGGAAATGGAGGATGTGCGTAGACTACACTGGATTAAATAAAGCATGTCCGAAGGTACCCTACCCTCTGCCTTGCATCGATCAAATTGTGGACTCCACTGCTGGGTGCAAAACCCTGTCATTCCTCGACGCCTATTCAGGCTATCACCAAATCAAGATGAAAGAGTCCGACCAGCTCGCGACTTCTTTTATCACACCTTTTGGCATGCATTGTTATACAACTATGCCATTTGGCTTGAGGAATGCAGGTGCAACATACCAAAGGTGCATGAACCACGTGTTCGGAGAGCACATCGGTAGAACGGTCGAGGCTTACGTCGATGACATCGTTGTCAAGACAAGGAAAGCCTCCAACCTCCTCTCTGACCTTGAGATAACATTCAGGTGTCTAAGAGCAAAGGGCGTAAAACTCAATCCCGAGAAGTGTGTCTTCGGAGTCCCCCGAGGCATGCTCCTAGGGTTCATCGTCTTTGAACGAGGCATCGAGGCCAACCCAGAGAAAATCGCGGCCATCACCAACATGGGACCCATCAAAGATTTAAAAGGAGTATAGAGGGTCATGGGATGCCTTGCGGCTCTGAGCCGCTTCATCTCGCGCCTTGGCGAGAAAGGATTGCCCTTGTAACGCCTCTTGAGGAAGGCCAAGCGCTTCACTTGGACTCCCGAGGCCGAAGAAGCCCTCGGAAACTTTAAAGCACTCCTTACTAATGCGCCCATCTTGGTGCCCCCCGCTGCGGGAGAAGCCCTCTTGATTTATGTAGCCGCAACCACTCAGGTGGTCAGCGCCGCGATCGTAGTCGAGAGACAAGAAGAGGGGCATGCACTGCTCATCTAGAGACCGGTCTACTTCATTAGCGAGGTGCTATCCGAGACCAAGATCCGCTACCCACAAATCCAGAAGCTATTGTACGCAGTAATTCTGACACGACGAAAGTTGCGACACTACTTCGAGTCTCATCCGGTGACTGTGGTGTCATCCTTCCCCCTGGGAGAGATCATCCAGTGCCGAGAGGCCTCGGGTAGGATAGTAAAATGGGCAGTGGAACTCATGGGCGAAACACTTTCATTCGCTCCTCAGAAGGCCATAAAATCTCAAGTCTTGGCAGACTTCCTGGCTGAATGGGTCGACACCCAATTGCCGATAGCTCCAATCCAGGCCGAACTTTGGACCATGTACTTCGATGGGTCGCTTATGAAATCCGGAGCGGGTGCTGGCTTGCTCTTCATTTCACCCCTCGGGAAACATGTGCGCTACGTGATACGCCTCCATTTTCCGGCGTCAAACAACGTGGTCGAGTACGAGGCTTTGGTTAAAGGGTTGCGCATCGCCGTCGAGCTAGGGGTTCGGCGCCTCGACGCTCGTGGTGACTCGCAGCTCGTTATTGACCAAGTCATGAAGAACTCCCACTGTCGTGATCAAAAAATGGAGGCCTATTGCGACGAAGTTCGGCGCTTGGAGGATAAGTTCTACGGGTTGGAACTCAACCATGTCGCTCGACGGTACAACGAGACTGTGGATGAGCTGGCTAAAATAGCCTCGGGACGGACGACGGTTCCCCCGAACGTCTTTTCCAGGGACATATATCAACCATCCGTCAAACTCGACGACGCGCCCGAACCCGAGGTGACCTCGGCCCAGCCTAAGGTACCCTCGGCCACCGAGGGTGAGGCCCTATGCGTTGAGGGAGAGCAGAATGGGGTTACGCCAAGCCTGAACTGGCAGACCCCGTACCTAGAATATCTCCTCCAAGGAGAGCTGCCCCTCGACAAGGCCGAGGCTCGGTGACTGGCTCGGCGCGCCAAGTCGTTCGTTTTACTGGGTGATGAAAAAGAGTTGTACCACCGCAGCCCCTCGGGCATTCTCCAACGATGCATATCTGTCGCCCAAGGGCAAGAGCTGTTACAAGAAATACACTCGGGGGCTTACGGTCACCATGCAGCACCTTGGGCCCTCGTGGGAAACGCTTTCTGACAAGGTTTCTACTGGCCGACGCCACTAGGATTGTACGCTCCTGCCGAGGATGCCAATTCTACGCGAGACAGATGCACCTGCCCTCTCAGACCCTGTAGACAATACCTATCACTTGGTCGTTTGCCGTATGGGGTCTGGACCTCGTCGGCCCTTTGCAGAAGGCACCCAGGGGCTTCACGCACCTGCTGGTCGCCATCGACAAATTCTCCAAGTGGATCGAGGTCCGACCCTTAACCAGCATCGGGTCCGAGCAGGCGGTGGTGTTCTATACAAATATTATCCATCGCTTTGGGGTCCCAAACTCCATAATCACCGAGAATGGCACGCAGTTCACTGGGAAAAAGTTCCTGGACTTCGGCGAAGACCACCACATCCGTGTTGACTGGGCCGCCGTAGCTCACCCAATGACAAATGGGCAGGTGGAGCGCGCCAATGGCATGATTTTGCAGGGACTAAAACTGAGGATCTACAACGACCTCAACAAGTTCGGCAAGCGGTGGATAAAAGAGCTACCCTCGGTGGTTTGGAGTCTGAGGACGACGCCGTGCCGGGCCACGGGCTTCTCGCCGTTTTTCCTAGTCTATGGGGCCGAGGCCATCTTACCCATAGACTTGGAATACAGTTCCCCAAGGACAAAGGCATACGACGACCAAAACAACCAGACCAGCCGAGAAGATTCATTGGACCAGCTGGAAGAGGCTCGGGACGTAGCCTTACTACACTCGGCGCGGTACCAGCATTCTCTGTGACGCTACCACGCCCGAAGGGTTCGGCCCTGAGGCTTCCAAGTAGGAGACTTGGTACTTCGGCTGTGACAAGACGCCCGAGGGCGCCACAAGCTTACTCCTCCCTAGGAAGGTTCGTTCATCATCACCAGCATTTTGAAGCCTGGAACATACAAGCTGGCCAACGATCGAGGCGAAGTCTACAGCAACGCTTGGAACATCCAACAGCTACATCGCTTCTATCCTTAAAATGTTTCAAGTCGTTCATGTATCTTGCTTTCTTTACATGCATAAATAAAGTCTAACCATCAAGGAAGGATCAGCCTTGCCTCGGCAAAGCCCGACCCTCCCTCGGGGGCTAGAAGGGGGGAAACCCCTCTGTGTCAAAATTTTCCTCAGAAAAGTTTTCTACCAAAACGACTTTCGTGCTTTTCGACTATATCAATAACGGAATCCTAAAAACGACGAGAGGAACACTTAAACAGCAAGGCCGACCGAGCCGAGGGACTCCTACGCCTCCGGGATACGGATACCTCACTCATCACCTTCCGCGAAAAGTAACTCACGATCGGACAAGTGATTCTGCTACCGACGAACAAGTCCTAAAGCACGAAACAAGAGGAAAGAAAACGCAGCTTTATAATCCGACAATAAAAATGTTTAGGCCTCAGCGGCCGCAAAAAAACATACGCATACTTAAAACAAACTGTTCCTGCAGGCTCAGACATCGGCAGGGGGAGGAGCAGCACCCTCGGCGTCGTTTCCACCCTCGGCAGAATCTGGTCCGGCCTCAGACGGCGACACGAGCGGAAGGATCTCCACCTCAAAGGAGGAAGCCAGCACCGTGCTTGGGCCCTCGGCAACCGCATCAAGCCTCTGGACCTCGGCTAAGGCGGCCTCCTCTTCGTCGGGTAAGCAGTACCCCTCGCTGACCCGCTCCAGATCCACGTCGTAGTGGGAAGCGAGCACGGCGAAGGCCCGCCTAACGCCGTGGTGCAGCGCCTAGCGGAGTCTGCTGCGCACATGGCTGCCCAAGGCCCGCAGGTGACTCTAGGAGGAACTACCCGAGGGGACGTCATCGAGGCCAAAGGCCCGGTAGAAAGCCGAGATGGCCTCGGACATGGCCACGTGGTCGGCCTCCTTCTGCTCAGCCGCCTAGGCAAGCGCCTTGCAGTTCTTGACGGACTCGTAAAGAGCCGTCTCGAACCCTGCAGACAGCCGAACAAAATTCTTCAGACACAAGAAGAAGAATGGAGACAAAAACAAAGTCACAAAGCGGGCAAAACATACCTTCGGCTCGGGCATGCTACTGCGAGGCCACGGCTTGGGCAGACTGGGCAGACCCGACGGCCACGGCCAGGCCCTCCGCAAGGGTCCTGGCCCGAGCGGATGCCTCGGCTAGCCGCTCCGTAGCCTCAGCCAGATGACCCCTAAGGGCCTCAGCCCGGCTCACAGCCTCGGCAGCTTGGCTCCGAGATTGGTCCCGCTCGCCGATGACCTGGCCAAGCTCCAGCTGCCGCTGCTGCATCTCCTCAGCCTGGGAAGCCACCTGCTCCCGGGCCGACGAAGCCTCCGTCCACGCCAACGCCACCTCTGCCCGCGCCACCGCTGACTCTGACTTTAGCTCATCACAGAGCAGCCGAAGGTCCGCCACCTCGGCGCTTCGTTGGGCGAGGCGCTCATTGGCCTCGGTAAGCGCGGCCCGTTGGGACCGCAGCGAATCCCATACGTTGCTCTCGCGGCGGATGAACAGCGACTTGGCCGTGCTCACGTCCGCAAGTTCTTGAGGAAGGAAAAAGGATATTACAAAGAATGCCCTGGTCACGCAAGGTGTACGTCTAAATCCTTACCTGGAAGACCCTAGGAACGTCCCTGGAAAGGATCTCCATGGTCGACCGAAGCGACCTCATCGCCGCCTCGGTATACTCAGGAAAATTATCCCGAGACTTCTCCTCCATCTCATCGTTGAGGGAGAGGAGGGGCTCCGAGTCCGAGGTGTCGCGGCTGCCCACACCACTCATTGGGGTTGAGCTGCGCGGGGATAAGGTCGCTGCTCCCTAAGACAGGCCACGGTTCTACGCGCCCCTCGACCAAGGCGTCGAGTACCCCTGCCGCCGATGCGTCGGGTACCGCCGCAGTCGACATACTGGGCCTCCACTCGGCTAAGGTGGCAGGCCTCCGATCACCGACCTCGGCAACGACGGCCGCCCTCTCCTCATGGCCGAGAACGGGGAGGTCGGGGATGACCACGGGCGGCGGCGCCTCAACCATCCCGACGTCAGCGGTGACGGGTGGCTCCGCGGGCGAATCAGCGACGGCCCCGGCAAGAGTCGATGTCGGCGTCGGCAACAAGTCAAGCGGGCTCGGGGCCGCGGCCGCGTCATCAGCCTCCCCGGCATGATGGCCGCTCCAACAGGGGAGTCACCCTGGGAGGCTTGCCCCATGGCAACTCGTGTCGCATGGGCCCCCCGCCGGAGGGCGCCTTGTGCGGAGGCCAACCAACCGGCATGGCGCGCCACAGCGCTGGCTGCAGAGGCCGGCCCCGTCTTAAGGGCCTTCGTGGGGGCCAGACCAGCCGAGCCCTGCCTCCGCTTGCTGAAAGAAAGAGAGAGAGCAAGTTCAAGACACACAGTGAAAAAACCAAAACAGAGGTATCCTCTGATACTAACCCGCTCTGGGGCAAGGCCAATCGTGCCTGCAGGGAGGCCCCTCGGGCCCTGGTCTCCGCAGACGCTGCCGAGGGTTGCCCCACTGCCAGCTTCGGCGCCGCATCCACCTCGGGCGCCCGAGGCACCAAGGGGGCAACCTGCCCAGACATCGTCACGACGGCCGAAGGACCGGCCTCCTATGCGGACGGCGCGGGCACCTGCTCTTGGGGGACAGGCGGATTGGCCAGACCCCCTGGAGTCACCCCAATTACCACAGCCAAGGGGTCAAGTACCCCCCTCGGCCTGCCTCCGCTCCTCGGACCAGGACCTTGGTGTCCCGGCCCCAGGCACTGATGGTGCCAGCCCACCTGGAGGCTGGCTCGGCGACCCCTGGCCTAGCCTCGGGTCCGGACTGAGGCCAAGTCGGGCCGCCATGTCGTCATCTTCGTCGTCGTCATCATCATCATCATCTTCTTCATCAGGCGTCTCCGGCGATGGCTCCAACGGGAGCCCATCTCTTGCCTGCCTCCGACGACGCTTCTCCAAGGCTTCCCGAGCTCGCATCCTCTCGCGAGCTCGGGCCTTTTTCGCGTCCTTCTTCTCTTTTTCCTTCTCTACGGCGAGCCTCCGCGCGGCTCGGTCCACCGCGTCCTCCGGGACCGGTGGAAGGTCGAGTTTAAAACTCCTCAACCCCTAGGGACGAACGAAACTCCCAACAATAAGCGCTAAAAACGTAAAAAACTTGGCGCAAAGCAGAAGGAGGATCGGACACTTACCAGGGACACGTACCCATGGTCGGGGCGCATCGAGGGCTAGCTAAGGACGCCAGCATCCAGCCTCCCTACCATACCCGCTACCCGCCTGAGGAGGTCGTCGGCGGAGAGGGAGGTCGAGGACATCCGCGAGCCCTCCAAATCGACCCTGGGCTTCATCTTCGAGAGCCGCAACCGCCGCTCTGCCAAAGGGAGCACCCTTCGGCGATGGATAGCGGCGACGACCCCCGCAGCGGTAAGGCCCTCATCTTGTAACTTCTGCAAGGCACACAGAATAGGCTGGACCTTCTCCTGGTTCTCGTGTGTGGCCCCCAGCGCCAGTTATTGCCGGCGGCGGTCACCACTCATTGAGAAAACGGCGGAAGCATCCCGTCGTCGTTTCGAAGATAAAACCATCGGTTCTGCCACCCCTTGTTCGAAGTCACAAGGGAGGCAGGGATGTACTACTGTGCGCGCCCCGACCTCAGCTGGAGGGTGCAGCCACCGGCCCGCACCGCCATACGGACCTTCTTCACGTCTGTCGACGCGGCGAAGAACTCCGCGGAGAAGAGATGGGTCCACAGGTCCCAGTGAGGGTCAATCCCCAAAAAACCCTCGCAAACCGCCGCGAAGATGGCCACTTGCACAATGCAGTTGGGGTTGAAGTTATGTAGCTCCACCCCGTAGTAGTGCAGGAGCGCTCGCATGAAGCGGCTCGCTGGCACTCCAAACCCCCGCTCGTGGAAGGGGATGAAACTGACCACGTACCCCAGCGGCGGAGTCGGGTCGGCCTCGCTTCCGGGGGCCATCCACTCAGGTTGCGGCCCACCGGAGAGAGGACGGAGCAAACCATCGATAACAAGGGCCTCCAGATCCTCCATAGCAATGGTGGAGAAAGGCCACGAGTCGCGCGGCGGAACGACGGTCACCTTGTCAGCCATCGCCGAAAGGAGGTGGTGGAGGCGGAGGGGATGAGGTGCGCGGTTTTCTCTATCTACTCTCTTAGGTTGCGGAAACAAAAGCAGAAAGGCAAGTGCAAATGGCAGGGTAAAGAACCACCACAGGCCCCTCTTCCGGGCATATAAAGGCCCGGGCGAGATCCACCCAAAACTTCGCCCGAACCCGTCGCGAAATTCAAACTCGAAGGTGAAACAGTTTTTCTGTTCCTCGAACGACTCGCGCACACGCAACAGACGCCTCGCGAATTGCCCGTCCCGTCGCATTAACTCCTTGGCAGGGCAAGCGACACCTCTGGCAGGCGAAGCGGGCGCCATTTCACCTCCGTCATGATGACCGCGTCAAAAAAGGTGCGCCACATTATTTAAATTCATATCCTTTTTCTTTTCCTCTCTCTCTCTCTCTCTCTCGCCACAGGGATTGGGCAAGGGGATATTTCAAAAAGGGATCCTTCTTAGTGAAGAAAATGGGCCCCGAGCCCTCCTACTGATCAGGGGTTCGAAGGTTGCGCCCTGCGGGGTTCGGCAACCGCCCCAAAGCACTCGGGCTTCGAGCCCTTTACTGATCAGGGGTTCCAAGCCTGGCCCCTCAGAAGGGTTCGGCAACCGCCCCAAAGCACGCAGAGTCAGGGATGACCCTGGGCATGTCTGTTACATGGCCGAGGCTCGGACTACGCTCCCGAGGTACCCTAGGACATTTTCGAGACCAGCGGGAACGATTTGTAATGGAATCCCACCGAAGGGAGGCACCGAGCCCTCGGACCCTATCAAATGGGTCCGGGTCTAGCAAATCACTTGCAGGTACTTTTGGAGCGCACTCTGGGCCACTAGCCGACCCTTATCGAACGGGGTCGGGCGTCCACTCGGATCACCCGTTAGCAACTCACTGGAAACACCGTGTTCGGTGCCCTCCGAGGGTAACATGGTGTTTCCCCCCCCCCTTCCTCCTTGCGGAAAGGCGACGAAGGGGCGTACAATAAAAGTCGAGACGGTCCTTGATCGTCCTCTCGCTCCGTGTATAGGCTCGGGGGCTGCTCTCGCACCGGACTACGGCCAAACTGTTGAACATGTCAACAAACCAGCTTAAAAACTCGGAGCCTGACCGTGCACCCGAGCTATGGCCAGGCCGCATGAGGAAACAACAAGGCCGACCGAGGCATCGCAAAAAGAATTAAGACCTCAGAGGAGTCAAACCACTCCTCCGAGGCCTCGGAGGCTACACCCGACGGGTGCGCTCGCTCGCACCCATCGGAACAAAATATAACCGTTGAAGGCTGGTCCCCTTGCAAAAAATCCGGCAGAACCTCCAAGCGAGTACCTACACTCCCTTCGAGGCTCGGGGGCTACTGTCGGTTACCATAATTAGGGGTACCCCCAATACTCCTTAACATGGCTGGAAAACATCTTCAGAACAAACCGTAAGGACTGACAGGCACGGTTCAAGTCAAGGCCTTGTCTACCAAGGGACGCGATCTCGCCTCGTCCGAGCCCGGCCTTGGGCGGGAATAGTAGTCCCGGACAGATTCACGCCTCGCCCGAGGGCCTCCTCAGGCAGTGGGCGCACCCTCGGCTCGCCCGAAGCCAAGCTCGGGCAAACTTTGTCGTGCAGCGACCTCGGCCAAATCACCTTACCAACCGATCGTATCGCATGCACATTTAATGTGGGGATCGCCTGACACCTTATCCTGACACGCGCGCCTCAATCGGCAAGGTCGAAGTGACCGCAGTCACTTCGCCCCTTTACTGACCGTTCTGACAGGAAAACAGCGCTATTCACCCCGTTCCAACTACGGTGCCAACCACCAGGGTAAAACTGACAACAGTAAGTCACGACCTCCCCCGGGTTCAACCTCGAGCGCAACAGGGAGCTCCGCCTCGCCCGACCTCAGGCCTCGGCCTCAGCCTCGGCCCTGGAAGAAGGTCTCTGCCTCGCCCGACCACGGGCCCCGGCCTCAGCCTCGGCCTCGGGAGGAGTCACAACCTCGCCCGACCTCAGCCTTGGCCCTAGGATAAGTCTCCGCCTCGGGCTCGGACCGACCATGCCACAGGGGATACATCATTACCCTACCCCTAGCTAGCTGCCTCAGGCTACAAAGGAACAAGACCGGTGTCCCATCTAGATTACTCCGGTAACAGGTAATGATGGTTCCCCGCGTGCGTCCATGACGTCGTTTGTTCTCAACTCTCTACGAAAGCAAAGAAACATCAGCAGGACCCTGGGCCGCACCGTCAGCTACGCTTCTACAGGGCTCGAGCACTTCTCCGACGGCCACGTTAGCACATATACAGGGCTCAGGCACTTCTCCGCCGGCCACGTTAGCACATAGCTACACCCCCATTGTACAGCTGGGCCATCTCCTTGTATCTATAAAAGGGGATGTCCAGGGCCTTCCTAGAGGAGGCAAGGCGAGCAGGGGAAAAGGTGAGCAGAGGCAGGCAGAGTGGGAGAAACGCAGAGGAGGCTAACTCAGACAGCTCACCTCAGGGCCAGACCCTCTCTCTCTCTCTCTCTCTCTCTCTCTCTCTCTCTCGCGACGCTTGTAACCCCTACTACGAGCACCCCGGTGCAAGATAATACAAGCCTCATCCCCCCTCTTGTGTTCCATCTTGCATCAACCCATCTGGGCAGGGACACGCAGCGACAAATTCACTGGTCGGTTAAGGGTCCTCACGGGTCCGAAACGCCGACACCTTTAAACCACTTGTGATACTTAAGCCCTTGGCTTCCTGCCTACCTTGAATCTATCCTTTTAAGCCTTCTCTTTTCCATCTCTATTCGAGGATAATGCCTCATCTATTTCATCATTGGCTGCTCCCCCTTCTTTGACACCTTGCAAGTTTTGTTTAAAATACATCCTTGGTTGTGTTTGTCTGTTATCACCTTAACCCTTGTCATCCCTTGATCTTTACCATGATGCATATCTTGCACCGACATTTTAAAGCCTCCTCTCCCATTTCATTTCAAGAGTGATGTCTTACCTATCCCACTCTTGTTCGTTCCCTTTTCCTCTATCGTGTTGCAAGTCTTGTCCTAACTCTATCTTTTGGTGTGCTTTTGCCTTTCATCTCCATTACCTTAGTAATCTCTAGATCATTCCATGATACTTATCTTATGCCTACCCTTTGAAAAATCATCCTTCCCATCTCGATTTGAGAATGGTGTTTTACCTATACTGACCTTGGTTGCATTCCCTCCCTGTCAGTTTTAATCCTTGCTTTAGCTTCATCCTTTATTATGCTCATGCCCCTATCCTGCATGTCTTATCTTTCCCCTTGGCTTTCGATGGTCTTAGAGCAGTTTCCCCTTAGTAAGGAAAGACCACCATTTAATTAAAAGTTACGTATAGCAACGAAATGTTTGTTGTTGTATGCTTGTGTTGTTTGTCTTTGTGTGATGACTGATTTGCTTCTTTGTGATGAGTGTTGATGTGGTGTGGCCCTTGGTCCGCAATGACATCAGTTCGCTAGGTGAGTGCCATATATTTAGATAGTTGGGTTCTCTCCCCTGCTCTCTCTAATCCGTCTATACTTACCTTTTCTCTCCATTCTTTCCTCTTGCACCTGTCCATTTGGCAACCCCCAACTCCTCCAAATCAGTCAAGATCAAAATCAAAAGCATCTTCACCAAGTACGTATCAATGCTCCTATTAAGGGGGTTAGCCGCTAACCCCAATTAAGACAATGCGATCAACATCAACCAACAAGATCAGAGTGGCGCAGCAGAAGCGTGTGTGGGTCCTAACCCACAGGTCCAGGAGATCCTCAAGAACTGCATCACTTGGTCTCGAGCATCTGAAAGTCAAAGCAACAAGTCCGCAAGTTAAGGTTGCAGAGTGAAAGTCAACTCAAGAAAGTCGTGATCAATCGATGAACCAATCTCATTTTCTTGCTAGCCTCTTCTTGAATCTTGAGGGCGAGATTCTGTTAAGGGGGTTAGATTTGTAACACCCTGAATTTGGGGGTATAAAATTTCTTTTCCAATATCCACCAAATTCAGGTGTTACCCTCCCTTTTCTATGCTTTTCTTTTCTTTTGCCTAAAGAGTGAAGAATTATTTTGTTTTATATCTACGTGTAAGCCTAGTAAATTAAAACCCTATAAGTGCTTTGATTGTCACATCATGCTGGAGCATACTTTCACTTTGTTTGATGAGTGATTTTGGTGGAGCATTTGTTTAATAAGGAATTCGATTTGACATCGTGGAGAGAATAGGAAAGAAAAAAAGATAAAGAAAATAGGAAAGAATAAAAGATAAGAAAATAGGAAAGTAAAAGAAATAGACCTAGCCCCTCCTCCCCTCAGCCTAGCGCACGCGCAGCCCACCTGTGGCCCAGCGCCACACGCCCCCCTCTCCCTGGCCCAACTCCCTCTCGCCTCGTAGCCCAGCGCGCCCAGCCGACCTAGCACGCGGCGCCCGCTCCCAGCGCGCGCGGCCCACCCGACGCCGCGCGACCCACCTCCCCCGCAAAAACCCTAGCACGGGAGCGCCCCAGCCGCCGCCGCCATCGCCCGTGGGGCCCGCTTAGCAGGACGGTCTTCCCCCAACCGCCCCTCGTGCCTGACACCCACGTCGCCCAGCGCCCCTTCCCTCCTCCACATCGCCCTCAGCCGCACAGAGTCGCCCCCCCGCCCCTCGAAGCCGCTCGAGCCGTCTCCGTCCCCGTGGTGGGCTCGCCCCTCTCCCCCTCAACCTTCCTCTCCTCCCCGTTTCTCGTGGTGCCCGCTGCGTGGCTCCGGCGCGGGCGCGGCCTCGGCGCAGGCGCGGCGCGAGTGCGGCCCCGGCGCGGGCGTGACTAGTCGCGGCGGCTCGGTGCGGCCCGCCGACGTAGTGGCCTGCGGCCGGCCAGCACGACCAGTCGGCGTCGCGGCGGCCCGGCGTGGCCAGCCTGCGCGCGGCTAGCCGGCGCGGCGGCTTGTGGCCTGCCCGCTCGCAGCCATGGCGCGCAGTCGGCCCCTGACGCGCGGCCAACGCTCCCAGCGCGTCCATAGCACGCGGCTAGCCCGCCTGCACTGCCTGCGCAGCTAGCTTGCCTGCGACGTCGAGCGCCCTGTCCCAGCCCCGTGCTCGCCGTCACCGTCGTTTGCCACAGCAGCGTCTACGTCGCTCTAGTCGTCGCCAAGGTGAACGTCGTCTACCTGTCGTCGTCTATGAAAGGGAATTAGGCTTACACCTAGTTCCTAATTAATTTTGGTGGTTGAATTGCCCAACATAAATAATTGGACTAACTAGTTTGCTCTAGATTATATGTTCTACAGGTGTCAAAGGTTCATCTACAACTATACTAAATCGACTGTCCGGAATACCGTAGATTATTCCGGACAGGAGAAGCTTTTTGGAAAAACAGGCCAAGCACGGACCGTCCGGGCCCTTGCGGCGGACCGTCCGCAACACCAGGATGACACTCGGACAGAACCAATGCAAAAATCCAAGTATGCACTACGGACCGTTCGAAGGAAAAGCAAGGACCGTCCGAGACCGTGCGCGGACCGTCCGGGCTCAGGCGCGGACCGTTCGGTAGGTGAGAAACCGAAAAACCCGAAGGTGACGGGTTCGGAAAAATGAATTATAGCGGCCTCGTGGACCGTCCGGGGTGCACGATCGGACCGTCCGCGACTGGCATTATCTGACATCTGACGACGCATTAAATGCAATATAGCCGTTGATATAGCCGTTACTGCTGACCGTTGCGTTTTCAGCCGTTGATCTACAGGCGCGGACCGTCTGGACCAGGCGGGCGGACCGTCCGCGGTCGGTAGAATGGAGCAACGGCTAGGAAGTGGTTGGTGGCTATAAATACAACCCCAACCACCTCCATTCACTTCACCCAAGCATTCCAACCTTCAACATTCAATACAAGAGCTAGCAATCTATTCCAGGACACATTCAAATCCTCCATCTCTCCAAGTTTCACAATTGAGAAAAGAGATCATTAGTGATTAGTGACTTGAGAGAGAAAGTGGTCCGTGTGTTATTTGTCGCTCTTGTCGCTTGGCTTTTACAATCGTGCTTTCTTTCAATCTTTCTTGCGATCAACTCAATTGTAACCAAGGCAAGAGACACCAATTGTGTGGTGGTCCTTGCTGGGAAGTTTGTTCCCGTTTGATTGAGAAGAAGAAGCTCACTTGGTCCGAGGGACCGTTTGAGAGAGGAAAGGGGTTGAAAAAGACCCGGCCTTTGTGGCCTCCTCAACGGGGAGTAGGTTTGTGAGAACCGAACCTCGGTAAAACAAATCCTTGTGTCTCACTTCCATATTCGCTTGCGATTTGTTTTGCACCATCTCTCGCGGACTCAATTATATTTCTAACGCTAACCCGGCTTGTAGTTGTGATTAATTTTGTAAATTTCAGTTTCGTCCTATTCACCCCCCCCCCCTCTAGGTGACTTTCAATTGGTATCGGAGCCCGGTGCTTCATTAGAGCCTAACCGCTCGAAGTGATGTCGGGAGATCACGCCAAGAAGGAGATGGAGACCGGCGAAAAGCCCACTACAAGCCAAGGGAGCACTTCATCGGAAGCGTCCCGCACCAAGAGGAAGGAGAAGAAGAAGGACTCCTCCAAAGGGAAGGAGAAGAGATCTTCTTCACACCACAAAGAGAAGAAGGAGAAATCCTCTTCCCACAAGCCGCATCAGAGTGGGGACAAGAAAAAGAGGATGAGCAAGGTGGTCTACTACGAGACCGATTCTTCATCGGCATCCACCTCCGGCTCCGACGCGGCGTCCGTCACTTCTAAGCGCCAAGAGCGTAAGAAGTATAGTAAGATTCCCCTACGCTACCCTCGCATTTCTAAACATACACCTTTACTTTTCGTCCCATTAGGCAAACCACCAACTTTTGATGGTGAAGATTACGCTAGGTGGAGTGATTTAATGCGATTTCATCTAACCTCGCTCCACAAAAGTATATGGGATGTTGTTGAGTTTGGTGCACAGGTACCATCCGTAGGGGATGAAAACTATGATGAGGATGAAGTAGCCCAAATCGAGCACTTCAACTCCCAAGCCACAACCATACTCCTCGCCTCTCTAAGTAGAGAGGAATATAACAAGGTGCAAGGGTTAAAGAATGCGAAGGAGATTTGGGATCTACTCAAGACCGCGCACGAGGGTGATGAACTCACCAAGATCACCAAGCGGGAAACGATCGAGGGGGAGCTCGGTCGCTTCCGTCTTCGCCAAGGGGAGGAGCCACAAGATATGTACAACCAGCTCAAAACCTTGGTAAACCAAGTGCGCAACCTTGGGAGCAAGAAATGGGATGACCACGAGGTAGTTAAGGTTATTCTTAGATCACTCATCTTCCTTAACCCCACTCAAGTTCAATTAATTCGTGGTAATCCTAGATACACACTAATGACCCCCGAGGAAGTTATCGGGAATTTTGTGAGCTTTGAATGTATGATCAAGGGCTCAAAGAAGATCAACGAGCTTGATGATCCCTCCACATCCGAAGCACAACCAGTGGCTTTCAAGGCGACGGAGGAAAAGAAGGAGGAGTCTACACCAAGTAGGCAACCAATCGACGCTTCAAAGCTCAACAACGAGGAGATGGCCTTGATCATCAAAAGCTTTCGCCAAATCCTCAAGCAACGGAAGGGGAAGGATTACAAATCCCGTTCCAAGAAGGTTTGCTACAAGTGTGGTAAGCCCGGTCACTTTATTGCTAAATGTCCATTATCAAGTGACAGTGACAGGGATAACGACAAGAAGGGCAAGAGGAGAGAAAAGAAGAGGTACCACAAGAAGAGGGGCGGCGATGCCCACGTGTGCCGCGAGTGGGACTCCGACGAGAGCTCCACCGACTCCTCCGACGACGAGGACGCTGCCAACATCGCCGTCACCAAGGGACTCCTCTTCCCCAACGTCGGCCACAAGTGCCTCATGGCAAAGGACGGCAAAAGGAAGAAGGTTAAATCTAAATCCTCCACTAGATATGAGTCCTCTAGTGATGACAATGCTAGTGATGAGGAAGATAATCTGCGTATCCTTTTTGCCAACCTTAACATGGAATAAAAAGAAAAACTAAATGAGATAATTAGTGCCATCCATGAAAAGGATGATCTCTTGGACTCCCAAGAGGACTTCCTAATCAAGGAAAATAAAAAGCATGTTAAGGTTAAGAATGCTTATGCTCTAGAGGTAGAAAAATGTGAGAAATTAACTAGTGAGCTAAGCACATGCCATGACACTATTGCCAACCTTAGAAATGAAAATGCTAATTTATTATCTAAGGTTGATTCTCATGCTTGTAATGGTTCAATTTCAAATTCTAGAGATGATAATGATGATTTACTTGCTAGGATTGAAGAATTGAACATTTCTCTTGCTAGCCTTAGAAATGAAAATGAAAAATTGCTTGCTAAGGCTAAAGATTTTGATGTTTGCAATGTTACTATTTCTAACCTTAGAAGTGAAAACGATATATTACATGCTAAGGTTGTAGAATTAAAATCTTGCAAACTCTCTACATCTACCGTTGAGCACACTTCTATTTGTACTAGATGTAGAGATATTGATGTTAATGCTATTCATGATCACATGACTTTAATTAAACAACAAAATGATCATATAGCAAAACTAGATGCTAAAATTGCCGAGCATAACTTAGAGAACGAAAAATTTAAATTTGCTAGAAGTATGCTTTATAATGGGAGACGCCCTGGCATCAAGGATGGCATAGGCTTCCAAAGGGGAGACAATGTCAAACTTAATGCCCCTCCTAAAAGATTGTCTAATTTTGTAAAGGGCAAGGCTCCCATGCCTCAGGATAATGAGGGTTACATTTTGTACCCTGCCGGTTATCCCGAGAGCAAAATTAGGAGGATTCACTCTAGGAAGTCTCACTCTGGGCCTAACCATGCTTTCATGTATAAGGGTGAGACATCTAGCTCTAGGCAACCAACCCATGTTAAGTTGCCTAAGAAGAAAACTCCTAGTGCATCAAATGAGCATGATATTTCCTTTAAAACTTTTGATGCATCATATGTTTTGACTAACAAATCCGGCAAGGTCGTTGCCAAGTATGTTGGGGGCAAACACAAGAGCTCCAAAACTTGTGTTTGGGTCCCCAAAGTTCTTGTTTCTAATGCCAAAGGACACAAAACCGTTTGGGTACCTAAAATCAAGAACTAAACTTGTTTTGTAGGTTTATGCATCTGGGGGCTCAAGTTGGATCATCGATAGCGGGTGCACAAACCACATGACTGGGGAGAAAAAGATGTTCTCCTCCTACGAGAAAAACCAAGATCCCCAACGAGCGATCACATTCGGGGATGGAAATCAAGGTTTGGTCAAAGGATTGGGTAAAATTGCTATATCACCTGACCATTCTATTTCCAATGTTTTTCTTGTAGATTCATTAGATTACAATTTGCTTTCTGTATCTCAATTATGCAAAATGGGCTACAACTGTCTCTTTACTGATGTAGGTGTCACTGTCTTTAGAAGAAGTGATGATTTAATAGCATTTAAGGGTGTGCTAGAGGGTCAGCTATACTTGGTAGATTTTGATAGAGCTGAACTCGACACATGCTTAATTGCTAAGACTAACATGGGTTGGCTCTGGCACCGCCGACTAGCCCATGTTGGGATGAAGAATCTTCATAAGCCTCTAAAGGGAGAACACATTTTAGGACTAACAAATGTTCATTTTGAGAAAGATAGGATTTGTAGCGCATGCCAAGCAGGAAAGCACGTTGGTGCCAATCATCCACACAAGAACATCATGACGACCGACAGGCCGCTTGAGCTACTCCACATGGATCTATTCGGCCCGATTGCTTACATAAGCATCGGCGGGAGTAAGTATTGTCTTGTAATAGTGGATGATTATTCTCGCTTCACTTGGGTGTTCTTTTTGCAGGAAAAATCTCAAACCTAAGAAACCTTAAAGGGATTCTTGAGACGGGCTCAAAATGAGTTCGGCTTAAGGATCAAGAAAATCAGAAGCGACAACGGGACGGAGTTCAAGAACTCTCAAATTGAAGGCTTCCTTGAGGAAGAGGGCATCAAGCATGAGTTCTCTTCTCCCTACACGCCACAACAAAATGGTGTAGTGGAGAGGAAGAATCGAACTCTATTGGACATGGCAAGGACCATGCTTGATGAGTACAAGACTTCGGATCGGTTTTGGGCCGAGGCGGTCAACACCGCCTGTTACGCCATCAACCGGTTATATCTTCACCGAATCCTCAAGAAGACATCGTATGAACTCCTAACCGGTAAAAAGCCCAATATTTCATACTTTAGAGTCTTTTGTAGCAAATGCTTTATTCTTGTTAAAAGAAGTAGAAAATCTAAATTTGCTCCTAAGACTGTAGAAGGCTTTTTACTAGGATATGATTCAAACACAAGGGCATATAGAGTCTTTAACAAGTCCTCTGGACAAGTTGAAGTTTCTTGTGACGTTGTGTTTGATGAGACTAACGGCTCTCAAGTAGAGCAAGTTGATCTTGATGAGATAGGTAATGAAGAGGCTCCATGCATCGCGCTAAGGAACATGTCCCTTGGGGATGTGTGTCCTAAGGAATCCGAAGAGCCTCCAAATGAACAAGATCAACCATCCTCCTCCACGCAAGCATCTCCACCGACTCAAAATGAGGATGAAGCTCAAGCTGATGAAATAGAAGATCAAGCAAATGAGCCACCTCAAGATGACGGCAATGATCAAGGGGGAGATGCAAATGATCAAGACAAGAAGGATGAAGAACAAAGGCCGCCACACCCAAGAGTCCACCAAGCAATTCAACGAGATCACCCCGTCGACACCATTCTCGGTGACATTCATAAGGGGGTAACCACTAGATCTCGGGTTGCACATTTTTGTGAGCATTACTCTTTTGTTTCCTCTATTGAGCCAGAAGGGTAGATGAAGCACTTCAAGATTCGGATTGGGTGGTGGCGATGCAAGAGGAGCTCAACAACTTCACTAGGAATGAGGTATGGCATTTGGTTCCACGTCCTAATCAAAATGTTGTAGGAACCAAGTGGGTCTTCTGCAACAAGCAAGACGAGCATGGTGTGGTGACAAGGAACAAAGCTCGACTTGTGGCTAAGCGATACTCCCAAGTCGAAGGTTTGGATTTCGGTGAAACCTATGCACCCGTAGCTAGGCTTGAGTCAATTCGTATATTATTGGCCTATGCTACTTACCATGGCTTCAAGCTTTATCAAATGGACATGAAATGTGCCTTCCTCAACGGACCAATCAAGGAAGAGGTCTATGTTGAGCAACCTCCCGGCTTTGAAGATAGTGAGTACCCTAACCATGTGTATAAACTCTCTAAGGCTCTTTATGGGCTCAAGCAAGCCCCAAGAGCATGGTATGAATGCCTTAGAGATTTCCTTATTGCAAATGGATTCAAAGTCGGAAAAGCCGATCCTACACTCTTTACCAAAACACTTGAAAATGATTTGTTTGTATGCCAAATTTATGTTGATGATATCATATTTGGGTCTACTAACGAATCTACATGTGAAGAGTTTAGTAGGATCATGACACAGAAATTCGAGATGTCTATGATGGGGGAGGTGAAGTACTTCTTAGGATTTCAAGTGAAGCAACTCCAAGAGGGCACCTTCATCAGCCAAACGAAGTATACTCAAGACATTCTAAACAAGTTTGGGATGAAGGACGCCAAACCCATCAAGACACCCATGGGAACCAATGGGCATCTCGACCTCGACACGGGAGGTAAATCCGTCGATCAAAAGGTATACCGGTCGATGATAGGCTCATTACTCTATTTATGTGCATCTCGACCGGACATTATGCTTTCCGTATGCATGTGTGCAAGATTCCAAGCCGACCCTAAGGAAGCTCACCTTACGGCCGTAAAACGAATCTTGAGATATTTGGCTTACACTCCTAAGTTTGGGCTTTGGTATCCTAAGGGATCCACATTTGATTTGATTGGTTATTCGGATGCCGATTGGGCGGGGTGTAAGATTAATAGAAAGAGCACATCGGGGACTTGCCAGTTCTTGGGGAGATCCTTGGTGTCTTGGGCTTCAAAGAAGCAAAATTCGGTAGCTCTTTCTACCGCCGAAGCCAAGTATATTGCTGCAGGACACTGTTGCGCGCAATTACTTTGGATGAGGCAAAACCAAAGTTCCTTTGCTATGTGATAATGAGAGTGCAATCAAAATGGCGGATAATCCCGTCGAGCATAGCCGCACTAAACACATAGCCATTCGGTATCATTTTCTTAGGGATCACCAACAAAAGGGAGATATCGAGATTTCATACATTAATACTAAAGATCAATTAGCCGATATCTTTACCAAGCCACTAGATGAACAAACTTTTAACAAACTTAGGCATGAGGTAAATATTCTTGATTCTAGGAACTTCTTTTGTTGATTTGCACACATAGCTCTTTTATATACCTTTGATCATGTATCCTTCATATGCTATGACTAATGCGTTTTCAAGTCTATTTCAAACCAAGTCATAGGTGTATTGAAAGGAAATTGGAGTCTTCGGTGAAGACAAAGGCTTCCACTCCGCAACTCATCCTTCACCGTCACTCTGAGCATCACTCCGTCTTTGGTATAATCTTCACTCCCTTATTTATGACCAAAGGGGGAAAGAGTAATTCTAAGGGCTCTAATGACTCCGTTTTTGGCGATTCATGCCAAAGGGGGAGAAAGTATTAGCCCAAAGCAAAAGGACCGCACCACCACCTAATTTTTTTAAAAAAAGAGTTTCTCAATTGGTATGGTTCTCAATTGATAAATTTCAAATTGGTATCTTATTGTGTTCAAAAGGGGGAGAAAAGTAGTGTTTCAAAATTGATTTATCAAAACCCTCTTGAACACTAAGAGGATGATTTCATTTAGGGGGAGTTTTGTTTAGTCAAGGGAAAAGCATTTGAAACAGGGGGAGAATTTCAAATCTTGAAAATGCTTCTCGAAATCTTATTCATTTACCTTTGACTATTTGCAAAAGGACTTTGAAAAGGATTTACAAAAGAATTTGCAAAAACAAAACAATTGGTGCAAGCGTGGTCCAAAATGTTAAAAATAAAGAAACAATCCATGCATACTTTATGGGTATTTATATTGACTCAATTCCAAGCAACCTTTACACTGACATTATGCAAACTAGTTCAATTATGCACTTCTATACTTGCTTTGGTTTGTGTTGGCATCAATCACCAAAAAGGGGGAGATTGAAAGGGAATTAGGCTTACACCTAGTTCCTAATTAATTTTGGTGGTTGAATTGCCCAACACAAATAATTGGACTAACTAGTTTGCTCTAGATTATATGTTCTACAGGTGTCAAAGGTTCATCTACAACTATACTAAATCGACTGTCCAGAATACCGTAGATTATTCCGGACAGGAGAAGCTTTTTGGAAAAACAGGTCAAGCGCGGACCGTCCGGGCCCTTGCGGCGGACCGTCCGCAACACCAGGATGACACTCGGACAGAACCAATGCAAAAATCCAAGTATGCACTATGGACCGTCCGAAGGAAAAGCAAGGACCGTCCGAGACCGTGCGCGGACCGTCCGGGCTCAGGCGCGGACCGTCCGGTAGGTGAGAAACCGAAAAACCCGAAGGTAACGGGTTCGGAAAAATGAATTATAGCGGCCTCGCGGACCGTCCGGGGTGCACGACCGGACCGTCCGCGACTGGCTTTATCTGACATCTGACGACGCATTAAATGCAATATAGCCGTTGATATAGCCGTTACTGCTGACCGTTGCGTTTTCAGTCGGTTATCTACAGGTGCGGACCGTCCGGACCAGGCGGGCGGACCGTCCGCGGTCGGCAGAATGGACCAACGGCTAGGAAGTGGTTGGTGGCTATAAATACAACCCCAACCACCTCCATTCACTTCACCCAAGCATTCCAACCTTGAACATTCAATACAAGAGCTAGCAATCCATTCCAAGACACATTCAAAGCCTCCATCTCTCCAAGTTTCACAATTGAGAAAAGAGATCATTAGTGATTAGTGACTTGAGAGAGAAAGTGGTCCGTGTGTTATTTGTCGCTCTTGTCGCTTGGCTTTTACAATCGTGCTTTCTTTCAATCTTTCTTGCGATCAACTCAATTGTAACCAAGGCAAGAGACACCAATTGTGTGGTGGTCCTTGCTGGGAAGTTTGTTACCGTTTGATTGAGAAGAAGAAGCTCACTCGGTCCGAGGGACCATTTGAGAGAGGAAAGGGGTTGAAAAAGACCCGGCCTTTGTGGCCTCCTCAACGGGGAGTAGGTTTGCGAGAACCGAACCTCGGTAAAACAAATCCTTGTGTCTCACTTCCATATTCGCTTGCGATTTGTTTTGCACCCTCTCTCGCGGACTCAATTATATTTCTAACGCTAACCCGGCTTGTAGTTGTGATTAATTTTGTAAATTTCAGTTTCGCCCTATTCACCCCCCTCTAGGCGACTTTCAGTCTACCCATGCTCGTAGTCCGTTGTCGCCTAGCTGGTGTGTTTGTGCCACGCGCCGCAGCTCGCACGTTGTCGCGTGTGGCACATAGGTTGTTTGTGCGTCATCGCCGTGCTGTTCACGTCATCCGTGTGGGTCGCGTCAACTCCGTAGCAGAATCAACTCCATATTAGTAACATTATTATGTAATGACGTAAGTTTTAAGCAAATGGCTAGTTATTTGTTATCTGATATTTGTGAGAATAACGATTTGAATAAAACTAATTTCTAGTTCTATTTGCGCTTTTATAAATACAAGCTAAGGTGATTAATGCCTATTCAAATGTTGTAATTTATAAGTGTTTAGTCTGGACACGATGACTATTAGTGATTTTCGTGTGCCGCGCGCTGTCGGGCACGTTGTTTCGCGCGTCGTCCACGCGTTCTTTCGCACAGGATCGCGTGTCGTCACGCATCATTCGTGTGGGTCGCGCGTTGTTCGTGCACGCCGTTCGTGTGTGTCGCACGCCTAGCCGCGCGCCATTCGCGCGTTATCCGCGTGCGAGATTAAATCATTCGCACGTAATCGCTCAGGTCAGTTAATTAATTATTGGTTCAATTGTTCGCTATTAAAACAGTAAGTTAGCCAAAACTGAGTATTAGATATTATTTATATTTGAGAAACATCAAATTAAATATTCTAATTAATATGTGCTTAGTGTAAACACGCTAACCCCTCGACCGTAGTTTCGACTATCACGGTTATTTTCCTCCGTAACTGTAGAGGCGCTCTCTATTTTATATTGCTTGCTTTTATAATATTTTATCTTGTATGGTGTAATGTTCTTATGCAAGTATATGTTTTCTTGTGCCTGTTTGTATTCGTTGCGTGTGGCGAATAGACTGCGATCCATTTCCGAGCTTCGAGGAATCGAGGATCAAGCTTCGGCGACCATGTGATCAAGTTCTTCGAGTTCTACGAGATCGAAGACCCTGAGCATCTGTTTGGTGAAGGCAAGTGTCCCTTGACCTATCTTTATCCTATACATTCTTAATTCACCTCCCGCATTTACACAGTTATACCTAAGGATTGACTAGCTTTTGTTATCCATGTCCTTGTTTACCTATTGGGGTTGGATTATTATTGTTTAGCTTTATGCTATTTCTCAACTCTAATCAATGAACATGATGAGATTTATCAATGATACGTTATTTCCCTTCTTTATTATGATGTTATACTTGTGTCATTCAAGGGGGCTCGAGCGGTTTCTCGAGTGCCTCTCCGTAAGGACCTGTTCCTTGGATGACCGCCCGGGAAAACGGTGCAACCATGAGGGTGGAATGGGATGCCCTTAGCTGAATAATTAGAGGAACCGAGGTGTAGTTCGCTTAGTCGTCGTGCCGTTAATGGGGCTCGGTGTATGCGGCTTGCTCTGCCAAGTTCGGTTTGCCCCTTGGGGAGGAGTGTGGTGCATTTAGGAAACCTAACGGGCGGCTACAACCCCGGGGAATCTTTGTAAATGCTACGTAGTGAGACCCTGCCTATTCACCTTGGTAGTGTTTAAGGGTTTGATCGGCCCGAGGCAAGAGGGAATCACGGCTTGTGGGTAAAGTGCGCAACCTCTGTAGAGTGTTATGAAACTGATATATCAGCCGTGCTCGCGGTTATGAGCGGCCAAGGGAGCTCCATTGATTAGATACTTCGATCAGAGATGGTTGGTTTACAGATAATGATGAGGATGGTTATGATCATGCTTATGGTAATGGTAAGTGGTATTCTTTCCATTTGGAAAGGGTACTTTGGGTTAAGAACTTGGGTTAATGCTAAAACCTGGCTTTCTACTAGTAATAATAACTTGACCAACTAAAAGCAACTGCTTGACTTAACCCCACATAAAGCTAGTCCACTTCAGCCAAACGGGATATTTGCTGAGTACGTTGATGTGTACTCACCCTTGCTTTCACAAAACACCAGGTTGCCTTTGGTGCAACCTATGCTCAGGTAAAGAAGAAGGTGTCAAGGCGGATCTCCAGGAGTTCTAGGACTTCGACAAGTTCTAGGATTAGGCTAGCGACCTCCCCCAGTCAGCTGCCTGTGGTGGGTTTATTTATGTTGGCTATGTTTCGATTCTGTATACTTTGATTTATATTATGTAAATGACTCTAGTCTGTAATATTATTGCTTAATCTTTATTGTAATTTGAAGCATTGTGCTATGATGAGTCATTTATGTAATCGCTGTGTACGTGAATTACTGATCCTGGCACGTACATGGTTCCCATTCGGTTTACCTTCAAAACCGGGTGTGACAACATGGGGGTCCTGTGGGGGACGGATATCCCCCGGGTCCACCAGAAGGACAAGATGCCTCGCGAGGGGCCCATGGGCCCAATAATCCGCAAGGTCATCCCTTCGTGGGCTTGGGGAGGAATGCCCAATAGAACGGATCGACGCAAGGCCGGATCAATGCAAGCCCAAGCGGCCCGATGAATTCAAGCGGTGATCACAACAGTGACCCGACCTTCCCGCACAGGGGCCACGTACATCGGAACTGAGCGAGGATAGGTCGGCTGAATTATAGGAAGATAGACTCAGTCAGTTCACTATTATCTAGGCACCCGTTATTATCATATCCACATGTAATGCCCCACGGTCGAGTATATAAGGCCTAGGGGGCACCCCTTCAAGACGATCGACCTCATTCTACTTAGCCATCCACACCGGCTCTCTACGTTCCCAATACTAGAGAGCCTTCTTGTAACCCATTACAGAAAGTACTCACACCAGGACGTAGGGTGTTACGCATCTCAAAGCGGCCCGAACCTGTACACAACTGTCCATCATCTCTCGTGCATCCAGCCCGAACCATCGAGCTACAGTCGATTACACCGTCCTACTCCAAAAAGCACCTTGAGGGGCAACCCCGGGTGCGCGGTCGGACCCAAAACACCGACAGGTCCTGGACCAAGTTGGAGGTCCGGACTGTATATTTAGGGGTCCGACACTTTCCCATGGGGGTCCGGACTCACTATTGATGCCTTGGAGTATATCACTTTCTCTGGACACGTGGCAGCCCCGGAGCCGCCCACGTGGTGGGGTCAGGTGCTGTTGCTGGCCTAGAGTAGTCGCCCGAGGCTAGGGCGAGTCATGGCCTGGTCCCACGTACAACTCCTTTACCACGCGACTAAAGATAGCCGCGTGGGTACTGCATCTTCATACAGTAGTAAGGGGTATCCTAGTTTTAGGGTACTGACAGATACCAATTGAAAGTTGCCTAGAGGGGGTGGATAGGCGAAAACTGAAATTTACAACTTTAAACACACTACAAACTGGGGTTAGCGTTAGAATAAAATCCAAGTCCGGGAGAGAGGGGAAAACAAATCAACCAAAAAATAAAGCAGACGACACGGTGATTTGTTTTACCGAGGTTCGGTTCTAAAGAACCTAGTCCCCGTTGAGGTGGTCACAAATACCGGGTCTCTTTCAACCCTTTCCCTCTCTCAAACGGTCACTTAGACCGAGTGAGCCTTCTTCTTAATCAAACGGGTCACTTAGACCCCACAAGGACCACCACACACTTGGTGTCTCTTGCTTTGATTACACGTCACTTAGAGAACAAGAATGAGGAAGAAGAAAGCCAACCAAGCAACAAGAGCAACAAGGAAACACAAGAACGATCCTCTCACAAGTCCTAAAGACTAGAATTGAATTGGGGACTTCGATCGGATCGAAGGCTTTGATTTGTGTCTTGGAGTGTTGTGTTTTGCTCTTGTATTGAATGGAGTGTGATGAATGCTTGGATGGTTGGAGTGGAGGTGGTTGTGGGGTATTTATAGCCCCCAACCACCAATTCAACCGTTGGGGCAGGCCGGTGCGCCACCAGACAGTGTCTGGTGCGCCAGCCACATCACCCAACTGTTAGGGTTCTTACGGTTTCGACCGTTGGAGCTTTGTCTTCTGGTGGCACCGGACAGTCCGGTGCCGCACCAGACAGGTATTGTGCATTGTCCGGTGCCCCTCTGGCAGCTGCTCTGACTTTTGCGCGAACTGTCCACGCACTGTAGCTCTGCAGGCGACCGTTGCAGCCGACCGTTGCGCTGGCTAGCCGTTGCTCCGCTGGTGCACCGGATAGTCTGGTGGCTCACCGGACAGTCCGGTGAATTATAGCAGAGCGCGGCCAAAGAAACCCGAAGGTGAGGAGTTCGGAGTCGTACGGCTCTGGTGCACCGGACAGTCCGGTGCGCCAGACCAGGGTGCTCTTCAGTTTCTTTTGCTACTTTCTTTTGAACCCTAACTTGATCTTTTTATTAGTTTGTTTTGAACCTTTAGCACCTGTAGAATATATAATCTAGAGCAAACTAGTTAGTCCAATTATTTGTGTTGGGCATTTAACCACCAAAATTATTTATGGGAAAAGGTTAAACCCTATTTCCCTTTCAGTCGTGCTGAAGCAGCAGGGACTCGTCGGCGAGTGGCTGATCCTCATGTTCGTGCAGCGTTGGCTTCAGCCTCTCAAGGTCCGTCAGAACCCCATGTGGGAGTACGCCGGGGTGGAGGACTTTGACCGTACTCCGTCTAATCCCTTGTGAGAGCACCTAGAGGGGGGGTGAATAGGTGATCCTGTAAAATTCAACACTTAATAGCACAACTTGATTATGAAATGTTAGTAAGATTAAAGCCAAGTTGCTATAGCGAGAACTCTCGAGAAGAAACCAGTCACAAAGAAAAGCGACACAAGAGACATAGTGATTTTATCCCGTGGTTCGGCCAAGTAAAACACTTGCCTACTTCCACATTGTGGCGTCCCAATGGACGAGGGTTGCACTCAACCCCTTTCAAGTGATCCAATGATCCACTTAAATACCACGGTTTTCTTCCTTATACTTGTTTTCCCATTTGTGAGGAATCTCCACAAGTTGGAGCCTCTCACCCTTACAAAGTTGATCACAACAAGAGCACAAGAGTAAGGGAGGGAAAGAAACACACGCAAGAATCGCAGCAATCACACGCACACAAGTCAAGACGTGAGCACACAAACACGGTGCAGGGAGTTTACAACTCAAGAAGTGCTCAAATCTCAAACACGATAATCCGATTGCGTGGTTGCGGAGTCTAGGCACCTTAGAATGTTTAATGGAGGCTTGGTGTTGTGCTCCATGCGCCTAGGGGTCCCTTTTATAGACCCAAGGCAGCTAGGAGCCGTTGGAATTCCATTTGGAAGGCAATTCTTGCCTTCTGTCGGGTGGCGCACCGGAAAGTCTGGTGCACCACCGGACATGAACAGTCGTTGTCCGGTGCCCGATCTCCTTCCTTTTCTGGCGAAGCCGACCGTTGAGCCCTCGGTCCCCTTGGCGCACCGGACACTGTCCGGTGCACACCAGACAGTCCGGTGCGACCAAGTTACCGTTGGCCCAGGCCACGTGTCGCCCGCTGATTCGCTGCCGACCGTTGGCGCGGTCGTCGTTAGCTCACCAGACAGTCCAGTGCACACCGGACAGTCCGGTGAATTATAGTCGCAGCGCTCTCGGCGAATTCTCGAGAGCGACGAGTTCATCGTCAAGCCAGCCTAGGCACCGGACACTGTCCGGTGTAACTCGGGCTGGTTCAAGTTTGGCTGCACTTAGCCAAACTTCTCCATTCCATTCTTAGTTGATTAACCAAGGTTCCTAGCACTTAGAGAAATATGTTAGTACCTAAAAACAATTTACTAAGGCCAGAGTCATACCTTGATTCTTTGATTTGCATCTCTCCCACACTTAGTACATTTCAACCAAAGTAATTTGTGTTGGACATCTAATCACCAAAACATTTATAGAAATGGCCCAAGGGCACATTTCCCTTCCAATCTCCCCCTTTTTGGTGATTTATGCCAACACATTAAAAATCAATTAAAAGTGCAATATCATTCTCAAAGAGTGCAAATTTGAAGTCCAAATTATCTTCACTTAGGATTTGGCATATTTGGATAACTTTTTCCACCACTTGGTTTATTTTCACAAAACAAATTCTTTTTTCTATCTTTAGGTCAAACACACTTGTTTGGGCAAATAGAGAGATATTTCATGAGTAAATTTGATCAAATGCAACCAACTCCCCCCTTTTCCCATAGTGAAGCTTCTCCCCCATAAGAGAACAATTTTGCAGTAAAAGGGTTTTGATTAAATACAAAGCTTCTAACTCTACATTTTTGAATGTTCACAAGTGGTTGGTTGATCCATTTGCTTTGGCCTTAATTTCTCCCCCTTTGGCATTAAGCACCAAAACGGGAGATCTTTTTGGCCCTTTAACCCCATTACCTCACCAAAATGTCAAAAATGAGCAAAAAGGCAATTAGAGTGCAACAGAGAACTTAGGACAAGATACATTTTACCGAAATGCAGTGGAAGCTCTTTTCTTTGTCCAAGTTCACATTTTCCTTTCAATATCCCTTTGAGACTATTACAAGAGCACTTAAACAAACAAGTTAGTCGCAAAGGAGTCAAGTTGTAGCACATCCTCCCCCTAAACATGTGCATCATTTGCATAGGGACTTGTGAGGTACGGGGATGACTTGTATAACTTGAGCACCAAATATAAGCAATAAAGACAATAAAGCTTAAAGTAACATGATCAAAGGCATAGAACACATGTATGCTTTAGATCAATCCAAGTTACGCGAATCTAAGACATTTAGCTCACTATGCAACCTGCAAAACCTTTTCTCATATAAAGGCTTGGTGAAGATATCGGCTAGCTGGTTCTCGGTGCTAATGTGATATATCGATATCTCCCCTTTGCTGGTGGTCTCTCAGCAAGTGATGTCGGATGTCTATGTGCTTAGTGCGGCTGTGTTCAACAGGATTAACCGCCAAGCGGGTTGCACTCTCATTGTCACATAGGAGTGGGACTTTGCTTAGATTGTAGCCAAAGTCCCAGAGGGTTTGCCTCATCCAAAGCAGTTGCGTGCAACACTGTCCTGCGGCAACATACTCGGCCTCAGCGGTGGATAGGGCAACGGATGTTTGTTTATTAGAGCTCCAAGACACCAGGGACCTTCCCTGAAACTGGCATGTCCCTGATGTGCTCTTCCTATCAACCTTGCACCCGGCATAGTCGGAATCTGAGTATCTGATTAAGTCAAAGGTAGACCCCTTTGGATACCAGATCCCAAAGCAAGGTGTAGAAACTAAATATCTAAGAATTTGCTTAACGGCCACAAGGTGACACTCCTTGGGGTCGGATTGAAATGTAGCACACATGCATACACTTAGCATAATATCCGGTCTACTAGCACATAGATAAAGTAACGATCCTATCATTGACCGGTATGCCTTTTGATCAACGAACTTACCTCCTTTGTTGAGGTCCAGATGTCCGTCAGTTCCCATCAGTGTCTTCACGGGCTTTGCATCCTTCATCCCAAACCTCTTGAGCAAGTCTTGAGTGTACTTTGTTTGGGAGATGAAGGTTCTTTCCTTGAGTTGCTTCACTTGAAATCCAAGGAAGTAGTTCAACTCGCCCATCATCGACATCTCAAACTTTTGCATCATCACCCTGCTAAACTCCTCATAAGACTTTTGATTAGTAGAACCAAATATAATGTCATCGACATATATTTGGCATACAAAAATATCACCATTACAAGTCTTTGTGAATAGAGTAGGATCAGCTTTCACAACCTTGAAAGTATTAGCAATAAGAAAATCTCTAAGGCATTCATACCATGCTCTTGGGGCTTGCTTAAGTCCATAGAGCGCCTTAGAGAGCTTGTAGACATGGTTGGGATACCTGTCATCCTCAGCCAGGGGGTTGTTCCACGTATACCTCCTCCTTGATTGGTCCATTGAGGAAAGCGCTCTTCGCGTCCATTTGGAACATCTTAAAGGAATGGTGAGCAGCATAGGCTAATAAAATCCGAATTGATTCTAACCTTGCCACAGGAGCAAAAGTCTCCTCAAAATCCAAACCTGTGACTTGGGCATAACCTTTTGCCACAAGTCGAGCCTTGTTTCTTGTCACCACTCCGTGTTCGTCTTACTTGTTGCAGAACACCCACTTGGTTCCCACAACATTTTGCTTTGGACGTGGCACCAGGCTCCAGACTTCATTTCTCTTGAAGTTGTTGAGCTCTTCCTGCATGGCCAGCACCCAGTCCGGATCCTGCAAGGCTTCTTCTACCCTGAAAGGCTCAATAGAAGAAACAAACGATTAATGCTCACAAAAATTGGCTAAACGTGAGCGAGTTGTTACTCCCTTGCTGATATCACCCAGAATTTGATCCACTGGATGATTTCTTTGGATTGTGGACCGAACTTGAGTTGGAGGAATTTGTGAAGCTTCTTCCTCCTTATCATGTTCTTCATGTGCTCCCCCTTGATCCTGTCATTCTTCTTGAGGTACCTGTTCACCATCTTGAGTTGGGGGATGCACCAGTGTAGAGGAGGAAGGTTGATCTTGCTCTTGTGGTTCCTGTGGTTGCACATCACCTATCGCCATTGTTCGCATTGCGGCCGTCGGAACCTCATCTTCATCTATATCCTCAAGATCAACTTGCTCTCTTGGAGAGCCATTAGTTTCATCAAATACAACATCGCTAGAGACTTCAACTAATCCTGATGATTTGTTGAAGACCCTATACGCTTTTGTATTTGAGTCATACCCTAGTAAAAACCCTTCTACAGCTTTGGGATCAAACTTTGAATGCCTAGCTTTCTTTACCAAAATGTAGCATTTGCTTCCAAATACACGAAAGTAGGAAACATTGGGTTTGTTACCTGTTATGAGTTCGTAAGATGTCTTCTTGAGGAGGTGGTGCAGATAGAGCCGATTTATGGCGTGGCAGGCTGTATTCACAGCTTCCGAACAAAACCGCTCAGTAGTTTTGAACTCTCCAAGCATTGTCCTTGCCATGTCAATCAGAGTCCTATTCTTCCTCTCTACAACAACATTTTGCTGTGGTGTGTAGGGAGCTGAGAATTCGTGTTTGATGCCTTCTTCCTCAAGATATTCTTCAACTTGAAGGTTCTTGAACTCAGACCCATTATCACTTCTTATCTTTTTCACTTTTAGCTCAAATTCGTTTTGAGCTCTCCTTAAGAAGCGCTTTAGGGTTCCTTGGGTTTCAGATTTATCCTGCAAAAATAACACCTAAGTGAAGCGGGAAAAGTCATCAACTATAACAAGACCATACTTACTTCCCCCGATGTTGAGATAAGCAACGGGCCCGAAGAGATCCATGTGTAGGAGTTCCAGTGGTCTTGTTGTCATCACACTCTTGCTTTGATGAGTGTTTCCCACCTACTTTCCTGCCTAGCATGCCACACAAGGTCTATCTTTCTCAAAAGAGACATCGCTTAGTCCTAACACATGTTCTCCCTTTAGAAGCTTATGAAGGTTCTTCATTCCAACATGTGCTAGATGGCGGTGCCAGAGCCAGCCCATATTAGTCTTAGCTATTAAGCATGCATCTAGATCAGCATTCTTTTTTGAGAAATCAACTAAATAGAGCTTACCATCTAATACACCCTTAAAGGCTAATGAACCATCACTCCTTCTAAAGACAGATACATCAATATTTGTAAATAAACAATTATAGCCCATATGATATAATTGACTTACAGACAATAAATTATACCCGAGCGACTCTACTAAAAACACATTTGAGATTGAATGCTCAGTTGTGATGGCTATCTTGCCTAAACCCTTAACCTTGCCTTGGTTCCCATCTCCAAAGATGATAGTATCTTGGGAATCCCTGTTCTTGACATAGGAGGTAAACATTTTCGTCTCCCCGTCATGTGGTTTGTGCATCCGCTATCAATAATCCAGCTCGAAAGGTACTCGGCCTAGGCAACGGACAGTGTCCGGTGCGCCACTGGCAGCACCATTTCTAGTCTTTGCTCCAAACTTATTTGAGTCCCCAACTTAATTTCTTTCTTGGTTTGTGTTGAACCTTATGCACCTGAGATAAATGACATCTAGGCAAACTAGTTAGTCCACGTGGTTTGTGATGGACGTCAAACACCAAAATCGATTATAAGAAATGTTTTAAGCTTATTTCCCTTTCAATCTCCCCCTTTTTGGTGATTTATACCAACACAAACCAAAGCAAATATAAATTGTAAAAATGTAACTAGTTTGCAATTATGATAGATGTGCATAGGTTACTTAGATTTAAACCAATTGAAAGACTTTCTACATAAGTCTAAGAATAAATGTGATTACTTTCTTCTTTTTAACATTTTGGACCACATTTGAACCACTTGCTTGTTTTTGCAAATCTTTCAGAAAAGTATTTTCAAATTCTTTTGCAAATAGCCAAAGGTACAGGAATATGATTTCAAGAAGCATTTTCAAGATTTGAAATTCCTCCCCCTGTTTCAAATGATTTTCTTTGACTAAATAAAAGCTCCCCTGAAGAAATTCTCCCCTTAGTTGTCAAGAGAGTTTTTGAAGCTGATACCAAATGAAATTGTACAAATTGAAATTTTGAAACCAAATGAAATACCAATTGAAATTTTGAATTTTGAAAATGGGGTGGTGTGGTCCTTTTGCTTTGGGCCTAATACTTTCTCCCCCATTGGCATGAATCGCCAAAAATGAAGAACTTGAGAGCCCTTTGAATTCTCCCCCTTTTAGGGCATATTGTCTCCCCCTTTGGTAAATAAATATGTGTGAAGGTTTATACCAATTGAGAGTTTTATGAGTAAGGCAAAGGATAAATGATACCATTAGAGTTGGAGTGGAAGCCTTGCCTTTGCCGAATACTACATTTCCCTTTCAATTTAGTATTAAGCATAGAAGTACACTTGAAAGCACATTAGTCTTAGCCTTGGCACAAGAAGAATAAGAAATATGTGTTTGTACCAACTATTAAATGAAAGAGACATGATCAAGGTATATAAATTTGCTATGTGTGCAATGTTTTAATCAAAGTTCCGAGAATCTAAGATGTTTAGCTCATTCCTAAGCTTGCTAAAAGTCTTTTCATCCAGGGGCTTGGTAAAGATATCGACTAATTGGTTTTGGGTGCTGACATAAGCAATTTCGAAATCCCCTTTTGTTGGTGATCTCTCAAAAAGTGATATCAGATGTCTATGTGCTTAGTGCGGCTATTTTCAACAGGATTATCCACCATGCGGATTGCACTCTCATTATCACATAGAAGAGGGACTTTGCTCAATTTGTAGCCATAGTCCCTAAGGGTTTGCCTCATCCAGAGTAATTGTGCACAACATTGTCCTGCAGCAATATACTCGGCTTCGGCGGTGGATAGAGCAACTGAGTTTTGTTTCTTTGAAGCCCAATACACCAGAGATCTCCCTAGAAACTGACAAGTCCCTGATGTGCTCTTTCTATCAATTTTACATCCAGCATAATCGGCATCGAAATACCCAATTAAATCAAAGGTAGATCCCTTGGGGTACCAAATCCCAAACATAGGAGTGTAAACTAAATATCTTTTGATTCTTTTCACGGACCTAAGATGGACTTCCTTAGGATTTGCCGAGAACCTTGCACACATGCATACAGAAAGCATAATATCCGGTCGTGAAGCACATAAATAGAGTAAAGAACCTATCATCGACTGTATACCTTTTGATCTACGGATTTACCTCCCATGTCGAGGTCGATGTTGGGGACTTGTTCTCAAATGCTATGAATTAAGAACAAGGCAACATAAAATGTTAAATATCAAAGTCCTTCGTCCTTCGAAACATTATTTCCCTTCGGATATAATGAATTTCGGACGAAGGTTGTGAGGGATATACCTTCACAATCATAATAAAAGATAAGAGAGATTTGTACACAAAACATGGAAAATAACATGATTACTTTGAACATTATTATTAATTTATTTCTATTCATCTTAGTTATATAAACAACAACAAATTACAAATGTACCTTCGGCTTGAAGGAAAGTAGGGGTACAAGCGTGATGCTAATGCAAATGCCAAGTCAGCGTGAACAGTACGGGAGTACTGTTCATCTATTTATAGGCACGGGACGCAGCCCGTGTAAAATTACATTAATGCCCTTTACTTTTATCAATAACTCTATAGTAATTCTTCGAGGTCTAATTTGGCTTTTCATCTTTAAGTCGGTTCCCCTTTTCTGCTGTCATGTCGAAGCTCTTCTGCACACAGCTTCGTGATCGTTTCATCCTTCGTCATGATTGTCTTCCATTTCAGTCAAGCTTCGTCTTGATCATGCTCTTGTATACCCGCAACCTGATTCTGAAGATACCTGCTTGCATACTTGGGAAACATTGTCAAATCATGTTTTTGAGGACCTTCGGAAGCCGAAGGCCCCCAACAGTAGCCCCTCGCAATATTAATTTGCTGTAATGATAAATTCATATTGCGATATGGACGAAGGCCTTAAACCGAAGGTCCGAAAAAACACCTTCTCTTTGCTAGAATAGCAACAGTCTTTGACAAGCGGGACCCTCCAGTTTTCAACGCACTAGGTGTATAAATAAGAGCTCATCACGAGTTTATTTGGCACGCTCTCTTGCCAACTGCTTTTACTCACCCAACTTTTAGCCTGCGCGCAACAACACTTGCTTGGCTTTTTAGGTTTTTTAAGCTTCGGTTTCGAGAGAACTTTCTCAGCGTTTGCAAGGATGTCTGAAGATAAAAAGGCTGGTGGTGATTCGAAGCTAAGTCTTTCTGAGGAGATGCATTTGGGCTTTCTTCAATCAATGTCGAAGACTAATACAGAGAAGATTACTAAAGAAATTTTGGAGGGTTTATCTGAAGATACTGGTGACAGTGACAGTTATGATGTGGATAGTGGTGGTGAAGACTCCGAAGATCGACCATGGCGACCAAGCCATGCGGTTTTTGGTAAATCAAGTATTAAAGAAAATCATCTTGTCAATATGAGGGGCAGATACTTCCGAGATTTGTCCGTTGTGAGGGCTGATGAAGGAGAGAAGACTTGTCCGACTCCTGAGGAAAATGAAGTCGTGGTATTCCGAAGCTTCTTGAAAGCTGGACTACGATTTCCCTTAAGCAGTTTTGTTGTAGAGGTACTGAAGATATTTGAAATCTACCTTCACCAACTTACCCCCAAAGCAATCATAAGGATGAATATCTTTGTGTGGGCCGTGAAAAGCCAAGGTTTGGAACCTAATGCGAAGAGTTTCTGCAATATACATGAATTATTGTACGAGACAAAACCCTGGGGTAAAGAACAGTATCACAACAATTTTGGCTGCTACAGCTTTGGCTCCCGGTCTGGGTCAAGCTACCCTGTGCCGACCTTTCGAAAGAGGTGGCCCGATGACTGGATGACGGAATGGTTCTACGTGAAGAATGACTTGAAATCATGGGAAGATATAAAAAGGATCATTATGCGTCCCATCTGGCAACGCTTCGGCCTGCGGAGGCCGAAGGTGGAAATGAATGAAGCAGCCGAAGAATGCTAGAGAGCCTTCGGTGTTGTTTGCTCTTTTATCGGGACAAGGGATTTAGTCCAAGAACACATTGCCTTCAGAGTATGGCCACTTGCGGAAAAATGGGAAATGCCGAAGGAAACCATTAAAGAAACTGACGAAGGTGGACTAGTCAGGTTGAAATACACATTTAAATACGGAGATAAATTCGTCGAGCCGGATGATGACTAGTTAAAAAGTATTGAGGCCATCAGTGATGAATTGCTTGGTGTATACTCAAAGGCCGAAGATACTGCATTATCAGCGGCCTTCGGAGGCCGAAAGAGGAAGAGGCTCAATCGAGTATTTGATGCAATTGGGTTTGTCTACCTCGACTACCGCTATCCAGCGCGGGGTCAAAAAAGAAAGAATCCATCCTCTGCGAAGGAAACTGCTTCAGCCGCTCCTAGTGAGCCAGCGCCGAAGAGGAAAAGAGTAAAAGTTCTCACACACCGACCACGTTATATTGAACCGGCCACAGTGCCTGCATTTGTCAGTGGGACTCTTTCGGCCACTGAAGCTAAAGAGACAGCTCCCCTGCCAAATATTGAAGTGCTGGCAGAAGTGCCAGTGACTGAAGAAATAGAAGAAACGAGGGCTGAAGAAGTAAAGACATCAGAAGTCTTGAGTCCTTCGGCAAAAACTGAGGCAACAAAAAGCCATAAGGGTCCAGCAGTGACCCCTAAAAGAAAAAGGATGGTTAATGTGCTAGATGTTTTAGAGACAATTAAATCTTCGAGCACAACTCCAAAGAAAATTGCTAAAACTTCTGAAGTGCACACTGAAACCTTTGACGCCGAAGCTTCAAAGCTACAGACTGAAACTGAAGCCAGGCCTTCAGAGCCCACCAAGGTGAAATCCTTGGAAGCTGAAAAAACAGGAATGGCAGAACAAATTTTGAGTGAAGAAACTGGCACTGCTGCCCCCGAAGCATCTTCCAGAATATGTGATTATATTGTACGACATGCCTCGGGGAAGAGATTATCTGAAGAAGAGATTTTTTAAGCTAATCACTATGCCCGAGAACTGAAGTATCCGAAGGGGGCCTTAGTGTTCAACGGCACAGATGAAGATGACTTCTTATACTGCCTCCCAGACAACAAAGAATTATCTGTCTGCCGGGAGATGGCTAGAAGTATGGGGTTCCCGAAGCTTGAAGCTGGGCTCTGCGCTATGACGAAGGACGATCTTGCGGATAGCCTTGCATATAATAGTATGAAGGTATGAGAATTGTATATTTGGAAATTTGCAATTTTTGAATCATTCTTTTATTCTTAGACTAATTCTTTTTTCATATAGGGTTTAATACTGAGCAACGCTTTGAGAGCGCAAAAGAATGCCGAAGACGAGAGCTATGATATTGCTTTCAACAACCTACGAACAGAGGTTATTAAGCTGAGGAACGAAGCTTTGGAAAAAGATAAAATTCTGCTTACATTGGTGGATAAAATAAAGGAAGACGAAGCTACCTCTAAGGCTCAAGCTGAAGCCCAAAAACGTGAAATTCAGGATCTTCGGAAACAGCTGGCCAGAGCTAAAGAAGAACGTATACTTGAAGAAACAAAACGAGAACTTAGTGATCAATGGGCAAATCATTTGGAAATAAATGTTGAAGAGCTTCGTGCATCCAAGAAAAGGTGCTATGACAAATCCATAGAGTGTGTTAAGAAGATAAAATCCAGCTTCGCCAGCGTCGGCGCATTCTCTAGCGAAGAAAATTTCACAAGGGGAAACCAGAAGGCCCGATTGAATGGATCAGTCACGAAGCTGAGGTCTTCGAAGAAATCTTGCATAGCCGCGGAGACATATGTGCTTTTTCAGGCGCCAGGGGGATTGCTACTGTTTTGGAAAGAAAAGGCTGTGATCATGTGAAATCTTTAGCGCAATCTGAAACTGCCTTGTCTTCCGAAGATATAAAGGACCCCTCGGCCGAAGCAAGCCTGGTTGGTGGAAAAATTTTCACCGACATCTGGGACAATGGTGGCCGGGAAATGGCCAAAGAAATTATTCAAAAAAGCGAAAAAGGCATCCATGATGCCAGAAAATAGCAGAAGCTGCTGAGAAAAGCGCAGAGCCCGAAGGGCAAATAGGTATTAACTAGTGGTTTTTATTCTGTTGTAATTTTTGATTTCAAACTTTGTTCGCGGTTTGTAATAGTAATATAGCCGTATCTTCTCCTCCCTCAGAACCTGCTGAGGCATCTCCGGGCCCCGACCCGAAGGGGGACGACGAAATTAGAAAAATGGCCGAAGCCATCATGGACAAAGTTGTCGATCAGCTACTGAACGAAGCTGCAGAAGTAGTTCTTAGGGAAGATTAAATGCTATTGTAAAAACATTTGTAATGTAACATGTGTAATACTTTGTAAGTTTGAATGTAATATATAATCTATTTATGGTTCAATTCTTTACGATGCATGAAATTTTGCATACATACCATTTTTTGAGCCTTCGGCGAAAAAACACCTTCCCTTCTTTTCATGCTTCGTGAAGAAAATCTTTTATATATCACAACAATTTTCATACTTCTCTGATGAAGAATATCCAAGCTTCGTGAAAACATTCTCCGAAGCTATAAAAAAGTTTTATGTTGTCTCTCTAATGAAGCTACACTTCTTCACAATTTATCTTGTGCCTTAGCACGATTTTCTCTTTTTCAAAGCATTCTCCGAAGATCAATACTGTATCCCCTTCTTGTTCCACATGCAATATGATGTATGATGCTTATGTTATGCAAAATGATGTGATGATGTTATGTTATGCAAAATGATATTTGTGCCGAAGATACACACATCCCTGCAGTAGAGCACACAATCTTTTTATATCAGCGCTGACTTTTTGTTGTAAGCCTCCCTTAGGAGCTTCTTCGCCTTTTACTTCAGCGGAATCAGCGTTTATTTTTCGCTGTAAGCCTCCCTTAGGAGCTTCTTCGCCTTTTACTTTCAGCGGAATCAGCGTTTATTTTTCGCTGTAAGCCTCCCTTAGGAGCTTCTTCGCCTTTTACTTTCAGCGGAATCAGCGCTTATTTTTCGCTGTAGGCTCAGAAAACTTACACTGCGCTCCCTTAGGAACGACTTTTTACTGCTTCGAATAAATTGCAATGTGTCCCTTGGAACAAATTTTTGATAATTCAAAAGTCCTTCGTGCCACCATAAATTCTTATGCCTCGGCAACTCAAGCCTATGGAGAAGATATATTTTCATTATGGCAAGAGGCGAAATTGTTACAAGAAATTGAAAAACAATAAAAGACTCTTAGACTTCCCATAATTGTTCCTTATTAACAAGAAAGTAATACTGAATGTGAAAATGCTGTCGAGGTAGGATATCTGTCAGTAAATGTGCTTTGACTCTGGCATAGTGCTATTGACTGTGCGAGCTTCGGACTCCTCTTTGAGGTCCCGCTGAAGGTGAGTGTGCTGACTCCCTTTTGGCTGCTGAGCTCGCTGCGTTGGTGGTGGCGGTGGAAGTTGTTGCCAAGATGCTTGGGGTTGACTTGCCGAAGCAACAGAAGCTGCAGGGTGATTGCCTACATATTCTGGAATGTAAGGCAAATGGTACGAAGCAGTGTGCATGACCTACTTCGGCTCACTCTATTGTGTTGCAGCTTCTGCTATTTCCTTTTGCTTCTGGATGGTGACATGGCACATCCTGGTGGTATGGCCCTTGTCTTCACCACAGAATAGACAGTAAATTCTTCTTGGCTGATCCCCAAATCTTCCCCCGAAGCCCCTGGCGCATCTGCCCCTTGGCGCTGGTGGCCAAAAAGAGCTTTGCTGCTGCCCCGAAGCTTGCGAAGAGTATTGTGGCCTTTGCTGTTGGCTCCCTCTATCGTCACTTTGAGTAGAGTTGTGAATTGACCTGACGTGCCTCGGATGAAATCTTCCTCCGAAGCCCCTGGTCATTTCAGAGAATCTGAATGCCTCCTCCCTTCTTTGTCGGAAGTCATTGTCAGCTCAAATGTACTCGTCCATCTTCTGGAGCAGCTTCTCCAAAGTTTGTGGTGGCTTCCTGGCAAAGTATTGCACTGAAGGTCCCGGCCGAAGTCCCTTAATCATGGCCTCAATGACAATTTCATTGGGCACTGTTGGCGCCTGTGCCCTCAGACGCAGAAACCTTCGGACATACGCCTGAAGGTATGCTTCGTGGTCCTGGGTACACTGGAATAAAGCTTGAGCAGTAACTGGCTTCGTCTGAAACCCTTGGAAGCTGGTTATCAACATATCCTTCAGCTTCTGCCATGAGGTGATTGTCCCTGGCCGAAGAGAGGAGTACGAGGTTTGAGCGACACTCTTGACGGCCATGACAAAAGACTTTGCCATGACTGCAGTATTGCCACCATACGAAGATATGGTTGCTTCATAGCTCATCAAGAATTGCTTCGGGTCTGTATGACCGTCGTACATAGGAAGTTGGGGTGGCTTGTAAGACTGGGGCCATGGTGTAGCCTGCAATTCTGTTGATAGAGGAGAATCATCATCAGAAGCAAAAATTCCATGATGGAAATCTTCATACCAGTCGTCCTCATTGTAGAAGCCTTCCTGATGAAGCTCTCTGCGCGGAGGCCTTCGGTTCTGGTCATCTTGAGCAAGATGACGAACTTCTTCCGAAGCATCATCTATTTGCCTCTGAAGGTCAGCTAGACGAGCCATCTTCTCCTCTTTCGTTGCACCTGTTGATGGAGCATCTCTAGGTTTTGGATTTCCTGGTCCAAGTCATCCTCCGGAGGTGTTGGACTGGTGGCCTTCCTCTTCTAGCTTCGGGCCTCCCTAAGAGAAAGGACATCCTGATTGGGGTCCAGCGGCTGCAGAGTAGCAGCCCCTGTCGCTGAAGCTTTTTTCGGCGGCATGACGAAGGTGATGCTAGCCGAAGGTGTTCAAAGCTCAAGAAATGGAAGTGAGTTCACCGGAGGTGGGCGCCAATGTTGGGGACTTGTTCTCAAATGCTATGAATTAAGAACAAGGCAACATAAAATGTTAAATATCAAAGTCCTTCGTCCTTCGAAACATTATTTCCCTTCGAATATAATGAATTTCGGACGAAGGTTGTGAGGGATATACCTTCACAATCATAATAAAAGATAAGAGAGATTTGTACACAAAACATGGAAAATAACATGATTACTTTGAACATTATTATTAATTTATTTCTATTCATCTTAGTTATATAAACAACAACAAATTACAAATGTACCTTCGGCTTGAAGGAAAGTAGGGGTACAAGCGTGATGCTAATGCAAATGCCAAGTCAGCGTGAACAGTACGGGAGTACTGTTCATCTATTTATAGGCACGGGACGCAGCCCGTGTAAAATTACATTAATGCCCTTTACTTTTATCAATAACTCTATAGTAATTCTTCGAGGTCTAATTTGGCTTTTCATCTTTAAGTCGGTTCCCCTTTTCTGCTGTCATGCCGAAGCTCTTCTGCACACAGCTTCGTGATCGTTTCATCCTTCGTCATGATTGTCTTCCATTTCAGTCAAGCTTCGTCTTGACCATGCTCTTGTATACTTAGGGATGACAATTTAATCCGTGGATTTAGATATCCGTCGGATATCCGACCCGACGGATCAGGATATGAATATGTTTTTTGACCCGCGGGTTAGACCCGTATTCGATCCGAGGTAAAGTAGGCATGGATTTGGATATTAAACCTCACTCGCGGGTTATCCGTTGGATATCCAAAATTAACCATTACTGCGGGCCCACACATGGACACCAATGAACAAACCGCCAGCCCACTAATGAGCCCAGCCGCTAGCCCACCAAGGCACCAATCAGCCAAACGCCCAAACCCTAATCCCCTCAACCCTCATCCCCTATCGTCTTTCACGCTTGGTCAACCCCCAGCCCCCAGGCCAACCCGCAGGACGCATCCCACCCGCCAACCCGCAGCCCCGAGTGGCCGAGCCGCCGTCCGCCGAGCACTTGCACTGCACCTCGTGTTCTCGGCTCCCCGCCCCCAGCAGCCTAGCCCCCAGGCGGCCAGCAGGCGTAGCCCGCCGTCGAGGCGCCGACGCTCGATGGCACACGGCGTGCCGCCTTACGCGACTGCGCCCCTGCCAGCCCGGCCACCATCTCGCCAAGGCGCCACCGGATCCAAGCTTCGTGCCCCCTGCCAGCGACCAGATGCCACCAGCCCCTGCCCACGGCCAGCCTCCACTGATCACCGAATAAACATGATTCTATTATCATTGACTAAAAAAATTCAAACACAGCTACTATAGCGCTAGCTCAAGTGCTCAACACTACACTAGGATCAGAATCAGAAGGCAAAAGGGTCAAGGCCAAAAGTAGACATGTATTTGTTGTCATGTTGAGAATGTTGCTTGTTGAAGGGAATGTATATTTGTTTATATTTTTATTAAATTTTAAGTTGTGTATGATGGTGAATTGGGAAGAAATTTGATTAATTGTGTTATTGAACTGCTGAAAATGGTTCTTTATCATATCCGATGGATATCCGAAACACGATGGGCATGGATATAGATATGAATTTCTACCCGCGGGTATAGTCGCGGGCGTATATTATCTATGACCGTGGATATGACTGTGGGCGGATATTTTCAATATCCGATTCGAATCCGACCCGTTGCCATCCCTATGTATACTCGCAACCTGATTCCGAAGATACCTGCTCGCATACTTGGGAAACATTGTCAAATCATGTTTTTGAGGACCTTCGGAAGCCGAAGGCCCCCAACAGTCGAGATGCCCATTTGTTCCCATTGGTGTCTTGATGGGTTCGGCATTCTTCATTCCAAACTTCTTGAGTATATCTTGAATGTACTTAGTTTGGCTGATGAAGGTGCCCTCTTGGAGTTGCTTAATTTGAAATCCAAGGAAATACTTAAACTCCCCCATCATTGACATCTCAAATTTTTGTATCATTATCCTACTAAATTCTTCACAAGTTGACTTGTTAGTAGACCCAAATATAATATCATCAACATAAATTTGGCATATAAACAAGTCTTTAGCAATTGTTTTAGTGAAGAGAGTAGGATCAGCTTTACCAACTTTGAAGTCATTAGTGATAAGAAAATCTCTCAGGCATTCATACCATGCTCTTGGGGCTTGCTTGAGCCCATAAAGCTATTTTGAGAGCTTATAAACATGGTTAGAATGCTCACTATCTTCAAAGCCGGGAGGTTGCTCAACATATACCTCTTCCTTGATAGGGCCATTGAGGAAGGCACTCTTCACATCCATTTGATACAACTTAAATCCATGGTAAGTAGCATAGGCAAGTAATATACAAATTGACTCAAGCCTAGCTACGGGTGCATAGGTTTCATCGAAATCCAAACCTTCGACTTGTGAATAACCTTTGGCAACAAGTTGGGCTTTGTTCCTTGTCACCACACCATGCTCATCTTGTTTGTTGCGGAATACCCATTTGGTACCTACAACATTTTGGTTAGGACGTGCAACTAAATGTCATACCTCATTCCTTATGAAGTTGTTGAGCTCCTCTTGCATTGCCACTACCTAGTCTGGATCTCTAAGTGCATCCTCAATCATGTATGGCTCAATAGAGGACACAAAAGAGTAATGTTCACAAAAATGAGCAACTCGAGATCTAGTGGTTACCCCCTTGTGAATGTCACCAAGAATGGAGTTGACGGGGTGATCTCTTTGAATTGCCTGGTGGACTCTTGGGTGTGGTGGTCTTTGGTCCCGAATCTCTTGATCATCTTCCTTGTCTTGATCATCTTTATCTCCCCATTGATCAATGTCCTCCTCTTGAGGTGGCTCATCATCTTGATCTTCATCCTCTTCTTGTTGAGCCATGTCCACATCTTGAGTTGGAGGAGATGCTTGTATGGAAGATGATGGTTGATCTTGTGCTTGTGGAGGCTCTTCAGATTCTTTTGGACACACATCCCCAATGGACATGTTCCTTAATGCGACACACGGAGCCTCTTCATCATCTAATTCATCAAGATCAACTTGCTCTACTTGGGAGCCATTAGTTTCATCAAACACAATGTCACAAGAAACTTCAACTAATCCAGTGAACTTGTTGAAGACTCGATATGCCCTTGAGTTGGAGTCATGACCAAGTAAAAAGCCTTCTACTGCTTTAGGAGCAAATATAGAATTTCTACCTATTTTGATAAGAATAAAGCATTTGCTCCCAAAAACTCTAAAATAAGAAACATTGGGCTTTTTACCAGCGATGAGTTCATATGATGTTTTCTTGAGGATTTGGTGAAGGTAGAGTCGATTGATGGAGAAGCAAGCGGTGTTAATCGCTTCCGCCCAAAACCGATCTGGAGTCTTGTACTCGTCAAGCATGGTCCTTGCCATATCAAAAAGAGTTCTATTCTTCCTCTCCACTACACCATTTTGTTGAGGTGTGTAGGGAGAGAACTCATGCTCGATGCCCTCCTCCTCAAGAAATCCTTCAATTTGTGAATTCTTGAACTCCGTCCCATTATCACTTCTAATCTTTTTGATTCTTAATCCGAACTCATTTTGAGCTCATCTCAAGAATCTCTTTAGGCTCTCTTGGGTTTAAGATTTTCTTGCAAAAAGAATACCCAAGTGAAGCGAGAATAATCATACACAATTACAAGACAATACTTACTTCCGCCGATGCTTATATAAGCGATCGGGACGAATAGATCCATGTGGACTAGCTCAAGCGACATGTCGGTCGTCATGATGTTCTTGTGTGGATGATGAGCTCCAACTTGCTTCTCTGCTTGACATGCGCTACAAATCCTGTCTTTCTCAAAATGAACATTCGTTAGTCCTAAAATGTGTTCTCCCTTTAGAAGCTTGTGAAGATTCTTCATCCCAATATGAGCAAGTCGGCGATGCCAGAGCCAACCCATATTAGTCTTAGCAATTAATCAAGTGTCTAGTTCAGCCTTGTTATCATTAAAATCAACTAAATATAGCTGACCATCTAACACTCCCTTAAATGCTACTGAATCATCATTCCTTCTAAAGACAGTAACAACAATATCAGTAAAAAGACAGTTGTAACCCATTTTGCATAATTGAGAAACAGAAAGCAAATTGTAATCTAAAGAATCTACAAGAAAAATAATGGAAATGGAATGGTGAGGAGATATAGCAATTTTATCCAAACCTTTGACCAAACATTGATTCCCATCCCCAAATGTGATAGCTCTTTGGGGATCTTCATTTTTCTCATATGAGGAGAACATCATTTTCTCCCCTATCATGTGGTTTGTGCACCTGCTATCGATTATCCAACTTGATCCACCAGATGCATAAACCTATAAAACAAATTGAGGCCTTGTTCTGTCACACCCGGGTTTCGGGGCACCAAGACCCGGGCGCAAACATAATCACCAGGTGTGCTGGGACCAAGTCTCACACATATGATGAATCATGGCACAGGATCGAATGTCACATCTTTACTATATAATAGGAGTTCTATACAAAATAAATAAATAATTACATTAATAGAAGACAACGGTCCAACAACCCAAAGTTTACTGCGAGACGGTGGCCTAGACCTCTCACGAACTCGTCACAGCATCCTCCAAGCGCCTCATCCTGCGGTACCTGTTCTTGACCTATGGGGGGTGTGAGACAGCAAGAGTGAGCTCACATACGTTCGTAGCTCAACAAGTTGTGGGGAATAATGTGTATGAAATCGCCAAAGATGGGAGCTCATGTGAAGTGTAAGGCTTACCAAAGAGGATGGTTAGAGCTGAGCATTGCTTTTAAAGTTGGTCAAAATTTTATTAGCAGTTACTAAGTATAAGTAAATACCAACCCAATTAAGTAGTAGAACAAAAGTAATAACAACACCTGCGATGCAATGCATATGACAAATTGAATTTAGTTCTATAAATTAATCATGTGAGTGTCCGAGCTGCTCATGACCGTGAGCACGACTAGTATACCAGTTTTACACTCTGCAGAGGTTGCGCATCTTTACCCACAAGTCATGTTACCCATCTGCCAAGAGACGGCCAATCCCATACACCTCTACCGAGGAGGCGAGGCAGGGTAACACTACGAGGCCTTTACAAAGTTCCACTAGCTTTAGAAAACCCACTACAGTTTATAGGAAGCTCCAGTGCAGGAATCCGTCGCTTGACCGCCATCGCAGGAAAATCAACCCGAGGACCTCCCTACACTGACCACTACCCTACTGCCCTTGCACCTTTCGGGTAAGGTAGTCTTCCACTAGCTTTCCTAGTTAGTTAGCCAAGGGCGTCCCATTAAACCCTTGTGGTAGCACTGTTTTCCCAGATGGTTCTCCATGTTCCAATTAACATAATGATCTTAACATGAATAGTAAATAACAACTGATAATAAAGATATAATCATGAACATTGTGTATCTCTATACCCAAAACCACATAAAGCAATAGCAGGTACTACCCAAAGATTCAGTGGTGAACAAGGTATAAAGATAGTCAAACTAGGGTAACCTATTGGGTCCCATCAAAATTAACCTATGCAGATCATTATGATTAATCAGAACATGACTAGGTAAAAAGAAGTGATCAAGGGCACAACTTGCCTGAGACTTGAGATTCCAGGTACCAACTTGCTCTTCAGATGACACGTGTCCTCACTGCTAAACGTAGCAATACAGACAAACATGGTATAGGCAAAATTAACATCACACCAAACATAAGAATAAACTGTGTAATAATAATTTACGCGTTGCTACGAGATCGTGAGTTCGAGAATCACTAAATTCGGAGTATGGTTAAGGAGTTGTGATTTATGGAAGATCTATGTGATTTAAGCAGTTAAAACTAAACCTTATGTTGATTTAATAGATCAGGTGAGAAAATAATCTAAATAAATAATTAATTCAACTTTAAGTTAAATTATAATATAATTAGGGATCATATTTTAGCCAAACTATAATTATAAACAGATTAACTTTTATTTAGAGAGGTTAATCTACTAAACATAGGTTAAACAAATATCTAATTATAAAAATATGTTCTATGGTACAATTAATGTTGCCACTGCGTAGACAATATTTTTATGAAGCTAACTCAATTTCAATGGATCAAATTGGAGCTAAAATGAATTAGTTATGCTTTTTCTAAGATTTTTGGATTACTTTTGCATTAAAAATAATTTTTGAATTAATCTTGTCAAAAAACAGACTCCCATGGACCGCGGCCACCATTTTGTAAAAGTTTAGGGGCTAAACTGCTAAAATCTAGGACCTGAGTTTAATGTTTTAACACTACACACAAACTGCGGGCTGAATACTATAAAAATTAGGGGCTCTTATGTAAAGATGGCTCAGCGAAGGGGTATGGGCAAACCCTGACCATCCGATCTATAGGAACGACCAGGATTAAAACCCGCCAGCCTTGAACCGGTACGCAACAGGGACCGTTCGATTGGAGATCTACGATCCGGATTAGATGGCGCAAAGAGGTAAATGTGCACCGATCTGGACCGCCCATATCAGATTGAAGGGCTAGACGACCATCTCCTACCTCCCGCATACACCGTGTGGTGAAAACCATGCCCCATGGCGGCGCGGTCCGCCGGTGGGTATGAATCCCTATGTACGACAGTGCCCCGCCCCAACACTACATGGTAGAAACTGTAACGCCCCGAATTTTTGCAGTTGAATTTTTTCTTTCTTTACTCGCCAAAATTCGGGCGTTACCTTTTCTTTTTCTTTTTCCCCTCGCTAAACCTTGACCTTTTTCAAAGTTTAGCGGGATTCGGTTTGGAATTCCCGTATGTATAAAAACCCTAAATACTTTATGTTGTTTGATGCACCATGCCGCCCTTGCATTTTTGGTTGTTTGAAAGTGCAATCGCATTCATCTAAAAGATCGGATTTCGAGAACAAGCGGAAAATCTTTTATCTTTCTTTCTCTCTCTTTCTCTCTCCCCTTTCTCTCTCTCTCCCGCGCCCTGGGCCGACCCCGGCCGACCCAGCCGCCCCCTGGCGCCCCCCCCCTTGGGCCCAATTGGCCCAAGCCGCCCCCCCCCACCTCCCCTTTTTCCCCAAACCCTCTCCCTCTCCCTCTCATTTTCTCTCATTCTCTCCCTAGCGCCGCCCCTACCCCTGCCCTAAGCCGCCGCCGCCCCTGCCCCCTACCCTAGGCCGCCGCGCCGCCCCCTGCCGCCGGCCGCCCCTCGCCGTCGATCCCCGCCGGTGAGCCCCCTCCCCCTCCTCCCTCTCCTCCCTCCCCTCTTCTCTCCCCACCCCCGCGCGCCCCCTGGCCGCGCCGGCAGCCGCCCCAGCCCCGCCGTGGCCCCTGGCCACCGCTGGCCGGCCCTCGGCCGCGCCCAGCCGGCCCCGGCCGCCGCTGGCCCGCCCCGGCCGCTCCCCTGGCCGCCCTGGCCCGGCCGCTGGCCGCCCCCAGCCGCGCCCCGCCCGGCCGCCAGCCGCCCCTAGCCCGCGCCCCGGCCGCCTGGCCCCCTGGCCGCGCCCCCCTGTCCCGGGCCGGTTCAGCCGGCCTCGGCCCCGGCTCAGCCGCCCCCGGCCCCAGCTCGGCCGCCCCCCGCGCTCGGCCGCCCCAGCTCGGCCGCCTGCCCCCGGGCCGGTTCAACCGCCCCTAGGGCCGGTTCAACCGCCCCCCCCTCTGTTTTTTTTATTTATTTTTTATTTTATTTTATTTACTTTCTGTGATTATAATTACTGTATTTTAAGTAGGCTAATCACTGTTCATGCTATGGGAAAATAGGAAGTTTAATTTAAAATTCCGTTATGCTATTGATTCACGTAGTTAATTGTTTACCCTGTGCAATGTTGATCAACTAAAAGTGATTAGGTTTCCATTAGTATATATAAATATATATAACAGAATTATTTTGTTAAAAACCAATTGTGTCATTAGTGCATAAGATTTAACCCCCTGCGAGACCCTTTCCTGTTTCTTTCTAACCATAACAAATGCGATATCGAATGTCATACTTGATGCATATTCGCTTTATTTGTTATCTTGTATGGTGTACTGTTCTTTTGTATTAAATATGTGGATGGATGTATGTATGTTTGCGCTCGCATAGAGAACGATTCGGTCGAAGAGCCCGAGGAATTCGCAGGAGAAGCCCCTGAGCAGCAGTCGGTTGGTGGAGGCAAGTGTCCTTTGACCTATCTCTGTCCTATTCATTATTTAATTCACCTCCCGCTTACACATTTATGCCTAAGGATTGACTAGCTTTTGTTATCCATGTCCTTGTTTACCTATCTGGGTTGGATTATTACTGTTTAGCTTTATGCTATTGCTCAACTCTAATCAATGAACATGATGTGGTTATCTATGATACGTTGTTTTCCCGTTCTTCTTTATGATCATACTTGTGGTTTTCAAGGGGACTCGAGCGGTTTCTCGAGTGCCTCTCCGTAAGGACCTGTTCTATGGATGACCGCCCGGGAAAACAGTGCAACCATGAGGGTGGAATGGGGTGCCCTTAGCTGAATAATTAGAGGATCCGGGATGTAGTTCACTTAGCCGTCGTGCCGTCAATGGGGCTCGGTGTATGCGGCTCGCTCTGCCAAGTTTGGGTTCGCCCCTTGGGGAGGAGTGCGGTGCATTTAGGAAACCTAACGGGTGGCTACAGTCCCGGGGAATCTTTGTAAAGGCTACGTAGTGAAACCCTGCCTATTCACCTTGGTAGTGTTTAAGGGTTTGATCGGCCCGAGGCAAGAGGGAATCACGGCTTGTGGGTAAAGTGCACAACCTCTGCAGAGTGTTATGAAACTGATATATCAGCCGTGCTCACGGTTATGAGCGGCCAAGGGAGCTCCAGTGATTAGTGGTACTTGATCAGAGACATTGTGGTACAGGTGGTTATGAGATTGATGGTTCTGGTTATGATTATGGTATTGGTAAGTGGTATTCTTTCCGTTTGGAAAGGGTACATCGGGTTAATAACTTGGGTTAATGCTAAAACTTGGCTTTCTACTAGTAAATAATAATCTGACCAACTAAAAGCAACTGCTTGACTTATCCCCACATAAAGCTAGTCCACTACAGCCAAACAGGATACTTGCTGAGTATGTTGATGTGTACTCACCCTTGCTCTACACACCAAACCCCCCCCCCCAGGTTGTCAGCATTGCAACCACTGCTCAGGCGAAGATGAAGCTGTGGAAGGAGACTTCCAGGAGTTCCAAGACTACGACGAGTTCTAGGTGTGGGTTAGCGGCAACCCCCAGTCGGCTGCCTGTGAAGGCCGCGTTATCTACGTTTCTTTTCCGCACTTTGATTTATTGTAAGAACTATATGGACGTCTCAGACGTATGATGTAATCGACTATTTCCCTTATTAATACTATTTTGAGCACTGTGTGATGATGTCCATGTTATGTAACTGCTGTGTACGTGAATAACTGATCCTGGCACGTACATGGTTCGCATTCGGTTTGCCTTCTAAAACCGGGTGTGACATAAGTGGTATCAAAGCCGTGCTGACTGTAGGACCGCTAACCTAGAGTAGAATGGTCGTTCTAAGGACTATAGACCTCTGTCTCTTCCTTGACTTTGATATCCCTTCAAAAGTTGGTCCTACTGACCAAACCTATGTTCTACTACATATTATACCTTGCTGAAAATTATGTTTTATTCTGATCCTTCATTTATTTATGATTCATTACTTGCTGGTCATATTAATTCTATTCTCACCCCTTTTGCTTGCGATGTCTTTTGTAGATGGCTCGACTTAGACACACTGCACGAAAGTCAGTCATCCCCTTCTTACCCTCCCGCCTTGCTGAGCGTCCGCTTCGCCGTCCCGTGGCCGGACAGTCCAGCCACTTGGAGAGACTACACCACCGCCTGCGTGAGGAGCAGGAGCGTCGACGACAGGAGCAGCAGAGCTCTTCCTTCTCGCTCCACCAGGAGATAGAGTCTATGAGGAGCTGCTCCCCTGTGCTTCCCCTGGAGGCGCCCCCTGCACCACCACTGGGCGCCCCAGCTTCTGGAGTAGCTGCTGGAGGAGACCCAGACGACGGAGATGGCGACGACAGCTCGAGCCACGACACCGACTTCTCTGCTAACCTTGAGCCGGAAGGATGGGTTGCTCGACCCATCACTCGCGACGCTGCTCGCGGGTGTCACTTCCACGATGCGCTCGACACCCTGCTACGTCGGGCATTTGACCGGCATACTTGGTCCGTCGAGTATCGCTGTGTGGTCTACCAGCATAGTCGCGGGGTCTACCCGGATCGCTGGGAGGCAACTTGCTTGGTGCGCTGCCCGGAGAACAGTCTCCAGGGAGCGGAGGCCTGTTCAGAGCACTATTCTATCTCTGAGCGGGACTCAGCTGAGGCAGCCATGCAAGATGCTGCACGGCGTGCGCTTTCGCACTACTGCTCGGTTTTCGGTGGGGCAGCTGACGGTCTTGACCTGAAGTATTACCCCCGCCGTTCATCTGGCAGCACAGGAGGCGTGATTGTCTCACCTGTCAGTGAGGGCAATCCTAGGTTGAGCAGCACAGTCAACCTAGCCGCCGTGCTAAACACGGAGCTGGACCATGCATTAGATGAGCTGAGTAGGGCTCGTGCTGAGATCGCCCAGCTGCGGGCTGAGCGCGCGGAACGTCGTTATCTGGATGGTGGTTCCCCCGCTCCCGTCGGGACTCAGCACCCGTACCGCTCACCTCAGCGTGGACACCAGTCTTATGGCAATCCCGCCTGCAAGACCAAGATAACTCTAGAGCCATAGATCGTTAGAGTTGGATCTTGTAATTAATACGAAATATATACGTAGAAGCTTCAGTCTTAGCGTTAGTCTCGGTCTTAGTTAGTCTTAGTTAGACAGGGTAGTTTGCTATATCCTGTGCATTTATGTTTGTCATGATGAACTATGATTGGTTTGGATCTTTGTAATGATTGTCACCAGAGTGTGGGTATCCCCTGCATTTTGGTTTACCTATTATGTTAATAAAGTTAGTTATATAGTTGGGAAAACCTTTATTCTACTTTCCTCTTTTTCTGAGAAGCTGTGTGGCCTGTGTTGGAGATCAGTGAAGATGCTCATCTGTTCAGTGCTGTTGAGGAATTCTATTCTCTTTTCTTATGCTGCAAGATTTGCCAGATCAGTTCTGATGTGTGGTTGCGTTCTGCAGATGTCAGAGAACAGGCGCAGAGGAGGAAGGCGTGCTCAGCAGGAGCAAGCCGGTCAGCAAGATGAGGCGCCCCAGCAGCAGCAGCTGCCGCCCCCGCCCCCGATGTCGATTGAGCAGATGTTTCTGATGCAGACTCAGGCAGTTCAAGCCATCGGTCAGACTCTGGCCGCCATTCAGCAGCAGCAGCAGCAGCAGGCTCCACCTCAGCCTCAGATGCCTCAGATGCCCAGAGACAAGCGTGCTGAATTCATGAGAGGTCATCCCCCAACGTTTGCTCATTCTTCTGACCCTATGGATGCTGAAGATTGGCTGCGCACTGTGGAGCGAGAGTTGCATACCGCTCAGTGCGATGACAGGGAGAAAGTTCTGTATGGTCCCCGTCTGTTGAGAGGAGCAGCCCAATCATGGTGGGAGTCTTACCTCGCCACCCATGCCAACCCCGACACCATCACCTGGGAAGAATTCAGAGGTAGCTTTCGTCAGTACCATGTGCCTGCAGGTCTGATGACAGTGAAGAAGGAGGAGTTCCTGGCCCTTAAGCAAGGGTCATCGTCTGTCAGTGAGTACCGGGACAAGTTTCTGCAATTGTCTCGCTACGCTCCCGAAGATGTCAACACCGACGCCAAGCGACAATACCGTTTTCTGAGAGGCTTGGTTGACCCTCTGCAGTATCAGCTGATGAATCACACCTTCCCAACATTCCAGCACCTGATTGACAGAGCAATCATGACAGAGAGAAAGCGCAAGGAGATGGAAGATCGTAAGCGCAAGATCAGTGGACCCCAGCCTGGAAGCAGCAGCCGTCCCCGTTTCTCAGGCAATCAACCTCAGCAGTTCAGGCAGAACCAGCGTCCACCTCAGCAGCATCAGCAGCGTCAGCAGTATCAGCAGTTCCAAAGGCAGTATCCTCAGCATCAGTACCAGAATCGTCAGAGCAATCAGTCAGGAGGAGGTCAGTTTCAGAGGCAGAATCAACAGACACCTCGTCTTCCTGCCCCAGCAAATCAGCAGAACAGTCAGGCAGCACCAGCTCAGGTTGGAAACAGGGCATGTTTCCACTGTGGAGAGCAAGGCCATTGGGTGATGCAATGTCCGAAGAAGGCAGCCCAGCAGCAGTCAGGCCCCAATGCCCCAGCAAAGCAGAATGTGTCTCAGCCTGGAGCAGGCAACCGCTCTCAGCAGCGCTATAATCATGGAAGACTGAACCACTTGGAGGCTGAAGCAGTTCAGGAGACCCCCGACATGACAGTAGGTATGTTCCCAGTCGATTCCCATATTGCAGAAGTGTTATTTGATACTGGAGCAACACATTCTTTCATTACTGCATCATGGGTAGAAGCACATAATCTTCCAATTACTACCATGTCAACCCCTATTCAAATTGACTCAGCTGGTGGTAGAATTCGAGCTGATAGCATTTGTTTAAATGTAAGTGTGGAAATAAGGGGGATAGCGTTTCCCGCCAACCTTATAGTAATGGGTACTCAGGGAATAGATGTCATCCTAGGGATGAATTGGTTAGATAAGTATCAGGCAGTTATCAGTTGTGATAAAAGGACAATCAAGTTGGTGTCCCCACTAGGAGAGGAAGTGGTGACCGAGTTAGTCCCGCCTGAGCCAAAGAAAGGAAGTTGTTATCAGATAGCTGTTGATAGCAGTGAAGCAGACCCAATTGAGAGTATCAAGGTTGTGTCTGAATTCCCAGATGTGTTTCCAAAGGATTTACCGGGTATGCCACCAGAGCGGAAAGTTGAATTTGCTATAGAGCTTCTTCCTGGAACCGCCCCTATCTCTAAGAGAGCTTACAGAATATCTGGACCAGAGTTGGTTGAGCTTAAGAAGCAGATTGATGAGCTGTCAGAGAAAGGTTACATCCGGCCAAGCACCTCGCCTTGGGCCGCCCCTGTCTTGTTTGTGGAGAAGAAAGATGGCACCAAGAGGATGTGTATCGATTATCGAGCTTTGAATGAAGTCACGATCAAGAACAAGTATCCTTTGCCCAGAATAGAAGATCTGTTCGACCAGTTGAGAGGAGCCAGTGTGTTCTCCAAGATCGATCTGAGGTCAGGTTATCATCAGCTCAGGATCCGACCTTCGGACATTCCGAAGACGGCATTCATTACCAAGTACGGTTTATATGAGTTCACAGTGATGTCTTTTGGTTTGACCAATGCACCAGCGTTCTTTATGAACTTGATGAACAGTGTATTCATGGATTATCTTGATAAGTTCGTGGTGGTATTCATTGATGACATTCTGGTTTATTCTCAAAGTGAAGAAGAGCATGCAGATCATTTGAGGATGGTATTGCAGAGATTGCGAGAGCACCAGTTGTATGCAAAGTTGAGCAAGTGTGAGTTCTGGATCAGTGAAGTCCTGTTCTTGGGTCACATAATCAACAAAGAAGGATTGGCTGTGGATCCGAAGAAAGTGGCAGACATTCTAAACTGGAAAGCGCCAACAGATGCTAGAGGAATCAAGAGCTTCATTGGAATGGCCGGATATTATCGGCGATTCATTGAAGGGTTTTCGAAGATTGCGAAACCAATGACAGCGTTGCTAGGCAACAAGGTTGAGTTCAAGTGGACCCAGAAATGCCAAGAGGCCTTTGAAGCGCTGAAAGAGAAGTTGACAACAGCGCCTGTCCTAGTCTTGCCTGATGTGCACAAGCCCTTCTCTGTGTATTGTGATGCTTGTTACACAGGTTTGGGATGCGTGTTGATGCAAGAGGGAAGAGTTGTGGCTTACTCGTCCCGACAGCTGAAGGTTCATGAGAAGAACTACCCAATCCATGATCTAGAGTTGGCAGCAGTGGTTCACGCACTGAAGACATGGAGGCACTATCTGTATGGACAGAAATGCGATGTTTACACAGACCACAAGAGTCTGAAGTACATATTCACTCAGTCGGAGTTGAACATGAGGCAACGAAGATGGTTAGAGTTGATCAAAGATTATGAGTTGGAGATCCATTACCATCCAGGAAAAGCGAACGTAGTGGCAGATGCTTTGAGCAGAAAGAGTCAAGTCAATCTGATGGTCGCTCGTCCGATGCCTTATGAGTTGGCCAAGGAGTTTGACAGGTTGAGTCTCGGATTTCTGAACAATTCGCGAGGAGTCACAGTTGAATTGGAACCTACCTTGGAGCGCGAAATCAAAGAAGCGCAGAAAAATGATGAGAAGATCAGTGAGATTCGGCGATTGATTCTAGATGGCAGAGGCAAAGACTTTCGAGAAGATGCAGAAGGTGTGGTATGGTTCAAAGACCGCTTGTGTGTTCCCAATGTCCAGTCTATTCGGGAGTTGATTCTCAAGGAAGCTCATGAGACAGCTTATTCGATTCACCCTGGCAGTGAGAAGATGTATCAGGATCTGAAGAAGAAATTCTGGTGGTACGGAATGAAAAGAGAAATCGCAGAGCATGTGGCTATGTGCGATAGTTGTCGAAGAAATTAAGGCAGAACACCAGAGACCAGCTGGATTGTTGCAACCGTTGCAGATCCCTCAGTGGAAATGGGATGAAATTGGCATGGATTTCATAGTCGGATTGCCTCGCACTCGAGCCGGCTACGATTCCATTTGGGTAGTAGTGGACCGTTTGACCAAGTCAGCCCACTTCATACCTGTCAAGACCAACTACAACAGTGCAGTATTGGCAGAATTGTATATGTCTCGGATCGTCTGTCTTCATGGTGTGCCAAAGAAGATAGTGTCAGACAGAGGAACGCAGTTCACCTCTCATTTCTGGCAGCAGTTGCATGAAGCCTTGGGCACGCATCTGAATTTCAGTTCAGCTTATCACCCGCAGACAGATGGTCAGACTGAAAGAACCAATCAAATTCTTGAAGATATGTTGAGAGCCTGTGCGTTGCAAGATCAGTCCGGATGGGACAAGCGATTGCCTTATGCAGAGTTTTCCTATAACAACAGTTACCAGGCCAGTTTGAAGATGTCACCGTTTCAAGCGCTGTATGGAAGGAGTTGCAGAACTCCGTTGCAATGGGATCAGCCTGGAGAGAAGCAGGTGTTTGGGCCAGATATTTTGCTTGAAGCCGAAGAGAACATCAAGATGGTTCGAGAGAATCTGAAGATAGCGCAATCGAGGCAGCGAAGCTATGCAGACACAAGAAGAAGAGAGCTGAGTTTTGAAGTCGGAGACTTTGTCTATCTGAAAGTGTCACCGATCAGAGGAGTCAGAAGATTCGGAGTCAAAGGCAAGCTAGCACCCCGCTACATTGGTCCGTATCAAATTCTCTCAAAGCGTGGAGAAGTGGCTTATCAGCTCAGCCTGCCAGAGAATTTGTCTGCTGTGCATGATGTCTTTCATGTGTCTCAGTTGAAGAAGTGTTTGCGTGTGCCAGAAGAGCAGTTGCCAGTGGAAGGTCTTGAAGTCCAGGAGGACTTGACCTATATTGAGAAGCCAGCTCAGATCCTTGAGGTTGCAGATAGAGTCACCCGAAGGAAGACCATTAGAATGTGCAAAGTCAGATGGAATCACCACTCTGAGGAAGAAGCAACCTGGGAGCGTGAAGATGATCTAGTGGCTAAGTACCCAGAGCTCTTTGCTAGCCAGCCCTGAATCTCGAGGGCGAGATTCTTTTAAGGGGGATAGGTTTGTAACGCCCCGAATTTTTGCAGTTGAATTTTTTCTTTCTTTACTCGCCAAAATTCGGGCGTTACCTTTTCTTTTTCTTTTTCCCCTCGCTAAACCTTGACCTTTTTCAAAGTTTAGCGGGATTCGGTTTGGAATTCCCGTATGTATAAAAACCCTAAATACTTTATGTTGTTTGATGCACCATGCCGCCCTTGCATTTTTGGTTGTTTGAAAGTGCAATCGCATTCATCTAAAAGATCGGATTTCGAGAACAAGCGGAAAATCTTTTATCTTTCTTTCTCTCTCTTTCTCTCTCCCCTTTCTCTCTCTCTCCCGCGCCCTGGGCCGACCCCGGCCGGCCCAGCCGCCCCCTGGCGCCCCCCCCTTGGGCCCAATTGGCCCAAGCCGCCCCCCCCCCCCCCCACCTCCCCTTTTTCCCCAAACCCTCTCCCTCTCCCTCTCATTTTCTCTCATTCTCTCCCTAGCGCCGCCCCTACCCCTGCCCTAAGCCGCCGCCGCCCCTGCCCCCTACCCTAGGCCGCCGCGCCGCCCCCTGCCGCCGGCCGCCCCTCGCCGTCGATCCCCGCCGGTGAGCCCCCTCCCCCTCCTCCCTCTCCTCCCTCCCCTCTTCTCTCCCCACCCCCGCGCGCCCCCTGGCCGCGCCGGCAGCCGCCCCAGCCCCGCCGTGGCCCCTGGCCGCCGCTGGCCGGCCCTCGGCCGCGCCCAGCCGGCCCCGGCCGCCGCTGGCCCGCCCCGGCCGCTCCCCTGGCCGCCCTGGCCCGGCCGCTGGCCGCCCCCAGCCGCGCCCCGCCCGGCCGCCAGCCGCCCCTAGCCCGCGCCCCGGCCGCCTGGCCCCCTGGCCGCGCCCCCCTGTCCCGGGCCGGTTCAGCCGGCCTCGGCCCCGGCTCAGCCGCCCCCGGCCCCAGCTCGGCCGCCCCCCGCGCTCGGCCGCCCCAGCTCGGCCGCCTGCCCCCGGGCCGGTTCAACCGCCCCTAGGGCCGGTTCAACCGCCCCCCCCCCTCTGTTTTTTTTATTTATTTTTTATTTTATTTTATTTACTTTCTGTGATTATAATTACTGTATTTTAAGTAGGCTAATCACTGTTCATGCTATGGGAAAATAGGAAGTTTAATTTAAAATTCCGTTATGCTATTGATTCACGTAGTTAATTGTTTACCCTGTGCAATGTTGATCAACTAAAAGTGATTAGGTTTCCATTAGTATATATAAATATATATAACAGAATTATTTTGTTAAAAACCAATTGTGTCATTAGTGCATAAGATTTAACCCCCTGCGAGACCCTTTCCTGTTTCTTTCTAACCATAACAAATGCGATATCGAATGTCATACTTGATGCATATTCGCTTTATTTGTTATCTTGTATGGTGTACTGTTCTTTTGTATTAAATATGTGGATGGATGTATGTATGTTTGCGCTCGCATAGAGAACGATTCGGTCGAAGAGCCCGAGGAATTCGCAGGAGAAGCCCCTGAGCAGCAGTCGGTTGGTGGAGGCAAGTGTCCTTTGACCTATCTCTGTCCTATTCATTATTTAATTCACCTCCCGCTTACACATTTATGCCTAAGGATTGACTAGCTTTTGTTATCCATGTCCTTGTTTACCTATCTGGGTTGGATTATTACTGTTTAGCTTTATGCTATTGCTCAACTCTAATCAATGAACATGATGTGGTTATCTATGATACGCTGTTTTCCCGTTCTTCTTTATGATCATACTTGTGGTTTTCAAGGGGACTCGAGCGGTTTCTCGAGTGCCTCTCCGTAAGGACCTGTTCTATGGATGACCGCCCGGGAAAACAGTGCAACCATGAGGGTGGAATGGGGTGCCCTTAGCTGAATAATTAGAGGATCCGGGATGTAGTTCACTTAGCCGTCGTGTCGTCAATGGGGCTCGGTGTATGCGGCTCGCTCTGCCAAGTTTGGGTTCGCCCCTTGGGGAGGAGTGCGGTGCATTTAGGAAACCTAACGGGTGGCTACAGTCCCGGGGAATCTTTGTAAAGGCTACGTAGTGAAACCCTGCCTATTCACCTTGGTAGTGTTTAAGGGTTTGATCGGCCCGAGGCAAGAGGGAATCACGGCTTGTGGGTAAAGTGCACAACCTCTGCAGAGTGTTATGAAACTGATATATCAGCCGTGCTCACGGTTATGAGCGGCCAAGGGAGCTCCAGTGATTAGTGGTACTTGATCAGAGACATTGTGGTACAGGTGGTTATGAGATTGATGGTTCTGGTTATGATTATGGTATTGGTAAGTGGTATTCTTTCCGTTTGGAAAGGGTACATCGGGTTAATAACTTGGGTTAATGCTAAAACTTGGCTTTCTACTAGTAAATAATAATCTGACCAACTAAAAGCAACTGCTTGACTTATCCCCACATAAAGCTAGTCCACTACAGCCAAACAGGATACTTGCTGAGTATGTTGATGTGTACTCACCCTTGCTCTACACACCAAACCCCCCCCCCCAGGTTGTCAGCATTGCAACCACTGCTCAGGCGAAGATGAAGCTGTGGAAGGAGACTTCCAGGAGTTCCAAGACTACGACGAGTTCTAGGTGTGGGTTAGCGGCAACCCCCAGTCGGCTGCCTGTGAAGGCCGCGTTATCTACGTTTCTTTTCCGCACTTTGATTTATTGTAAGAACTATATGGACGTCTCAGACGTATGATGTAATCGACTATTTCCCTTATTAATACTATTTTGAGCACTGTGTGATGATGTCCATGTTATGTAACTGCTGTGTACGTGAATAACTGATCCTGGCACGTACATGGTTCGCATTCGGTTTGCCTTCTAAAACCGGGTGTGACAGAAACACCCTACGGTTCATGGCGAGCTCGACAGAGGGGTTTCTCACCAGCGATGGCGTTGCTACGGGGGTCAGCCATGGCGACCTGCAGTTCAGCAGCGCCCCATGAAGTCCGACGAGAAATTGTCTAGGTTCCGGCCATCGAGTTGGCTTGGTGATGGTGCGAACCTCTTCAGTGTGTCCCAGGGAGAGTCCATGGCCGGTTGACGGTGCCTCAATGCTAATAGACAAGCAGGTCCACGGCGGTGGGCCTTCTTCCTCCCGCCACCCATATTTTTGGTGTATGGCGTGTCTTGCGGTGAGCTTGCACCATGCGCGGGGTCGAGTTATGCGGCAACCGACGAATACCTATATACGCATCCAGAGGCGAGAGATCCGCGCTGTGATGGTTGGGATTGGGTTCGTCGTCGGGTGATTGTGCCTACCGAATCCTAACAACCTTGAGCTAGTCGAGCGCAGGTAGATGAGGCCCCACATGGCGATGTCCCGAGCCAAGAGTGTACGATCTGCAGGAGGAGAAACGCGCCCAGGCTATTGTTCGGCTAGGCGCGATCCGCGCGGTTGTGGAGCTCCACGCGCGCGGCACGGGGTTCTGTTGCGCTATACTCTGGTGGCTGGTTCCAGGAAGAGGATGACCCTGGTGAGTGGGGTCCACCAACCAGTGAAACGGCGCCAAGAGCAAGCGGGCCGCGTGGGGAGAAAAGAATTTTGGGCCGCCGGGGGAAAGGAGACGAAGTAGAAGATGGGCCGCGACCATGAGGCTGGGCCGAGCGGTTGTGAGGAGGAGAAGTGGACCAGCGGTGAATGGTTATTGGGCCAGAATAGAGAAGCTTAGTCTCGAGCGCAAGGAGATCTTTTTTCTTTTATTTTTGTTTTCTATTTTCTTCCTTTTCTATCTCCTAAATTTATATTCCGAATTTTGGTTTGAAATTTGCACACACATAATTTGAAATGCTCAAGTAATTAAAACTCCAGCATGAGATGCAAAATTCCATATTTATTCATTTGCTATTTGACTATTTTAATTTCCATAATTGAGTATGCACAAAGAAAAGAACACCAATAATCTACGAGGGTTCCATAATCCCAAAACACTACATAATAATTATATTTTTTATTTATATCATTATTATTATTATTTTCCTGATACAAATTTTTGGGTATTACAAATCCTACCCCCTTAATAGAAATCTCGTCCTCGAGATTTGTAAGAAAAGGGATATAGGAAGAGTGGTTTGCAATTTAGCATTCAGTTTCTAATTATTTAAAAAATCAAAAGCCTCTCTTTTTTCATTAGTGAGTGATTAGGAGAGCATGGGTATATATATGTATAGTCATTTTATTATGTATGATAAAAGATGGGTAGGTTACGGCAAGAATAGCATGGGGTAAGAAAGTTTGTGGTGAGAAAGAACTTTGTGTTGAGTGGCAATGCAACTGAAGGTTGAGTTTGACCTCCCTCCTTCCTTGATGAGGTTGATCATCTTTGATCTTTGTTCTTGAAGTTGTTATCTGAATTAGGGACATGTAGTTAAGGCAGATTTGTAGGTGACAATTAAGTAGAGCCGCTAGTTTAGTAGGTGGTTAAGAGTTAAATGGGATTAGTCTGACTTAGTTTGGTTGTTTGCTTCTAGATTGGTTGGATAAGTTATGTAACCTATTATGTAGGTCAAGTGGTTGTACATGGCCGAGTTGATCTACATCACTAGTTTAGGCTTAAGTGAATTGGGAGTATGGTCTTATCCTTTGTACCAGTATTAAGCGACTCACTCTAGATTAGATAGAATCTAGATTAGGTTGGATATAACTAGATTAGACTAGTTAATGTTAGATAGATCTATCAGGGTAGGACAAATATTATTAGGGTATGTTATAATCTTTTGAGATAGGATAGTTATATGGTGTAGGTAAGTCAGAAGCTTTGTTAGGTTAACACAGAGGGATCATGCAACTATCGGATGGGTAAGGTAGTTGCATATGATCAGGTAGTTGTATATGGTCAAGTTAATCTAGGGCGCCAATTTAGCTTAAAACATTTTTATAGGAGTGAGGTCTAATCTATTTCACTAGTACCAACTAATCTGTTAAATAACTCACATTAGATTGGATCATATTAGATTAGATGGGATCTAGATTAGATCAGTATCACCAGATTGGACTAGACAATATCCAATTACTTTGGATTAGATCATGGTGGTTACACTAGTGCGGGATAAATATGCCTATTAGGGCAAGATGAATCCATAAGGATAAGATAGAATCTTTTAAGGTCAGTTAGATCTATTGGGATAAGATAAAATCTTTTCAAGATAAGATGAATCTATTAAGGTAAGAAAGAGTCTTTTAAGATAAGATGGATCTATTAAGCTTGATATATTCTAGTGGGGTATTCTTAATTTATCTTATAAACAATTTATGAAAACAAGACAATATTTTTTAACATAAGATGAACCTGTTAGGATAAAATAGATTTCTTTAAGTTAAGAGAGATCTATTTAAAATAGATACTATTTAATGAAGGATATTCTTGGTTGTTTAGTTATATTATAAATTTTATTTATTTATATTTATGCCTATATGTATATACAGATGTAATTGTGGACATTACTCCACCACTCATCACACTCAATCAAAGATCACAAATCAAACAAGTATCATAAGAACAAGCATTAAAGCACATAGATATGTATAAAAATAGTTTGGTTTTTGTTCCTAAGATTAGGTCTCCTATTCCTAAAGGTCACTTTAGGCACGGGATTTCAAAGTGTGAAATCCACTTTTGTCTTTAGAAGTGAAAAGGTACGAGTAATCAGAGTAAAGCAGCAGTGGATGAGAAAAGATTGAGTTAAGTTTAGAAAGAAATCAGAGTAGCAAAGGTAAGTAGACAAGGGTTGTCCTGTTCTATCTAGGTCTCGTCCTACAGTCAACATCCCTCTGATACCACTTCTGTCACACCCGGGTTTCGGGGCACCAAGACCCAGGCGCGAACATAATCACTAGGTGTGCTGGGACCAAGTCTCACACATATGATGTATAATACGAGTTCTATACAAAATAAATAATTAAATAATTACATTAATAGGAGACAACGGTCCAGCAACCCAAAGTTGACTGGGAGACGACGGCCTAGACCTCTCATGAACTCGTCACAACATCCTCCAAGCGCCTCATCGTGTGGTACCTGTTCTTGACCTATGGGGTGGTGAGACAGCAAGAGTGAGCTCACATACGTTCGTAGCTCAACAAGTTGTGGGGAATGATGTGTATGAACTCGCCAATGGGAGCTCATGTGAAGTGTAAGGCTTACCAAAGAGGATGGTTAGAGCTGAGCATTGCTTTTAAAGTTGGTCAAAAATTTATTAGCAGTTACTAAGTATAAGTAAATACCAACCCAATTAAGTAGTAGAACATAAGTAATAACAACACCTACGATGCAATGCATATGACAAATTGAATTTAATTCCATAAATTAATCATGTGAGTGTCTGAGCTGCTCATGGCCGTGAGCATGGCTAGTATACCAGTTTTACACTCTGCAGAGGTTGCGCATCTTTACCCACAAGTCATGTTACCCATCTGCCAAGAGACGGTCAATCCCATACACCTCTGCCGAGGAGGCGAGGCAGGGTAACACTATGAGGCCTTTACAAAGTTCCACTAGCTTTAAAAAACCCGCTACAGTTTATAGGAAGCTCCAGTGCAGGAATCCCTCGCCTGACCGCCATCGCAGCAAAATCAACCCGAGGACCTCCCTACACTGACCACTCCCCTACTCCCCTTGCCCCTTTCGGGTAAGGTAGTCTTCCACTAGCTTCCCTAGTTAGTTAGCCAAGGGCGTCCCATTAAACCCTTGTGGTAGCACTATTTTCCCAGGTGGTCGCTCCATGTTCCCATTAACATATTTATCTTAACATGAACAGTAAATAACAACTGGTAATAAAGATATAATCATGAACAGTGTGTATCTCTATACCCAAAACCATATAAAGCAATAGCAAGTACTACCCAAAAAGTTTAGTGGAGTCAAGGTATAAGGATAATCAAACTAGGGTAACCTGTTGGGTCCCATCAAAATTAACCTATGCAGATCATTATGATTAATCAGGGCATGACTGGGTAAAAAGAAGTGATCAAGGGCACAACTTGTCTGGGACTTGAGATTCCAGGTACCAACTTGTTCTTTAGATGACACATAACCTCGCGCTAGTCGTAGCAATACAAACAAACATTGTATAGGCAGAATTAACATCACACCAAACATAAGAATAGACTGCGTAATAATAATCTACGCGTCCCTACGAGATCGTGGGTACGAGGATCACTAAATTTGGATCTATGGTTATCGAGTTATGGTTTATGGAAGATAAATGTGATTTGAATATCAAACTATATTATAAATTGGTTAATATACATCATATGAGAAAATATACTCCAAATAGTTAAGTGAACTTTAATCTAGATTATAATTTATTTAGGAATCATATTATAGTCAAATCACTATCATGGTCTAGTTTAACTTTGGTAAAAAGGTATAATCTACTGAACATAGGCTAAGCAAATATCTAGTTATAAAAATATGTTCTATGGTGCAATTAATGTTGCCACTGCGTAACAATATTTTTATGAAGCTAACACAATTTGAATGGATCGAATCGGAGTTAAAATGAATTAGTTATAATTTTTCGAAGTTCGTATATGCTTGGTACAAAATTAATTGAGTAATCAATTCTAGTATGAGTTTCATGTTAAAACAATGTTACCAAGTAATAGACAATATTAATACAAAATTATAGGAACTGGAATGGACTAAAAAGGATTTACTATGAATTTTCTATGAATTAAATGGGTTTCTGCAATTATTTTTATACTCAAAATCGATTTCTAAATCTCTTTTTCCTGTTTTCTTTAATTCCTGGACTGCGCACATGATTCTAGAGTAGTTCAGGGTTCTATTCATAAATTCTAGGGCTTATGCATAATGTTTTTATAAAGAACCAGGACTGCGAGTTGCACTACACCAAAATCATACACTTCCTACGGTTTTTTAACTTCCTACAACTTTTATAACAAACCGTAGGAAATAAATAACTTCTGAGAGACAACTGGGAGCTCTAGAAAATAAACGTAACTTCCTACGGTATTTTATAAAAGTTGTAGGAAGTTAGCTTCCACATGCTGACTCGTGCGTGCGGTCAAGCAAGCCGCTAACTTCCTAGAGGCGGCCGTAGGAAGTTAGCATGGGTAGCTAACTTTCTACGGCTTCCTTTAGGAAGTTAGCATGCATAGCTAACTTCCTACGACCTCCTCTAGGAAGTTAGCTTTCAGTTGCTCATCCGCGGGTGCGGTCAAACGATCCGCTAACTTCATACGGTCGCCTCTAGGAAGTTAGATTTCAGCTTTTGATCAGTCAAACGAAAAGCTAACTTTCTACGACCTGCTCTAGGAAGTTAGCATGAGCACCTAACTTCCTACGGCCTCCTCTAGGAAGTTAGCACGAGCCGCTAACTTCCTACAGCCTTCTCTAGGAAGTTAGATTTTAGCTTCAGTCAAACGAAAAGCTAACTTCCTACGGCCTGCTCTAGGAACTAAGCAAGTTTGAATCTTATAGCAGTCATGTTTGTCACTCAAGAATTGAACATTATTTTCTTTATGGTGCAAACAACACACTGCATTTTATACCACAATTAATTGGTTTGTGTTTCTCAAGATTGCTCCTAAGCGATGGAGGTTGGAGATAAATTTTAGCCAAGATGTTGTTTTGATGCTTTCATCTATGAACTTGCCTGATGGTATTCAGGTGCGATTTTCTGATTTGCCTTGTAACTCCTTAAAATTGAACAGGGCGACAGGCTATAAACAGTTTGTTTCATATATCATTCTGGGGGATAGATAATACTGAACGCTTAGCGGTAAGCACCATGTAAAGTTTTGAGCACAGCATAATCTCTACCATCAGTATGTGCACCTCGTCATGGAGCTCTGCGGCGGCGGCGAGCTGTTCGACAGGATTGTGCAGAAAGGCCACTACATCGAGAGGAAGGTCGCCGAGCTCGCCAGGGTCATCGTAGGCGTCGTTGAGGCATGCCACTCCATGGGCGTCATGCACCGGGATCTCAAGCCAGAGAATTTCCTCTTCGCTGACCAGAAGGAGGAGGCCGCACTGAAGACCATCGATTTTGGTCTCTCCATTTTCTTTCACCCTGGTGAGTTCCATTCATTCAAAAAAATAAAAATAAAATCCTTACATGTCGACGCGAATTTGTATTTTTTGTACCTTGTTTTTCCCCCTTTGACTTGGTCCAGATTTAGTTATGTTCTCTCATCGCATCAACGTTTGGTCAACAATATCAGCATTATGTGATGCAATGCAATGCTTCTCAGTATCTACCAAAGCAGTTACTATTCAGTGATTTACATGTTTGAATCGTCAGTGATGTTTGATGACCCTGTTTCAGTAAGTTACAGATAAAATGGCATCTACTACTCAATTTACCGGCATTATCATGTAAAATTCCATGGCCAATCTCTTGTACTGACCATGCACACACTTCTTCACTTGTTCGTCGAGCAGAGAACAAGCAGGGCATATTCGAAGAGGTTTTGCACGGGAGGCTCGACTTTGAGTCGGAGCCATGGACCAGTGTCTCCGAAGGCGCCAAGGATCTTGTGAGGAGGTTCGTCGAGGTCTGCTGCTCGTAGCTCCCGTCGCTCCACTCAAGATCTAGCAGAAGTGGAGCAACTGCGAGAAGAACTTAGGCGACATCAGGATTACTTGAGGCAACAAGCTGCGCAACATGAATACTATGCTACACAGATTCAACAACCACAATCACTCATACAAGTAAGTTCAAAAGATAATAGCTTTCACTTTAAGATATGTATTGATTTAAAATGCTGATGTGAATGAGTTCGACAATTTTGTAGCAACTAGCACAGGCCCAAGGGTTACACGTCCCGGTGCCCCCACCACCACCACCTCTAGTACATTATCCTTGGGCTTCACCTCCACCTACACCTACATCTCCACCTATCGAACATCAGGTATGCAAATTCATCATCATTTACTTGTTGTTAGTTATATTATGGTGTAACTCAGCAAATATCGTTTGTACATGTATATTAGACCCCTCCAGCTACCTTGCCGATGCAGGAACAAGAAGACGAGTTAGACTTTGTCGAAGCCCTCTTCGCTAGTGGAGGTATCGACCATCACTCGTCACTGTACCCCGATGGTGATCGGCGATTGTGAGCTTCCATGTTATGTGTTGTGATACTTGAGACTTTTATTATGACTATATATGACATATTGTCTCTTATTATGACCGGATGAGATGTGTATTATGACTATGGATGAGACTTTTGTGATGTAATTGATGAGACTATGGATTTAAATATTGTTATGTGATTGTGTGTGAGATATTTTATGTGAAAATATGTTGTGCTATAGCTATTGATATATTTGTTATGTTGTGGAATGTGGTGTAAAATAAAAATAAACAACATTTGTAATGCTGGTCAAATTAACTTCCTAGAGGCCAACTAGGTCGTAGGAAGTTAGCCAGCTAACTTCCTAGGGGCTACAGTAAAGCCGTAGGAAGCTAGCCAACTAACTTCCTAGTGGCTACAGTAAGTCATAGGAAGTTGGCCAGCTGACGGCGTGAACCTACTAACTTCCGAGAGGCATCGCTGGCTGTAGGAAGTTAGCTAACTTCCGACAAAAAATTTCCGAGACCCAAACTTCCGACGGGATGGCTTAACTTCCGAGAGTTTAGCTAACTTCCTAGAGTTTAGGGCTAACTTCCTAGGGTTTAGGCTCTAGGAAGTTCACTATTTTGGTGTTGATAAAAGAATTTTCCAATGTCTCTTATGCATATTGTTGAGGCCGAAGGGGTACGGATGTGCCACATCCACCCGATCAAGATTCTAGGGCCAGGATTAGATCTAGCCTTTTAATGAATCGGTACGCGCTGAGGATCGTCGATCAAGCCTTCTACGGTCACGATTTAATGTCACGAAAGGTTATCCTCCCATCTAATCGTAGCCGTCCAACATAGATCTAACGACCCCGGCACTTCTTCTTCAACCTACACCCAACCAGGTGGTGGTGCTACCCACACGACGCGTACGCATGCGAGCTACCCCAGCCTGGCGCACTGGTGCGTGATTCCCAAATGAACCGGGTGCAACACGATGCAGGTGCCATGGCGAGTTGGTCTGGGAATTCTTACCGCGTAGTTAGGACATCGAGGTACCCCGACCACGGGCGGGGTAGATCTGTGGCGGCGGAACTACTCCGTCGAGGAATTCCCGAGTTCTTGGTTGTCGGTTCCACGCGGTGAAGCCACACCACACATCCCTGTGAATAGGCGGAGATTCTCGGCACGACACAAGGGCCTTGGCGAGTCCATAGAGCGGTGGCGCAGTGATTCCGGCAACCGGTCACATGCGAGCGAGGACGAGGAGAGAGGAGGTCACGAGGGCTCGGCGGGTTAAATAGGAGCGAGGGGGCGTGATTGCGGCGGCCGGCGGGTGATTTCCAGTGATCTCGGCCGGGTTGTTGCAACAGACCCATGTGGCGCGCATGGAGTTTGGGAGGAAGAGAATTGGCCACGTGAGGAAGACGGAGACGGCCCAATAGATGGGCCCCACGCGGTCAGTGTGAGCGTGGCATTGTGACCACACGGCTTAGAGAGACTGCACGATGGGACCCGCCTGCCGGTGAAGGTGGAAAAGTTGGGCTGGCGCTCAGGAATTTGGCCTGCGGCGTGGATGAAGGGAGGAAATGGGCCAAAAGCTAACAACCAGGCCCGACTAGGTGTTTTCCCCTTTTTCGTTTTCTTTTCTATTTTTCTTCAATTTCAAATTCAATTGAATTTTGGTTTTGAATTTGCACTCCAGTTTTAATGAACAAACCGAAGGACTCGTCATGATTTGCAAATCCAAAATTTTATTTATTTATTTATTTATTTTACCATATCTATAAAAAATGATTTTTGAATTCACCAGTTATGCTCACATAAGGTGTATTAAGACACTAATTTCTAGTCTTTATCATTTATTAAAATATACCTTAGCTTAAATATTTTAGGAGATATGACTTCAAAAGTTTTTTAAAAAATCTTCTAACTCAAAATCTTTGGAAAATTATACATAATTCTTAAAGTGAGATTTTGAGGTGCTATCCTACCCCCCTTAACAGAAATCTCCTTCTCGAGATTTGTAAGAAAAGGAATATAGAAGGATTGGTTTGTAATTCAACCTTTAGTCTATAATTGATTCAAAAGATCCGGAGTCTCATATTTTTTGTCCATAGTGGGTGATTAGGAGAGCATAGGTATCCAACTATTTATTATGTAGGATATAGAGTGGATAGGTTGAGGTAGAAAATATTATGTTAAGGAAAAGGCTTCATCCGAAATGTTTAAGTCTTGATTCACTTTGACTGTTATCTCCTTCCTTGTCGATGTTGATTTTTTTTCTTCTCCGGTCTTGGTCTCATTTATTCGAAGTTAGTATATATCGTCGGGGTTGGGGAGTATGGTTAAGGTAGATATGGATGAGATATATTGCATGATGTAGGTCAAAATCTTGTTTGATGTTAGATGGAAATGGGCAGATTATGCAATCCTTCATGACTCTACTGGTTGGGTTAGGTCTTCTGCTCATGGTTGAGTTGGTCTAATGTGTTAAGTTAGGTTAACACCTGGCTAGTAGGGTCTAATCTCTTCTATCAGTATCACTAATCTGTTTAAGTAGACCACATTAGATTAGTTTAGTAGATGGCTATGAGTTAAATGAGATTAGTCAGAATTCTGGTTTGGTTTTTTTGTTTCTGAATGGTTTGGATAGGTTATGTAACCTATTATGTAGGTCAAGTTGTTGGGTATGGCCGAGCTGATCTAAGTCACCCATTTAGGCTTAGTGAATTAGGAGTATGGCCTTATCTTTTGTACCAGCATTAAGCAACTCACTCTAGATTAGATCATAATAGATTAGATAGAATCTAGATTAGGTGAGATATAACTAGATTATTATAGACTAGTTTAAGTGTTGGGGACTTGTTCTCAAATGCTAAGAATTAAGAACAAGGCAACATAGAAAATGTTAAGTGTAAAAGTCCTTCGTCCTCCATAACATTATATCCCTTTGGGATATAAAGCATCTCGGACGAAGGTTACGAAGGACGTAGCTTCGTAAGCGTGACAATGAGGAACGAAGCATTCATATAAATCATGAGATATGAAAATACTTAAATGTTATCATAAAATCATCTCCATTTTTATTATTATAAACGAATGTAAATGACTCCAAATTACAAATGTACCTTTGGTCTTGAAGAATACAAGTGTGATGTGAAGGCAAATGACAGGTTCGTGTGAACAGTACGGGGATACTGTTCATCTATTTATAGACACAGGACGCAGCCTGTGACGAATTACAATTATGCCCTTTACAAAAGTTTACAACATTATCTTAGACCTCTATGGATAAAAAGGTCATTCTATCTTTATGTCGGTTTGTAACGCCGAAGCTCTATAAAAAGGAACCTTCGGCCATTTCCTGGGGACGATTTCAGCCGAAGCTGCTTCTTCACGCAAGACCTTCGGCGCAACGAAGCATGGCCCCAACAGTAGCCCCTTTCGCGGCGCTAGATCGTTTTTCGTAACGAGCTTGAACCGTGAAAAAATCCTCTCAAGCTTCGGGAAGCCGAAGGTCCAAAAAACACCTTCCCTGAGCTCGTTGCCGAGAAACGATTCATTTCCCGAGATCGTGTCGGTCCCACCTTGCAGAGTCACTGTTTGGTCTTTGCGGTCCACTGCGCAGCGAGTGCAAGTTACTGCCCGCCTGGTGTAAAAACCCTGCCGCTTCGCCTTCTTACCTGCAGCACTATATAAACAGACGAGTAGGTGTGAAGTTACCACAGCATTTACTGCTATTTGCACTGTTTTGCTGCCAAAATTTTTAACCATCACCGAAGCTTGTTTGTCAGGTTTGAACGAAGCTCCATCTTGAAGCCTGCTTCGGAGAAAAAAGTATTAAAGTTTCACAAGTTCATAATTAAATGGCCAGAGTTCGCTCTACAGCTAGGGTTGAGCGTGAGGGGGACGAAACTGAAGCTTCGGAGACTGTGCCCATCTCCGAAGCGATGCAGCGCTCCGGACTGGTGACTACGGAAGAAATAGCTGCTGCCGGAGCAAACCCGACAGCTGCCGAAGGAGAAGGGAACATTGAAGAAACCGACTCCGAAGATGACTACCGTATTGCCATGCCCAGCAAACCCAGCCACCTAGACTTCGGAAAATCGACTGTTTCAAAGGTTGATCTCGCCAAGATGGTGAAAGCAGGTTTTTTCAGTGAAGATCAGAAGAAGCTACTTCGCTTCGGGGGAGAAGAGACCACCCCGAAGCCAGAGAAGGACGAGGTTGTCATCTTCAAAAGCTTTTTAAAGGCTGGGCTAAGATTCCCTGTTCACGAGATTGTTGCGGAGATATTGAAGAGGTTTGGCATCTACCTTCACCAGTTAACTCCTAACGCTATCGTTAGGCTTAGCGTTTATATTTGGGCCCTCCGAAGCCAAGCAGTGGAGCCTTTTGCTGACAGTTTCTGTCGAGTTCATGAATTGCATTATCAAACAAAGGCCAGAAAAGATGGGCTTCATGAAAACTTCGGTTGCTACAATTTTGCCTACCGGAAAACCGCAAAGTTTCCTGTAATTAGCTACCGAAGCAAATGGCCGGCAGGCTGGAAATCAGAATGGTTCTATGTCAAGGTTGATGAGGACAAGGAGAAGCTTGTGCAAAGTCCACTCGAGCTAACTTTCGGAGAAACCCGACCCCACTGCAACATGACACCAGAGGGTCAAACTCAACGGGCAATGGATGAATTCAGAATCATTGCAGAGCATATTGGTACCAGGGATCTGGTTCAAGAATTCTTAGCATTCAAAGTCTTCCCTACTCTGAAAAAATGGGAAATGCCAAAGTTAAAGGGGGAGAAGAAGGAAGGGGATCTTGTCCGGCTTCCTTACCACTTCAAATTCAAGAAATATTTTAAGAAGCCCTGCCAAGAGTGGCTGGACACAGTTGAGGTGATGTGTAATGAAATTCTTGGAAATTATTCGAAAAAAGAAGATCAACTGATGACAGCAGCCTTCGGTACCCGTCCGAAGCGAAGGCTGAACCGAGTGCTTGATGCACTGGGCTTCGAATATCCTGACTATGCGCAGCTGAACAAGGATGCTGAGGGCCAGAGAAGAAAAAGAGAGGCCGAAGCTTTAAACAAGGATGAAGAACAACCACCAAAAAAGAAGAAAATTGTCAAGAGAAAAATATCAACTCCAAAGCGAAAACTATCCGAAGGAGAGGGGACCCCCACACCACCTTCTACCAGCGACGTGGAGGAAATTCTAAAGGTAATGACTGAACCCATGCCCACGAAGCTAAGTCCATTAGGGCCTCGACTGACGAAGCTTTTTCAAAAGGTGGCGGAGCCGGAAAAAACGAAGATAACCAAAGCAAAAAGGCAAAGAATTATTGCCGTAACAGAAGTTATTGACAAGACGCCACCGAGAGCATCAATTCAGAAAACAGCAGCTGCTGAAGACACAACAAACGTCGAAGTCGCACCTTCGGAGGTCGCGGCTACCGAAGCCGCTACAGCCGAAGATGTGAACTTAGAGACTACCATTGAGAATATCGACAAAATTTTAGAAGACATGGCTGCAGAAGAAGCTGCCGCTGCTGCTAAAAAAGTCATGGCCGCAGTGCCTGAGAAGAGGAAAGAAATAGCCGAAGTCGCTTCGGACGACGAAGCCTACACATTTCAAAATTTAATTGGGCAAAAACTTTCGGAGGACGAAATAGAAGAGCTAAAAGACTATGCCAAATCTTGCGGATACAGGCCAGGAGCTCTTCTATTCGGAGGTGTGGACGATGAAAAATTAGGCTGCATTCGAGACCAAACCGGAGCTAAGGTCATCGGTACTCTGTCAAAGAGTATCGGTTTTCCGAAGCTAGAGATAGATATCAGCCGCTACCGACGACAGCATATCGTCGGTAGCTTATTTTATTCCAATTTCAAGGTAAACAATCTTTTCTCTGTTCCTTATTGCTTTGGATAATGAAAATGTTACTAACGAAAACTGTTTTTGTGCAGAGCATGCTACTGAGCAAAGCTCTGAAGATGCAGCAGGATTTAGAGGACAAAAAACACGAAGCTATAATTGGAAATTTAGAGAGCAAAATAAAAGAACAATCAGTCATTATTGAAAAGAAAGACTTCGAACTTCAATCAACCGAAGGCTTGCTGGCAGAGACCGAAGCTAAAATATCAGAATTGAATTCGAAGCTTATCGGTCAATCAAAACAGTTTGAACAAGAAAAGCTAGAGCTTAATTCTAAACTTGAAGCCGAAGTCCAAGCCAACTCAAATTTGAAGAAATCATTAACAAGCCTTCAGGATAAATGTTTGAATTTTAGCAACAATTGTATCCAACAACTAAAGAAGATCTTTTACTCAGTTGGAGCCAGCAGCGGGAAATTTACCCCTTCGGATGAAGATTTACCAAAAGCCTTCGATCATATCGAAGCTGAAATTGAAGAACTTGACGAAGTTATAGCTGGGCACGGTGACTTCTGTGCCTGGGTAGCTTCTCGGGGTACTGCTGCAGCATTCCTGAAGGCTGGCTGCGAGCATGGAAAGATCGTCAACAGGCCCAACTTCACCCTGTCTCCATCAATCCTGGACGATATACCTGACCTCGCCCGAAGTATCTCAAATAGATTTATAAAAATGATATGGGCAAAAGGCGGGCGGGAGAAGGCTGGAGACGAAGCTCGAAGTCATCTTGAACCAGTAAGAAATCCTACTTTGTACTTACCTTCTCCTTCATACTTGATTTTTACTCTGGATACCTGGATTCATGTAGGATGACGAAGCTGAAGGTGATTAAAGAATATGCCGCCGAAGCGGGAGCCTGAAGAAGATTAGTAGTAGTAGGCTAGAAAATTTGTAACAACTTGTTGTAAATACAATTAAACCGTTCTCAAGGAACTTTGTACATACCTTGTAATATATCCTTACCCTTTTATTAAGACGCTTTGATGTGGACGAAATCAATATTTTGAGCCGAAGGCGAAAAACACCTTCCCTTCTTTTCGTACACAACGAAGCATTAAAGACTGCTTCTTCTTTCTGCGGAAGCTTTGCTTTTTTGTACAAAACATAAAAGACTACTTCTTCTTTCTGCCGAAGCTTTTCTTTTTTGTACACTCCAAAACATAAAAGAATACTTCTCCTTTTTGCCGAAGCAACCACTTAGTAACACAGATGCCATGAATGAATGCTTATGAATGCAAATGCTATGATGTAATGTGATGTGCGAATGAATGTCCAAAACATATAACCGAAGCCACACTCAACCATTATTTCCTTGGAATCAACCACATATCAGCTCTGCATTCCCTTAGGAACGACTTTGGAGCTTCCTCGTCTTTTACTTAGACGGTATAAACTCTGCATTCCCTTAGGAACGTCTTTGGAGTTTCTTCGCCTTTTACTTAGGCGGTATAAGCTCTGCATTCCCTTAGGAACGTCTTTGGAGCTTCTTCGTCTTTTACTTAGACGGTACCAGCGTTGACTTTTCGCTGAGAGCTCTGCATCCCCTTAGGGACGTCTTTGGAGCTTCTTCTCTTTTTTCTTTTTCAGTTCCTGCACTCGATGGTGCGTTCTCAGCTGTTACATTTACATTTTTTGGGGGATTTTGCTCTTATAAGACTAAAAAAGGAAATTACACATGATGGCCCCATTAAAAACCTTTCTCCCCCTTCGGAAAGGAAAAGGGTGCCATGAAAAAGAAAAGAAAAAACATAAAAAATTACATCATGTTATACATAGTATCGCCGAAGCTCATCCGCATTCCAAGACCTTGGAATTTCGTTGCCATCCATGTCCTTCAATCTGTACGATCCAGGCCTTGACGAAGATACTACTAAGAATGGTCCTTCCCATTTCAACTGTAGCTTACCCACTGTATCTGGGTTAGCCACTCTCCGAAGCACCAAGTGTCCCGGCTCAATATTTTTTAACCGGACTTTTCTATCTCGCCATTTAACTGTTTCAGCCTGATATTTATTGATATTCTCCACGGCCTGAAGCCTGATCCCTTCTAAAGCATCCTTTTCCACAAGGCAAGCATCTTCGGGACCTGATTCTGCCGAAGCTACTACTCTTATTGATCCAGCTTTGGCTTCTTCCGGGGTTATTGCTTCGTCTCCGAATAATAACTTGAATGGGGTAAAGCCTGTAGATCTTGATGCTGTTGTATTGTGGCTCCACACCACTTTGGTTAACTGGTCTGGCCACTTTCCCCTGGGTTGATTGAAGATTAGCTTCATTATTCCTGTCATTATAATGCCGTTGGCCCTTTCAACAAGCCCATTCGACTCCGGATGCCTGACTGATGCAAAATGGATCTTCGTTCCAATTTGATCACAAAAGTTTCTGAAAGCTTCGGAGTCAAACTGCGTTCCATTGTCTACAGTGATGGCCTTCGGTACTCCGAAGCGACAGACAATGTTCTGCCAGAAAAACTTTTGGACAGTGGCCGAAGTTATTGTAGCTAATGGCCTCGCCTCAATCCATTTGGAAAAATACTCCACAGCTACTACAACATATTTTAGATTCCCTTGGGCCGGTGGTAATGGACCCAACAAGTCAAGGCCCCATCTTTGCAATGGCCAGATGGGTTGTATCAGCTGTGTCAAAGACGAAGGTTGCTTTTGATCTCTTGCACATTTTTGACAACCTTCGCACTTTTGGACTAACTCCGCTGCATCCGAAGCTGCCTTCGGCCAATAAAAACCTTGGCGGAACACTTTTCCAAGTAACGGCCTGGATCCGATGTGAGATCCACACAGGCCTGCATGTATCTCTTTCATCAACTCTATACCTTCGGCTCTAGATAAGCACTTGAGCAGCGGAGCGCAAACTCCATGTTTGTATAATTCCCCTTCTATCATGACATATGGACGAGCTCTTGCCTCTACTCTTTTATTGTAAGCTTCGTCATCTGAAAGGAACTTACCCTGAAGGTAAGAGATTATTTCAGTTCTCCAATCTTCGCTGTAAACAGGAGATATGTTGAGGACTGCTCTTTCAAGGAGCTCCACTGAAGGTGCCTTTATTGTTTCGAAGAACACATCCGAAGGTAACGGCAGCCCCTAGCAAATCAGCATGCTCATTTTGTCCTCGAGGGATATTCTTGACAGAGAATCCTTCGAAGGATGCTTCGATCCTTCGGACCGTATCTAGGTATTTTTCAAGCTTCGGATCTTTAGCCTTGCAACTTTTGTCAACATGACCCGAAACCACCTGGGAATCAGTTTTAAGAATTGCCCTTCTGATTCCCATTGCCTTTAATTTCCGAAGGCCCAGAAGCAGGGCTTCGTACTCAGCAATATTGTTTGTGCAGCTGAAATCAAGTCTTGCTGCATAACAAGTTTTGACCTTGGATGGTGAAACCAACACAGCAGCTGCACCTGCTCCGAAGATTCCCCAAGATCCATCACAAAATACTGTCCACACCTCGGCATCTTTATTTGCTTCTTCATCCTGAGCCCCTGGCGTCCAGTCGGCAATGAAATCTGCCAATGCTTGAGACTGGATCGAAGATCTATGCACATAATCAATGTAAAATTCGTTGAGCTCTGCAGCCCATTTCCCAATCCGTCCAGTAGCTTCTCTATTTCTCATTATATCCTTCAACGGCTGCGAAGAAGGAACAATGATATTGTATGCCTGAAAATAATGCCGAAGCTTCCTGGATGCCATTAAAACGGCATATAATACCTTCTCCAGCTCTGTATAATTTTTCTTTGAGACACTAAGGACCTCAGATACAAAATACACTGGGACTTGCTTCTTGAGCTGGCCATCAAGCTTCTCCTGGACAAGTGCCGCACTTACTGCTGAGTGCGAAGCTGCCACATATAACAACAGAGGAGCCCCTGGCGTTGGTGGAGTTAATGTTGTGAGATCTATCAAGTATTGCTTCAACTCTTCGAAGGCTTTTTGTTGACTTGGGCCCCATTGAAAGACTTCGGCTGACTTCAGCACCTCGAAAAATGGTAAGTTTCTTTCTGCTGATCTGGATATAAATCTGTTGAGAGATGCCAGCCTTCCTGTCAATCTTTGGGCCCCTTTTCTTGTAGTTGGTGGCTCCATTCGAAGTATAGCTTCGATTTTATTTGGATTAGCTTCGATTCCCTTTGTTGAAACCAAGCATCCAAGAAATTTACCCTTCTTTACTCCGAAGACACATTTCTCTGGATTCAGCTTCAAACCAGCTTGTCTGAAGCTGGCGAAGGTCTCCTGCAGATCAGCAATATGATTTTCCTGCTTCGTGCTTTTGACGATAATGTCATCAACATAGGTCAACACATTTCTGCCTATTTGAGACTGAAGAACCTTCGCAGTCATTCTGCTGAAACTTCCTCCAGCGTTTTTGAGCCCTTCAGGCATCCGAAGATAGCAATACGTGCCACTTGGAGTTATGAAGCTAGTTTTCGGCTCATCTTCCTTTTTCATCCAGATTTGATGATATCCTGAGTAACAGTCCAAGAGACTCATGAGCTCTGAAGAAGCTGCTGCATCGACTAGAGAGTCTATCCTTGGCAACGGGAATTCGTCCTTCGGACAAGCCTTGTTGAGATCTGTGAAATCGATACACATTCTCCACTTGCCATTGGCCTTCTTCACCATAACAGTGTTAGCTAGCCACTCTGGATACTTCACTTCTCTGATAACTCCTGCACTGAGGAGTCTTTTTACTTCATTGCGAGCCCCTTCGGCCTTGTCATCAGACATTTTCCGAAGCCTCTGCTTTCGGGGTCTGAAGGATGGGTCAACATTGAGCGAATGTTCAATAACATCCCGATTTACTCCACAGAGATCATTAGCCGACCATGCAAAAACATCTTTGTTGTTGAATAAAAACCTTATCAAGGTTTTCTCCTGGTCTTCAGATAATTGCGAGCCCAACAGCACCTTCTGCTCTGCTATGTCCTCACACAATAGCATGGGCTTCGGCTGATCTGCTGAAGCTGCCTTCTCCCTTCTGAATTTGTACTGTTCACAAGCTTCGGCTCCATCTATATTATGGATTGCTTTGGAGTCAGTCCAGTTACCTTCGGCCCTTCTTGCGGCTTCCTGACTTCCATGGATAGCAATGGGTCCCTGTTCCGAAGGTATCTTCATGCAAAGATAAGCAGGATGAAGGATTGCTTCGAAGGCATTAAGAGTACCACGACCAACAATTGCATTGTAAGGATATTCCATGTCAACAATGTCAAACACAACTTGCTCAGTTCTAGTGTTGTTGATGAATCCGAAGGTCACTGACATGGTGATCTTGCCCAGTGCTACAATCTGTCTTCCTCCGAAGCCACAGAGAGGATGTGTAGCATCATGAATCTTATCTCCTGGCTCTTGCATTTGTCTGAAGGCTTTAGCAAATATGATGTCAGCTGCACTGCCTGTGTCAACCAAGACATTGTGGACCAGAAATCCTTTGATAACACAAGAGATAACCATGGCATCGTTGTGTGGGTAATCTTTGAGCTGAAGGTCCTCTTGGGAGAAGGTAATAGGAATGTGAGACCATCTTGTCTTGATGAAGGGTCCTTGCACCCCAACATGCTGTACCCTCCTCTGTGCTTCCTTCTTCTGTTTCTTGTTAGCTGGCTCTGAGGACGAGCCACCTGTGATCGGTAGCACCAGCTTCGGGTCCGAAGCAGCTCCAGCTCGGTTGTTGAACGAAGCCATCAGCTCAAAAAGTGGAAGTGAGTTCACCGGAGGTGGGCGCCAATGTTGGGGACTTGTTCTCAAATGCTAAGAATTAAGAACAAGGCAACATAGAAAATGTTAAGTGTAAAAGTCCTTCGTCCTCCATAACATTATATCCCTTTGGGATATAAAGCATCTCGGACGAAGGTTACGAAGGACGTAGCTTCGTAAGCGTGACAATGAGGAACGAAGCATTCATATAAATCATGAGATATGAAAATACTTAAATGTTATCATAAAATCATCTCCATTTTTATTATTATAAACGAATGTAAATGACTCCAAATTACAAATGTACCTTTGGTCTTGAAGAATACAAGTGTGATGTGAAGGCAAATGACAGGTTCGTGTGAACAGTACGGGGATACTGTTCATCTATTTATAGACACAGGACGCAGCCTGTGACGAATTACAATTATGCCCTTTACAAAAGTTTACAACATTATCTTAGACCTCTATGGATAAAAAGGTCATTCTATCTTTATGTCGGTTTGTAACGCCGAAGCTCTATAAAAAGGAACCTTCGGCCATTTCCTGGGGACGATTTCAGCCGAAGCTGCTTCTTCACGCAAGACCTTCGGCGCAACGAAGCATGGCCCCAACATTAAGTTAGATAGATCTACCAGGGTAGGATATATATTATTAGGATACGTTAGAATCTTTCGAGATAGGATGGATTATATGGGTAGGTAGGTCAGAATCTCTGTTAGGTTCAAACAGAGGGGTTATGCAACTATTTGATGGGTAAGGTAGTTGCATATGGTTGGATTGGTCTGTCGTGCTTTATTTAGTGCAGAGTGAACTAAGATAAAACATGTTCAATAGGAGTAAAGTCTCATTTATTTTACCACTATTAACTGGTTAAGTGACTGTCGTTAGGTTAGCTCAACTTAAGGTTTGACTTCGTTAGGTTAGATTAACCTATTAGATTGGATCAGATCTAGAATAAATTGATATGACTATTTTAGACTAGATATGATCTAAATAAATTTTGGATTAGCTCATGGTTGATATTCTAGAGTGGGGTAAATATGCTAATTAGGGCAAGATGCATCCATAAGGATAAGGTAGAATCGTTTGATGTCAGTTAGATCTATTATGATGAGATAAAATCTTTTCAAGGTAAGATGAGTCTACTAAGGTAATAGAGTATCTTTTAAGATAAGATGGGTCTATTAAGATAAGAGAGAGTCTTTTAAGATAAGAGGGATCTATATAAAGTAGATACACTTTAATGAAAGATAATCTAAATCGTTTAGTTATCTCATGAATTTTATTTATTTATATTTATGCCTATACGTATATGTAGATGTAATTGTGGACGTTACTCCACGACTTATCACACTCAATCAAAGATCCAAATCAGACAACTATCATAAGAACAAACACTCAAGCATATAGATACCTATAAAAATAGTTTTGTTTTTTGTTCCTAAGAGTACGTTTCCTAGTCCTAAAGGTCACTTTAGGCACAGGATTTCAAAGTGTGAAATCCACATTTGTCTTTAGAAGGAAAAGGTAAGAATAATCAGAGTAAAGCGGAAATAGATGAGAAAAGATTAAGAAAAGTTTAGAAAAGAATCAGAGTAAGGTAAGTAGACAGTGGTTGTCCAGTTCTATCTAGGTTTCGTCCTACAGTCAACATTGCTTTGATACCACTTCTGTCACACCCGGGTTTCGGGGCACCAAGACCCGGGCGCGAACATAATCACCAGGTGTGCTAGGACCAAGTCTCACACATATGATGAATCATGGCACATGATCGAATGTCACATCTTTACTATATAATAAGAGTTCTGTACAAAATAAATAAATAATTACATTATAAGGGGACAACGGTCCAACAACCAAAAGTTGACTCAGAGACAACGACCTAGACCTATCACGAACTCGTCACAGTATCCTCCAAGCGCCTCATCCTGCGGTACCTGTTCTTGACCTGTGGGGGGTGTGAGACATCAAGAGTGAGCTCACATACGTTCATAGCTCAACAAGTTGTGGGGAATAATGTGCATGAACTCGCCAAAGGTGGGAGCTCACGTGAAGTGTAAGGCTTACCAAAGAGGATGGTTAGAGCTGAGCATTGCTTTTAAAGTTGGTCAAAATTTTATTAGCAATTACTAAGTATAAGTAAATACCAACCCAATTAAGTAGTAGAACAAAAGCAATAACAACACATGCAATGCAATGCATATGACAAATTGAATTTAGTTCCATAAATTAATCATGTGAGGGTACAAGCTGCTCATGACCATGAGCACGGCTAGTATACCAGTTTTACACTCTGTAGAGGTTGGGCATCTTTACCCACAAGTCATGTTACCCATCTGCCAAGAGACGGCCAATCCCATACACCTCTACCGAGGAGGCGAGGCAAGGTAACACTACGAGGCCTTTACAAAGTTCCACTAGCTTCAGAAAACCCGCTACAGTTTATAGGAAGCTCCAGTGCAGGAATCCCTCGCCTGACCGCCATCGCAGCAAAATCAACCCAAGGACCTCCCTACACTGACCACTCCCCTACTGCCCTTGCCCCTTTCGGGTAAGGTAGTCTTCCACTAGCTTTCCTAGTTAGTTAGCCAAGGGTGTCCCATTAAACCCTTGTGGTAGCACTGTTTTCCCGGGTGGTCGCTCCATGTTCCCATTAACATATTGATCTTAACATGAATAGTAATAATAAATTGATAGTAAAAGTGTAATCATGAATAATGTATCTCCATACCCAAAACCACATAAAGCAATAGCAAGTACTACCCAAAAAGTTTAGTGGAGTCAAGGTATAAAGATAATCAAACTAGGGTAACCTTTTGGGTCCCATCAAAATTAACCTATGTAGATCATTATGATTAATAATGACATGACTGAGTAAAAAGAAGTGATCAAGGGCACAACTTGCCTGGGACTTGAGATTCCAGGTACCAACTTGCTCTTCAGATGACACGTAACCTCGCGCTAGTCGTAGCAATACAAACAAACATGGTATAGGCAGAATTAACATCACACCAAACATAAGAATAAATTGTGTAATAATAATCTACGTGTCGCTATGAGATCATGGGTACGAGGATCACTAAATTCGGATATACGATTATCGAGGTATGGTTTATGGAAGATAAATGTGATTTGAATATCAAACTATATTATAAATTGGTTAATATACATCATATGAAAAAATATACTCCAAATAGTTAAGTAAACTTTAATCAAGATTATAATTTATTTAGGAATCATATTATAGTCAAATCATTATCATGGTCTAGTTTAACTTTGGTAAAAAGGTATAATCTACTGAACATAGTCTAAGCAAATATCTAATTATAAAAAATATGTTCTATGGTGCAATTAATGTTGCCACTGCGTAGACAATATTTTTATGAAGCCAACGCAATTGAATGGATTGAATCGGAGTTAAAATGAATTAGTTATAATTTTCTGAAGTTTGTATATGCTTGCTACGAAATTAATTGAGTAATCAATTCTAGTATGATTTTCATGTTAAAACAATGTTACCAAGTAATAGACAATATTAATACAAAATTATAGGAACTGGAATGGACTAAAAAGGATCTACTATGAATTTTCTATGAATTAAATGGGTTTCTGCAATTATTTTTTTACTCAAAATCGATTTCTAAATCTCTTTTTCCTGTTTTCTTTAATTCCTGGACTGTGCACATGGTTCTAGAGTAGTTCATGGTTCTATTCATAAATTCTAGGGCTTCTGCGTAATGGTTTTATAAAGAACCAGGACTACGGGTTGATAAAAGAATTTTCTAGGGTCTCTTATGTATATTGTTGAGGCCGAAGGGGTACGGATGTGCCACAGCCACCTGATCAAGATTCTAGGGTCAGGATTAGATCTAGCCTTTTAATGAATCGGTACACGCTGAGGATCGTCGATCAAGCCTTCTACGGTCATGATTTAATGTCACGAAAGGTTATCCTCCCATCTAATTGCAGTCGTCCAACATAGATCTAACGACCCCGACACTTCTTCTTCAACCTACACCCAATCGAGTGGTGGTGCTACCCACACACGGCGCGTACACCGGCGAGCTACCCAGCCCGGCACACTGGTGCGTTATTCCAAAATGAACCGGGTGCAACACACATCCCCATGACATCGAGCATGAACTACTCTGATCACGGGGGGCGGATTTGTGGCAACGGAACTACTCCGTCGAGGAATTCCCAAGTTCCCGGGCGTCGATTCCGCGCGGCGAAGCCACAACACACATCCCCGTGAACAGGCGGAGCTTCTCGGCACGACACAACGGCCTTGGCGGGTCCGTAGAGCGGTGGCGCGGTGATTCCGGCAACTGGGCGCACGCGAGCGAGGACGAGGAGAGAGGAGGTCGTGAGGGCTCGACGAGTTAAATAGGAGCGAGGGGGCGTGATTGTGGGGGCCGGCGGGTGATTTCTGATGATCTCGGTCGGGTTCGTTGCAACAAACCCATGCGACGCGCGTGGAGTTCGGGAGGAAGAGAACTGGCCACGCGAGGAAGATGGGGACGACCCGACAGATGGGCCCCACGCGGTCAGTGTGAGCGAGGCACTGTGACCACACGGCTTGGAGAGACTGCATGATGAGACCTGCCTATCTAGTGCAGTCAAGATACATATATCTCATTATTTAATATTGTTAAATGTTACATAAATTAATTACCCTCCCCTCTTCGGGATCATAGTGGTAGCACAGATCAGTCTTGTAATTTACAACCCATAGATTGGCAAACAAACGACCAAATGAGCATTCTGTATGATCACTCCCCTGTCTTCACAGCCTTAACCCATACACGATGTTTCCAGATGCTGCAGGAGTACTCCACAATACTCTGCGAGTTGCATATCCCGTTCACACCAAATGGCAAAGACCCACATCCTCTCAAACTGTCCCTTCTCGACAAACTGAACGTCGCCAAGAGACTCATCTCTCCTCCCCGCCTCCTCTCCCCTACCCCTCAATCACTGCCGCGTCGTTGAGAGCTTCGGTCGTCAGGCCCTCCGCACGAACCGCAACCATGCCCTCCTCCCTCTCTGTCCTAAAACGGTGGTGCGACATTGTTTCTTCCTGGCGAGCTAAATATCGCTAGGATAAGCATCACTAGAATCACGTTCGGGAGTTGACAGAGTGAGAGTGATGGATCGTCGAACCTGTTCTAGAGGCTGACTGTTTGATCACCAATTACCTTTACCTGAAACTGAACTGGACAGTTGTTCATGCAATAGTGCCATAGGATCTCAATGGCCTTCACCAATATCAAATTGGAAGGTTTGTTCTCATGAAACGAATTGTCACAAAGGATTAGAAAATCCACCTATAATTCGTCATATGTACCGCAACAGGAACATAAATAATACCACAATAACTTATATATAAAATGTGTGTTATACTGTTACGAGAAAATGTTTCATAATCCATTTGTGATCCTGACCATACATAAACTTTGTTATTTTAATCTAGTTGTTTCACCACTACATTGCAACCATCAGTATCATGCAGACTTCGATATGCCACGATTTGCATGGTCTCATCATTGTAGAGCACGTTCCACACCTGCTGGAAGAAGTTCCCTCGTACATCGTCAGTCATCAGGCACGCACCACCATACACGCTTGCTTAAACAAACAAGTGTGTGTGTGTTTGCAAAGAGAATTAAAGGCAAGATGGCACAAAAACTACCCCGATGGTGGCGAGGATGACGAACTGGTCATTGTTGTTATTCCTTCTCTGCTCACCTCCGGTGTTGAGATGATGCCACAGTCCTTGATATAGTAATCATCAAACACGCGTGATATGGCGAGTACCGATGACTCTTAGCTGGGCTACCAGACGAAGTGCACCTCAGGCTCATCAGCGAGGTACTACACCTGACCGTAGCACCACCAGAACCGCTACTCCTCTACATACATCATGTTCGAGGACACTCACGCAACGTCAGAACGATCGTTGTCCTAGCGCACAAGAATGCATGGCCGGTCAGTAGCGACTTACGTGGCAGGTTGGGCTTCAGGTGGACGATGGGCTGGACGACGTGATGACGCCGTCGTCGGATGTGGTGCCCAGGACAACCCAAGAGTCACCGATGTTGGCGACGACGATGAGGTCCCCTGCTTGACAGTAGACAGCGTGGTGGAGCCGTTCTGAACCGCATCCAAGCGACAGCTGCGCCGGAGCTTGTCATACATAGCGGCACATGCGGGCACGTAGGTGAGAGCACCTTGAGGGGGGTGAATAGGTGATCCTGCAAATTTCAATACTAATAACACAAACTTGGTTTATGATATGTTAGTTTAATTAAACCAAGTGGTTATAAAGCGAGTTCTTGGAATGGAATCGATCACACAGAAAAGCAGCACAAGAGACATGCAGTATTTATCGAGTGGTTTGGCCAAGTAACACTTGCCTACTTCCACATTGTGGTGTCCCAATGGACGAGGATTGCACTCAACCCCTTTCAAGTGATCCAATGATCAACTTGAATACCACGCCCTTTTCTTTTAGAGTACTCTTCCCGTTTGCGAGGAATCTCCATAAGTTGGAGCCTCTCGCCCTTACAATGATTATCACACAATAAGCACAGTAGTAAGAGAGGGAGAGCAACACACACAAGACTCAAATCCACAGCACACACACGCACACAAGCCAAGACTTGAGCTCGAAACACAACACAGAGAGTTCACGACTCAAACGGAGCTCAAATCACTAACACAACAGATCAAATGCGTGGAGGCGGAGTCTGGGAGTCTTAGGATGCTTAGTGAATGCTTGATCTTCTGCTCCATGCGCCTAGGGGTCCCTTTTATAGCCCCAAGGCAGCTAGGAGCCGTTGGAGATCAACTTGTTAGGAAAATCTTGCCTTCTGTCGAGTGGTGCACCGGACAGTCCGATGCACCACCGGATAGGTCCTGTAGCAGTCCGGTGCTCAATCTCCTTCCTTAACTGGCGCATCTGACCGTTGGGCCGGCGGTCCCGTTGGTGCACCGGACAGTCCGGTGTGCCCACCCGACCGTTGGCACGGGCCACGCGTCGGCCGCTGATTGCGCTGGCGACCGTTGGCTCGAGCGGCTCTGACTCATCGGACAGTCCGGTGATTTTTAGCCGCGATGCTTTCTCCTTTTCCCTAGAGCGGCCGGTTCGTCGCCGGGCCAGCCTGGGGCACCGGACAGTCCGGTGCACCACAGAATGCGCTCGATTGGCTGACTTAGCCAACTCTTCTCCAACTCAAATCATTTCTTCTCGGCAATGTTTCTTGGCACTTCGATGCATATGTTAACTCAAAAACAGTTTACTAAGGCCAGATACATACTTTTTTCGATTTGCACTTCTCACTTATTTAGCACATAAGAACTAAACACAGTGTGTTGGGCATTTAATCACCAAACAATTATAGAAATGTCCCAAAGGCATATTTCCCTCCCCCTTTTTGGTGATTTATGCCAACACATTAAAAAGCAACTAAGAAGTGCGAATTTAAGATCAAAATTTTCTTTACTTAGTATTTGGCATATTTGGATCACTTTTGCCACCACTTGGTTTGTTTTTGCAAATCAAATCATTTTTCCTATCTCTAAGTCAAACACCTTTGTTTGGGCAAATAGAGAGATATTGCAAAAGTAAAATTGATCAAGTGCCAAAACTCCCCCTTTTTCCCATAATCAAAATTCTCCCCCATAAGAGACCAAATTTTGCAATTAGAGGATTTTGGACGAAATACAAATTCTAACTCTACTATTTTCAAAATTCATAAGTGGTTGGCTGATCCATTTTCTTTGGCCTTAATTTATCCCCCTTTGGCATTAAGCACCAAAACGGAAAAACTTTTGGCCCATTAACCCCATTGCCTCACCAAAAATGTCAAATAAGAGCAATGAGAGCATTAGTATGAACTTGGAAGTAAATACACTTATATTGGAGTGCAGTGGAACTCTTCTCGTTGTCCAAGTTCATTTTCCCTTTCAATGGTTCTTCGAGACTACTTCAAGTGTACTCAAACAAACAAGTTAGTCTCAAAGGAGTCGAGTTGTAGCTCATCTCCCCCTAAACATGTGCATCATTTGCATGCGGACTTGTGAGGTCCAGGGATGACTTATACAACTTGAACACCACAATTAAACAATAAATGATGTAAATGCTCAAAGTAACATGATCAAAGGCATGAAACACATGTATGTTATAGATCAATCCAAGTTACGCGAATCTAAGACGTTTAGCTCACTACGCAACATGCAAAACCTTTTCTCATCTAAAGGCTTGGTGAAGATATCGACTAGCTGGTTCTCGGTGCTAATGTGGTAAACATCGATATCTCCCTTTTGCTGGTGGTCTCTTAGGAAGTGAAGCCGGATGTATATGTGCTTAGTGCGGCTGTGTTCAACAGGATTATCCGCCAAGCAGATTGCACTCTCATTATCACATAGGAGTGGGACTTTGCTCAGATTGTAGCCAAAGTCCCGGAGGGTTTGACTCATCCAAATTAGTTGCGCGCAACACTGTCCTGCGGCAACGTACTCGGCCTCAGCGGTGGATAGGGCAACAGATGTTTGTTTCTTGGAGCTCCAGGACACCAGGGACCTTCCTAGAAACTGGCACGTCCCTGATGTGCTCTTCCTATCTACCTTGCACCCGGCATAGTCGGAATCTGAGTATCCGATTAAGTCAAAGGTAGACCCCTTTGGATACCAGACCCCGAAGCAAGGCGTAGAGACTAAATACCTAAGAATTCGCTTAACAGCCACAAGGTGACACTCCTTGGGATCGGATTGAAATCTAGCACACATGCATACACTAAGCATAATGTCCGGTCTACTAGCACAAACATAAAGTAATGAAACTATCATTGACCAGTATGCCTTTTGATCAACGGACTTATCTCCTTTGTTGAGGTCAAGATGTCCGTCAATTCCCATCGGTGTCTTCGCGGGCTTAGCATCCTTCATTCCAAACCTCTTGAGAAGATCTTGAGTGTACTTCGTTTGGGAGATGAAGGTGTCATCTGTGAGTTGCTTTACATGGAATCCAAGGAAGTAGGTCAACTCTCCCATCATCGACATCTCGAACTTTTGCATCATTACCCTGCTAAACTCCTCACAAGACTTTTGGTTAGTAGAACTAAATATAATGTCATCGACAAATATTTGGCAAACAAACAGATCACCATCACAAGTCTTTGTAAAAAGAGTGGGATCAGCTTTCCCAACCTTGAAAGCATTAGTAATAAGAAAGTCTCTAAGGCATTCATACCATGCTCTTAGGGCTTGCTTAAGTCCATAGAGCGCCTTAGAGAGCTTATACATGTGGTCGGGATACCTGTCATCCTCAAAGCCAGGGGGTTGTTCCACGTATACCTCCTCCTTTATTGGCCCATTGAGGAAAGCGCTCTTTACGTCCATTTGGAACAACCTAAAGGAATGGTGAGCAGCATAGGCTAATAAAATCTGAATCGACTCAAACCTCGCCACAGGAGCAAAAGTCTCCTCAAAATCCAAACCTGCGACTTGGGCATAACCTTTTGCCATAAGTCTAGCCTTGTTTCTTGTCACCACTCCGTGCTCGTCTTGCTTGTTGCAGAACACCCACTTGGTTCATACAACATTTTGCTTTGGACATGGCACCAGACTCCAGACTTCATTTCTTTTGAAGTTGTTGAGCTCTTCCTGCATGGCCAACACCCATTCCGGATCCTGCAAGGCCTCTTCTACCCTGAAAGGCTCAATAAAAGAGACAAACGAGTAATGCTCACAAAAATTGGCTAATCATGAGCGAGTAGTTACTCCCTTGCTGATGTCGCCCAGAATCTGATCGATGGGGTGATGTCTTTGGATCGTCGCTCGGACTTGGGTTGGAGGGGCTCCTGGTGCTTCTTCTTCCATAACATGTTCTTCTTGTGCTCCCCCTTGATCATGTCCCTCTTCTTGAGGTACCTGTTCATCGTCTTGAGTTGGGGGATGCATCATTGTTGAGGAAGATGGTTGATCTTGTTCTTGCAGTTCCTATGGTCGCACATCACCTATTGCCATGGTTCGCATTGCGGCCGTCGGAACTTCATCTTCATCTATATCATCAAGATCAACTTGCTCTCTTGGAGAGCCATTAGTCTCATCAAATACAACGCCGCTAGAGACTTCAACTAATCCTGATGATTTGTTGAAGACCCTATACGCCTTTGTATTTGAGTCATATCCTAGTAAAAACCCTTCTACTGCCTTGGGAGCAAATTTCGAATGTCTACCTTTCTTCACCAGAATGTAGCATTTGCTCCCAAAACTACGGAAATAAGAAACATTAGGTTTGTTACCAATAAGGAGTTCGTAGGAAGTCTTCTTGAGGAGACGGTGCAGATAGAGTCGGTTTATGGCATGGCAAGCTGTGTTCACAGCTTCCGACCAAAACCGCTCAGGTGTCTCATATTCTCCAAGCATTGTTCTCGCCATGTCGATTAGTGTCCTGTTCTTCCTCTCTACCACACCATTTTGCTGTGGTGTATAGGGAGCGGAGAACTCGTGCTTGATGCCTTCCTCCTCAAGGTACTCTTCAACTTGAAGATTCTTGAACTCGGATCCATTGTCGCTTCTTATCTTCTTCACCTTTAGCTCAAACTCATTTTGAGCTCTTCTTAAGAAGCGCTTTAGGGTCCCTTGGGTTTCGGATTTGTCCTACAAAAAGAATACCCAAGTGAAGCGGGAAAAATCATCAACTATCACAAGACCATACTTACTTCCCCCGATGCTGAGATAGGCAACGGGACCGAAGAGATCCATGTGAAGAAGTTCCAATGGTCTTGATGTCATCATCACATTCTTGCTGTGATGAGTGCTTCCCACCTGTTTCCCTGCTTGACATGCTGCACAAAGTCTGTCTTTCTCAAAACAGACATCGATTAGTCCTATAACACATGATCTCTCTTTAGAAGCTTATGAAGGTTCTTCATCCCAACATGTGCTAAACGGCGATGCCCAAGCCAGCCCATATTAGTCTTAGCTATTAAGCATGCATCTAGATCGGCATTCTCTTTCGAAAAGACAACTAAATAGAGCTTGTCGTCTAATACACTCTTAAAAGCTAATGAACCATCACTCCTTCTAAAGACAGATACATCAAGATTTGTAAATGAAAGTCGCCTAGAGGGGGGTGAATAGGGCGAATCTAAAATTTACAAACTTAAGCACCACTACAAGCCGGGTTAGCGTTAGAAATATAAACGAGTCCGAGAGAGAGGGCGAAAAAAAATCGTGAGCAAATAAAGAGTGAGACACGATGATTTGTTTTACCGAGGTTCGGTTCTTGCAAACCTACTCCCCGTTGAGGTGGTCACAAAGACCGGGTCTCTTTCAACCCTTTCCCTCTCTCAAATGGTCACTTAGACCGAATGAGCTTCTCTTCTCAATCAAACGGGACACAAAGTCCCCACAAGGATCACCACACAATTGGTGTCTCTTGCCTCGGTTACAATTGAGTTGATCACAAGAAAGAATGAGAAAAAGAAGCAATCCAAGCGCAAGAGCTCAAATGGACACAAGTCACTCTCTCACTAGTCATTATTTGATTTGGAATGAACTATGGACTTGGGAGAGGATTTGATCTCTTTGGTGTGTCTTGTATTGAATGTTATAGCTCTTATAAGGTGTAGGAAGTTGGAAAACTTGGATGCAATGAATGGTGGGGTGGTTGGGGTATTTATAGCCCCATCCACCAAAAGTGGCCGTTGGGAGGCTGTCTGTCGCATGGCGCACCGGACAGTCCGGTGCGCCACCGGACACTGTCCGGTGCGCCAGCCACGTCAGCCGGCCATTGGGTTCTGACCGTTTGGAGCTCTGACTGGTGGGGCCTCTGGGCTGTCCGGTGGTGCACCGGACAGGTCCTGTAGACTGTCCGGTGCCCCTTCTGTGCGTGCTCTGACTCTGGCGCGCACTGTAGCGCATTTAATGCGGTCGCAGTCGACCGTTGGCGCGAAGTAGTTGTTGCTCCGCTGGCACACCGGACAGTCCAGTGAATTATAGCGGAGCGGCCTCCCATTTTCCCGAAGGTAGCGAGTTCAGTGTCAAGTTCCCTGGTGCACCGGACACTGTCCGGTGGTGCACCGGACAGTCCGGTGCGCCAGACCAGGGTGCCTTTGGGATGTCTTTAGCTCTCTTTATTTGAACCCATCTTTGGTCTTTTTATTGGCTTGTTGTGAACCTTTGGCACCTGTAAAACTTATAGACTAGAGCAAACTAGTTAGTCCAATTATTTGTGTTGGGCAATTCAACCACCAAAATCAATTTAGGAAAAGGTGTAAGCCTATTTCCCTTTCAATCTCCCCCTTTTTGGTGATTGATGCCAACACAAACCAAAGCAAATATAGAAATGCATAATTGAACTAGTTTGCAGAATGTAAGTGCAAAGGTTACTTAGAATTGAACCAATAAATATTCTCATAAGATATGCATGGATTGTTTCTTTATTTATTTTTAACATTTTGGACCACGCTTGCACCACATGTTTTGTTTTTGCAAATTCTTTTGTAGATTCTTTTAAAAGTCCTTTTGCAAATAGTCAAAGGTAATTGAATAAGATTTTGAGAAGCATTTTCAAGATTTGAAATTTTCTCCCCCTGCTTCAAATGCTTTTCCTTTGACTAAACAAAACTCCCCCTCAATCAAATCCTCCTCTTAGTGTTCAAGAGGGTTTTAGATATTAGTTTTGAAAGGGTTGTACCAATATGAAATTCTATCAAAAATAAGACACCGATTGAAAAATCACATTTGAAAAATCTTTTCTTAACTCAAAATTTTTAAAATAGGTGGTGGTGCGGTCTTTTTGCTTTGGGCTAATACTTTCTCCCCCTTTGGCATGAATCGCCAAAAACGGATACTTGAGTGAAATATAAGCCCTTTGTAACTAATTTCTCCCCCTTTGGCGAACACAATATGAGTGAAGATTATACCAAAGTTGGAGAGTTGCTCGGAGCGACGGCGAAGGATGAGTAATCTGATGGAGTGGAGTGGAAGCCTTTGTCTTCGCCGAAGACTCCAATTCCCTTTCAACCTATGACTTGGTTTGAAATACACTTGAAAACACATTAGTCATAGCATATAAGAGAGACATGATCATAGGTATATTAATGAGCTATGTATGCAAAACATCAAAAGAAATTCCGAGAATCAAGAATATTTAGCTCATGCCTAAGTTTGTTAAAAGTTTGTTCATCTAGTGGCTTGGTAAAGATATCGGCTAATTGTTCTTTGGTGTTAATATATGCAATCTCGATATCCCCCTTTTGTTGGTGATCCCTTAGAAAATGATACCGAATGGCTATGTGTTTAGTGCGGCTATGTTCAACGGGATTATCCGCCATGCGGATTGCACCCTCATTATCACATAGAAGAGGAACTTTGGTTAATTTATAACCATAGTCCCTAAGGGTTTGCCTCATCCAAAGCAATTGCGCGCAACAATGGCATGCGGCAATATACTCGGCTTCGGCGGTAGAAAGAGCTACGGAATTTTGCTTCTTTGAAGCCCAAGACACCAGAGACCTTCCCAAGAACTGGCAAGTCCCCGATGTGCTCTTTCTATTAATTTTACACCCCGCCCAATCGGCATCCGAATAACCAATTAAATCAAATGTTGATCCCCTAGGATACCAAAGCCCAAACTTAGAAGTATAAACTAAATATCTCAAGATTCGTTTTACGGCCGTAAGGTGAGCTTCCTTAGGGTCGGCTTGGAATCTTGCACACATGCATACGGAAAGCATAATATCCGGTCGTGAAGCACATAAATAGAGTAAAGATCCTATCATCGACCGGTATACCTTTTGATCTACGGATTTACCTCCCGTGTCGAGGTCGAGATGTCCATTGGTTCCCATGGGTGTCTTGATGGGCTTGGCATCCTTCATCCCAAACTTGTTTAGAATGTCTTGAGTGTACTTTGTTTGGCTAATGAAGGTGCCCTCTTGGAGTTGCTTCACTTGAAATCCTAAGAAGTACTTCAACTCCCCCATCATAGACATCTTGAATTTTTGTGTCATGATCCTACTAAACTCTTCACAAGTAGATTCGTTAGTAGACCCAAATATGATATCATCAACATAAATTTGGCATACGAACAAATCATTTTCAAGTGTTTTAGTAAAGAGTGTAGGATCGGCTTTTCCGACTTTGAAGCCATTAGTGATAAGGAAATCTCTTAGGCATTCATACCATGCTCTTGGGGCTTGCTTGAGCCCATAAAGCGCCTTAGAGAGTTTATATACATAGTTAGGGTACTCACTATCTTCAAAGCCGGGAGGTTGCTCAACATAGACCTCTTCTTTGATTGGTCCGTTGAGGAAGGCACTTTTCACGTCCATTTGGTAAAGCTTGAAGCCATGGTAAGTAGCATAGGCAAGTAAAATGCGAATTGACTCAAGCCTAGCTATGGGTGCATAGGTTTCACCGAAATCCAAACCTTCAACTTGTGAATATCCCTTGGCCACAAGTCGGTCTTTGTTCCTTGTCACCACACCATGCTCATCTTGCTTGTTGCGGAAAACCCACTTGGTTCCTACAACATTTTGTTCAGGACGTGGAACTAAGTGCCATACCTCATTCCTAGTGAAGTTGTTGAGCTCCTCTTGCATCGCCACCACCCAATCCGAATCTTGAAGTGCTTCCTCTACCCTGTGTGGCTCAATAGAGGAAACAAAAGAGTAATGTTCACAAAAATGAGCAACACGAGATCGAGTAGTTACCCCCTTTTGGATATCGCCGAGGATGGTGTTCACGGGGTGATCTCGTTGGATTGCTTTGTGGACTCTTGGGTGTGGCGGCCTTGGAACTTGTTCATCTTCCTCATCTTGATCACAGGCATCTCCCCCTTGATCATTGCTCTCCTCTTGAGGTAGCTCATCCTCTTGATCTTTTCCTTCATCATCTTGAGCCTCATCCTCATCATGAGTTGGTGGAGATGCTTGCATGGAGGAAGATGGTTGATCTTGTGCATTTTGAGGTTCTTCGGATTCCTTAGGACACACATCCCCAATGGACATGTTCCTTAGCGCGACGCACGGAACCTCTTCATCATCTAGCTCATCAAGATCAACTTGCTCTACTTGAGAGTCATTAGTCTCATCAAACACAATGTCACAAGAAACTTCAACTAGCCCAGAGGACTTGTTAAAGACTCTATATGCCCTTGTGTTTGAATCATATCCTAGTAAAAAGCCTTCTACAGCCTTAGGAGCAAATTTGGATTTTCTACCTCTTTTAACAAGAATAAAGCATTTGCTACCAAAGACTCTAAAATATGAAACATTGGGCTTTTTACCGGTTAGGAGTTCGTATGACGTCTTCTTGAGGATTCGGTGTAGATATAACCGGTTGATGGCGTAGCAAGCGGTGTTGACCGCCTCGGCCCAAAACCGATCTGAAGTCTTGTACTCATCAAGCATGGTTCTTGCCATGTCCAATAGAGTTCGATTCTTCCTCTCCACTATACCATTTTGTTGTGGTGTGTAGGGAGAATAGAACTCATGCTTGATGCCCTCCTCCTCAATGAAGCCTTCAATTTTAGAGTTCTTGAACTCCGTCCTGTTGTCGCTTCTAATCTTTTTGATCCTTAAGCCGAACTCATTTTGAGCCCGTCTCACGAATCCCTTTAAGGTCTCTTGGGTATGAGATTTTTCCTGTAAAAAGAACACCCAAGTGAAGCGAGAATAGTCATCCACAATAACTAGACAGTACTTACTCCCGTCGATGCTTATGTAAGCAATCGGGCCGAATAGGTCCATGTGTAGGAGCTCGAGTGGCCTGTGAGTCGTCATGATGTTCTTGTGTGGATGATGAACACCAACTTGCTTCCCTGCCTGACATGCGCTACAAATCATGTCTTTCTCAAAATAAACATTTGTTAGTCCCAAAATGTGTTCACCCTTTAGAAGCTTGTGAAGATTCTTCATTCCAACGTGTGCTAGTCGGCGATGCCAGAGCCAACCCATGTTAGTCTTAGCAATTAAGCAAGTGTCGAGTTCAGCTCTATCAAAATCTACTAAGTATAGCTGACCCTCTAACACTTCCTTAAATGCCACTGAATCATCACTTCTTCTAAAGACAGTAACACCTATATCCGTAAAAAGACAATTGTAGCCCATTTTACATAATTGCGAAACTAAAAGCAAGTTATAATCTAAAGAATCTACAAGAAAAACATTGGAAATGGAATGGTCAGGTGATATAGCAATTTTACCCAATCCTTTGACCAAACCTTGGTTTCCATCCCCGAATGTGATAGCTCGTTGGGGATCTTAGTTTTTCTCGTAGGAGGAGAACATCTTCTTCTCCCCTGTCATGTGGTTTGTGCACCCGCTATCGATGATCCAACTTAAGCCCCTGGATGCATAAACCTACAAAATAAATTTAGTTCTTGATTTTAGGTACCCAAACAGTTTTGGGTCCTTTGACATTAGATACAAGAACTTTGGGTACCCAAACACAAGTCTTTGATCCCTTGTGTTTGCCCCCAACATACTTGGCAACTACTTTGCCGGATTTGTTAGTCAAAACATAAGATGCATCAAAAGTTTTAAATGAAATGTTAGAATCATTTGATGCAATAGGAGTTTTCTTCTTAGGCAATTTAGCACGGGTTGATTGCCTAGAGCTAGATGTCTCACCCTTATACATAAAAGCATGATTAGGGCCAGAGTGAGACTTCCTAGAGTGAATTCTCCTAATCTTGTGCTCGGGATAACCGGCAGGGTACAAAATGTAACCCTCGTTATCCTGAGGCATGGGAGCCTTGCCCTTAACAAAGTTAGATAATCTTTTAGGAGGGGCATTAAGTTTGACATTGTCTCCCTTTTGGAAGCCAATGTCATCCTTGATGCGAGGGCGTCTCCCACTATAGAGCATGCTTCTAGCAAATTTAAAATTTTCATTTTCTAAGTCATGCTCATTAATTTTGGCATTAAGTTGAGCTATGTGATCATTTTGTTTCTTAATTAAAGCTAGGTGATCATGAATAGTGTTGGGGACTTGTTCTCAAATGCTATGAGTTAAGAACAAGGCAACACAGAAAATGTTAAACGTTAAAGTCCTTCGTCCTTCGAAGCATTATTTCCCTTGGGATATAATGATTTTCGGACGAAGGTTATGAAGGACATACCTTCATCAACACAACATACCATAATGAAGAAGGAATGATATGTAATATAAAGGATAACGTAAACAATTATGTATAATTATCAACTCATTTCTATCTTATTATTATAGAAAGATAGAAATGATATCAAATTACAAATGTACCTTCGGCTCGAAAGAAGGTAAAAGTACAAGCGTGACGCAAAAGTAAATGCCCAGTCAGCGTGAACAGTACGGGGGCACTGTTCACCTATTTATAGGCACGAGACACAGCCCATGTAAAATTACACCCATGCCCTTTACATTTGGTAGTAATTCTATAGTAATCCACCGAGGTCTGAATAGCCTTTTCATCTTTAAGTCGGTTTCCTTTTCTGCTATCACGCCGAAGCTTTCCTGCTCACAGCTTCGGCGCTGTGTCAACCTTCGTATTCTTTGGGCTTCTCCCACTGTGGTACCGATTCGAGTCCGAAGATACCTATTCACACATTATACTCTAGAAACATTGTTAAATCATGTTTTTGAGGACCTTCGGAAGCCGAAGGCCCCCAACAGTAGCCCCTCGCAATATTAATTTGTTAGAATGATAAATTTAGATTGCGACATGGACGAAGGCCTTAAGCCGAAGGTCCGAAAAAACACCTTCCCTTTGCTAGAATAGCAACATTCACTGACAAGCGGGGTCTTCCAATTTTCAATGCACTGGGCGTATAAATAAGAGCATACCACGAGCTCAGTTGGTACGCTTTCTTGCCATCTGCTCTTGCTTACTCGATTTTTAGCTCTTGCGCACCAACACTTGCTTAGCTTTTTAAGTTTTTAAGCTTCGGCTTTGAAAACAGTTTTTTAGCATTTTCGAAGATGTCTGAAGATAAAAAGGCTGCTATCGAGATGAAGCTGAGTCTCTCTGAAGAGAAAAACCTGGGGTTTCTTGAAGCAATGTCGAAAACCAATACAGAAAAGATCACCAAAGAGATTTTAGAAGGTTTATCTAAAGATACTGATGACAGCGATAGTTATGATGCGAATAGTGGTGGTGAAGACTCCGAAGATCGCCCTTGGCGACCAAGCCATGCGGTTTTCGGCAAATCAAGTATCAAAGAAAATCATCTTGTCAACATGAGGGGAAGATATTTCTGGGACTTGTCCGTTGTGAGGGCCGACGAAGGAGAGAAGACTTGTCCGACCCCTGAGGAAAATGAAGTCGTAGTATTCCGAAGCTTTTTGAAAGCTGGACTACGATTTCCCCTGAGCAACTTTGTCGTAGAGGTGCTGAAAATATTTGAAATCTATCTTCACCAACTTACCCCCGAAGCAATCATAAGGATGAATATCTTCGTGTGGGCCGTGAGAAGCCAAGGTCTGGAACCTGATGCGAAAAGTTTCTGCAACATACACGAATTGTTATACGAGACAAAACCCTGGGGTAAGGAGCAGTATCACAATAATTTCGGCTGCTACAGTTTCGTCTCTCGGTCTGGGTCAAGCTGTCCCGTGCCAACCTTTCAGAAGAGATGGCCCGGCGACTAGATGACAGAATGGTTTTATGTGAAGAATGACCTGAAAACACGGGAAGATATTAAAGGTATAATTATGCGCCCTATTTGGCAACGCTTCGGCCTACGGAGGCCGAAGGTTGAAATGAATGAAGCTGCCGAAGAATGCCAGAGAGCCTTCGGAGTTATTTGCTCTTTTATTGGAACGAGGGATTTGGTCCAAGAGCATATTGCCTTCAGAGTATGGCCGCTCGCGGAAAAATGGGAAATGCCGCAAGAGACCATAAAGGAGGCTGACGAAGGTAGACTTATCAGGCTGAAGTATGCTTTCAAGTTCGGAGATAAATTCGTTGAGCCAGATGATGACTGGCTAAAAAGCATTGAAAATTTAAGTGATGAACTACTTGGGGTTTATTCAAAGGCCGAAGATACTGCATTGTCAGCAGCCTTCGGAGGCCGGAAAAAGAAAAGACTGAACCGAGTGTTTGACGCAATTGGGTTCGTGTACCCCGACTACCACTATCCAGCGCGGGGCCAAAAAAGAAAAAGCGCAACTTCTGCACAGAAAACTACTTCAGCCGCTCCCAGCGAGCCAGCGCCGAAGAGACAAAGGGTAAAGGTTCTCACACACCGGCCACGCTACATTGAACCAGCTACAGTGCCTGTTGGGGACTTGTTCTCAAATGCTATGAGTCAAGAACAAGGCAACATAGAAAATGTTAATCGGTAAAGTCCTTCGTCCTTCGAAGCATTATTCCTCTCAGGATATAATGATTTTCGGACGAAGGTTATGAAGGGCATACCTTCATAAATACATTATATAATGACGAAGGATGAATTGTAAAGAATATAATGAACAACATAAATAATTATATATTATTATCATGTATAAACAGAAATAACGTTGAATTACAAATGCACCTTCAACTTGAAGGAGATGAAAGTACAAGCGCGACGCAAAAGTGGATGCCAAATCAGTGTGAACAGTACGGGGGTACTGTTCACCTATTTATAGGCACAGGACACAGTCTATGCAAAATTACATTCATGCCCTTTACATTTGATAATAATTCTATTGTAATCTATCGAGGTCTGAATAGCCTTTTCATCTTTAAGTCGGTTTCATTTTGTTGCTATCATGCCGAAGCTTTCCTGCTCACACCTTCGGCGCTGTATCAACCTTCGTATTATTCTGGTCTGCTGTGATACCGACTTGAGTCCGAAGATGCCTGTTCACACAATAAACTCCAGAAATATTGTTAAATCCTGTTTTTCAGGACCTTCGTAAGCCGAAGGCCCCCAACAGTGCCTGAGTTCGCCGGTGAAACCTCTTCGGCCACCGAAATTAAAGAACCAACTTTAGTGCCGAAGATCGAAGAAAAAGCTGAAGCACCCTCAGCAGAGAAAGCAGAAAAACCGAGAACTGAAGGAACAAAAATATTGGAAATTTTAAGTCCTTCAGCAAGTGTTGAGACAATAAAAAACCAAAAGGGCCCGGCAATGACCCCGAAGAGAAAAAGAATGGTCAATGTGCTAGATGTACTGGAGACAATTAAGTCCTCAAGCACGACTCCGAAGAAGACTGTTGAAACTTCCGAAGCGGAAACTGAAATCTTTGATACTAAAGCTCCAAAGCAACAAACTGAGACTGAAGCTGGGCCTTCAGAGCCCACAAAGGTAAAATCCTTGGAAACCGAGGAGGAAAAAATGACGGAGCCAATTCTTGTTGAAGAAATCAGTACTGTTGCCCCCGAAGCATCCCCCAAAGTCCTTGATTATATTGTTCGACATGCTTCGGGGAAAAAGTTATCAGAAGAAGAAGTTTTTGAAGCTAATCACTATGCCAAAGAATTGAAATATCCGAAGGGGGCACTAGTGTTCAATGGTACAAATGAAGAAGATTTCCTATACTGCCTCCCGGATAACAAGGAATTACTCGTCTGCCGGGAAATGGCCCGAAGCATGGGGTTTCCGAAGCTGGAGGCTGGCCTGTGCGCGATGACAAAGGACGATCTTGCGGACAGCCTTGCGTATAATAGCCTGAAGGTACGAGATCTGCGCATTTGGAAACTTTATGATTTGAAATCTTATTCTTTTATTCTTATACTAACTGTTTTACATATAGGGTTTAATACTAAGCAACGCGCTGAGAGCGCAAAAGAATGCCGAAGACGAGAGCTATGAAATTGCTTTCAACAACCTTCGAACAGAGGTTATCAAACTAAGAAACGAAGCCTTGAAAAAGGACAAAATTCTAGTTACATTGGTGGATAAAATAAAGGAGGACGAAGCTGCCTCTAAAGCACAAGCTGCAGCTCAAAAGCACGAGATTGACGATCTTCGGAAGCAATTAGCCCGAGCTAAAGAAGAACGCATACTTGAAGAAACGAAGCGAGAACTTAGCGACCAATGGGCAAATCATTTAGAAGGAACTGTCGAAGAGCTTCGTTCGTCCAAGAAAAGATGCTATGACAAATCTATGGAGTGTGTTAAGAAAATGAAAGCTAGCTTCGCCAGCGTTGGCGCATTCTCGAGCGAAGAAAACTTTACAAGAGGCAACCCCGAAGGTGCCATCGAATGGATTAATCACGAAGCTGAGGCCTTTGAGGAAATTTTAAATAGCCGCAGAGACATATGCGCTTTTTCGGGTGCCAGGGGGATTGCCACCATTTTGGAGAGAAAGGGCTGCGAGCATATAAAGATTTTAGCGCAATCCGAAGCTACCTTGTCCTTCGAAGATGCAAAAGATCCTTCAGCGGAAGCTAGCATGGTTGGTGGAAAATTTTTCACCGATATCTGGGACAATGGTGGTCGAGAAATGGCCCGAGAAATTATCCAAAAAAGCGAAAAAGGCATCCATGACGCTAGAAAAGTAGCAGAGGCTGTTGAGAAAAGCGCAGAGCCCGAAGGGCAAATAGGTATTAACTAATGGTTTTTATTGTGTTGTAATTTTTGATTTTAAACTTCGTTCGCAATTTGTAATAGCAATGTAGCCGTATCCTGTCCTCCCTCAGATCCTACTAAAGCGTCTCCGGGCCCTCACCCGAAAGAAGACGATGAAATTAAAAAGATGGCTGAAGTTATCATGGATCAAGTTGTCAATCAACTCCTGAACGTAGCTGCGGAAGTAGTACTTAGGGAAGACTAGGTGCTATTGTAAAAACATCTGAAATGTAATATGTGTAATATCTTGTAACCATGTATGTAATATACTTGTTTTTATGGTTCAATTCTTTACGATGCATGAAATTTTACATACGTACCGTTTTTTAGTGTTTGACGAAAAAAACACCTTCCCTTCTTTTCATGCTTCGTGAAGAAGAATTTTCATTTATCACAACGATATCCATAGTGTTCTGATGAAGAATATCCAAGCTTCGTGAATATATTTTCCGAAGCTACACTCCGAAGATCAATATTGTATCTCTTTGTGACTTAGCATGATTTTCCCTTTTTCAAAGCATTCTTCCGAAGGTCGATATTGTGCCATATGCAGCATGATGTATGATGCTTATGCTATGCGAAATGATGTGATGATGTTATGCTATGTAAAATGGTATTTATTCCGAAGATACACGCACATCCCCGCAATAAAACACATAATCTATTTAAATCAGCGTTGACTTTTCGCTGTAAGCCTCCCTTAGGAGCTTCTTCGCCTTTTACTTCAGCGGAATCAGCGTTTATTTTTCGCTATAAGCCTCCCTTAGGAGCTTCTTCGCCTTTTACTTCAGCGGAATCAGCGTTTATTTTTCGCTGTAAGCCTCCCTTAGGAGCTTCTTCGCCTTTTACTTTCGGCGGTATTCGCGTTGACTTTTCGCGCTTCGCCTTTTACTTAGGCGGTATCAGCGTTTATTTTTCGCTGTAAGCTCTGCATTCCCTTTGGAACGACTTTTGAGCAGAAAACTTACACTGCGCTCTCTTTGGAACGGCTTTTTGTAACTTCAGCAAACTTACTCTGCGTTCCTTGGAACGACTTTTTGTTGCTTCGAAGAATTCATGACGTGCCTTTTAAAATAAATTTTTAATAATTCGAAGGTCCTTCTTGCTATCACAAATCTTTAAGCTTCAACATCTTAAGCCTGTAGAGAAGATATATTTTCCTTGTGGCAGACAACAAAACTATTACATGAGATTTAAAAAGTGTCCTTTATTACACAGAAAATAAAACTGAATGGAAAAGACTACTATCAAGGTAGGATATTTGTCAATAAATGTGCTTCGACTCTGGCACAGTGCTATTGACTGTGCGAGCTTCGGACTGTTCTCTGAAGTCCCTTTGGTGTTGGTCATATTGGCCCCCTTCTGGCTGCTGGCCTTGTTGCAGCGTTGGTGGAGGCGGAGGCTGTTGCCAGGAAGCTTGAGGTTGACTCGCCGAAGCAACAGAAACTGCAGGGTGGTTGCCTACATATTCTGGGATATAAGGCGAATGATACGAAGCAGTGTGCATGATCTGCTTCGGCTGACCCTGTTGTGCTGCAGCTTCGGCTATCTCCTTTTGCTTCTGGATGGTAACATGGCACATCCTGGTGGTATGGCCCTTGTTTTCACCAGAGAACAAGCAAAATGTTCTCCTTGGTTGATCTCCAAATCTTCCGCCGAAGCCCCTGGCGCCTCTGCCTCTTGGAGCTGGCGGCCGGAAGGAGCTTTGCTGTTGCCCCGAAGCCTGTGAGGAGCACTGTGGCCTTTGCTGCTGACTCCCCTTATCATCATTTTGAGTAGAGTTGTGAATTGACCTGACGTGCCTCGGATAAAATCTTCCTCCGAAGCCCCTGGTCATTTCGGAAAACCTGAAAGCCTCCTCCCTTCTTTGACGAAAATCATTGTCGGCCCGAATATACTCGTCCATCTTCTGGAGCAGCTTCTCCAAAGTTTGAGGAGGCTTCCTAGCAAAGTACTGAGCTGAAGGTCCTGGCCGAAGTCCCTTGATCATGGCCTCAATGACAATTTCGTTGGGCACTGTTGGCGCCTGTGCCCTCAAACGCAAGAACCTCCGGACATATGCCTGAAGGTGTTCTTCATGATCCTGGGTGCACTGGAATAGAGCTTGAGCAGTGACCGGCTTCGTCTGAAACCCTTGGAAGCTGGTTAACAACATGTCCTTCAGCTTTTGCCATGAAGTGATCGTTCCTGGTCGAAGGGAGGAATACCAGGTTTGAGCAACACTCCTAACAGCCATAACAAAAGATTTTGCCATGACTGCAGTATTGCCACCATACGAAGATACTGTTGCTTCGTAGCTCATCAAAAACTGCTTCGGGTCTGAATGGCCGTCGAATATGGGAAGCTGGGGCGGCTTGTAGGACGGAGGCCAAGGTGTAGCCTGCAGCTCAGCGGACAGAGGAGAAGCATCATCAAAAGCAAAATTTCCATGGTGGAAATTCTCATACCAGTCATCTTCGTTGAAGAAATCCTCCTGATGAAGGTCTTTGTGCTGAGGCCTTCGGTTCTGCTCATCCTGAGTAAGATGACGAACTTCTTCAGAGGCTTCGTCTATCTGCCTTTGCAGTGCAGCTAGCCTGGCCATCTTTTCCTTCTTCCTCTGCACCTGTTGATGAAGCATCTCCATGCCTCTGATTTCTTGGTCTAGCTCATCCTCTTGCGGTGTCGGGCTGACAGCCTTCCTCTTCTGGCTTCGGGCCTCCCGAAGGGAGAGAGTCTCCTGATTGGGGTCCAGCGGTTGCAGAGCTGCAGCCCCAGTTGCTGAAGCTTTCTTCGGCGCCATAGCAAAGGTTTATGATTGCCGAAGGTGTTCAAAACTCAAAGAGTGGAAGTGAGTTCACCGGAGGTGGGCGCCAATGTTGGGGACTTGTTCTCAAATGCTATGAGTTAAGAACAAGGCAACACAGAAAATGTTAAACGTTAAAGTCCTTCGTCCTTCGAAGCATTATTTCCCTTGGGATATAATGATTTTCGGACGAAGGTTATGAAGGACATACCTTCATCAACACAACATACCATAATGAAGAAGGAATCATATGTAATATAAAGGATAACGTAAACAATTATGTATAATTATCAACTCATTTCTATCTTATTATTATAGAAAGATAGAAATGATATCAAATTACAAATGTACCTTCGGCTCGAAAGAAGGTAAAAGTACAAGCGTGACGCAAAAGTAAATGCCCAGTCAGCGTGAATAGTACGGGGGCACTGTTCACCTATTTATAGGCACGGGACACAGCCCATGTAAAATTACACCCATGCCCTTTACATTTGGTAGTAATTCTATAGTAATCCACCGAGGTCTCAATAGCCTTTTCATCTTTAAGTCAGTTTCCTTTTCTGCTATCACGCCGAAGCTTTCCTGCTCACAGCTTCGGCGCTGTGTCAACCTTCGTATTCTTTGGGCTTCTCCCACTGTGGTACCGATTCGAGTCCGAAGATACCTGTTCACACATTATACTCTAGAAACATTGTTAAATCATGTTTTTGAGGACCTTCGGAAGCCGAAGGCCCCCAACAAATAGCATCAACATTAATGCCTCTACATCTAGTGCAAATGGAAACATGCTCAATGGTAGATGTAGAGGGTTTGCAAGATTTTAGTTCAACAATCTTAGCATGTAAAATGTCATTTTCACTTCTAAGATTGGAAATGGTGACATTGCAAACATCTAAGTCTTTAGCCTTAGCAATCAAATTTTCATTTTCATCTCTAAGGCTAGCAAGTGAATCATTCAATTTTTCAATCTTAGCAAGCAAATTAACATTATCATTTCTAAGATTGGAAATTGAATCATCACAAACATTTGAATCAACCTTAGGAATTAATCTAGCATTTTCATTTTTAAGGTTGGCAATAATATCATGGCACGTGCTTAGCTCACTAGATAATTTTTCACATTTTTCTACCTATAGAGCATAAGCATTTTTAACCTTAACATGCTTCTTATTTTCCTTAATTAGGAAGTCCTCTTGGGAGTCCAAGAGTTCATCCTTCTCATGATAGCACTAATTAATTCATTCAACTTTTCTTTTTGTTGCATGTTTAGGTTGGCAAAAAGGGTGTGCAAGTTATCCTCCTCATTTTCACTAGAATTATCTTCATCACTAGAGGATGCATATTTAGTGGAGGATCTTGATTTTTCCTTCTTCCTTTTGCCGTCCTTTGCCATGAGGCACTTGTGGCCGACGTTGGGGAAGAGGAGTCCTTTGGTGACGGCGATGTTGGTGGCGTCCTCGTCGGAGGAGGAGTCGGTGGAGGTCTCGTCGGAATCCCATTCGCGGTACACATGGTCATCGCCGCCCCTCTTCTTGTGGTACCTCTTCTTTTCTCTCCTCTTTCCCTTCTTGACGTCACCCCTGTCACTATCACTAGATAATGGACATTTTGCAATAAAATGACCGGGCTTACCACACTTGTAGCACACTTTCTTGGAGCGGGATTTGTAGTATTTCCCCCTCCTTTGCTTGAGGATTTGGCGGAAGCTCTTGATGATGAGCGCCATTTCCTCGTTGTCGAGCTTGGAGGCATCGATGGGTAGTCTACTTGATGTAGACTCTTCCTTCCTCTCCTCCATCGCCTTGAATGCGACCGGTTGTGCTTCGGGCGTGGAGTGGCCATCTTGCTCAATGATTTTCTTTGAGCCTTTGATCATCAATTCAAAGCTCACAAATTTTCCTATTACTTCCTCGGGAGACATTAGTGTATATCTAGGATCACCACGTATTAATTGAACTTGCGTAGGGTTAAGAAAAACGAGTGATCTAAGAATAACCTTGACCATTTCATGGTCATCCCATTTTTTGCTCCCGAGGTTGCGCACTTGGTTCACCAAGGTCTTGAGCCGGTTGTACATTTCTTATGGCTCCTCCCCTTGGTGAAGCCGGAAGCGACCAAGCTCCCCCTCGATCGTCTCTCGCTTGGTGATCTTGGTCACCTCGTCTCCATCGTGCGTGGTCTTGAGTACGTCCCAAATCTCCTTGGCACTCTTCAATCCTTGCACCTTGTTATACTCCTCTCGACTTAGAGAGGTGAGGAGTATAGTGGTGGCTTGGGAGTTGAAGTGCACGATTTGGGCCACCTTGTCCTCATCATAATCCTCATCCCCTATGGATGATACATGTACACCAAACTCAACAACATCCCATATGCTTTTGTGGAGTGAGGTTAGGTGATATCTCATCATATCACTCCACCTAGAATAATCTTCACCGTCAAACGTCGGTGGTTTGCCTAATGGGACGGAAAGTAATGGAGTATGCTTATGAATGCGAGGATAGCGTAGGGGGATCTTACTATACTTCTTGCGCTCTTGGCGCTTAGAAGTAACGGACGCGGCGTCGGATCCGGATGTAGAGGGCAAGGAAGAGTCGGTCTCGTAGTAGACCACTTTCTTCATTTTCTTCTTCTTCTTGCCACTCTTGTGCGATCGAATGCGTGAAGGGGATCCATCCTTGTTGTTGTTGGTGGACTCCCTTGATGGAGCCTTCCCGTGGCTTGTAGCAGACTTCTCTCCACCGATCACCATCTTCTTGGCGTGATCTCCCGACATCACTTCGAGCGGTTAAGCTCTAATGAAGCACCGGGCTCCGATACCAATTGAAAGTCGCCTAGAGGGGGGGTGAATAGGGCGAATCTGAAATTTACAAACTTAAGCACCACTACAAGCTGTGTTAGCGTTAGAAATATAAACGAGTCCGAGAGAGAGGGCGGAAAACAAATCGTGAGCAAATAAAGAGTGAGACACGATGATTTGTTTTACCGAGGTTCGATTCTTGCAAACCTACTCCCCATTGAGGTGGTCACAAAGATCGGGTCTCTTTCAACCCTTTCCCTCTCTCAAACGGTCACTTAGACCGAGTGAGCTTCTCTTCTCAATCAAACGGGACACAAAGTCCCCACAAGGATCACCACACAATTGGTGTCTCTTGCCTCGGTTACAATTGAGTTGATCACAAGAAAGAATGAGAAAAAGAAGCAATCCAAGCGCAAGAGCTCAAATGGACACAAGTCACTCTCTCACTAGTCACTATTTGATTTGGAATGAACTATGGACTTGGGAGAGGATTTGATCTCTTTGGTGTGTCTTGTATTGAATGCTATAGCTCTTGTAAGGTGTAGGAAGTTGGAAAACTTGGATGCAATGAATGGTGGGGTGGTTGGGGTATTTATAGCCCCAACCATCAAAAGTGGCCGTTGGGAGGCTGTCTGTCGCATGGCGCACCGGACAGTCCGGTGCGCCAGCCACGTCAACCGGCCGTTGGGTTCTGACCGTTGGAGCTCTGACTGGTGGGGCCTCTGGGCTGTTCGGTGGTGCACCGGACAGGTCCTGTAGACTATCCGGTGCCCCTTCTGCGCGTGCTCTGACTCTAGCGCGCACTGTAGCGCATTTAATGCGGTTGCAGTCGACCGTTGGCGCGAAGTAGCCGTTGCTCCGCTGGCACACCGGACACTGTCCGGTGCTTCACCGGACAGTCCAGTGAATTATAGCGGAGCGGCCTCCCATTTTCCCGAAGGTAGTGAGTTCAGCGTCAAGTTCCCTGGTGCACCGGACACTGTCCGGTGGCACACCGGACAGTCCGGTGCGCCAGACCAGGGTGCCTTTGGGATGTCTTTAGCTCTCTTTATTTGAACTCATCTTTGGTCTTTTTATTGGCTTGTTGTGAACCTTTGGCACCTGTAAAACTTATAGACTAGAGCAAACTAGTTAGTCCAATTATTTGTATTGGGCAATTCAACCACCAAAATCAATTTAGGAAAAGGTGTAAGCCTATTTCTCTTTCAGTAAATAAACAATTGTAGCCCATGTGACACAATTGACTTACAAACAGTAGATTATACTCGAGCGACTCTACTAGAAATACATTTGAAATCGAGTGCTCGTTCATGATAGCAATCTTGCCCAATCCTTTAACCTTGCCTTGGTTCCCATCTCCAAAGATAATTATGTCTTGAGAATCCTTGTTCTTGACGTAGGAGGTGAACATCTTCTTCTCCCCCGTCATGTGGTTTGTGCATCTGCTGTCGATAATCCAGCTTGAGCCCCTGGATGCATAAACCTGCAAGGAATTTAAGCTTGGGTCTTAGGTACCCAACTCTTGTTGGGTCCTACAAGGTTAGTCACAATAGTTTTTGGAACCCATATGCAAGTTTTGTGTCCCTTGCATTTGGATCCCAACTTCTTAGCAACCACTTTTGCATTTTTGCATAAAAGTACAAAGGAAGCATTGCAAGCATGATAGACAGTAGTAGGACCATTGCAAGTTTTCCTAGGCGCATGAGACACAACATGATTACGTCTAGGCCTTCTTCTACCATGAACAAAAGTGGAACTAGATGCGAACATAGCATGAGAATTAAATGTAGCATCATGAGAAACAATGCGATCATAGCATCTATCATTATAAGCATGACTAGTGAATTTCCTATCATAAATATAGGCATGGTTCTTTTGAGAACTACTAGCCATCGGGGCCTTCCCTTTCTCCTTGTTGAGAACGGAAGTCCTATGGCTTGTTAAGTTCTCGGTTTCCTTTCAAAAACCAAGTCCATCCTTAATTGAGGGGTGTCTACCAATAGTGTAGGCATCCCTAGCAAATTTTAGCTTATCATAATCATCTTTGCAAGTCTTAAGTTGATCAATAAGACTTGCAACCTCATTATTTAATTTGGCAATAGTGGCAGCATGTTCATCAAATTTAACATCTTTACACCGATTGCAAATAACTACATGTTCCACATATGAACTAGTTGCATTTTGTCGGCGTCTCGAGACCGGGGGGTCCCTAAGGCCGACGAGTGAGTGTGCCGCGTGCCCCAACCCAGATGGGTCGAGCGCGTGGGCGAGCGCGAAGGGGGGAAGCGAGGTGGCCGGAGACGGGCGTGAGAGAGGTGGAAATCCCGCGGCCTTCGTGTTCGTCCCGCGCCCAGGTCGGGTGCGCTTGCAGTAGGGGGTTACAAGCGTCCACGCGGGTGAGGGAAGCGAGCGGCCCCAAGAGAGCGCCTGCCCCGTCCTCGTCCCCGCGCGGCCAACCTTTTCTAAGAAGGCCCTGGTCCTTCCTTTTATAGTCGTAAGGAGAGGATCCAGGTGTACAATGGGGGTGTAGCAGAGTGCTACATGTCTAGCGGGGGAGAGCTAGCGCCCTAAGTACATGCCAATGTGGCAGCCGGAGAGATCTTGGCACCCTGCTGGTGTGATGTCGTGGCTGTCGGAGGAGCAATGGAGCCTGGTGGAGGGACAGCTGTCGGAGCGGTTGAGTCCTTGCTGACGTCCCCCTGCTTCCGTAAGGGAGCTGAGAGCCGCCGTCGTCACAGAGCTAGCGGGGCGCCATCATTGCCTATCTGGCGGAGCTAGCCAGATGGGACACCGGTCTTGTTCTCTGTGGCCCGAGTCGGCTCGGGGTAGAGTGATGATGGTGCTTCCTGTGGACGTGGCGGGCCTGTGCCTTAGGTCGGGCGACGTGGAGGCTCCTCCGAAGCCGAGGTCGAGTCTGTCTTCCATGGCCGAGGCTGAGCCCGAGCTCCTGGGTCGGGCGAGGCGGAGGTTGTTCGGCAGAGGCCAGGGCGGAGTCCGAGCCCTGGGGTCGGGCAAAGCGGAGTTCGTCGTCTTCTGGGCCTTAGCCTGAGTCCGAGCCCTGGGTCGGGCGGTGCGGAGTTCGCCGTCTTCCGGGGCCTTAGCCCGTGTCCGAGCCCTGGGTCGGACGGAGCGGAGTTCGCCGTCTTCCGGGGCTTTAGCCCGAGTCCGAGCCCTGGGTCGGGCGGAGCGGAGTTCGCCGTCTTCCGGGGCCTTAGCCCGTGTCCGAGCCCTGGGTCGGGCGGAGCGGAGTTCGCCGTCTTCCGGGGCTTTAGCCCGAGTCCGAGCCCTGGGTCGGGCGGAGCTTCCTATGGCGCCTTTGGCAAGGCCTGACTGCCTGTCAGTCTCACTCTGTCAAGTGGCACTGCGGTCGGAGTGGCGCAGGCGGCGCTGTCCTTCTGTCAGACCAGTCAGCGGGGCGGCGAAGTGACGGCGGTCACTTCGGCTCTGCCGGAGGGCGCGTGTCAGGATAAAGGTGTCAGGCCACCTTTGCGTTAAATGCTCCTGCGACTCGGTCGGTCGGCGCGGCGATTTAGTCAGGGCTGCTTCTTAGCGAAGGCAAGGCCTCGGGCGAGCCGGAGATGTGTCCGCCGTAAAAAGGGGGGGGGGCCTCGGGCGAGGCGGAAACCCCTCGGGGTCGGCTGCCCTTGCCCGAGGCTAGGCTCGGGCGAGGCGTGATCGAGTCGCTCGTATGGACTGATCCCTGACTTAATCGCACCCATCAGGCCTCTGCAGCTTTATGCTGATGGGGGTTACCAGCTGAGAATTAGGCGTCTTGAGGGTACCCCTAATTATGGTCCCCGACAGTAGCCCCCGAGCCTCGAAGGGAGTGTTAGCACTCACTTGGACGCTTTTGTCGCACTTTTTTGCAAGGGGACCAGCCTTTCTCGGTTGCATTTTGTTCCGGTGGGTGCGCGCGAGCGCACCCGCCGGGTGTAGCCCCCGAGGCCTCGGAGGAGTGGTTTCACTCCTTCGAGGTCTTAATGCCTTGTGTAATGCTTCGGTTGGTCTGGTTGTTCCCTCATGCGAGCAGGCCGTAGCCCGGGTGCATGGTCGGGGCCCAAGTTCTCGGGCTGGTATGTTGACGCTGTCAACGGTTTGGCCGGAGCCGGGTTTGCGAGAGCAGCCCCCGAGCCTCTGCACAGAGCGAGAGGGCGATCAGGGACAGACTCGGCTTTTTTACATACGCCCCTACGTCGCCTTTCCGCAAGGAGGAGGGGGGAGAGCGCCATGTTACCCTCGATGGGCACCGAACATGGTGTCTCCAGTGAGCTGCAAGCGGGTAATCCGAGTGGACGTCCGTGCCCCGTTCGTTGGGGTCGGCTAGGTGCCCAGAGGCACGCCCAAAAGTACCTGCGGGTGATCTACCGGACCCGGTCCCCTGGCGACGGGGTCCGAGGGCTCGATGCCTCCCTCCGATGGGATTCCGTTACAAGATCGTTCCCGCTGGTCTCGGAAATGTCCTAGGGTACCTCGGGAGCGCAGCTCGAGCCTTGGTTATGTATCGAACGTACCCCTAGTCATCCCTTGCTCGGCGTCTGAGGCGACTGTGAACCCTTCGGGGGCCAGCCTTCGAACCCCTGATCAGTAATGGGCGTGGAGCCCGAGTAGCCTGAGGCGGCCGTGGAACCCTTCGGGGGGCCGGCCTTCGAACCTCTGACAAGTAGTGGGTGTCGGGCCCACGCGATCTGAGGCGGCTGTTGAACCCTTCGGGGGGCCAGCCTTCGAACCTCTGATCAGTAAGGAGGCTCGGAGCCTGGTTCCTTCATGGGGAAGGATCCCTTTCGGGGTATCCCCCTTTCCCGGTCCCTATCGCAAGAGATAGAGAAAAGAGGAAAACAAGGAAAAGGATACGAAACCGAACGATACGGCGTACCTTTTTCGGCGCGGTTGTTTCGGCGAAGGCGAAGCGTCGCCTGTTGCTCCTGCCAGAAGTGTCGCATGTCCAGTCGCGGAGTTAATGCGACGGGGCGAGTAGTTGGCGGGGCGGCCGTTGCGCGTGCGCGAGCCGTTCGAGGAACGGATCACGGGCGCGTTGTCTTCACACTGTGAGAGGGGGTTCTCTTGCTGCCCTCGGATGGGACGTGAGCTTGGCTGACGACGTGACCGCTGCTCCCGTGCGCCTGCCACTGTCATTACTGCCGGCCCACTTTTGGCCGCGCTGGCCGCCGCGTCAGGCCGGCGCTGCTGGGTCGCGCGCTGGGTCGCCTCGAGTCGCGGTATTGGTTCCGCAATCAAAGAGGCGCGGCGGTGGCGCAGGCGGTGCAATTGCTTGCATGCAGCACCCGGCGCGCCAGTTGCGCGACGCGTGGGCCTGGGCCTCCATGCTGGTGTGTCGGGAGTTGGAGAAGTGCGTCCACTTGGCGTGGTTGCATGCCGCCTGCATGGCTGCCCGCCCCTTTCGCCCGTTGGTCTGGGCAAAAGTGGAGGGTCACTTGTAACCGCTGGGCGGCTGCGTGCACCACGCGCGGCGGTTTGGCTTCTTCTGCTCGGAGCCGGTCTGCATGACATGCGGGGTCCAGCCCCCGCGCCGCAGGGGAGGGCTTTGGAGCGTGTCGGAGAAGACTCCGCCCGTGACGGTTGGGGGCGCGCGTAGGGAGAGTTGCCTTTAAAAGGAGGGCGACCCCTTTCGTAAGGCGACCATGTCTCCTCGCTCCCTTATGCGTCGCGCCTTTTCACCTTCCAAGCCCCCGGATGGGGGGAACCCGTCGTCTTTTCGCCTCATCGTTGGAGGAACGCAACTCCGTGGGAGTTGGTACCTTTCAGCCATCGTTCGGCTTCAAGGATTTTCATCATGCAGCCCGGCCGCACCCCTCCACCGGCGATCACCCAAGATGGTGACCTCCAGCTTGATGGTGGGGGAAAGCGAGCCAGGCTGCGGCCTCTGCCCCTCCCTCAGCCTCAAGGATTTTCATCACCAGGGCTGGGGAGGGGAGTGTGCCGAGTTGAGGTCGGCCCCCGCGTGGGCGGCGGCCCGCTCCTTCACTCAGTGATCGGAGGGAGGAGCGGTTGTCGTCCATGGCGCTGGCATCTGCAGCGTGCCTGGCTTTCGGACGCGAGTGGCTTCGGGGCCGCTCGCGGCGCCGGCGTCTGCCACGGCAGCCGGAAGAGGTTCTTCCGCCGGCGTGATAGCCAAGGCTGGCCACGGACCGGCCTCCAACTCTACGGCCTTCTGCCCGTCCTTGCCTCACGAGTTTTGGCATGGGCGGGGGCCTCCTGGCAGCAGCATCCGCCCTAAGGTCAGTGCCGCCGCTGTTCGGCCCCCCGGAGCAGAAGTCGTCGTCGTCGCCGCTGCTGGAGCAGGTGACGGCGCGCCGTTCGTCGGTCTTCCGTTGTTCTGCAGGCCTTCCCCCATGGAGTGGGGTTGTTCGTACCCGCGGAGGGGGGAACCGGAGTTCCGTTTGTAATGGCACTTCGAATGCCAGTGTTTTTGTTCATTACGGCTTTCGGGGCCTGAACATGTATGTAACGTCGGCACGGAGCCGTGTTTTTTCCTCATTTTTGAGCACTAAGACTCGTCTGTTGATTATCTGAATCGGTTCACCAAGCATGAGTCGCCCCGTGTCAAGGTGACGAGTGAGGTATCCGTATCCCGGAGGCGTAGGAGTCCCTCGGCTCGGTCGGCCTTGCTGTCCGAGGCTCCTCTAGCTTAGTTAAAGAGACCCCTCGGCCGCTCTTCGACGAGCCGAGGCCAGGGGTAGCGATATCAGTATGAACAGAGGCGGAGTCGGCTCGAAAATGAAACCTGGTTGGCCGGAGCCTAGCCGGGTTGTCCGTTGGCGGGACCGACGTCGGAGTTGATCAGCCGAGGCCTCGGACCGGGCTGGCGCCCTTGGAAGATGGTTGGCCGAGGCCCCAGGGGTAACCAGCCGAGCCGCCTGCTCGGGCCGGATTCCCGGAGAAGTCCCTGGCAGCGATTGCCCGGGCGTGGTGATGACGTCATCATTCGGAGCGGAGAACCTCGGACCGCGTCGCCGTCCGAGGCTAGGTCGGGCCTCGCCGAAGGTGTCGTCGATGCCGAGGGTGTTGCTGCCCCCTTCCAGCGTCAAGACCCGAGCCTGCAGGATCAGATTGTTTTGTAGCGTGTGCCTTGTGCGGCCGCCGAGGCCAGAACACACACCCTCGCTGCGTTGTAAAGCTGCGTCTCTTTTCCTCTTGTTTCGAGTATCTGGACTTTTTGTCGGTAACAGGGATGTTTGTGCGAGCGAGAGTTGCTTCTCGCGGAAGGTGATGAGTGAGGTATCCGTATCCCGGAGGCGTGGGAGTCCCTCGGCTCGGTCGGCCTTGCCGCTTACGCGTACTTTCACCCGTCCATGAGGCCCTGTCACCGACTCGGTCGAGAAGGCTCGAAGGATCGCTTCGGCAGAAGGGCTTCCGAACGTAAAGACTTATTTGATCCGTGGAGCCACTTTATCCGAACGCGAGTTACTTATCGCAGAAGGTGATGAGTGAGGTATCCGTATCCCGGAGGCGTAGGAGTCCCTCGGCTCGGTCAGCCTTGGCTGCTTACGTGTACTCCGTCGTTTCCAGGACCCACTTTTCGAAGTAGTCAAAAAGCACAAAAGATATTCTGGTAAAAGAGATCTTTTTTCGAGGAAAATTTTGACGCAGAGGGGGTTTCCCCCCTTTTAGCCCCCGAGGGAGGGTCGGGCTTTGCCGAGGCGAGGCCGACCCTTCCTTGTTGACTAAACTTTGCGTGGGTGCGAGGTATATGAACAACTTGGAAACATCTTAAGGGTAGAAGCGACGTAGCTGTTGGATGTTCCAAGCGTTGTCGTAGACCTCGCCTTGACTGTTGGCCAGCTTGTACGTTCCGGGCTTCAGAACTTTGGCGATGACGAATGGCCCTTCCCAGGGGGGCGTGAGCTTGTGCCTCCCTCGGGTGTCTTGCCGCAGCCAAAGCACCAGGTCGCCCACCTGGAGGTCTCGGGGTCGGACCCCTCGGGCGTGGTAGCGTCGTAGGGATTGCTGATACCGCGCCGAGTGTAGTAAGGCCCTGTCCCGAGCCTCTTCCAGCTGGTCCAGCGAGTCTTCTCGGCTAGCTTGGTTGCTTTGATCGTCGTAGGCCCTCGTCCTCGGGGAGCCGTATTCCAGGTCAGTGGGCAAGACGGCCTCGGCCCCGTAGACCAGGAAGAACGGCGTGAAGCCCGTGGCTCGGCTCGGCGTTGTCCTCAGGCTCCAGACCACCGAGGGGAGTTCCTTTATCCATCGCTTGCCGAACTTGTTGAGGTCATTGTAAATCCGAGGCTTGAGCCCTTGTAGAATCATGCCGTTGACACGCTCTACTTGCCCATTCGACATGGGATGAGCCACGGCGGCCCAGTCCACCCGGATGTGGTGATCCTCGCAAAAATCCAAGAATTTTCTGCCGGTGAACTGGGTGCCGTTGTCGGTGATGATGGAGTTGGGGATCCCGAAGCGATGGATGATGTTGGTGAAGAACGCCACCGCCTGCTCGGACCTGATGGTGTTCAGGGGTCGGACCTCGATCCACTTGGAGAACTTGTCGATGGCGACCAGCAGGTGCGTGTAGCCCCCGGGCGCCTTCTGCAAGGGACCGACGAGGTCCAGACCCCACACAGCAAAGGGCCAGGTGATGGGTATCGTCTGCAGGGCCTGAGCGGGCAGGTGGGTCTGCTTCGCATAGAATTGACACCCTTCGCAGGTGCGGACAATTCTAGTAGCGTCGGCCACCGCCGTTGGCCAGTAGAAGCCTTGCCGGAAAGCATTCCCGACGAGGGCTCGGGGCGCTGCATGATGGCCGCAAGCCCCCGAGTGTATCTCTTGCAGGAGTTCCTGACCTTCGGCGATGGAAATGCATCGCTGGAGGATGCCCGAAGGACTGCGGCGGTAGAGCTCCTTCCCATCGCCCAGCAGGACGAACGACTTGGCACGCCGCGCTATCCGTCGAGCCTCGGCTCGGTCGAGGGGCAGCTCCCCTTGGCGGAGATATTGCAGGTACGGGGTCTGTCAATCTCGATCAGGCGTGGCCCCGCTCCGCTCCTCCTCGATGTGCAGCGCCTCGCCCTCGGAAGCCGAGGGTACCTCGGGCTGAACCGAGGACGCCTCGGGCTGGACCGAGGGTGCCTCGGGCTGGACCGAGGGTGCCTCGGGCTCGGGCGTGTCGTTGATCTTGACGGAGGGCTGATGCAGATCCCGGGAGAAGACGTCCGGGGGAACCGTTGTTCGCCCCGAGGCTATTTTTGCCAGCTCGTCCGCAGTCTCATTGTAGCGCCGAGCGATGTGGTTAAGCTCGAGCCCGTAGAACTTGTCTTCCAGGCGCCGAACCTCATCGCAGTAGGCCTCCATCTTCGGGTCGCGGCAGTGGGAGTTCTTCATGACTTGGTCGATGACGAGCTGCGAGTCGCCGCGAGCGTCGAGGCGTCGGACCCCTAGCTCGATGGCGATTCGCAATCCGTTGATCAGAGCTTCGTACTCAGCCATGTTGTTGGACGCCAGGAAATGGAGGCGTAGCACGTAGCGTAGGTGTTTCCCGAGGGGCGAGATGAAGAGCAGGCCCGCGCCGGCTCCCGTCTTCATCAGCGACCCGTCGAAAAACATGGTCTAGAGCTCCGGTTGGATCGGAGCCGTCGGCAGCTGGGTGTCGACCCATTCGGCTACGAAGTCCGCCAATACCTGGGACTTGATGGCCTTCCGGGGCGCGAACGAGATGGTCTCGCCCATGATTTCCACCGCCCACTTTGCGATCCTGCCCGAGGCCTCTCGGCACTGGATGATCTCCCCCAGGGGGAAGGATGACACCACAGTTACCGGGTGAGACTCGAAGTAGTGTCGCAACTTCCGCCTCGTCAGGATCACTGTGTACAGCAGCTTCTGTACTTGTGGGTAGCGGATCTTGGTTTCGGACAGTACCTCGCTGACGAAGTAAACTGGCCTCTGAACGGGCAATGCATGCCCCTCTTCTTGCCTCTCGACCACAATCGCGGCGCTAACCACCTAAGTGGTCGCGGCGACGTAGACCAAGAGGGCTTCTCCATCAGCTGGGGGTACCAAGATAGGCGCCTTGGTGAGGAGCGCCTTCAGGTCCCCGAGGGCTTCCTCGGCCTCAGGGGTCCAAGTGAAGCACTCGGCCTTCCTTAACAGGCGGTACAGAGGCAGACCTCTTTCGCCGAGGCGTGAGATGAACCGGCTCAGGGCCGCGAGACATCCCATGACCCTCTGTACACCTTTTAAGTCCTTGATAGGCCCCATGTTGGTGATGGCTGCGATCTTCTCCGGGTTGGCTTCGATGCCCTGCTCGGAGACGATGAACCCCAAGAGCATGCCTCGGGGCACCCGAAGACACACTTCTCGGGATTGAGCTTGACGCCTTTTGCCTTGAGACACCGGAATGTTACTTCAAGGTCGGAGAGGAGGTTGGAAGCCTTCCTTGTCTTGACTACGATGTCATCGACGTAGGCCTCGACTGTGCGACCGATGTGTTCGCCGAACACATGGTTCATGCACCGCTGGTACGTCGCGCCCGCATTCCTCAAACCGAACGGCATGGTGACATAGCAGTACATGCCGAAGGGCGTGATGAAAGAAGTCGCGAGCTGGTCGGACTCTTTCATCCGTATTTGGTGATACCCTGAGTAGGCATCGAGGAAGGACAGGGTTTCGCACCTAGCAGTGGAATCCACGATTTGATCGATGCGAGGTAGAGGGTAGGGAACCTTCGGACATGCTTTGTTGAGACCAGTGTAGTCTACACACATCCGCCATTTCCCCCCTTTCTTTCTCACAAGCACAGGGTTGGCAAGCCATTCGGGATGGAATACCTCTTTGATGAACCCTGCTGCCATTAGCTTGTGGATCTCCTCGCCTATCACTCTGCGCTTCTCCTCGTCGAATCGGCGCAGAGGCTGCCTAACGGGTCGGGCACCGGCCCGAATATCCAGCGAGTGCTCGGCGACATCCCTCGGTATGCCGGGCATGTCCGAGGGACTCCACGCAAAGACGTCAGCGTTTGCGCGGAGAAAGTCGACGAGCACTGCTTCCTATTTGGGGTCGAGCCCGGAACCGATCCGGATCTGCTTGGAGGTGTCGCCACTGGGGTTGAGAGGGACGGCCTTAACCGTCTCCGCTGGCTCGAAGTTGCCGGCATGTCGCTTCACGTCCGGCACCTCTTTGGAGAGGTTCTCCATGTCGGCGAGGAGGGCCTCGGACTCGGCGAGGGCCTCGGCGTACTCCACGCACTCCACGTCGCATTCGAACGCGTGTTTGTACGTGGGGCCGACGGTGATGACCCCGTTGGGGCCCGGCATCTTGAGCTTCAAGTAGGTGTAGTTGGGGACGGCCATGAACTTCGCGTAGCATGGCCTCCCCAGCACCGCGTGGTAGGTTCCTCAGAACCCGACCACCTCGAACGTCAAAATCTCCCTCCGGAAGTTGGAGGGCATTCTGAAGCAGACGGGAAGGTCGAGCCGTCCGAGGGGCTGGACGCGCTTCCCAGGAATGATCTCGTGGAAGGGCGCAGCGCCCGCTCGGACGGAGGACAGATCGACGCGCAGGAGCCTGAGGGTCTCGGCGTAGATGATGTTGAGGCAGCTGCCCCCATCCATCAGGACCTTGGTGAGCCTGACGTCGCCGACGATGGGGTCGACGACGAGCGGGTATTTCCCCGGGCTCGGCACGTGGTCGGGGTGGTCAGCTTGGTCGAAGGTGATGGGCTTGTCGGACCAGTCCAGGTAGACTGGCGCCGCCACCTTCACCGAGTAGACCCCCCGGCGCTCTTGCTTGCGATGCCGAGCCGAGGCATTCGCCGCATGCCCTCCGTAGATCATGAAGCAGTCGCGGACCTCAGGGAACTCTCCTGCTTGGTGGTCTTCCCTTCTGTCATCGTCGCGGGCCCTGCCACCCTCTGCGGGTGGCCCAGCCTTGTGGAAGTGGCGCCGAAGCATGACGCACTCCTCGAGGGTGTGCTTGACGGACCCCTGATGGTAGGGGCACGGCTCCTTGAGCATCTTGTCGAAGAGGTTAGCACCTCCGGGGGGCTTCCGAGGGTTCTTGTACTCGGCAGCGGTGACAAGGTCCGCGTCGGCGGCGTCGCGTTTCGCTTGCGACTTCTTCTTGCCTTTCTTCTTGGCGCCGCGCGGAGTAGATGTCTCGGGGGGCCTCTTCCGACGGGCGGCCCTGGGGCTGCTTGTCCTTTCGGAAAATGGCCTCGACCGCCTCCTGGCCAGAGGCGAACTTGGTGGCGATGTCCATCAGCTCGCTCGCCCTGGTGGGGGTCTTGCGACCCAACTTGCTCACCAGGTCGCGGTAGGTGGTGCCGGCAAGGAACGCGCCGATGACATCTGAGTCGGTGATGTTGGGCAGCTCGGTGCGCTGCTTCGAGAATCGCCGGATGTAGTCCCGAAGAGACTCTCCCGGCTGTTGCCGGCAGCTTCGGAGGTCCCAGGAATTCCCGGGGCGCACGTACGTGCCCTGGAAATTGCCGGCGAAGGCTTGGACCAAATCATCCCAGTTGGAGATCTGCCCCGGAGGCAGGTGCTCCAACCAGGCGCGAGCAGTGTCGGAGAGGAACAGGGGGAGGTTGCGGATGATGAGGTTGTCGTCGTCCGTTCCGCCCAGTTGGCAGGCCAGGCGGTAGTCTGCGAGACACAGTTCCGGTCTCGTTTCCCCCGAGTACTTCGTAATAGTAGTCGGGGGTCGGAACCGGGCCGGGAACGGCGCCCGTCGGATGGCCCGACTGAAGGCCTGCGGACCGGGTGGTTCGGGCGAGGGACTCCGATCCTCCCCGCTGTCGTAGCGTCCCCCACGCCTGGGGTGGTAGCCTCGGCGCACCCTTTCGTCGAGGTGAGCCCGACGGTCGCGACGATGGTGCTCGTTGCCGAGGTGGCCCGGGGCCGCAGGCGCGTTGTTGCGCGTGCGCCCGGTGTAGACCGAGGCTTCCCGCATGAATCGGGAAGTCGCGGCATGAGGTTCCGAGGGGTATCCCTGCCTTCGGGAGGCAGAGCTCTCGGTCCGTCGGGCCGCAGCGCCCTCCAGAAGATTCTTGAGCTCTCCCTGGATTCGCCGACCCTCGGTGGTTGACGGCTCCGGCATCGCGCGGAGGAGCATCGCCGCGGCTGCCAGGTTCTGACCGACCTCGCTGGATGCGGGTGGCGGCCTGACCCTGACGTCGTTGGCGACGCGGTGCTGGAAACCCTGGGGCAGGTGACGTATTTCTCCGGCCGGGGGCTGGCCCGCCCATACCTGCCCGACATCCCGGCGGATCGACTCGAGCGCTCCTGCTCCCTCGTCGAGCCTGGCCTACGCCCCGCGGACTTGCTCGAGCTGTGGGTCGTGACCCCCCGCCGGAACGGGGACCACAGCTAGCTCCCGCGGGATGTCGGCGCGAGGCACCAGCCTAGGGAGATCACCGTCCTCCGGCATGCCGAGGTGGTTGCCTTTGGAGGGATCCCCTAGCTCGACGTGGAAACATTCGCGGCTCGGGCCGCAGTCCTCGTCGTCAAGGCTGCGGCTACCGCCGGAACAGTCGGAGAGGCAGTAGTCCCATGCGGTCATAAAGTCCCGCATGGCACTAGGGTTGCCAAACCCAGAGAAATCCTGACAGATGATGGGATCGTCATCTTCCTCGGACCCAGAGGGGCCGTAGGTCGAGACGTCCGTCAATCGGTCCCAAGGCGACCGCATACGAAACCCAGAGGGGTTGCACTCGCCTCAACGAGAGCGCCCGCCAAAGCGAGGTCGCTAGGCGGGTTGAGGCCGAGTCGAAATGACGTAGGATGGGAATCAGTCAGTACCTTTTGATCGACGAGGAGCGACATAGTCACGTCGGGGACTGATTGCGCCGTCGTCTTAGGTACGAGGGCGACGTCCTGCAGGCCCTCCGCGAGCGCGCTGGCGTCGTCCACTTGCTCGGGATTGGCGTGTCGCGGGGGGACGGCTCTCGCCTTCGTCTCAACCGCGAAGTCGACGCCCGACGCGCCCCCCGTTGGGGCGCTGGGGACGTCGATTCGCTCGACAGCCGACGAAGCGTGGCCTCCCGCTTGGCCTTGGTTGCCCCGCCTCCTCCTCCGTTGGCGGGGGAGAGGACGGGGCGAGCTCGAATGTCGTTCTTCCACCATGCGGGGAAGATGTCGTCGATTCCGCCGTCGGCGGGCGGGTTGTCGGCCGCCATTGTCGTCGTCACGCGGCGGTGGAAGGAGTATCATGTCGTAGCTGCCGTTGAGGGACATGAACTCCAGACTCCCGAAACGGAGCACCGTCCCGGGTTGGAGAGGTTGTTGGAGACTGCCCATCTGGAGCTTGACGGGAAACTGCTCATCAACACGCAGCGTGCCCCTACCTGGCGCGCCAACTGTCGGCGTCTCGAGACCGGGGGGTCCCTAAGGCCGACGAGTGAGTGTGCCGCGTGCCCCAACCCAGATGGGTCGAGCGCGTGGGCGAGCGCGAAGGGGGGAAGCGAGGTGGCCGGAGACGGGCGTGAGAGAGGTGGAAATCCCGCGGCCTTCGGGTTCGTCCCGCGCCTAGGTCGGGTGCGCTTGCATTAGGGGGTTACAAGCGTCCACGCGGGTGAGGGAAGCGAGCGGCCCCAAGAGAGCGCCTGCCCCGTCCTCGTCCCCGCGCGGCCAACCTTTTCTAAGAAGGCCCTGGTCCTTCCTTTTATAGGCGTAAGGAGAGGATCCAGGTGTACAATGTGGGTGTAGCAGAGTGCTACGTGTCTAGCGGGGGAGAGCTAGCGCCCTAAGTACATGCCAATGTGGCAGCCGGAGAGATCTTGGCACCCTGCTGGTGTGATGTCATGGCTGTCGGAGGAGCAATGGAGCCTGGCGGAGGGACAGCTGTCGGAGCGGTTGAGTCCTTGCTGACGTCCCCCTGCTTCCGTAAGGGAGCTGAGAGCCGCCGTCGTCACAGAGCTAGCGGGGCGCCATCATTGCCTATCTGGCGGAGCTAGCCAGATGGGACACCGGTCTTGTTCTCTGTGGCCCGAGTCGGCTCGGGGTAGAGTGATGATGGCGCTTCCTGTGGACGTGGCGGGCCTGTGCCTTAGGTCGGGCGACGTGGAGGCTCCTCCGAAGCCGAGGTCGAGTCTGTCTTCCATGGCCGAGGCTGAGCCCGAGCTCCTGGGTCGGGCGAGGCGGAGGTTGTTCGGCAGAGGCCAGGGCGGAGTCCGAGCCCTGGGGTCGGGCAAAGCGGAGTTCGTCGTCTTCTGGGCCTTAGCCTGAGTCCGAGCCCTGGGTCGGGCGGTGCGGAGTTCGCCGTCTTCCGGGGCCTTAGCCCGTGTCCGAGCCCTGGGTCGGACGGAGCGGAGTTCGCCGTCTTCCGGGGCTTTAGCCCGAGTCCGAGCCCTGGGTCGGGCGGAGCGGAGTTCGCCGTCTTCCGGGGCCTTAGCCCGTGTCCGAGCCCTGGGTCGGGCGGAGCGGAGTTCGCCGTCTTCCGGGGCTTTAGCCCGAGTCCGAGCCCTGGGTCGGGCGGAGCTTCCTATGGCGCCTTTGGCAAGGCCTGACTGCCTGTCAGTCTCACTCTGTCAAGTGGCACTGCGGTCGGAGTGGCGCAGGCGGCGCTGTCCTTCTGTCAGACCAGTCAGCGGGGCGGCGAAGTGACGGCGGTCACTTCGGCTCTGCCGGAGGGCGCGTGTCAGGATAAAGGTGTCAGGCCACCTTTGCGTTAAATGCTCCTGCGACACGGTCGGTCGGCGCGGCGATTTAGTCAGGGCTGCTTCTTAGCGAAGGCAAGGCCTCGGTCGAGCCGGAGATGTGTCCGCCATAAAAAGGGGGGGGGGGCCTCGGGCGAGGCAGAAACCCCTCGGGGTCGGCTGCCCTTGCCCGAGGCTAGGCTCGGGCGAGGCGTGATCGAGTCGCTCGTATGGACTGATCCCTGACTTAATCGCACCCATCAGGCCTCTGCAGCTTTATGCTGATGGGGGTTACCAGCTGAGAATTAGACGTCTTGAGGGTACCCCTAATTATGGTCCCCGACACATTTACTTCCTCTAGCTTAGCCTTTAATTCATCATTTGAATTCTTTAAACTAGAGATAGATTCATGACAAGTAGACAACTCAGAGGATAGCATTTCATTTCTCTTAATTTATAAAGCAAGAGATTTCTGAACACTAACAAATTTATCATGCTCCTCATACAAAATGTATTCTTGCTTTTCTAGCAATCTATCCTTTTAATTAAGGGCATCAATCAGTTCATTTATCTTGTCTACTTTATTTCTATCTGATCCCTAAAACAAATCAGTATAGTCTACTTCATCATCAGATGACTCTTCATCACTAGAAGAAGTATACTTGGGAGTGTCCCGAATACATACCTTCTTCTCCTTAGCCATAAGGCATGTATGGCGTTCGTTGGGGAAGAGCGAAGATTTGTCGAAGGCAGAGGCAGCAAGTCCTTCATCGTCGGAGTCGGATGAAGAGCAGTCAGAATCTCATTCCTTTCCAAGGTGCGCTTCGCCCTTCGCCTTCCTGTAGTTCTTCTTCTCCTCCTTCTGCCCATGCTTTTCTTATGCCTGGTAATTTTCATTACCGGGACATTGAGCGATAAAATGACCAGTCTTACTGCATTTGAAGAGGAGCGCTTTCCCCTTGTTTTATTCTTGTTGGGGTATTCCTTGTGTCTTTTCAAGGCGGTTTTGAAGCGCTTGATGATGAGCGCCATTTCGTCCTCATTGAGCCCGGCAACCTCCACTTGTGCTACCTTGTTGGGTAGCGCCTCCCTGCTGCTGGTTGCTTTGAGAGCAACGGGTTGTGGCTCGTAGACGGGTAGTGGACCGTTCAGTGCATCGTCCACGTATCGTGCCTCCTTCACCATCATGCGCCCGCTCATGAATTTTCGAAGGATTTCCTCGGGCGTCATTTTGGTGTACCTAGGGTTCTCATGAATAAGATTCACAAGATGGGGGTCAATAACTGTAAATGACTTGAGCATGAGTCGGACGACATCATGATCCGTCCATCTTGTACTCCCATAGCTTCAGATTTTATTGACCAGGGTCTTGAGCCTGTTGTAGGTCTGTGTTGGCTCTTCTCCCCTGATCATCGCGAACCTCCCATAGTAAATGCGCATTTGAATTGTATGGCATGCGGGAATAATCAAAGGAGTAGTTTTGATTAACCGTCTTTCTTTTGGATGAGGAGTCGTCGTCGTCATCCCTTGCTGAAGAAGAGGAGGCGTCACTGTCATAGTATATGATCTTCTTGATGCGCCTCTTATTCTTGCCGTCTCTCTTCTTGTGACTCGAGCCTGAGTCAGTGGGCTTGTCGTCTCTTGGCTCATTGAAGAGGGATTCCTTCTCCTTGTTGTTGTCCACCATCCCCTTACCCTTATGATCCATCTCTTCGGGCGGTTAGTCCCTTAGATGAAGAGTACAACTCTGATACCAATTGATAGCACCTAGAGGGGGGGTGAATAGGTGATCCTATAAAATTCAATACTAATAACACAAACTTGGTTTATGATATGTTAGTTTAATTAAACCAAGTGGTTATAAAGCGAGTTCTTGGAATGGAATCGATCACATAGAAAAGCAGCACAAGAGACACAATATTTATCCCGTGGTTCGGCCAAGTAACACTTGCCTACTTCCACGTTGTGGTGTCCCAATGGACGAGGGTTGCACCCAACCCCTTTCAAGTGATCCAATGATCAACTTGAATACCACACCCTTTTCTTTTAGAGTACTCTTCCCGTTTGCGAGGAATCTTCACAAGTTGGAGCCTCTCACCCTTACAATGATTATCACACAAGTAGCACAGTAGTAAGAGAGGGAGAGCAACACACGCAAGACTCAAATCCGCAGCACACACGCACACAAGCCAAAACTTGAGCTCGAAACACAGCACAAAGAGTTCACGACTCAAACGAAGCTCAAATCACTAACACAACAGATCAAATGCGTGGAGGCAGAGTCTAGGAGTCTTAGGATGCTTAGTGAATGCTTGTTCTTCTGCTCCATGCGCCTAGGGGTCCCTTTTATAGCCCCAAGGCAGCTAGGACCGTTGGAGATCAACTTAGAAGGCAAATCTTGCCTTCTGTCGAGTGGTGCACCGGACAGTCCGGTGCACCAGCGGACAGGTCCTGTAGCAGTCCGGTGCTCGATCTCCTTCCTTAACTGGCGCATCCGACCATTGGGCCGGCAGTCTCGTTGGCGCACCGGACACTGTCCGGTGCACACCGGACAATCCGATGTGCCCACCCGACCGTTGGCGCGGGCCACGCGTCGCCCGCTGATTACGCTGGCGACCGTTGGCTCGGGCGGCTGTGACTCACCGGACAGTCCGGTGCACCACCGGACAGTCCGGTGATTTTGAGCCGCGGCGCTTTCTCCTTTTCCTGAGAGCGGTCAGTTCGTCGTTGGGCCAGCCTGGGGCACCAGATACTGTTCGGTGCACCATCGGACAGTCCGGTGCACCACAAACTGCGCTGGATTGGCTGACTTAGCCAACTCTTCTCCAACTCAAATCATTTCTTCTCGGCAAGGTTTCCTGGCACTTCGATGCATATGTTAGTACTCAAAAACAGTTTACTAAGGCCGGATACATACATTTTCTTCGATTTGCACTTCTCACTTATTTAGCACATAAGAACTAAACATAGTGTGTTGGGCATTTAATCACCAAAACAATTATAGAAATGTCACAAAGGCATATTTCCCTTTCAGTAGGACTGCTTCCAGAGGTCGAACTAACAGTCGCCAAGCTTTTTCTCGTCGTCAATGAGCGACGCCAACGCGAGGGCCTCCTGCTAGTGGTGTTTGTTCGGGGTTTCCAAGTTAGAAACATGGATTCATCCTTGGCGTTGGTTTATGAAAATGACTCACAAGTCAGATCCACGAAAAAATATTACGGAGAATAAATGCCACACAAGCAAAAAAAGAAATTTAAGTTGAAAACATTATTCAAACAAAAGAAATTGCATGCAAGACTCTTCTTTAAATACTACTCCCTCTATCCAAAAATATAATTCAATAATCTTGGTGGTACTTATCTACTACTACGTATTGTGCAAGGGTAGCATGCGGGCTTGGTGAGAGATATAGTAGATATTTTTCCTGTCATAGATGTAGACATAAACACACATGTGGTGTAGCAGTAGCTACTGCTCGCATTTGCTTTAGGGGTCGCGGGTTCAAATCCCCTCGGGGTCCATTTGTGTTTTTTTTATTTTAGTTAGACGTGTGCTTAACGGAAGAATGAGAATGATCTTTGCGGGGAGGGGAATGAGAAAGACATAACAAGGAATGAGAATGACAGGACAAGTTATGGTGGCGGAACATGGGAATGAGTTGTGCGGGGAGGAGAAAATGGGAAAGACAGAATAAGTAATGAGAATAACAGAATATGGAATGGTGACAGAACACGGAATGTCATACTATCCTTACAACCTTAATAAGTAGTAGAATAAAAATGGTTTATATATATACTCGAAGCGTGTAATACAATTGATAATAAAAAAGCACGACATACATGAAGCTTGTAACGACGTTATTGTGGTAGGACCTGTAATTAGGACTGGGCATTCGGTTCTTCGGTTCGGTTCGGTTCCTCGGTTCTTGTAGAAATTCGGTTCTTCAAAAACTAGAACCGAAATAGCAAGATAAAGAAACCAGAATCGACTAGTTCGGTTCTCGGTTCTTCGGTTCGGTTCCTCGGTTCTAACCAAACTGTAACATCCACTCTAAAATTCTGAATAACGACAACTTTTGTGAGAAATTTCAGCAACATCTCCCCACAAACAACGACAAGTGCACAATGACCATAATTTCATAGATAATACATGGATGATTAGAGGTTCAACATAAGTCGATAACACAACATCTGAAGTTACAAACACATGTAACAAATTGAATCTAATACTTTTGGGTTTTTCGGTTCTTTCGGTTCTTTGGAGCGCAGAACCGAAAATATCTCATTTATTTCGGTTCTCAAAAAACCAGAACCGAATTTCATAACGGTTCCTTCGGTTCGGTTAGTTCGGTTCCGGTTCTCGGTTATTTCGGTTCGGTTCCTCGGTTCCGGTTCTTTTTGCCCAGACCTACCTGTAATCATCTAAAGATACCATACCGACACCTGTTGCCAGCCAATGAGCGGATCTCTTCAAATGTGCCGAAGGAACCAAATCTGCACACCTCGTCCATCTCAAGGCAGCCAAGGTGACAAGGGGGAGGGGGCAGCAGTGTTTCATGAGCCATAGGACATTGGTGGATATAGATTTACCCTCATATCTATGTGGGTATGACTTACTTGTACCCATAAAATTAAATATCTATCAAAATATTATATTATTCAAATATCAAGTATATCTATCTAAATATCATTACAAAATTTCTAGCATCATTTAATCCAACACACCAAAGGTAATTGTATAATCTAGTAACACTAGATATTATCAAAATATTATATTATTCAAATGTCAAGTATATCTATCTAAATATCATTACAAAATTTCTAACATCATTTAATCATCCATTCAACACACCAAAGGTAATTGGATAAAGTAGTAACACTAGAATAGTACTAAATAGCACATTACATGTTCCATTACATATTCATTAAATTGTCGTTAAGCCTTCTATGACATTATGACCTAAAAGTTTGTTAAATAGCAAAAAAGATAGATGACTAAAGTTTAAATTCATGCTTGGGCTAAGTTTATATTGGGTATTTTATACCCACGGGTTAACAGGTATGAGTGAAGGCGGAACGTTATAATACCCGTTTACTTATTTGGTGAAGATTTTTGTCTAATAACAAATTCATGAGTACATTATTTAACCCACATATATACTCTAATGATGTAAATATAATTCGAATCACGGTTACCCATGACCATCTTTATCTTTACACATAAGTCACCAGTGCGGAATAAAACAACAACAGCGCCACATCGGAAGGAAGAGAGTATTACAAGACGGTGGAGAAAGTGAGAAACCAAACCAGACACTGCGGCGCGGCCGATAAGGCACCACGTCCACGTGCGTGGCCTGGCCCTTCCGCCCGTCACTCTCGTCCTCTCCCCTCTTGCTGTGTCGCCGCGCGTGGAAGACGTTATCGCCTTCGCCTTCCTCTTCCTTTCCCTCTCCCTGAATCCTGATTTCTATTCACCTTCTTCCCCTCCTCCGGGCGGAAGGCAAAGACCTACACGCCTATCCCTCTCCCTCCCGGGTCCCGGCTTCCCCTTCCCTGCTCCCCAGATCGATTCACCCAGCGGGAAAAGCGGCGCGCAGTGGGGTGCAGCAGGCGCAGCGGGCTCGGCGGGCGGCGAGCGGCTAGCGGCTAGCCGCGACGGGCGGCCAATCTACAGCGGAAGGCGGTGGGCGGCTACCGGTGGCACATCGACCTACGGAAAGTAGAAAGGTAATCCCTGGCCAGCCCAAGGAAGAGGACTATTTCTATGCTAACCCTCTGGAATTCTGGATTCTGAAATGCCGCACCAAGGGGTATAGATTAAGTGATTAACGTTGAATTACATATTGTCTAGTTCGAATTCTGATTTACAAAATTGTCTGTGTATTAGTTGGTTCATATACGTGAAGTTAGCAAAATTATTTCAAGGGCATGAAAACCTCATTTTACCAAAAACATGCTCATTCGTTGCCAGGTGGGGAGGACTGCCCTGTTCGCATTTGGAGCATCAAAACAGGCGAGCTAATCTTTGCACGGAGCATGGCAGTCTGGTGTTTGCTCATGAGCCGTTTATTAGTCTATACTCTACTACTATGATATGTGTAGGTGTGGTAATGGATCACGATTCATATGCTTCTTCACAATATATTTGGGCCCTTAATTAATTTTAGTTCAAAAATGAATAGGAATAGAGCCCGATCCTAATCCGATTCGGTCCTTAAATTTTATAGTGTAAAATCTAGAGCCCATTACCACCCCTAGACATGTGTGGAATGTATTACTCAGTATCCGACAAAAATATTCGCTACCGATGTTATCCGTGTCCGACTAGTTCCGTATTCGACACACATCTATCCGTATTTGCATCCGAGAATATTCGTATTTGTATTCGAATCCGAAGCTATATGTATTAGAATTCAAATCCGAAGAAAATACGAAAACAAATATGGTTTCAGCGATATCCGTCCGTATCCGATCTGATTACACCCATAATCCCTCTCCTGAATCTACCGATCCTCGGCCGCGTCGGGGCTCTAGGCGTCCTCGCTGTCACGTCCCCGCAGCGGCCGGTTACAGGACCACTCGCCGTCACCCTTCCTGATCCGCCGCTGCCGCCGCCGGTTTCTAGGTGAGGGGGTTCATCACACCTTTTGTTTTCTGCCGCCTCACGTACGTTTCAGCAGTTTTGGTGGCTAATCATCCGTGTAGATTTCACCTTGTGATTCATCCCGATATTGAACTTAGCGTGCGTAATCATAACCCAATCAGTTATGTATGATGCCTGGTTGTGGTTGTTTTCCCTCACCCTTGGGAACCTGCGTTTGTAGTTAGTTCCGTCGGAGAACGGTGGCTGGTCAAGTATTATCCAATTTCAACCAGTGATTTTCCCTATGTTATCTATGCTGGCTCATTAGATTTGGTTGTGGATCCATTCATATTTCTCTTCCTATTTGTGGCTCACTGGCTTTGATGCCTCCGGAGAAATTTAGAGAGAAGATCAACACTATAACATCTATCGGGAGGCAAGTTTGTTCACCAAACTAGCAGTTCTGGTATTTGAACACAGCTAAAATCATAAAGTGCTGATTGTGAGGACCAATATGGCTTCAGATCAAATCATAATAATGCATTGTCTAGGTAGCCAAAGTTTTTCTATTCAGCGCGTTGGTTAAATATTCTGCAAGGATCTGTAGGAAAGAGCTGAAGCAAACTAAACATCAGCTAAATAATTAGGACAGCGTTTACCTTTTTTTATAGGTTAAATGAGCTTCAAAGAAGGGAACATACACACATCACTTATTTATATTGCCCCAAACACTGCTATATTTTTAATTTTTTTCTTTGGAATTATCATACCTGATGAACTTAGGGTCTTATTTTCAAATGGCCAAGACTACCTATTGCCATTAAAATGGAACAATCATAGTGTCAGGGCCTAAGGAGGCCCACGGAGGGGCTGCGACAGCAGCAGCCATGGGCCCTCCAAGGGGGATTAGATAAGGATAGTTAGAGATAAGATTAGAAGATTAGTTGAGATTATTTAGGAGATTAGTTGAGATTATCTAGGAAGGTTATCAGTTAGTAGTTTGTTGAGAGTTTTTAGGAGAGTTTTAAGGAGATAAGGATCAGTAGCTAGATAGGGGCGGCCAATCGGCCTATTTATGTAATCAATGGATGAGAAATAAAGCAAGCAAGAATTAGAAGGGAGAAACCATCCTCTTGCTCGGCCGTGGGCAGAGGCCCCCGGCCGGCGTTCCTGCCCATCGATACCCCTCTCTAATCCCTCATCGATCTAGCGACCATAACATCTGGTATCGGCTAGCTTGGGTTTCGATCTGATCCAATGGCTTCTGCTGCCAATTTCGCAGCGTCATCCTGGCAACCGGCGTCCCCATCTCCATGGACCGCGCCACATGTCACCTTCGTCACATCGTCCTGGCAACCAACGTCCCCATCTCCATGGGCTGCGTCGTATGCCACCTTCGTCACGCCATCCTGGCAACCGGTGTCCCCATCTCCATGGGCAGCATCGCCTGCCAATTTTGTCACCACATCCTGGACGCCGGCGTGCCCATCTCCAGGGACAACGCCAAATTTCGTCACATCATCTTCATTGATGGCGTCTCCGTCCCCATGGGCGACGCCACCAGGGGCAGCCACGGCTCAGCAATCATCAGCTCCATCGATGGGAGATTTGTGGACCAACATAAAGGCTGATCTCGCAAAGATGCAAGCCACGCTCCAGAAGGTTGAGCAAGGGCTGCTACAAATCAAGGCAGCAGTGCAACATGAGCAGCACCAGCTGGCGTTGTCCGCACGGCTCCGGACGTCGGCGGCTGTGGGCATACAAGCTGCTGCTCGTGGCTTCCTTGCACGACGGAGAGTGCGGGAGATGCGCCGGCAGATGCTCGAGGCAGCCTTGGTGACGGTTGATCTCGGCACACGGGGGTGCGACCTTGCCCTGTCGGACGGCCATCAGCAGTGGCACCGGGCCGCTATCTCCAAGTGCGAGTATGGTACGTGTCCCGTGGGCGACGAACTTCAACTCTACGGCAGTGGCGGTAGGGAAATTACTCACCTCGTCATCAACAAGGGCGCACTATTTAGCGCCACCACACGAGGGCGCCTCCGGTGGTTATTGTTGCGACCTATTCCAGGTGTCTGTCCATGTGCTCCCCTTTCGTGCAGATGGCGTCCATGGGATCCAGGTGGCTGCACACGTGCAAGTCCAATGCGCGGAGGGTGTCCGCCTTATCTTATGGGGTAAAAAATTAGATTCAGAATAATAAGATAAGCCGAGATGTAAAAGGCTTGTCTTCTAGGTGTCTGGTTTTGGGTCAAGTAGACTCGGTCTTTGAGCACCCGTTATGTGGCAGCTCGAGGACGAGCTGCTTGTCCAGGAGGGGTGTAGTGTCAGGGCCTAAGGAGGCCCACGGAGGGGCTGCGACAGCAGCAGCTATGGGCCCTCCAAGGGGGATTAGATAAGGATAGTTAGAGATAAGATTAGAAGATTAGTTGAGATTATTTAGGAGATTAGTTGAGATTATCTAGGAAGGTTATCAGTTAGTAGTTTGTTGAGAGTTTTTAGGAGAGTTTTAAGGAGATAAGGATCAGTAGCTAGATAGGGGCGGCCGGCTGGCCTATTTATGTAATCAATTGATGAGAAATAAAGTAGGCAAGAATTAGAAGGGAGAAACCCTCATCTTGCTCGGCCGTGGGCCTCTCGGCCGACGTTCCTGCCCATCGATACCCCTCTCCAATCCCTCACCGATCTAGCGACCATAACACATAGCCATATGGAAAGTTGGAAACTCCAGCTTCTATCTTTGCTCAATGATTGAAGTTTAGTGAGTACACTTAGTCTCTTAACAGTTTTAAGACACACTTTGTTCCTTATCTGCCCTCCACCATAGCCTCTGTGGCGCTGTTGCTCCATCTCTGCAAGAGAAATCAAATACATTATACTCTAAACAATATCATGTAAATGAGTAATTTAACAGTTCAAAAAATTACCTGTTCTAACCTTGTTTGTGTTTCAGGGTTGCAATCTAGCACATATTACACATCAGTGGCTGATAAGAAACTGCATCCAGTGGATGTAAATTTCATTGGATTTGAGTTTTGGTTGAGATGGCAGTTGGATTGACATCTCAGCTGTTCCAAAGAGTAACTGCTACTGACATCTTTTGCCAAAGGAACAAATTTAGGGTACACATTCCTTCTTGCTTTTCTTGTGTTAATACATAGTCCTTTTTGTTACTATTTTATGATTCCCACCCTTTTTTTTCCAGAGTTCTGAGATGAGGAGTTCTCTTCCCTTGCCATCCACCTCGTTTCCTTCAGTTGCTGATGTATGGTCCATTTAATTGCTAAGCTAACATACAATACATTCATTTGTGATCAATTTTTGGAAGAGGATAATCACTAGTATGCCTATTTTATCATGCAGAAGACATCAAAGTTTTTTGTGTATCAGTTTTTTTCACTTCTCTTTTGCTTTTGAAATTTTAAATGTGGCCAGTACAACCAATTTAGCTGGAGGACATGGTTTCTTCCAAGTTTGTGGATGTGTGACAGGAAGAATTAATTAACCTTTACTGCCTGTTAATCTGTTTCTCTAATGTAGCTGTAATAGACAACTCTCCATGTAGATATTGTTTTTAAACCTTTTTTGTTTTGCAAAAAATATTTTTCTTATCTATGTTAGACCTACTCCAAAAGAATGAGGTATTTGAGTGTAGTTGGTTTGAGTCATGTAAATCATACAACCAAACACTATACCACAAGGCATTACTCACTAGTCACTAGGAAATACAGATAAACAATATGTTGCTGCAGCAGAATGTAAAGGTGTTTTGTGACCTAAAGTTTATCTGCACCTCTTATGACAATTGACTACACACCATACTGTATCATTAGTATCATATTTTTGGACAGTTTGAGAAACGATAACTAATTGATGTATGTATTTTTTTGCCATACAAAATACCACTTGGAATACACCATGTCTGGCTGGGGAACCCTTTTTAGGACTCTGGTGTCCAAGGTGTACTGGTTAAAAAGTACACTGGTTTTGACTCCTAACTGTTGATCTTACAGAGTAACTCTGGTTTTCTTTGCACTTGCAGAGGCGAGACTGTTGGGGTCGCAATGTGTTAGAGAGTAGCTGCATGCCCATGCTTTATACACCTCGCAGATATAGATCTTTGGGCTTTAGATCTTTTGCCTTGCCAATTCCTTTGAAGGAAATTCCTCTTGTCAAGAACACATCATTAGCACTAACTAGGTAATTCCCTTGTACAATTCTTTATTTATGAACTTTCTTATTATACACAGACTTGCGAAAGGGCCTCTACCTGAGTTGGTTCGATGGTCTGAGTAGCACTCCTCAGGTCCTGGGTTCGACTCCCCGTGGGAGCGAATTTTAGGCTGTGGTTAAAAATCCTCTCGTCCATCCCACGTCAAAGCACATGTCTAAGACCCTGTCGCGGTCACAGTCGCGGTCGTTTCTCACATGGGCTACAGTGCCGCTGTGTATGGGTGGGACAGAGGTTTGGGAGTTTTCTCGACCTGCGTGAGATCTTCTTAATATAATGCCTGGGGGCTGTTATACCCCCTGCATGTCGAGTTTTTTTATTATACACAGACTTGGTAATGAGCAAACAGCAAAACAATAGTTTTTATCAGATGCTACCATTATCGTGTGAATGCAAACTCAGTTAATCAGGACATTGGAGAAAGTCATCTACTCTATAGTATGCGGTACCACTGGTTGGTGTATCCATTATATTGTAAGTGGTGGCACGGAAATAATACATTTTGTAGGGTGATTACCTATACCTCTTGTTGTGAGTGTTGAGGTTTTCACTCTTCAGTAACCTGTTGAAGTTAGATAATAAACTATGGTAGTAAATTTTATGTTTGGGCATTCAATCAACATATACGCCGTGGCAGTGTGTTATCTTTTAGAAGTTTTGATTACTAAAGTAACATATGGATTAGTCTAACATTCTATCCACTTTTTAGATAATATGCATTGATAGCTAACATAATGGAGCTTGAATTTTAAGCCTGATCATGCTCTTGTGTTGGCTACACTTCTTGGGCAGTTTTAATTATCTCTTATTTCTTTCTGATCCAAGTCTTCCTTAAGGTCATTAGTATGAATATGCAAATTCATTAGGTTCATACTTGAATTCTCTTTAATTGTAGCGAAGGAGATGCAAATACGCGTATGGAAACAGTACCATTGTTCGTGTGGTACACTATTAAAATAGTCTAAAATAGTAGAGATGTGAAACATGTTTGATTTTATTTACTTGGAAAACGATCCATTTATATGTTACATCTGAATGTACTTCATATCATCTTTAGTAATTTTTTTTTGTGTTGACAGGTCATGTGATGCTTTACTTGCAAATCCTGCTACCTCACTTGTGGTCCCTGCAATCGGGATTATTGTGTTTGCTCTGTGGGGTTTTTTGCCTCTAATGCGGGATATTAGAAACCGTTTTGATGTATGTGTTCTGCTACATGTAACCATATTGTATTATTTTTCATTTACATGATCATATACTAGGCTAGCTTTTTCTTGAGGGCATATGCCACGGTAGTTAAAATAGTTCATAATGGACCTTTACAGCATGGAGGCAACTGGAAGAAGAGTCCTACATATTTGATTTCTTCGTCGTACCTTCAACCTCTACTTCTCTGGACAGGAGCAACACTAATCTGCAGGTATAGCTTCACCATATTATCATGATGCTTTCTGAAGTGGCAACTCTAGCCACTTGATATCATCGCTCCAATGCTATGTCCCTGTTTGTAATATTGACATTATTCCTATTTCCATTGAAATTGCACTGTAGACAGTCAGTATTCATCTGGATGCTAAACGCTAAACAGTTTGTCACCCATCGATTAGCCAACTTTCAGGCTAAATGTCTGTTTAAATGGGACGAGTGGCTACCATGTAGCATTCGAACTTTGTTTAAACAGCTAAGCAAATTATGCACACAGTTCCTACAAGATTCATGTGTTGCCCTAAACATTTTTCTTACCTTTTGTTTTCTTTTATTCATCTTTCTCTTTGTTCATGCAATGTCTTACAGGGGTTTGGATCCAGTTGTCTTGCCTTCAGCAGCAAGTCAAGCTGTGAAAACACGTCTGATAACTTTTGTGAGATCATTATCAACTGTCCTGGCTGTTGCATATATTCTCACAAGGTGCACATGCTACATCCTCAGAAAAACTGCAGTTGTTTTTTGTAAGTTGTAGCTTTAATTCGATCATGCCCATCTAAGTTATGTACAGGTAATGACAACATTTATGCAGTCAAGTAGTACTCAAGATAACTGTAACTGCAAAAGCACATGTTGGAGATTACAAATTACAATTTTGGCCATGGACGGTTCTTTTCTCCCCAACTTTAGTTTTGTCTATCATCTTGAAATACAAATGGTTGGTTTGCTGGCTACGTAGCTTGAATGACAATGCATAGTTCTGGCACAACTAGATAAACTAATTACATATTGGTGATTGAAATATTAGTGATAGTATGTAAAAAATAATAAAAAACCTCGAACTGCGCTGGTGGGGGGGGGGGTCAGGCATTGCATTAAGGAGAGTACCTTTTGTCCTTTTCACGTTGGTGGAGAGCTGGAGAAACCCCTGCGGCCCTGCCCCACATACACAGCAACACCATAGCCCATGTGAGAACGACCATGACTAGGGATGTGCCTTAGTCTTGTGCTTTGGCATGGGATAAATGAGAGAATTTTTTAACCCTAGCCTGAATTTCGATCTGATGGAAAGTCGAACCAGGACCGGAAGAATGCTACTCAAACCACCTAACCATCGGTAGAGGCTCTTTTGCATATATCAAAGAAATACAGCTGGTGAGATTACAAGAATAAACAAAGATTAGCTTCAGTTTGTGGTATACAAATACAAATAGATGAGTAATGTATTGGAACTTTTTTCTACTTAGATATGGGGAATGCTAAAACTTATATAATTTTAAAGCATACAAAAGGTATTCCGAGATGTGAGTGCCATTCCGTGCTAACATTATGTATCGCATTGTGATCTATTTTAAGTTAATTTCAACATTGTATATCTAGGAATCATGGATGTGATATTTGTGATACTATTATTTTTTGTTTTGTTGAATATATCCAGATGAATTATTAAGGTCTATTTGGATTAAAAGGACTAAATTTTAGTTCCGTCACATCGGATCTTTGAACACTAGTTAGAAGTATTAAATATAGTCTAATTACAAAACTAATTACACAAATAAGGACTAAACGGTAAGACAAATCCATTAAACCTAATTAGTCCATGGTTCGCTCATATGATGCTACAGTAAACATTTACTAATCATGAATTATTAAGCTTAATAAATTCGTCTTGTCGTTTAGTCTTCATCTATATAATCAATTTCGTAATTAGACTATATTTAATACTCGTAATTGGTGTTCAAACATCCAATGTGACACGTACTAAACTTTAGTTAGGGGAACCAAACACCATCTTAGTTAAGGTACAATGGTGTTTCATGTATTACAATGGGAAGATGTGCAGATATGTGTTAGGGCCTGTTTGGTAACAATGTTTCTCAAAGCTATGGTTTTACAATACTATACTTTGCAATTGTCGTGACAATACCGTAGTTTTGGCAGCTCCAAAAGTACCATGGTTATGAGAAGTAGGGCCTGTTTGGGAATGCAGTTTTGAAATACTGTAGTTTTGAGATATCATAGTTTACAATTGTACATGACACAAATACTACGGTATTACTTTACCACAGTAAAACCACAGTATTGCTCAAAACCGAGATCTGTTTGGTTCTATTGGAAAAACAAAGTATATGTAGAGAAAAGAGAAGAAAACTGAGGTCCTGAGTGGAGTTTCGAAAACTCCAAATATACCACGGTTTTGGGGAAACCATGGTATTTGAAACTGTGTTTTGCCTGTACAAACCAAACACCTTTTGAGTTCCAATAGACCAATACTACACTATCATCAAATACCATAGTATTGTTTCGAAACCGCAAAAATACTACACTTCCAAACAAGGCCGTATTGTTTGGATACAACATTGTAAACCATGGTATTAGGCAAAAGCTAGCCAGTTGCCATGAAAACTTTGGGTTAGAGTGGAGTTTCCAATACTCCAAAAATACTATGGTATCTGGGATACCATGATTTTGAAAACATAGTTTTCAGAAATGCAACCAAACATCTTATGACATAAAATACTACGATATTTCCAAAAACCATGGTATCGTCTAGAAGCTGCAAAAATACTTCACTCTCAAACATGCACGTAATCCTTGCTGTCTTGATTTGTATGAATTTTAATGTGTCTATATCTATGTTGTCCTCTTGTATGATTGATTTGGTTTCATTATGTTCTGTTTTATTAAGTTTTGTTAACACTAAGATAGTTTTTGTTCTTTTTAGCTTGATTCAGCAGGTACAAAAGTTTCTTATGGACATGCGCAATCCCAATGATACAAGAAATGTAAGATCCTTATATTGTAATAAGTAGATCTTGGTATCTTTGTTACCTTTTTTCCATGCTATTTGTTTCTCTTTATTCACAAAGGTCCTCCCCCTTCGGAAGACACAAAAACATAGGAATGTGTTTCACTGATTGTGGAATGTAGAATACTTTTCAAGGATCACTGAGGCCACTCTCTTCTAAATTCCATCAGTAGGAATCTTCGTCCTCGATGGTTGGCTTTACTGCCTCAACTTTTAGTGCCTTATGAGGTTTAGGTCATCACCGAGAACCAATAAGAAAGACAACAACACCCATGTTATGATCGCTGCATTTCGCAAAGAGAATGAGCAAGAGGCTATAACTAGAAGTTACAAGTGAATATTTGGAAAGAAACAACATGCAACACAAGATCCCAAGTACAAAGCTACTTTTTATGTAACACATACTGTACTAAAAATTAAGATGCAACTTAAACAAACCAATAAGCTTAGCCATTAGATTGGAGGCTCCATCAAGATCATATTGCCAGCCGCTAAGCACTACCAATGTGCATTAGCAGGTTACCTTTTGATCTGTGAGGAGCTAGAGGAGAGGCAAAAGTTCCATGTGGATGATACATTAGTAATTCATCGTTCAATATATTTAGTTGCCACTTCAAGCTGTCTAGACATCATCTGACAATCTTAGTCAATGGTGATCATGAGAAAGGTTGGTGTGCAAGGTCACAAAGGGAGGTTGCTATGCTCTTCATCTGGCAACAGTACTTGATGACAGAGAGGTCCTCTTGGACGAAGGTCTAGAAGGCGACATCCAGGTGGAGAGCATGAGCCTCGTGGTTGCTGAGGAATTGCTCATCAATGACAACCCAGGCCTAGCTTGGCGGGCAGTGCCACCACACTCGCAAATGACGTCCTGCAGACAGTTTTGAGGATTTAGTAGAGGACCACGCTCTCTATCTGATGCTAGGAGGGGATAGTGACAAACGTCGTGTTGGTGAGGATGTGGTCGTCAAGAATGTAGCGCTGCAGCATGAGGAGGACGAGGTCGCGTTAGAGCGCATAGGCGGAAGCCGGGTCGAGGAGAACATGGACCATGGAGCGGATGTTCTGAACACCTGCCACATTCACATGGAGCTTGGCAATGACGATGACCTCATACACAATAGGGGGTGTCGACCACCGTTACACCAATGGGGGATCAAGGTTGGGAGAGCCAAGCAGATGGCTCTCAGCCTTGGCAAGCTGCCTGGCGAGTGTATCGGCAGCGGTGTGTTCGTGCTCCCAAGCGAGGGAGGCGACACGTTCACGCTGTCGAACAACAGCCATGAGGGCCGTAGCCAGGGTGTAGTGGGCAGTGACGACGTCGGGTGCGGAGCAGTATGGGGCGCTCGAGGCAGGGGCCACGCTGGGCAGTGACGACGTCGGGTGCGGAGCAGTATGGGGCTTTTGGGGCAGGGGCCACGCCTAGGCCTGTGGCGGCCAGACATAGGCCGACAGTGCCCTGGCAGCTAGGCCCATGCCAAGATGGGGGTGGCTAGGTCGGCGACGCCTAGGTTCGGGGCTGACTAGGTCGGTGGCGCCCAACTTGGTGGAGGTGGGCGGCAACTAGAGGTCGGGGATGGGGCCAGTGTTGGGGGAGGAAGGAGTCTGAGCAACTATCGAAGACAAGTGACGAGGGAGAGAAGGGAGAGGAGGGGCGGTGACCCTGGTGGGTGGCCGGTGGCTAGGGAAGGAGAGGAGAAAGAAAACTCTGGTTGGATAGCATGTTGGAGAGTGAGAACCCTAATCCATTGATAGCTGGCTGCAGTATTCAATATACCTACCTCTAAGTTACATGAGTTGGGCTCTAGGCCCATAACACTTAAACACATAAAACAATCTAATAGGCTAATAGCGCTGACCTGACCCCTTGCCCATTTAACATCATACCCGTGTTCCGATTATCTGATATGACACATCGCTAAGAAGGTTACATCCCATTTTTTCGGGTTTCATCTCCATTAGAATGTCTACATCTGAATGACTCAGTTCGACGTTGACTCATTAAGCCTATCACAACCCTGCTTTATCAGGGTTTGGGACCTGCTATGTTGAGACATCATAGACGGAGTTTATTGCATTAGACATTGCTGCCCTATAAACATTTCCTAACCCCTACCATACCACATTTCATCTGAAGGGACAAGGGAGAACCTAGAAGTTTCATGGATTTATCCTAGATGTAGTGCTGTTGGCACTGTTTTTTTAGACTGAAATACATATGGATGTGAGTACATTCAGAAAGTTATTGGCCCACTCTTGTCTTCAGTTTATAATGTAAAATAATACAGAATTAGAGACTGAAACTTTTGCTGAATGATTGGTTTATTGGAAGCACATAATTTGGTGTCCAACAGTTTCTTGCCAGTAGCCTTAAATTCTCTATTTACTATACTTCTAAGGGCCCATTTGTTACCTAACCTTACCGAGTCTAGAAATAAGTAATGAAGTTAAGATATTGTTCTCATATTTGAATCACATAGAATAGTATTAATACATTTTCCATTTTTCCTCTTCAAACTGAAATACTACTTATGTATGTTTGTTTCTGGCAGATGGGGTTTGATTTTACCATGAAAGCTCTTTATACTGGTGTTTGGATTGCTTCTGTTTCTCTCTTTATGGAGTTGCTGGGTTTCAATACCCAGAAGTGGATAACTGCTGGAGGGTTTGGGACAGTGTTGCTTACACTTGCTGGTCGAGAGGTACTACAAAGCATGTTGCTGATATGATTCATTTGTGCTGTGGTGCTAATATCTATCATAATTTGTTGCAGATTTTTACTAACTTCCTCTCAAGTGTCATGATCAATGCAACACGCCCATTTGTAGTCAATGAATGGATCGATGCAAAGATAGATGGTGTTGATGTCTCTGGCATTGTTGAGGTATGCCTTAATTTAACTTTGAGCTAAAACTACACCATCTAGTTATGATATTATCTGTACCATGCTTAGGTTTTATTTCTATTTACTATCAGTTTTTTCCCATGGAAGATTTGGTCAATACTTTGAATCATTTCTAACTTAAAGCTATTTTATTTTCAGCATGTTGGTTTGTGGTCTCCAACACTCATTAGAGGTGTTGATCGAGAAGCGATATACATTCCTAACCATAAGTTTACAGTTTCTATATTAAGGAATAACACTCAGAGGACCCATTGGCGTATTAAGACCTATCTTGCTATTAGCCACATGGATGCTGGAAAAATTGGGGTAAGTACCACAAGGAATTACTTAACATAATTGATAATCCTCTTCTCTTAGCTGTTCGATTTTTTCCCCAGTGTATTAAAACTGTCTTAGCGTTGCATCTTTGTTTTTCTTGGCAGACTATAGTTGCTGACATGAGGAAAGTTTTGGCAAAAAATCCGCATATAGAACAACAAAAGCTGCACAGGAGAGTATTCTTTGAGAAAATTGATCCAAAAAATCAAGCACTTATGGTAATTGCTTGCATCGAGTTGTTCCATATTTTAGTTGAAGTACTATTGCGCAATCAGTCCTCACTAAGAACTATGTGATCAGCATTGGTACATTATTCTTAGTGTTGAGTTGCATGCACCAACCTGTCCAATCCAAAAGTTTAACCTAAAGGCTAATGGAGAGAGGTGGACAATTCACTTATATTTCGAAGACTTCCTCTTACGTGGACACTTTCTTAGGTCTTAGACATGGAATAAGAGAGAGCAACAATTATATTTTATTTAATTGTGCTAACTAGGATTTGATTAACTCGAGACCTCTGGCTTTAATACCATATTGAGTTGTATACGCCAACTAGTTTAACCCAAAGGCCTAAGCCGATGGGGACAGATGGACAATTCACTTATACTCATACTAAGACCGTGTCCATCAGTTCACCCATATGGCCACCAAAGCACTGTTTTGCACTGTAGACTGCACTGTTCGCAGAGTGGAGTTTGAATATGGGTATGAGAATGAGTGAACTACTAGAGCCTAAAGCATAGCCTTATTGAGCTGTCTGGCAAAGACCTCCCATTATCACCATTGTTTTTTTCACCGATGCTTATGTAAGTTTAGTCCTTTTGCGTTTATATTACATAATAAAACCTACCTTAGCTAGTGAACTACGCAAAATACTTGGTGCTTCAGAACCATTTTATTGTGTTTGTACTTTTAGAACTTATGCTGGATGGGTTGCTAGTTTCTAGATGGTCTTGAGTTGACATTGGTCGCTATGTTTCAGTCATCTACCAAGTTAGTTTCTAGAATCTAGATATATTCATAACCACATGAATACATGGATCATATGTTGGTCTTATTTTCTTAAGGTCCTGTTTTGATGATCGTTTATTTTTCACACGGGGAACCAGCTTCCAATCGTAATATTCTGTATGCAAGATACGACCGTTTTTTTTTACTTGTAGAATGTCACTTGGCTAAGTGCTGTTAGGAAGCACTGGGATTGAACTTAATGATGCCCAGATAAGCTCTCTGCCACAGGCTTCACAGCCTTGCCATCAGAATTGAGCTTGCTCCACCAAGCTAAATGAACTAAATGCCACACAGAACGAGCTTGAGCTCTACTGCAGTTGTTGATTGAGGCCCTGTTCTGCACCTACTTCAAAATAATTAGTACCAAGGGAGGGAAGGAGGTTAGCATAGCTAGTAACTGAGAGCAGCCATGTTGAGACTCCAAAGCGAACAAACTTCAGTCCTTTGTATCATCACTTCTTTTTGTTCCCGAGTTGATACCCAAATCTTAAGAGTCCTGACCGCAGATGCAATAAGTGATTAAAGCATCAAATTGAACTTGGACTAGAGAAATTTGAGATCGGAGCTCTCAAGATGGATCCCCACATCATCCAAGATCTTGATTGCAAATGCAACAAACAATTAAGCCATTAAATTGTACTTGGAACTAAAGAAATTTTAGATGAGAGCTGTAAAGATGGATAGGCACAACAAACGATTAAAAACATCAAATTGGACTTGGAACTAAATAATTCAGATTGGAGCTCTCAAGGTGCAAATTGTTTGGGACGATTGGTGAGCCCTTCAGGGTGCCCAATGGCTATTAAGTCGCTTCACCAACGTGATGCCCTTTCACCCTTTGTTGCGGAAGCAGCGCAGGTGGAGGTTGAGACTACGTGTCGCAAGTTGAGGCTTCAACAGTGATGGTGATGATTGGGAATTTGATCGATTGGCTCGTCGTCGCCTCTAGCATGCATGGATGAGAGAATGGACGACACTCCCAATACTTGTCATTTTAATTCCTTAACCTCCAACAACAATAACAACAAAGTCTTGTAGTCCCAAGCAAGTTGGGCTAGGCTAGAGTTGAAATCCAATAGAACCCAATAGAAACTCAAGTCAAGGTTTAGGCACATGAATAGTATTTTTCATGCACTCCTATTTGAGGCTAGATCTTTGGGTATGTTTCATCCTTTCAAATCTCCCTTCAAGGTGCCTTCCTTTCAAATCTTAAGGTATATTTTTAAGTCTGCCTTCCACTCTCGTAGCTAGACCTGTCGACACTGCTCTAGTCCTACACCTTTTCTTCTTCAAACATCGCGTCACGTGAGATGATCACACAACTTATGTCAGGATTGTAGAACCTATACGCCTTGGACCCTAGCTCGTATCCAATAAACACCATTGGTGTACTCTAGTCATCTAGCTTTTGCTGGTGCTTTCCAACCACCTTCACATGCGTCACACAACCAAAAGTACGAAGGAAGTGAACCAGAGGCTTTACATCATATTAGACTTCGTATGATGTCTTCGACACTGAGTATGAAGACAGCTGTGGCTACCGCCTCCCCCCACAACCAACCCACCATCCCCTTGGCCTTTAGCATGCTTCTAGCCATGCCAAACACCCTTTGGTTGCGCCCTTCCACGTTCTTATGCTGGGGCATGTACTACACAATGAGATGACACTAGATGTCGTGCTTGGCGCAGCAGTCGCTAAACGTGCGTGTCGTGAACTTGCCATCGCGGTCAGTGCAAAGAGTGCCCATCTATTGTCTCGCCCCATCTTTTGTCTCGCCTCCACCTAGCCATGCACCTAGAGTTGGATGATGGCCGTTGCAGCCTGGTACTTTGACGCCAGTAACACGAGCAACATGAAACGACTCTTGTCGTCGACGAGGAGGAACAACTTCCCTCCAAGTGTCTTTGAGGTGACCGAACCACACAAGTCCGCGTGCACTAGGTCGAGCAAATGAGGCGCATGGTACTTGTTGGCCTTGTAGGGAACGAATGTCGTCACTGCTTCTCGACCAAGCAGCTCTCGAAGACCTGGTCGACGTGGTCGATTGGCAGTAGTACGTGCACCATGCCACCCTTCAACAATTCCCTGAGCCCGGTCGACGTGGTCGATTGGCAGTAGTACATGCACCATGCCATTGCCAGCCCACTTTCGAGTTCGGGCGGCGAGGCACACATGCCGAGTGATGTTGATGTCAAGGTCGTAGTGGCGGCTCGCCGAACGCTCCACCTTGACCAGCAACCGTCAATGCTGGTCTCAGATCCTAGGAATGTCATTCTCGATTAGGACCTTTGGCCATCCTCGTCAAGCTGACCCAGGCCGACGATGTTTACTGACGACTAGGGGATGAAGTAGATGCTAGTCAACACCTAGTGCTCGCTGACCTTGCCTTAAAGAGGATAGTGCCGCAGCCCTCGATGGTGACCATGGAGCTATCGCCGAATCGAACATCCCACAAACGCTGGTGTCAAGTTCAGAGAAGGCCATGCAATCCCCCGTCATGTGGTTCGTCACGCCAGTGTCGAGGATCCAACGTGTTCTTCCACCACCGCCCTTCTTGAGCTGGACGAACAACCAGTTCTCATCGACGTGGATCTCCGGCGTTGGGGTTGGGGTCGCCTTCACGGGAGGCGGTATGGTGGCACCGGCGGACGTTAGAGTCACGAGCGACATAGGCTCTGGTTCCTCGGCAAGTGCCATCGTGTTTTGCATTCACCCTCGATCTGGTCGATGTGCCCATTTCTAGCTCCTGGCAATGATGGATTTGAGGGAAGACAACTACATTAGAATTATTTATATAATCGATATTCAACAAATCCTTCTAGTTTGTTTGTAGATAATAGACTTTGAAGACCTTCTAGGTTACATGCAAAATCATTGTACTTGAAGGTGCCCTCTTGCTCGCCTCTTCTTCAGTTTGGGCCTTGAAGCATGGACTTGCTCGTCCCTCTCCTTGTGACATTCGTGAGCCCAGTGACCTGTTTTGCCACATACTTACATTCGTCGGCATCAATCCGCTTTCTCTTTTCGTTGTCGTCGGTGTTCTGGGGTGGCCTCGAGCTGCCACTGTTTCTGTTGTGCCCGCCACCACGTTCATGTCTCATGCTCGACTGCCATCTTCCCTACCGTCTGGGAGAAAACACCCTTCTCATTTCTCTCTTCCCAGCTCCCTTCCCTCTCCCTTCTTCACCCTTCTCTCTCCCTCCAAGGCTCCAACACCCTTCTCTCTCCCTCCAAGGCTCCAACTCCCTTCTCTCTACACCAGCTGGGAGAAAACACAGGGACTGGAGATGAGCTCCTCATCTGAAGGTATATGTCTGAACTCTGAACTCTCCAGTTAAGACTGAACTTTTCCCATTTTAGACTGAACTCTGAACTCCGAAGTCTCCAGTTAAGACTGGACTTTTCTCATTTTAGATTGAACTCTGAAGTCTCCAGTTAAGACTGAACTCTGATGTCTGAACTTATCTCATTTTTTTGTTCGGTTCAGACTTCAGTTTAGTTAAGACTTCTGAAGCTCTGAAGCTCCTGTCTTGAGTTCAGTTTAGTTTAGTTCAGACTTCAGTTTAGACTATATATCTATATAATATATATAGTGTTATATATGACTATATGTCTATATATACATATATATGTCCTGCAAATACACACGTCGACCAGGGGGACGATTAGGCTCGATCAGGGGCGACTAATGGGTCGATCAAACGACCAGGCGATCTGAAAACAATGCCGCCAACTCATCCTCGGTTAGGTTCAGACCAGCTAAGGCTCCGCCACTGCTGCTGCCATAGAGATTGTACCATTCTTTTGCTGTCTTGAGCCTCCCGATCAACTCTTTAGTTAGTATATCGAGATCGAGATGGGTTTCGATTGCCATCATGATCTACGAGTGCCTTGGTGGAGTTGCCTTTAGGAATTTGTACACGATCTCTAGCTCCTAGTAGCCGACATCGAGGACCTCTAGCTGGTTGACCAAGTTGATGATGCACATGCTAAATTCGTCAATAGGCTCACTGTCCTTGAACCGAAGTGAGTCAAACTCGTGTCGTAGCGTGTTTGCCTTTGCTTGGCGCACTCGGTCCATGTCGAGGTGCGTTTTCTTGAGTGCGTCCCACGTGATCTTGGTGGCCGCCTTGCTCGTGGTCACCCCTTGCATCTTTGGAGGTACCTCGAGGGCGATGACCTCCAGAGCATTGTGATCGTTGATGTAGTCGGTGGGGCCGATGTTCACCGCCATCCATAGGCCACTCGCCTGCAACTTCAATTTCATGACTGCCACCGATGAGTAGTTGGTCTTGGTTAGCAACGGTACTACCCGTTGCTGCCACTCTCCCTTTTTCTCGAACGTGCAGTAGAGCTGCACATCATTATATTAAGAAAGAAGACCAAAAATAGGTCAGTACAAACCTCCTTAAGAGGCGAAAGGTTATAATCCGCAATTACATGACATCAAACAAAACCTGACCCGCCAACAGATTAACGCCAAATCTTTCTAAGCCCTGATGGCCTAGCTGAGCACCACAGCCCCACATCCTCCTTGATGCACGTGAGGATATTGTGGTCGCAAGGCGAGGCCCCCTCGAAGACACATGCATTGCGATGCTTCCACAACCACCAGGCAACTAATGCAATCACCGAATTTATACCTCCTCTAAATTCCTTTGGAACTTTAGGAACAGCCAAACTCCATCATTCTTGGAAAACTACAGATCCAGGTTCAGGTGTGAGCTGCTGCAATCCTAACAAAGAAACACATTGAACCAGACTTACCTTGCAAAGACGCATCCAACCAAGAGGTGTTGAACACTTTCGTTCTCCTGCCCACAAATAGGACAGCACGCTGGATGATCCATGCCCCTGCGTGCAAGGCGGTCAGCAGTCCAGCAACGGTCAAGGGCGGCCAACCATACGAAGAATATACACCTGGGTGGTGCCCATATCTTCCATATTTGCTTGGCTGGCTCAAACTCCATCAATCTCACAAAGAAACGCTCGTAAGCCGACTTGGAAGAGTAGATACCCAACTGCATAGGGGACCAAATGAACTGACCTCTAACTCCTGGGGTGAGCTGAAAGGTGTGCAACAAATCCCAGCAAAAAAGAACTCATAAAAAGCGTCATGAGACAGGTCCCCTCATGTCATTATCCCATGAATTATTTGGCAGAGCATCCATCACTTCTCTTGTTTTGGAAATACGCTTAGGCACCATTTTAGCCAAATTAGGAGCCAGATCTGCCACCGAATAGCCCTGCAGCCATCGATCAAGCCAGAACAGGGTTGCAGCCCCATCACCAACCACAGAGCATACCGATGCAGTAAACATAGCAGCTGCGCAGGGATGTACTTGTATGTCAAAACCAGCCCATGGACGATCCGGTTGCATTTTCTTGAGCCAAAGCCATCTTAAGTTTAATGGCCAACCCAACACCTCCAGGTTATGGATACCGAGCCCACCAAACTTATGAGATCTGCAAACACGTTGCCATCCAACCATACAATGACCCCCTTTTACATCTTTTCTCCCTTTCCATAAGAACCCCCTTCTGCTTTTGTCAATGGCTTTAATAACCCACTTAGGACACTGCATAGCAATGAGATGATAAATAGGAATAGCAGTGAGGACCGCTTTGACCAAGGTAGCTCTTCCTGCTCGATGAATGAGAGCTGCTACTCCCTCATGCCTTGTTGGATCACCAAGCCGCGATCGCTATTGCTAGAGCCACTCCCTGTCTCCTAACGCGACACAGTCACAGTGGCGAGGTAGTTCGTCCACGCTGCATGGTTGCAAGCACGACCTCAACAATGATAGCGGCTCGATACCAGCTGTAGACTCCTAATCGTTGGCGTGCCTTGTCGGAGATGACAAATATGATCCCTGGAACACTCAAACGCTCACAAAAACTCAACACGAACACTAGAGGAACAAGTTTTTGGCGCTGCCAAACTACACCGCTGCTTAGTCGTATTCTAATGATCTGTACATATATACAATTACAAAAGCTCAGTCACAAATCATAGCACCAATTAGCTACCAATCAAAAATCAATTAGCTAAGAAAGAAAACTATGTAATGAGCTATCAATTAGCTAAGAACGGAAACTAACCAATCAGCTATCAATTAGTTAGGAAAGGAAACTAAACAATCAGCTTAGAAGAAAAAAAAATCTGAGCTAGATTATGCAAAAGTGGCGTCAAGCATCTAGCGTTCTATATAACAAGAGAATACCACATAAGCTAAAAGACAAGTTTTTAGCTCTAAATAAGAGTGCATGAAAACCAACTATCCATATGCCTGAACCTTGACTTGTTGTCTTTGTTGGGTTTCAACTCTAGCTTACCTTAACTTGCTTGGGGCCAAAAGACTGTTGTTGTTGCTGTAACCATTCATCCAAACAAATTTTCAGGCTTACAAGTGAAAAAACAGGAATTTGATTTACCAGTGTTTTAGCTCTAAAACGTGTCATCCAAACAGTACTTAAGGATTGTTTAGATGAGGGGGATTTCTTTATGAATAATTGGTGTTTATTGCATGTTAAAATTGAATCCTAAGGATTTGGATCCACCAAGAAGGTCTTGCATTTTCAGAGAATAATTTAATTTGTCAAAATTTCAGCACGAAATCCTTATGTTTTGATGTTTAAGTTGTTTCCTAGTCCAAATAGGTCATTAGCTTTTTCATAGAATATTTTGCATTCTCAGTTTCAGCATGAAATCCAGGCTGCGCTGTGCTTATATTTAAGTTGGACTGCTTTATGAAATGCTGGCAGTAAAGCCACCAACCTATTTTTTTGGTTTTGTTAACCATAAAAATCTTCTGATTTCTAAAAAAATCAACGCCTCGCCTAACACCTAGTATTTTGTCTAGGCATGGTGCCTACGTGCTAAGCAGTGCTACACTGCCTCGCCTAGCACCTGAGCATTTTGTCTAGGCCTTTTCCACATAGACATGTTTTGGGCTTGATGTATGCATGAAAATGGGGCAAATTGAGATGGAAGGAGTTTTTCCCCTCAAACACGCATGAGTGTATAGTTATATTAAGAAGAAAAAAGGGTATAAAGAAACCTTTACAACACATATCCACACACTCCTAAGGAGCGCGGTGAGAAATACCTCTATTTGGAAAAAATGAACTATGGTGATATTAATCATATACTGGTAACAACATTTTTTTTGTTTTGATATGCTAAATTTCCTTAATTTAGCATGTAATGAATCTGACTGTCCATAAAATGTATAAATTATAAACGTTTAGCAATTCCTGGGTGCTAGCCAGATCCCGTCTGCCTGCCTAGGGCCTATAACACTTTTTTAAACACTGAGCTGAACACTTGTTTGCGTTTGACCTGTGTCAATATCCTGCTTTCATGCATATTTACCTATTTTTATGCATTTTTTTGGAATATACGACTATCTTCCCTTCTATTGCTTTAGAGTTTTATATTGGCCACCAACTCAGTTCATTCCTTTTTGTTGTGTTTTTTGTGTGTAGATTTTCATATCCTGCTTTGTAAAGACATCACATTTTGAGGAGTATCTCAATGTCCAGGTAATGTGCCTTTACATTGATAGATATTTGTTGTGCAAGAAAGCCTTGGAACATATTATGCTGGCATTCGCCTATGGTGTCTGCTGAAAATATATGGTCTGTCACTTTGGACCCTAGTTTTCTAGCTTGTGTTCTTCAAATAAATTACTCAGGTCAGTAGGAGTGCTTATAGAGTAGAGCATTTTGACACTTTCACCCATTGGATTTCACTATGTCCAGAACTATGAGTATTTCAGTTTAGAGTTTCCTTCCATTATGGTGTTACTGTTCTGAGCAGTTGCCAGGATGATTGAAAAAAAAGCAAATTAAATCTAGCCATTCAACCGTACATAATTCCTTTCAAAGAAAAGAAAATTTTAAATAAATGGGCATAGAACTGTATGACTACTTTAGCATGTCCCAAACTCCTAATATTTGAATCTTCGCCCCAGTACATGTAGTTTTACTTGACGTCTGCCATCGAACCTTCATTATGTAACAAGGGTTTCTGAACTAATCTGGTTGCTTTTGACCTGTTGTGCATTAATAGCTTGGGACTTGCATGGTAAAACTATTCAAATTTTCATTGGAAAAGCTTAGGGTGCCATTTTGGCATGACATCCATTTAAATCGAAGAATTCCAGCTTGATTTTAGGCTGCATTTTATATAAACTAGGAAGCATCACACCATGCTAAAAAATAATTAACATGGGTTTTCTGTGTTCCAAATTACACAGGAAGCTGTTATGTTGGACCTTCTTAGAATAGTTGGGCATCACAAAGCAAGGCTTGCTACCCAAATTCGAACAGTTCAGAAATCATATGGCAATGCAGACTTCGATAACATTCCTTTTGGAGAGGACATGTATAGTCGAGTCCGTGGCCGGCCACTTCTGATTGATACATCTGCAAGGATCAGTGATGACAAACCCAGGCCTCGACCTGTATCATCACGTGAGGAGCAGAAAGTCAAGACAAATGGCTCGGTAGATATTAAGTCCAGTTCCCCTGAAAATGCTAGTTCAAGCAACTCTGAAAAGCAGGAACCGAAAAAAATGGTGCCTGAAGATACTCGGGTGAAGAACATTAAGGGTGATAATGTGATGCCAGTAACACCATCTTTAGATCCTGCTACGTCAACTTCCAAGGCTGGTAAAGGGAAGACACGGGAACCAGAGCCCACTGAGCGGCAAGGAGATGGGTCAGTCTCGGTGGCTAATCCAAAGAAAGAATCTAGACCAGTTTTTGAAGATAACATTGTTCTGGGCGTAGCCCTTGAGGGTTCCAGGAGGACACTGCCTATTGAAGAAGGAAATCCTCATCTATCACTATCTGAGACTGAGGTGGACACCGAAGAGGCGGCTTCATCACCGAAGGATAAGATAGGCCAAAGCCCAAAACTTTGAGGTCCAGAAAAAAAGCCGTTCAGAGGAATCTCGATAGGTCATCCGAGTTCAAACTGTATCCTTGTGAAGATTTGTCACCAAGCCTACCTTTTTTGTGCGCTTGTGCAAATACAATGCCACCACACATCAGTGTTGTATGCTTAAGGGGTAAATTCACACTGACGATTATTCAGGGAACATTACCTGTCAGTCGTATTGCTACAGGCTTGTAAAGAAGCAAGTGCTTCAATAGGCATTTTGTAAAGATTATATTATTGCTCATTTAAGTGGCTTCTTGCATATGCATCGGCAATTCAGCATGCGCCGTTGCAACTGTCATCTCGGTTTCCAGGTTTGGCTTACGTTAGTTTTGTTTCCAATGCCATCTGCTGCGAGCTGAAATATCATCGTCTCTTTTCCTTTTTTTTTTTTTACAAAAGACACGCTAAGTCGTGGAGACGGTGAATTCTTCCGGATGGCGTCTCATCTTGCAGACGACTAAAACGGAATACCGCGATTATCGAAAAGGAAACGGAATACCGCGCGGCGCTGAATGTACCTATCGTTGCGATGAGAATAACATCAATAAAAATGACGCAAAAGCTTATAGGTGAGACGCTCGTAGGTTTTCATTTATGCTTAAATATAGAGTATAAAATATAAAGGTACATACATTCTACTGGCTAGATGATGTGAATGCGGGTCTAGAACTAATAAATATGGTTTGAATCATCATTTATGTATAATTTTAATTTTTTATTATTTAAATGTGGAGAGCATGAAGAGATGATGAAACGAAGAAAAGGGGAAGGGGTGACAGCACAACAACCGCGGTGAGTAGAGTAGCGAAGGAAAGGGAGATTGTCAACTTTCAACTGCTATAAGGTTGTCTCCAGCAGTTTTTGTATCCCACATATTTTAAACTCTAATATATAAACAGTGCACTTTATAACATAAAGTAGTGTTTTGCACGATCTACTGGAGACAGACTAACGGTATTATAACCTCGTTGTCAACATATCTGTATATTTATGTCAACTTATGCAACCATACATTTAGAGCCATCCAAGTCGTATCCAAGACGTATCAGCATTGGAACACATTGATTTTTAAACTTCTAAATTGAGTTTACCTCTCCAAAATCCTCTGGCCGCAAACGATAATCTCTACTATTATAAATCAAAATCCTCTGGCGGCAAACAATAATCTCTACTACTATAACTCACCAGTTTTCACGGTTCCACCGTCGTCGCGCGTCAACACTTTAAAAACCCCTTATATTTCTTTGTACCGAACTCGTCTCCCTTAATTTAACTAATCGCCCCCTTAATCTCGCGGGCTTATATGAAAGCAACCCACCGCACGCACATCCTCATCGCCAACGAGCCACTTCACGCGTCTAGCGAACGTGCACCCGACAACTCTTAAGGCCTGCTCGTCCCCCGTTCGACTAGGCAATAGAGACGAGATCCGCTCCTGGCCAGCGACGAGAAGGATCGCCAGAGGGAAAGCGAGGAGAGACACCACATCTCAGTAAGTCCGGACCCCCATAGAAAGACACCGGACCCTTATATACATATAAGTCCGGAGCCTCCGGGTAGGTCCGAACTCCAGCAGGGTCCCAGAACGAGGAGGACTCTGGTGTGTGCAGGGGTCCGGTACTGACACGTATGCGGGCTTTGCTCTCCACTTCCCGCTCAGGTGGAGACCCGCTGCTTGTGGCCCATGGCATAAGCCACCGGGCAGAACCTGACGAGAAGTCGTGCAGCCCCTGCATTTATTGAAGAAAAGACGTGCCGCCTGCCACTGCGCTGACAGGCGACGTGCCCCCTCAACATTTAATGCGACCCGTCCCATCCGCTGGCAGGCGGCGTCAAGGTCATCCAGCGGACAGCGCGCCTGCTGGGTCTACTGGTGAACAGTACACCTGTGCTGAGCGGCGCGCTATACTCATCCTCTCTTCCGCAAGAAGCCTCCTCGGTACGCCTAGGATACGCAGATCTCGGGCAGAGAAGATTGTCTCGACAACAGATATCAGAGGATCCAAGCACTATATTCTTTATGTACCTGGGCCCACATGTCGGGGCCCAGTCCCTTTGTGCATGCCCCCCTTCAGCTATAAAAGGGGAGGCATGCGACGTTACACACACGCAATCTCAGACTCGCTAGCTCTTACAAGCCCTCAAGCAATACATCTCACAGTAGAGTAAGGTATTACGCTCCGGCGGCCCGAACCACTCTAAACCCTCGCGAGCTCTCGTGTGTTGATCCACCAGTCTCGTAGCAAGCAAAACGCTTAGGCCCCTCCTCTCTTTAGGATTTAGGGTGGGTGCAATCCGCCACCCGGCTGGGGAGATTTCCTCTCCGACATTTGTCTCGCCAGGTAGGGGCCAAGCTTCAAGTTTTTGCTTGTTTCCTCGCTCAGCATGATGGTGCGAATCATCGAGCACCGCGCCGAAACTTCGGAGGATTTTGTGATGGAGCAAGAGGTTGCATCCTCCGCGCCACGAGTGCCCGACCGCCCCGACTCTGGGACTGCTGCCGTGCACGCCGTGCAGCAGCACACGCCAGCGCAGGTGTCCCGAACTCCGTCGAGGGCAGCGCCTACGGCGCTGTCTGCGGCCAGAGAGTTGCTACGCCACCCCCTAGCTCCACGACATCACCGGGGGCCATGAAGCAGTGGCGCGACGATGTCGACCGGCTGCTCGGCATGGCACATTCTACTTCGACCAGGTCGAGGCCTCTGTCATCCCGGCGCCAACGCGAGGCGACGACATCTGTGCGCTCGCCTTCCGTAAGGGGTGCACAGACCGACAACCTCCGGGCGGAGCTCAACCGTAGGCGTACGGGAGAAGACGCCTGGGTCTCTTTGGAAAGGGCGCGTGAGCGCCGAGAGAACATTGAGGGTCGCAACCTCGACCGAGATTTCGCTGCGGAGGCACCGCAGACACCAGTGGGCGCCCGATCCCAAACGGGTGTCCCCTTGGCCGGCGTGGGCTGCGCCGCCCTTGCAGACCATCTTCGCACGGCGTCGTGGCCGCCCAAGTTCCGGCCACACCTGCCGGAAAAATACGATGGGACAACGAACCCATCGGAGTTCCTGCAAATATATGTCACCGCCATCACGGCAACAGGTGGAAACACCGCTGTAATGGCGACATATTTTCATGTCGCCCTGTCTGGACCTGCCCGGACTTGGCTCATGAACCTCGCCCCAGGATCAATCTACTCCTGGGAAGAGCTCTGTGCGCGGTTCGTGGCGAACTTTGCCAGTGCTTATCAACAGCACGGTGTGGAGGCCCACCTCCATGCAGTGAGGCAGGAGCCAGGGGAGACCCTCCGGAAGTTCATCTCCCGCTTCACCAAGGTGCGAGGTACGATACCTCATATTTCCGATGCCTCCATCATCACGACCTTCCGACAGGGGGTACGTGATAAGAAAATGTTGGAGAAACTGGCCACACATGATGTGGAGACTGTCCCCATGCTCTTCACCCTGGCGGACAAGTGTGCCAGAGCTGCTGAAGGCCGGGCATGGCACTCGGCCCACGACCACAAAGGGGTAACGGCGGCTCGTGCCCTGTACATCCCAACGGTCGCCACAACACCGTGGAGTGTCGCGAGATCATTGATCTCGCAAAACGCGTCAGCGAATGCGCCAACGAGCGACGTGAGCAGTCTTCCAGAGACGGCTCCCCACCTCGCCGCCGTCCTGGCAAAAAAAAGGTCGACGACGGCGAGGTGGCTGCGGCTGAACAGGACCTCGGGTATCAGTCACCCGAGGGGGACCTGAAGGACGTCTTCGCAAAAGACTCCCACTCCGACGACGACTAGGCGGACCACCGGTGGGACCCCATGTCCCCCGGCCTACGGAGCTAAAGCCTGCCTTCCTCCGGAAACCCATCTGGATTCCCCACGGGTCCAGCTTTCTGACAGGTTCATCCAGGAATGACCACAGCCAAAGGCGGGGCCTCCTTCGTCAAATGTAGATGGGAACCCAGGGTCGGGACCTAATCTTACAAGAGTACCATACCAAATTAGGGCTCCGTAACACTCCCCCAGCTGGGAAGGACCCTTGATGGTAATGGGAGTACCCCGACCCAAGGGCAACTGTCTAGCTACGACCGAAGGAATGCCTCCCCCAGTGTCAAAATATCTCTGTAAGTTTTATCTATAGAGCAAGTCTGAGGGGTCGAAGTTTTTCCCTTTTGTAACTAGGTAGTGCATATGGGTACGCCAACCCGGTGGGGTCTGCCCCCATAAACCCGGCCTATTGGCCCGCACCCATGCATGATTAGCTATAAAGGAAAACTACCCTCTCAAGATATGCCTCTATGATAGCAATATCCTACTGCTCCACGGTCTCACCCTGCAGTTTCTGATTGTGTTTTATATAACCCACCCGCCCAGCTCCCATCCCACCAGGCATAATGACATCTGGATTGAACAGCCAGGGTTGCAGTTTAGGACCTCTATGCGAAAGCAGGGGGACCCGATAGCCTGGGGGCCGGCTCTGAGGAACGAGTGCTCGTTCCATGGGGTGGTTCGGAGCCTGTGCGGCCGGTTAGCCTGGTTCCGTACCCATAACCCTGCACACTCCACTCCGTGACGAGCGCCCTAGTACTTAGAGCTATAAGTCCTGTGGGTCCGACAACTTGGGGTCCAGAACTAGAGAAGAGACGCTTGTCTCCTGGGGTGGTCCGGAACCATGTAGCCGCTCAGCCTGGTCCCGTACCGTGGGCCTGCATGTTCCACCACTCTGTGACAGGCGTCCTAGTATCTAGAACCACCATCCAGGGGGTCCGGACACACAACTTGCTTCCCCTAGCCAAAACACTGCAAATCCCGAGCATGTATCAAAGGATGAAAAATGCCAGATGACGAGGTCTACGGGTGTATCACTAACGCTCTTTAGCTAAAGCTGTATACAGATCCAGGTCTCGGTGAGGCTGCTTCCCGAAGGCCGTTGACAACTCTTTTATACACGCTGGTGTCCAGCCTCGACACATCGAGCCTGCACCCCAGGCGGGGGGGGCCAGGTACCAAGGGAAGTTAACAACAGGATCGAGCAACACACAGATAAGTGTTAAATACTGCTTAATAGATAATATCTATTACTTTACAAAAATAGGGGAAGGCCTGGGGGCCGGTTCTAAGGAACGGATGCCCGTTCCATAGGGTGGTCGGGAGCCTGTGTGGCCGGTTAGCCTGGTCCCGTACCCAAAACCCTGCACACTCCACCACTCCATGACAGGTGTCCTAGTATTTAAAACTATAGTCCTGTGCGTCCAACGAACTGGTGGTCCGGTTTTGAAGAACATGCACTTGTCTCCTGGGGGTGTCCGGAAGCCATGTAGCCACTCAACCTGATCCCGTACCGTGAGCCTGCATACTCCACCGCCCTGCGGCAGGTGTCTTAGTACTTGAAGCCACCATCTAGGAGGTTCAGACGCGCAACTAGGCTTCCCAGGCTAAAATCCTGCATACATATGTTATTACATTTTGCTCTCAAGCAAATGTCATTACATTCCCTTACAAGCGGGACCCTAGCTCCATTTCTACAGGAATGAACTACCTCCACACCAGAAGGGCCACAGGATAACAAACTCCAAGCGGCTCGCCACCAGAGGCAACCGCATCAGCACCAACGGCGACGGCCGCCTCTGCACCGATGACTCGCCAGCAGCAGCAATCATCCCGGCATGTGCGCCGATGCAGGAAGGACCTCGCCCCCGTCTCCCTACGGGGGACGACAACAAGCCATTAAAGCCAAAGAGCCGGAGGTCCGGCAGCAGGTGGCACTAACAGTCTCGCCGGTGGAGGCAACCACCTCTGCAGTGGGGAGCCTCACCAGCGGCGACGACCACCTCAACACCGACGACAGCGGCCACCTGCGCACCAGTACCATACCAGCGAACGGCGGCCGCGCCAGCTCGCACGAAGAGGTATTCGCTCCCGTCCTCACTACGGGAGTGAGGACAAGACCATCCAAGAACGCCGCCCCCACCCGCACGGTGTATGACGTCTTGTACGACCTCCCAGTACGACTGGTACCGCAGGAGAAGCCGTGGATGTGGCCAACCCGCGCACGGTGCGACCGTCGCCCGTGCGGTGGATGGGCAGCCACGCTCCGCCCCAGCGGTAGGAGGCGGCGCCGGAGGCGGCACCAGAGCTACCCAGGCCGGGGAGCCAGACACGCTGCAGCTGACAGCGCCACAGACGGCGAACGCCCTTCTCCCCCGAACACTGAGGGAAGAAGCGGGCCGCTACCCACGTGGAGGCGGGTCCCAACTCGGCGCACCCTCCTCCCCAGCACAGATGATGAACATCCTTGAAGCTAAGGGCAGGAGGGAGGCCGCAGCCCGGTTTGCTTCTCCCCACCACAAGGCTGGTAGTCATCCTTCTGGATGACCACCGGCGGGGGACTGCAGCCGGGCTGCATGATGAAAATCCTTGAAGCCAAATGGTGGTGGAAGGATGCCAACTCCCATGGGGTTGCACCCCTCCAACAGCAGCAGGAAGAAGACAAGATCGGCGACACCACCACGAGTGAAGAGATGGCCTTGACGCGGATCCCTCCAGAGAACACCGGCGCACCCCATCTGGAGGCCCGGAAGGCGAAAGGGCGCGGTTGTCGCAAGAGGAGCGAGGCATGACTACTGCCCGGGAGATCGACCCCTTTTTAAAGGCAGATCTCCCCGCTCGCGCCCCTGAAGCGCCACGGGTGAAGTCTCCCCCGGCGTGCACCAAGGATCTCACCTTATGACACGGGGGGGCAGGCCCCACATGTCATGCAAACTAACCCTAAGAAGGAGCATGCGACTGCCCTGCTTTTACGCGCCTCTTCAATTTTGGGGCAACCAGTGGTCAGGAAGGCGAACCGCCGCGTAAGGGGCATGCAACCGCCCCACGATTAAGCGCCCCTTCATCTTCGCCGTATCCAGCGGTCAAAGAGGCGAACCGCCACGCAAGAAGCGTACAACCGTTCCACGGCTGTGCGCTCCCTCAGCTCCACCGCAACTGGCGGTCCAACTTAGGGGCCCAGGCCCACATGTCATGTAACCGGCGCACCGGTTACCGTGTGCAAAGAAACCGCACCGCCGCTTGCGCTAATGCCACGTCTTCTCGGGACTGTCACAGGATTCTGAAAAGGTAAATTTTTCAGAACCAGTGCAGCGACTTGAGGCAGCCCCACGCATGGCCCAACAGTGCCGTCAAGTACGACGGTCACGGGTCAGTCAGCCGTGGGAATAGGCACGAGAGTTGGCATGGCCATAGGCGGGCCGGTAGTAATTGCAGCAACAGACGCGCGGAAGCAGCGGTCCAACCGCCAATCAGACTCTGGTCCCACCTGCAGGCTCGCATCCTCCCCTGAGGCGGGACCGGGGGCCACTGTCGGTACCCTAAATCAAGGGTACCCTCTCCTACAGCATGAAGACGCCACACCCATGCGACGTCTCCTAGCCACGCTGAGGACGACGCCTGACCCCACTGGGTGAGGCGGGCCAAAGGGCGCCACATGGCAAGGAGAGACACCACATCTCAGTAAGTCCGAACCCCCATAGAAGGACACCGGACCCCTATATACATATAAGTCCGGAGCCTCCGGGTAGGTCCAAACTCCAACAGGGTCCTAGAACGAGGAGGACCCTGGTGTGTGCAGGGGTCCGGTACTGACATGTGTGCGGGCCTTGCCCTCCACTTCCCGCTCAGGTGGAGACCCGCTGCTTGTGGCCCATGGCATAAGCCACCGGGCCAAACCTGACGAGAAGTCGTGCAGCCCCTGCATTTATTGAAGAAAAGACACGCCGCCTGCCACTGCGCTGACAGGCGACGTGCCCCCTCAACATTTAATGCGACCCGTCCCATCCGCTGGCAGGCGGCGTCAAGGTCATCTAGCGGACAGCGTGCCTGCTGGGTCTGCTGGTGAACAGTACACCTGTGCTGAGCAGCACGCTATACTCATCCTCTCTTCCGCAAGAAGCCTCCTCGGTACACCTGGGATACGTAGATCTCGGGCAGAGAAGATTCTCTCGACAACAAATATCAAAGGATCCAAGCACTATATTCTTTATGTACCTGGGCCCACATGTCGGGGCCCAGTCCCTTTGTGCATGCCCCCTTCAGCTATAAAAGGGGAGGCATGCGACGTTACACACACACACACAATCTCAGACTCGCTAGCTCATACAAGCCCTCAAGCAATACATCTCACAGTGGAGTAGGGTATTATGCTCCGGCGGCCCGAACCACTCTAAACCCTCGCGAGCTCTCGTGTGTTGATCCACCAGTCTCGTAGCAAGCAAAACGCTTAGGCCCCTCCTCTCTTTAGGATTTAGGGCGAGTGCAATCCGCCACCCGGCCGGGGAGATTTCCTCTCTGACAAATATGTAAACAATACACTCTATAACATAAAGTAGTGTTTTGCACGATCTACTGGAGACATACTAACGGTATTATGACCTCGTTGTCAACATATCCGTATATTTATGTCAACTTGTGCAACCATACATTTAGAGCCATCCAAGTCGTATCCAAGACATATCAGCATTGGAACACATTAATTTTTGAACTTCTAAATTGAGTTTACCTCTCCAAAATCCTCTGGCGGCAAACGATAATCTCTACTACTATAAATCAAAATCCTCTGGCGGCAAACGGTAATCTCTACTACTATAACTCACCAGTTTTCACGGTTCCACCATCGTCGCGCGTCAACACTTTGAAAACCCCCTTATATTTCTTTGTACCGAACTCGCCTCCCTTAATTTAACTAATCACCCCTTAATCTCGCGAGCTCATATGAAAGCAGCTCACCACACGCACATCCCCATCGCCAACGAGCCACTTCACGCGTCTAGCGAGCGTGCACCCGATAACTCTTAAGGCCTGCTCGTTCCCCGTTCGACCAAGCAATAGAGACGAGATCCGCTCCTGGCCAGCGACGAGAAGGATCGCCAGAGGGCAAGCGAGGAGGTGCTGTGCCGCATGGATCCACCGCATGCTTGAGGCCTTCATACTGTGCCAGGAGGAGTTTTGCATCTTTGTTGCACAGGCGTGCCGCCATGTTCCACGAGCGCGTCGTTAAGGCGCTCGATGTATGCAACACCATGCGACGACGTTGACCAGGTGCGTCGCTGGGAGTGCCTCGCCGACATCATTGCTTTTGCGCTAGGGGCACTAGGAGGTCCACAAGGGCTAGCTCTACCGCGTGCGCAAGGTGCTCACCGACCTCCCCATGCTCCTCATTGATGACACAGTCGCGTTCGACATCGGCAGTGTTACCTTCTTCTAATAGTCACCTAGATGGGAGTGAATAGATGATGCCTGAAATATCAAAACTTAACCAAAACTTGATCCTAATTAGATGTTAGTACAAAACTAGATCAAGTCAAAATGAAGAGGAGGGGAGATTCTTCCACTTGATTGCTCTCACAAGAATGTGGATTTAACTTGATGTAACACCCCATCCACCCCCGGGCTGGCAGCCCTTTATGATCATAGACCATCCCTACATACCAACATGAGTCTTTTGTGCGTACTTTGTCCTCACTCATGCGCACCGAGAAAACTTCCCGGTCGATCACCCATCCCAAGATTGCTTTAGGCCAAGCACGCTTAAACCAAATGATTTTTATCCCGTGGTTCGGTCAAGCTTAAAATGTTTGCCTACTCCATATTATGGTGTACCAATGGACAAGGGTTACACTCAACCCCTCTCAAGTGATCCAAAGATCAACTTGTAAGGATCTCCACAAGTTGGAGTATCTTGCAGCTGTACACAAGATGAATGAGTTACAACTTAGAACAACATAAGGGAGATGTAGAACACACACGAGCAAAGCACAACCCACAAAGTCATAAAACGAACGCACAACAAAAGAACAATACAATCTCATAACAGGCGACGCTAAAATCGCTTCAAGGAGTCTCACTAATGCATAGGAGTGATGTATGTGCTCTTGAATTGGTATGCTTAGGTGTCCTTAGAGGTCAAAATGGGGGCCTATTTATAACCCCAAGGCAGCCCATAGCTGTTGCACTTTCCTCCAAATAGCTGCAAAAAATCGCTCCTGGCTGGCACAACGGACCGGTCCGGTGCACAACAGACCGGTCCGGTGCACCACCGGACTAGGAACAGGAATGGCTCCCCCGGGAGTCTCACTGGCACCTTGCAACTCTGATGGTCTTAGATCAGTCCGGTGCTCCTCCGAACCATCCACCACGTCAGCTACTCGTTGGCCCTCATGCGAAGTCTGAAAGTAGTTGTTACTTTGCGGTCCAGTGACCCAACGGGCCCCCACTACATATGGTCCGGTGAATTATAAAAATAATCCCCAAGACTTCAAGGTTCGCCCGTACAGGTGATCCAGTGCACATGGACCTAGGGCTAGACAAAATACTCATATCTTGTCAGCTCGCTCGACTCGGGGTTAGCTTGGCTTGACTCGTGGTTAGCTCGGCTCGACTCGACTCGACTCGTTTCAATTTTTTCACGAGCTGAGCTAGCATCTCAGCTCGGTTTATTAACAAGCCAGCTCGAGCCGAGTTGAAGCCAGCTCGAGCCGAGCTGAAGCCAGCTCATTAGCTCGAATTCGCTAGTATTTATTAGCAAAACAAAACCTACAGTTGTATTAAATGAACTAATATATGGTGAACTATGTCAATATGGTGTTGAATTGATGTGATATATGAAATTATGAGCATTAATACTCTTTTCTAGTGTTAAATTGCTAGGTAGAAATTGATTATATTGTTGTATATATGTGTATATTGTTTTTTGTTGTGGCCCGCGAGCTAAACGAGCCAGCTCAAGCTCGCCAACGAGTCGAGTCGAGCTCATTCTCTGGCTTGGTTCCTTAACGAACCGAGCCAAGCTAGCTCGTTACTATAACGAGCCAGCTCGAGCTCGGCTGAGTTGAGCCGAGTTGGCTCAATATCTAGCCCTACACGGACCCGACCCGGTGCGGCAGGCCGCCGAGGGCCCAAGTTTGGGCTCTCTGGAAAACTGGTCCAGTGCACCACTAGATCGGTCTAGTGAGCCCTTTAAGTCCATTTCTTTGAAAACTTGTTCCTTTTGACTCAGCCTTTCTTGTGAGTTTTCTAACATTGTTAGCACATAATCAAATTGACTAAGCCTAGGAAACTCACCTTTTTCTCATAGTTTCTCTAGGATTTGTGTTAAGGCCCAAACTAAGTCCAAAAAGTTTTTTTCTCTACAAAAGGAGTTAGAGTGCAAACACAAGTGCTAGAAACATTGTAATAGGCATATGAAACTTATCTAAGTGGTCAAACCTCATAGTTTTACCATTTTACTCATAGTTGCATTTCTATGCCTCCATTTAGCTCATTTGGACTTGAATTCTTCAATTTTTACTAATTTGAACCTGCACTAATATTCTTAGCAACTAGGTTAGTTCATGACGTTGCGTTGGACATTCAATCACCAAAACTTATAGAAATGGCTTATTAGACCATTTCACTTTCACCTTCCTGTCCTCGCACTATGAGTAAGTACATAAAAGGTATCAATGATATACCTCTTCATCTAAATGGATTGCTAGAGTCATTCATAAAATATGACATAGCTAGCGTAGATGAAGAATGAGATATTTTAAGAAGCAACCAAACTCTATAGAAAGCAATGTTAAAAAAGAGGAGATTGAGAAAGTGGAACAAGCAAAGGAGAAAAGGAAGGAGGTAGGTCAAGAATATTTTGATCCTAATGTTGTACCAAGCGATGGAGCTACCATGATTGGTGATGCAGTTGCTGCACAAACAACATATGATCGAGACAATCCAAATATAAAAGTTGGCTCCACATTTGTCGACAAGGATGAGTTTATGCTACTTAAGACAATATGAAGTCAAAAGGGAATTGGAAACAATTGTAGTGCATAGTGATATAAGTCGGTACAAGGCAAAATGTGTAGATTCAGAATGTGATTGGAAGATTTATGTAATGAAGCTTCTTGATTGTCCTACATTCATGGTGACCATTATATTGTTTATTAATGTTTACAAACTTGGTTGTCCTACATTATCAGTTGTCCAGAATATGATTCTAATCCTACTTTATCGGTTGGTTCTAATCCTTCTTGTTGTTGTTGTAGAATGTTTCTATTTTATAAGGACATAATTATGCTAGCACTAGCAGGGTGTTATGGAATGAGGCTACAAAAGGTTGGATAGAAAATAAGGCAACTGAGGTTTTTAAAGACAAATCCTAGCATTGGGGTAAAGAAGTTGCATGTTCAACTTCATCAACAATTTATGATAGAAATGCCATATTGCAAGGTATGGGAAGGAATGCAACACGCAAAGCATGGACTCCTTGTCACTTGGAGAGTAGTTTTAAAATGTTGTGGTGTTTAAAAGCTGAACTAGAGAAAACAAGCCTAGGAAGGACAGTGGCGATTGGTTGTAAGAAGATTAATGGTCATATGCAGTTTAATAGGATGTTTGTGATAATCAAGGATATTGCAAAAGGCTTATTCTCTCATGAACAAGATAGAAGAATTCAAAGAATTGCACAACAAGCACAAAGCTCTTGAGTAATCTGTTGAGGATCATTTGACTACTCATGAGGCTCTTATTGATACTCAGGAGAAGTTGAAGGAAGCTCACTTCTCTCTTCTCGCTCAAAAGGAGTTTATTGACATAACAAGCATAGGATCAATTATGATATTCTTGATGTGTCATTCTATGGCTATATTGTTGTCGCTCCTACTAACCCTTCAGCACAACTACAACTCATATGAGTGATGGTTTCACTTAGGATGCCTCTCTCATGGTAGAAAATGAAACCCTCAAGAAGGAGGTTAATGAGCTCACTCATGCTCTAGTCAAGGCCTATGGTGGTGAAGTTGCTTTAAAAAATGCTTTGTTAGCCAAAGATTCTATCCTAATAAGGAGAGATTAGGTTATACTCTAAGAAAGGTAAGGTGGTCTTTGTTATTTACATGACACACTTTATGAGGGGTAATGGTTGGTTTTGCAACAAAAGTGCAAATAAGTTGGGTACTTGAGCAATATTGCAAGAACAAGGCAAACCATGTATTCTCAATTAAGTTTGATTCTTGCTATTTACTTTTCAAGTGTGGTGTCGGAGAGGGAAATCTCTGGCCGGGTGGTGGAATGCACCCGCCCTAATCCTAAGATGAGGAGGGGGATTAAGTGTTTTGCCTGTTGGTAAATGAACGATGAACTCAAGAACACGCAAGAGTTTAGAGTGGTTCGGGCCGCCAGAGTGTAACACCCTACTCCACTATGTAATGTATTGAGCTTGTTTGAACTTGTGAGACTGAGCTAGGTATAAGTGTGCTTGAGTCTGTGTGTTCGTCGGAGTGTGTTCGTCCCCTTGTAACATTGCATGCCTCCCCTTTTATAGTTCAAGGGTGGGCATACAAGGGTGCTGAGCCCCGACACGTGGGCCCAGGAATATAATGGATGTAATCTTGGAGTTGCTTGGAGCAATCTTTTTGCACCCTGACATCCGCGATCTGCGTGGTATTGGCGTGCAGGGGAAGCTTCCCTGGCAACGCATAAGTGATGATGGCCACAGTGCACCTTGCAGCACAGGCGTACTGTTTGGCAATGGACTGGACAGGCACGCCTCCTGCAGGATGTCCTGGAAGCCGCCTGCCAGCTGAGTGGACATGTCACAATAAATGCTGAGGCGGCACATCGCCCGTCAGCAGGGTGGACAGGCGGCGCGTCCTCTCCACAATAAATGCAGAGACCGCGTGGCCCAGAGGCCTTACGTCAGGCTCCGCCCGCTGGCTTACGTCATGGGCATCAAGCCACGTGGCAGCATCGGGTCTCCGCCTGAGCGGGGAGCTCAAGCGCACAGGATAAAGCCTAGACACGTGTCAGTACCGGACCCTTGCTTAGGCCAGGGTATCCCCTGTTCTGGGACCTTGTTATGGGTGGCCCGGTCCTTACTCGGAGGGGTTCGGACCCCATCCAAGGGACCCGACATGCTTACTTGGGGGTCCCGGACCATGCGTACAGGGGTCCGGTGCTTCCTCATGGAGGTCCGGTCCAACTGATTGCATCCTGGGATATATCATCTTTTCTAGCCATGCGGCGCCCCTGGAGTCGTCCACGTGGTGGGGTCGGGTGCTGTTTACCGCGCGGCTAGAGATTTCCGCACGGGCACCGTGCCTTCATACTGTAGTAAGGGATACCCCTGATTCAGGGTACCGACAGTGGCCCCGGGCCCACCTCAGGGGAGGGAACGAGCCTTCAGGTGGTGCCAAAGTTTGATTGGCGATTGGCACGCTGCTTCCGCGCGCTTGCTGTCGTAATTACTGCCTGTTCACGCCAACTGTCACGCCTGTCCCTGCGGCTGACTGACCCGTGACTTCCGTATTTGATGGTTTCGCAGGGCCATGCGCGGGGTGCCTCGATACCGCTGCATTGGTTTTGAAAATTCACCTTCTCAGTCTTCCACGGCGGCCCTGAGGAGGTGCGGTACTGGCGCGAGCAGCGGTGCGACTTCTCTGCACCCAGGAACCGGCGCCCAAGGAGGATGACTCGTGGGCCCAGGCCCCCGTGCCAGAGACTGGGCCGTCGGTTTCAGCGGGGGCAAAGAGGCGCACTACCGCAGGTGGTGGTGCGCTCTTCACGCGTCGGTTCGCCTTGTCCGCACACAGAAACCGGCGCGCCAGGTGCATGACATGTGGGCCTGGGCCCCCATGCCAGAGGTTGGACCGCTGGTTGCGGTGAAGACGAGGGGGCGCACTACCGCGGGGCGGTAGCACGCTCCTTGTGCGACGGTTCACCTTCATGACCGTTGGTCGCGGCGAAGATGAAGGGGCGCACTACCGCGTGGCGGTGGCATGCTCCTTGTGCGGCGGTTCACCTTCTTCGCACTCGAAGACCAGCGCGCCAGCTGTATGACTTGTGGGACCGGGCCTCCGTGTCATATGATGGATACCCCGGTGTGCATCGGGGGAGACTTCTCGCGACGTTTCGAGGCGGGAGCGGGGGAGTCTGCCTTTAAAGAGGGGTTCATCCCTCGAGTAGCAGCCATGCCTTGCTTCTCTCCCACTCGCGGTGCCCTTTCGCCTTCGAGCTCTCTGCGCCCCTTTGCCTTCAAGGTTTCTGCTTTGTGTCGCCATAGTTTACCATGGCCTTGCAAGTTCATCTCGAGCATGCCTAGACTGAGTGAGTGCTCGACATGGTATACCGCCTGCTTGGATGGGATGTGCCAGCGTTCGGTGAAAGGATTTGCGCCGGCGCCATCCACCCCGGTGAACTTGCCACTGGAGAGTTCGTGCCTTTTGTCCTTCCCAACGGGTTGGTGCTGCCGGTCTTGTGTTTCCTCTGCTAGAGGTGCGCAGCCTTGTGGGAGCGGCGCTCTTCCACCGGTGCTTGGCTTCAAGGATGTTCATCAGCCTCGCGGTGGTGGAGAGCGAGCTGAGCCACGGCTCCGCCTCCCACATGGGCTGGTGATCCGCCTCTTCCTCCAGCATTCGGAGGAAAAGGATGATCACCAGCCTTGTGAAGGAGGCGAACTTCGGCTACGCGGTCCCGGCCAGACCGCAATCACCGCCTGCCGCCGTGCTCCCAGCTCCATGGCTTGGATGGTCTTGTCCTCACCCCCATAGGAGGGCGGGGGCAAGGGCCTCTTTGCCATGGCGCGCACGCTGAGGTGGTCGCCACCGCTGGGGAGGCCGCTCGGCGCAGAGGTGGTCGCCTCCGCTGGCGAGCCGCTCGGAGCAGAGGTGGCTGCCAACGCTGGCGAGGCGTCGGAGCAGAGGTGGCCGCCTCTGCTGGCGAACCATCGGTGCAGAGGTGGTCGCCGCCGCTGGTGAGGCTGCTCGTTGCAGAGGTGGTCGCCGCTGCTGGCGAGACGCTCGGAGCTAGCTACCCACGCGACCCTACTGGTGTGGAGGTAGTTCATACCTGTAGAGTAGAGATGGAGCTAGGACTCCACTTGAAGGCAGATATAATACTTTTGCTTTTTGTAAGGTACTTTTGAGTACTATTTATCAAGCAGTATTAGCACTTATTTGTGTACCACTTGTCCCTGGTGTGTGGTGTAACCGATTCCTCCTTGGTACCTGGCCCCCCTGGGATGTAGGCTCGGTTTGTCGAGGCTGCAGACCAGCATACCTAAGAAAGAGTTGGTAATGGCCCCCAGGAGGTAGCCTCGATTGGGACCTGGGCCTGCACACAGCTTCGGTTAGGGAGCATTAGTAGTACACCCGCAGGACCCGCCATCTGACACTAGTCATCCTTTGATACATGCTCGGGACCTGCAGGGTCTAGTCTGGGAAGCCAAGTTGTGCATCCTGTTAGGGTAGGGGATATGGAGGTAGGAGAAGGCAGAGGTAGAAGACGGAGATAGGAGAGAACAGGGAGCTCTCTTCAGAGTTTCTATTAATTGTTCAGATGTCCTCTCGCCCAAGACAGAGTTTACTACTTATTACAGACAGACACACACCACGGGAGCGCAGCCCCACTCAACAGACACGCATAGGTCACTTCCACTCCGGGCCCGCCAGTCGGACGTTGGCACGGCGCTCTCTTCTTCCAGGCTCGCGACGAAGGGGCGGCCTCTGTGGTGTGTCCGCTGGTGGTAGATGGGATGTAACATTCCCTCCCCCTTGGAGGCCTGCTTGACCCCAAGCAGGGGCATAAGGGAAGCATTGGCGTAGAGCTTCAAGGTCCTCCCATGTAGCCAGGTCGCGGGGTAAGCCGGACCATTCCACAAGCACTTGCTGCACAAAGCGACTTCCTTTGGTAATACCTCTGGTCTGAATCACCTGGATAGGAATAGCAAAATCTGGTAAGTCAGTGGGTAACGTGGCCGGAACAGGGCCCTTGTATCCTGCGGCCAACTTGAGCTGTGAGACATGCACAACTGGGTGAATCTTGCTTGCTGCAGGTAATGCCAGGCGATACGCAACCTTGCCGACTGTAGCAGTGATTTGGTAAGGTCCAAAATACTTGAAACTTAACTTGTGGTGAGCACGCGGCAACACAGACGACTGCACATATGGCTGGAGCTTCAAATATACCCAGTCTCCGACAGCAAACAAGCGCTCAGACCTGTTTTTATCAGCCTGACGTTTCATCCGTTGCTGCGAGCGAACCAGGTGCTGATGGATGAGATCCTGCATGTGAGAACGCTCCTGGAGCCAATCAGACAATGAAGCGGGGGCAGCGTCATCAACAGAAATGCCTAGAGAACGGGGCTTGCGACCGTAGAGTACTTCAAAAGGAGAACGCCCCAAAGCCGAATGGAAACTGGTATTATACCAGAATTCTGCTGTTGGAAGCCAAGAGGACCACTTCTTTGGGCAGGCATTAACAAAACAGCGGAGGAACGTCTCGAGGCATTGATTAACTCGCTCCGTTTGACCGTCGGATTGAGGGTGGTAGGACGAACTCATGCGCAGCTCGGCACCCGCTAGCTTGAAGAAATGTTGCCAAAACTGGCTGGTAAAAACTGGGTCCCGATCAGAAATTACAGCCACTGGAAAACCATGCAGGCGATAGACTTGAGAAAGGAATAGTTGAGCCACGGTCAGAGCAGTATATGGGTGAGACAGTGGAATGAAATGAGCAAACTTACTGAACTTATCGACCACCACTAAAATGCAATCAGCGGATCCGGAACGAGGGAGGCCTTCGACAAAATCCAAGGATACTGTGTGCCAAGCAGATAGTGGAACTTCAAGTGGTTGTAACTTTCCTGGGTAAGCTGATCTGTCTGGCTTAGCCTGCAAGCACACTTGACATTGTTGCACAAATGTCTTAACGTATTGCTTCATTCGTGTCCACGCAAAGAGACTCTTTACACGGCTGTAGGTAGCTGGAACGCCGGAATGACCGCCAATTGCGGAGCAGTGGAGAGCTGAGACAATCTTGCTCTGCAATGGTTCATCCGCTCCAAGCCATATGCGATTCTTATACCGGAGCAACCCAGCATTCAGAGTGAAGTGTGGAACAGCAGCCGGGTCAACTGATAGGCGGGACAAGAGAGACTGAGCCTCGGCGTCATGAGCATAGCTTGCCTGGACATCCAACAACCATTGAGGTACCACCGTGGACAGCGCATGAAGGTCAGCAGGCACACAACGAGACAGGGCGTCGGCAACCCGATTTTCAGAGCCAGGACGGTATTGAACTTTGTATTGCAGACCAAGTAACTTGGTAAAAACTTTATGTTGCCACGATGTATGAAGGCGCTGCTCGTTGAGTTGGGTTAGGCTTTTGTGATCTGTGAGGATAATAAACTCTTGATGTTGGAGATATGGCCGCCACTGTTGAACAGCTAGGATTACAGCTAAGTACTCCTTCTCGTAAGTTGATAACCCTCTCGATTTTGGACCAAGTGCCTTGCTAAGAAATGCCAGGGGGTGACCTTTTTGCATAAGAACTGCACCGACTCCGAGCGCACTAGCGTCAGTCTCCACGAGAAAAGTGGTAGTGAAATCTGGTAATGCGAGGACAGGAGCAGATACTAGGGCCTTTTTCAATGTATTGAAAGCAATATCATGCTCACTAGTCCAAATAAATAGGCTGCCTTTCTTGAGTAATGCTGTAAGCGGTTGACAAATGACCCCGAAGTTTCTGATAAATTTTCGGTAGTATCCAGCGAGCCCCAAAAAACTGCGTAAATCGCGAATACCATTCGGCGTTGGCCACTCAGCAATAGCTTGGATCTTCACTGGATCGGTGGAGACACCCTGTGCATCAATAATATGGCCGAGATAAGACACTTGCTGTTTTGCAAAAGAGCACTTAGATAGCTTGACCTTCCACTGATCTCGAGCCAATAATTCGAGGACAAGCTGCAGATGACGGGTATGATCGTCCAGAGATGCACTGTACACTAGAATGTCATCGAAGAAGACAAGAGCACACTTACGAAGTAGAGGTGCTAGAGTGTGGTTCATAGCCTTCTGAAATGTTCCCGGTGCACCGGTGAGACCAAATGCCATAACCCGAAACTCATAGTGGCCCGTGTGTGTCTGGAAGGCAGTCTTGTGGGACTCTCCTGCTTTGAGTAAAATCTGGTGGAATCCTGCTCTGAGATCCAATATGGAGAACCAGGAGGCCCCAAACAACTCATCAAGTAACTCATCGATGATAGGTACAGGGTACTTGGATTTAACTGTAAGGGCGTTTAAGTGTCTGTAATCCACACAGAAACGCCAGGAATTATCCTTCTTTTTGACCAGCAACACTGGGGAGGAGAATGCACTGTCACTGTGCTGAATCAGCCCACTCTGCAGCATTTCAGCCACCTGAGATTCAATCTCGTTTTTCATTGCTGGTGAAAACCGATAGGGTCTGATGTTGATTGGTCGAGCGCCTGCAATTAATGGGATAGCATGATCACATGAGCGAGTCGGAGGCAGGGCCGACGGTGGCTGGAACACATCGTGAAAGCTGCGAAGCAGACGCATCACCGAATCTGGTAATTGCAGGTCTTCGACCGAATACAGCTGAGCAGGAGTGGTCGAAGCAGTAGGCAAATGGTGAATTTCCAACACTGTACCGACCGGCACCAGAGGATTACAACCCTGTAAAATTACTGTGCTGCCTGCATATGGGATAGACAACCATTTGTGTTTCCAGTCCACGGTCATGGGGCTCAATTGTTCCAGCCAATCCATACCCAATATTGCATCATAGAAGGGTAGAGGAATCATCTTGAATGTGGTACAGAAATTGAGATCCTGCACTGACCAAGAAGCCTTAGGAAGTTCCACAGAACACTGCAACACAGTACCATTTGCTACTCTGACAGACAAAGGTGTATCCATAGTAGTGATGCCAGACAACTTATTAGTATGGGCAGAATTCAAGAAGCTATGAGTACTACCGGAGTCGATCAACATGAGCATGTCGACCCCTTGCATGACACCCCGAAGTCTGAATGATTTAGATTGGCGATTGACCGAGGCAGCTTCTGTAGACAGTAAGATCAGAAAGTGTTCAGCAGAATCCTCAAACTCGCCTTCAGATTCTGGCTGATCGGTGGACAGCATCTCCCACAATTCTTGGACAGCATGCAACTGCACTGTATCGGCACATTTATGACCCTTGTTCCATTTCTCTGCGCAGTATTGACAGAGACCCTTGGCACGCCTGTACGCACGAAGAGATGCCACTTTAGAATCAACAGTTGTGGGCGCCGTCGTGATGGTCTTGGTATAATCGCCCCCGCCGCCACGAGGCTGCTCCCCACGGTAGGACGACGTGGGAGCGGCTCTCAGCAGCGGTCGAGAAGGCGAAGAATGTTCACCCCGAACCAACTCCGGCCGACGAGAAGGCTCCGCAGCTTCCTGCAACAAGGCCAGAGAGCAGGCAGTATCGAGGTCGCCGGGACGTTGTACAAGAATGACAGACTTGATATCAACACGCAAGCCATCAATAAATCTCATAGTGTAATACAATGGGTCTGTGGTATGTTCATAGGTGACAAGTAAATCCACTAACTCGCAAAAGCGGTCAATGTAATCCTGGACAGTAGAGGTCTGTTTGATGTGGAATAATTTCTGGATAACTAGCTCATGTTGTTGACGACCAAATCGGTCATGGACGAACTGACAGAACTGACGCCAGGAGAGCGATGGCAGGCGAGGTTCGATGGATTGGAGCCAGCGCGCAGCTACGCCATGGAAATGCATAGTTGCGGCTTTAATCCAAACGAACTCCTCGGTAGCGTACATATCGAAATAATCTTCGCACTGTTTTTGCCAAAGTTTGGGATTACTGCCATCGAACACAGGGAAATTGATCTTAGGAAGACCACCCAATCCTCTACTCATTTCCCCCCGACGATCTAACTCTCCAGAATGAGTATCATGATGAACTGGGAATTGAAACGAAGCAGGGGCGTTAGGTGACCACGTACCCTTGACCGGGTAGTGGAGATCGGTCACAGGGGGACCAAATCCACATTCCCGGTGAGAAGAAACGAAGCGGGGCCCAAAACGTGAGCCGTCAGCGTGGTCGACGGTGGCAGAGGAACCCACCGGCGCCGATCCGCGCGCGCCGAGGATGCCGGGCTTGGTGAAGCCTTCGACGCGCGCCCCATGTGACCACTGAATCTCCACCTTGGACAGCTCGGCGCGAACCGAATCCACGGTGGATTGGAGGGCTTCGACGGAGGATTCCATCCGGGGGCGCCAAGCTTCGAATCCGTGCAGGGCGGACTCAAGGGAGGTGACGCGCGCTCCAGTAGTGGCCTCCCAGTAGCGGACCCGATCGGTGAGATCCGCATCGGCCGCCGAAAGGTGAGCTTCGACGTCCGCGCGGATGGCAGATGCAAATTCGTCGGAGTGGCGGGCGAAGTCAGCCGCCTGGGACTCCAGCGCGCCGACGCGGAGTTCCCACTTGGAGTCGATCGCTGAGAACCGTTTGTCGAGCTCCGTGAGAATGGCGCGGGTCTGTTGTTCCAGCGCCTGTGTGAGCTGGGCATCGACAGGGGACGCCATGGACGCGACGGCCGAGGAACGGAGGAATCTGATACCAATTGTTAGGGTAGGGGATATGGAGGTAGGAGAAGGCAGAGGTAGAAGACGGAGATAGGAGAGAACAGGGAGCTCTCTTCAGAGTTTCTATTAATTGTTCAGATGTCCTCTCGCCCAAGACAGAGTTTACTACTTATTACAGACAGACACACACCACGGGAGCGCAGCCCCACTCAACAGACACGCATAGGTCACTTCCACTCCGGGCCCGCCAGTCGGACGTTGGCACGGCGCTCTCTTCTTCCAGGCTCGCGACGAAGGGGCGGCCTCTGTGGTGTGTCCGCTGGTGGTAGATGGGATGTAACACATCCGGACCCCTTGGACGGTGGTTCTAGATACTAGGGCACCCGTCACAGAGTGGTGGACCGTGCAGGCCCACGGTACGGGACCAGGCTGAGCGGCTACATGGCTCCGGACCACCCCAGGACACAAGTGTCCATTCTCTAGTTCCGGACCCTAGGTAACCAACAGGCCGGGCTTATGAGGGCGGACCTCACCGAGCTGGCGTACACGTATGCGTTACCTAGTTACAAAAGGGAGAAAAATTCGACCCCTCAGACTTGCTCTCTATGGATAGAACTTACAGAGATGCTCCAGTGGTCAGGAAGAGGTACTCCTTCAGTCGTAGCAAGATAGTCACCCCCGGGTCAGCGTATTCACGTCACCTTGAAGGGTCCTTCCTAGCTAGGGGAGAGTTGCAGAGCCCTTCTTGGTTTGGTACTTGCCGTAGGACTAGGTCCCGACCCTGGGTTCCCATTTGCATTTGATGACGGAGTCCTCGTCCTTGCGCTGTAGCCATTTCTGCATGGACTTATCAGAAGCCTGGACCCATGGGGAGTCCAGAGGGGTTTCCGGGGGAAGGTAGGCTTCGGCCCCGTAAACCGGGGAGTACGAGGTCCCTCCAGGGGTCCATCTAGTTGTCGCCACCGGAGTAGGAGTCTCCGGCGAAGACATCCTTCAGGTCCCCCTCGGGTGACTGATACCCGAGGTCCCGTTCAGCCGCGGCCACCTCGCCGTCGTCGACCCTTTCCTTGCCAGGTCAGCGACGAGGTGGGGAGCCGTCCTTGGAAGACTGCTCGCGCCGCTCACTGACGCGTTTTGCGAGGTCGATGATCTCGCGACACTCCGCGGCGCTGTGGCGACCGTTGGGGTGCACAGGGCATGAGCCGCTGTTACCCCTCTGCGGCCGTGGGTGTTTGTTGCGGTCGCCCCGGCCCCCAGTCACGGCTGCGACGACTAGAGCGGTGGACCACAGCTTCTGGTGGTCGTGGTCCTTCTTCTTTTTCTTTTTACCGTCCCAGGGGACGGTACCCGAGCCACCTGTCTGGGTAACCCCGGTCTGCGGGGCCGAGTGCCATGCACGGCCCTCGGCGGCTCTGACGCACTTGTCGGCTAGAGCGAAGAGTGTGGGGACAGTCTCCACGTCATGCGTGGCCAACTTGTCCAACATTTTCTCATCACGTACTCCATGACGGAAGGCCGTGATGATGGAAACATCGGAAATGCGAGGTATAGTACCTCGCACCTTGGTGAAGCGGGAGATGAACGTCCAGAGAGTCTCCCCGGGCTCTTGCCTTACTGCGTGGAGGTGGGCCTCCACACCGTGTTGCTGGTAAGCACTGGCGAAGTTCGCAACGAACCGCGCGCAAAGCTCTTTCCAGGAGTAGATTGACCCTGGGGCGAGGTTCATGAGCCAAGTCCGGGCAGGTCCAGACAAGGCAACATGAAAATATGTCGCCATCACAGCGGTGTTTCCACCTGCTGTGATAGCGGTGACGTACACCTGCAGGAATTCCGACGGGTTTGACGTAACGTCGTACTTTTCCGGTAGGTGCGACCGGAACTTGGATGGCCATGAGGCCGTGCAGAGATGATCCGCGAGAGCGGCGCAGCCCACGCCGGCCAAGGGGACACCCGCTTGGGACCGGGTGCCCATTGGGGCCTGCGGTGCTACCGCAGTGAAGTCTTGATCGAGGTTGCGACCCTCGATGTTTTTCCGACGCTCGCGCGCCCTCTCTAAAGAGATCCGGGCATCCTCTCCCGCACGCCTGTGGTTGAGCTCTGCCTGGAGGTCGTCGGTCTGTGCGCCCCTTACTGAGGGTGAGCGCACAGACACCATCGCCTCACGTTGGCGCCGGGATGACCGAGGCTTGGACCTGGTCAGGGTGGAATGCGCCATGCCGAGCAGCCGGTCGACGCCGTCGCGCCACTGCTTCATGGCCCCTGACGAGGCCGTGGAGCTTGGAGGGTGGTGTAGCAACTCTCTGGCCGCGGACAACGCACCGGGCGCCGCTCTTGACGGAGTCCGGGATGTCTGCACAGTTGTATGCTGCCGTGCAGCGTGCACAGCTGCAGTGCCCGGCACAGGGCGGATGGGAACCTGTGGCGTGGAAGAAGCAGCTTCTTCATCCACCACGAAATCCACCGAAGTCTCGATGCGGTGCTCAACGATTTGCACCATCATGCTGAGTGAGAAAACAAGCAAAAACCTAATGCCAAGCCCCCTACCTGGCGCGCCAAATGTCGGAGAGGGAAATCTCCGGCCGGGTGGCGGAATGCACCCGCCCTAATCCTAAGATGAGGAGGAGGCTTAAGCGTTTTGTCTGTTGGTAGATGAACGATGAACTCAAGAACACGCAAGAGTTTAGAGTGGTTCAGGCCGCCGGAGCGTAACACCCTACTCCACTGTGTAATGTATTGAGCTTGTTTGAACTTGTGAGCCTGAGCTAGGTCTAAGTGTGCTTGAGTCTGTGTGTTCGTCGGAGTGTGTTCGTCCCCTTGTAACGTTGCATGCCTCCCCTTTTATAGTTCAAGGGGGCGTACAAGGGTGCTGAGCCCAGACACGTGGGCCCAGGAATATAATGGATGTAATACTTGGAGTTGCTTGTAGCAATCTTCTTGCACCCTAACATCTGCGATCTGCGTGGTATTGGCGTGCAGGGGAAGCTTCTCTGGCAATGCATAAGTGATGATGGCCACAGTGCACCTTGCAGCACGGGCGTACTGTTTGGCAATGGACTGGACAGGCACGCCGCCTGCAAGATGGCCTGGACACATTGCTGGCTTACGTCACGGGCATCAAGCCACGTGGCAGCATCGGGTCTCTGCCTGAGCGGGGAGCTCAAGCGCACAGGATAAAGCCTGTACACGTGTCAGTACCGGATCCTTGCTTAGGCCAGGGTATCCCCTGTTCCGGGACCTTGTTATGGGTAGCCCGGTCCTTACTCGGAGGGGTCAGGATCCCATCCAAGGGACCTGGCATGCTTACTTGGGGGTCCCGAACCGTGCGTACAGGGGTCCGGTGCTTCCTCGTGGAGGTCCGGTCCAACTGATTGCATCCTGGGATATATCATCTTTTCTGGCCAGGCGGCGCCCCTGGAGCCGTCCACGCGGTGTGGTCGGGTGCTGTTTACCGCGCAGCTAGAGATTGCCGCACGGGCACCGTGCCTTCATACTGTAGTAAGGGATACCCTTGATTCAGGGTACCGACATGTGGTAACAATGTTCATGCTAAGTTCTTTGATGTACCTATTATGGGCTTATAGAAGAAGCCATTTGGAGGCCCAAAAGCTTAGTAACTAAACTTGGAGGACCCAAGCAAGCTTGAGTACCTAAAAAAAATTGATCTCCTTTCGTAGGTCAATTACAAGGCCGAAAGAAGACATTTGGTGCTTTATAGTTAGTGCACTCAAACACTGTGATGCCGTGACATCAGTATCCACACATCTGTGGATGAAACGTTATGACACCGGTGTGCTAGCACCGAGCGCACATCGAGAGAAATGATATCGTCATCTAGAGAGAGGCAGTGACAATTCGACTGTGATGATCTCTCAAGTTTGTCATCTCTTCGTATATATAGACCGTTGTTAATGAGCTTTTACTCTAAAGACCTATTAGCATCCTCATGGATCATTATTGTCTCTTGGACATATATTCAACTATATATATCCACAAAAATGTGTAGAAACTTCTCGGAAATATTCCACATACGCTGTCATTCATTCAGGCATTTGGGTCTTCAGTTGTCCTTCATTGTTTGGTTTTTTTCTCTGTTCATCTCATTATTGCTAAGTTACTAATTCCACTAATGTTACATGTGTTTTTTTTCATCTCATTGCAACTAGCACTGGACACGAATGAGCAAAGGGTAGCTAGCGAAGATTGAAATTTTAATTGTGTCCATTTCCCGTAATAAATAAAACTTGTGTACTATTGGACTTTTGGAGCCGTAAATCCAGTATGGGCGCAGATTCAATTCTAGCTTACGTGTTTGAGAACCATCCATGCATGCTTCGCGCTAATCTACTTATGCAGCTATGCTATCGAGGAATCTTTATTGGAGAGCTGCAGTTTTGTGCTAAGTTGCTTTGTACGTACGGTACCTGTAACTTTTGCATGATTTGACATGTTTAATATTTCAAGTATATATTTTGTCTGTAGAGATAATGGATTTGTCCCTTTGTTTTTTCATCGTCCCCCTGGGCAAAATGGGATAAGTTTCCTCGTGATAATGATGTGATATAGAATACCGTGTTTCTTAATTTTTCCATTAATTGTTTGGTTGGAATAAATCTGCAGTAATAAAGTTACCATTTTATTCACTACCGGAATCGGCTACTTTGCCGAGTGTCTGAAGCACTCGGCAAAGCCCGAAAAATACTCGGCAACGTCTTTGCCGAGTGTCGCACTCGGCAAAAAGGGCTCGGCGAACAGTACATCAGCAAATGCTTTTTTGCCGAGTACTTTTTCTCGGGCACTCGGCACAGACTTTGTCGAGTGCCAGACAGTACTCGGCAAAGAAAAGCCACCGTCATGGCGCCGGGGTGACAGAGACGGCGTTTTGCGGAGTGTTCTAGGGGACACTCGGCAAAGAAGTTATCTTTGCCGAGTATCTCCTAATACACTCGGCACAGAAGTTACTCTTTACCGAGTGTCTGCCTGCCAGCACTCGGCAAAGAATCTGTCAGCGAGTCCCCTTGTCAGGTTTGAGAATGTTTCGAGAAAGTTGTGAGACAGTATGTGTAAAAACCTAAGAGAGAACTACACATGAAACAATGATTTCATGTGTAGTTCTCTTAGGTTTCTACACATACTATCTCACAACTTTCTCGAAACATTCTCAAATTTTTATCACAGCCTCTACATATGATATCATGACATGTGGACAAGTTTCATGATTTTCCGACTTTTTTGTGTTTTATACAATTTTTAAACAACTGGATGGCAAGTTCACGACCATGTTTAGTGAGCATGGTGCTCGAGGTTTCTGGTCCGCTCCTAAAATCGGCCGTAACTTGAGCTAAATAGCATGTATATCATTTTTGCATGCACGGTTTTCGAAGTTTCAAGTGACTTGCAGTTCAAATTTAAATTTTCCGAAGAAATTCAAATAAACAAACTAAATCTAATAGTTATAAAAAACACTTTTATAATTGTCCCAAAATGGTACTTGTAGGTCTACATAGTGTAGGAACATAACATAAAAAGTTTGGTTGGCGATATAAAAAATAAAAGAAATACTTTGTCGAGTGTCCATAAATGATACTCGGCAAAGAATGATCTGCTGAGTATCAGTCGTTTGACACTCGACAAAGAAACATCTTTGGTGAGTGCCAAATGTTGGCGCTCAGCAAAAACTAACGGCTGTCAGCTATAGACGGCTACTGACGGCCCTTTGCCGAGCGCCGCATTCGCCGAGATGTCTTTGCCGAGTGTATTTCTGTGCCGAGAGTCCTGCTCTCGACAAACGCGATCTTTACCGAGAGCATGACTTTGCCGAGTGCGGCATTCGGCAAAGCCTTCTTTGCCGAGTGCCCGACAAAAAGCACTCGGCAAAGCCACGTATTCCGGTAGTGATTGCGTTCTCCTCATTTTCTTCTTTTATTTTTCTAAGTTTCTGAGTTTGATTTCGTTGCTCCCGTCCCGTGAGCATTATTTCTTTCTTTTGTTTGAACAAGAAGCATAGCAGTGTTTTTGTATTAAAACCCAACGTTAACTTGCTGCTGAGCGCTGCCGGGCTGCTGTTCCCTTCCCCTCTGCTGAGCGCTGCCAGCCCCTTCGCTCTCACCGGGAAGCCTGCTCCGTTTGACATGGCATGGATGCGCACCGCTGCTCCAAGTCCAAGGGACATTAATTTATTATTAAATGGGCATCACGTACGTACTTGCATTGATCCTTTTCCGGTCCCCATATATTACTAGAATTGAAAATTCCACATTTCCACTGAAAAAGCTAGGACATGTTTGGTTCGCTACCTAACTTGTTACACTCTGCCTAACTTTTCAGCCTAAGGTTAGTTTTTCAATTCGAACGACTAACCTTAGGCAAAGTGTGGCGCAGTTAGCCACGAACCAAACAGGCCCCTAGTGATCCAGTTCTTGATGCATGAGCTTTATATATAGCGTATGATGTCAGACTGCTCTCTGAATATAAGCTCTCTCAAAAGATTAACAAACAGTGTGGTGTGTGGGTCGTCATATATACTTGCATCACGTACTTGCATTGATTCTTTAATTTGGTCTACTAGCAAAAGACAGACTACCACTACTGCACCGGCACACACCATGCATGCATATATCACTGCAAAAGCAAACAAGCAAGGCACGGATGCATGGCGTGTGGGTCGTCATACACTCACTCACACACACTACAGAAAGGAAAAAAACAAACAGTGCCAATGCACAAAGAGGGGTGGTGCGTGGTGGACGATGGACCCCGAGGCAGGCAGGCCAGCAGCAGCAAACAATAAGCCCATGCCCATGCCCTAAAAGAGATCCTGGCCGGGCAAAGTGCATCTTGATTCTCGTGGCCGGGTACTACTGTGAAAAAGGGGGCCGGCCAAGTTGCCATGCACGCACCATCTCCATGCCTTCCCTGCATGCCCAACGCAACGTCTCTCTCTCATCTCTCTCTAGTAAACCTAAAAAGGGGCTCCCACTACCTCCTGTTACTATGCTCTGGGCTCCTCCCATCCCATGCATCCCGGCCGGCCAGGTATATCGTCGTCGTCGTCGTCGTGGTCCATCCAAGCAGCTCTAGTCTAGCCCACCTCTGCTGGCCACCAGCCAGCGATACATCGCGTTGCTGTTGCTGCTATACCTGTACCTAGTGCGAGAGGGTAGAACCTCGAAAGCTTACTTATACCTTCATGGTGATATAGATGCATGATTGCTACACTACTCTTGGCCGGTAACAGTAGCATATATATGATTTGTACTGTCTAGAAAGATGAAAGGGCATCATCGTCTAAGTCCGACCTTGCTCCCCGCCCTTGTCGCCTGCTCCACTCAGCGCTCGTACTGCAGCCAGACCACTCCATCATCCTCGTCGACCATTAGATCTATGTGCCGACATCAACCTAACTCCTGCTCCATCGTTGCCCCTATCTCAGCTCCGCCCTTGGGGGCACCTTGTCTCCCCTAGCTTGTTTCAAAAAAAAAAAGGAAAAAAAAAACAATCAAACAAACAAACACTAATGACAAAGAAGAATTGCATAAGTCAAATTAACTTTGTTCTAAGTCAAATTGTCAATGCATCACTACCGGAATTCGGCTCTTTGCCGAGTGCTGGAGGCTTTGCCGAGTGTTTTTTATCGGGCACTCGGCAAAGTCGACTTTGCCGAGGGCCGCACTCGGCAGAGTCCTGCGCTCGGTAAAGATCTTGTTTACCGAGTGCAGGGCACTCGGCACAGCCAAGCACTCGGCAAAGACTGTTTTGCCGAGCGTCAAGCACTCGGCAAATATGGCTCTCGGCAAAGGGCCGTTAGCGGCCGTCTACAACTGACGGCCGTCAGTCTTTGCCGAGTGTCAAATATCTGGCACTCGGCACATGCATAGAGTCTTTGCCGAGTGTCCTATGTAGACACTCGGCAAAGCATATTTTTATTTTTTTTATTTTGGTCACCAAACTTTTTGTGGCATGTTCCTACACTATGTAGACCTACATGTACCATTTTGGGACGATTATAACAGTGTTTTCTATAGCTAGTACATTTAGTTTGTTTATTTGAATTTCTTCGGAAAATTCAGATTTGAACTGCAGGTCACTCGAAACTTGGAAAACCGTGCATGAAAAAATGATATCCATACTACTTAGCACAAGTTACGACCGATTTCAGGAGCGGACCGGAAACTTCGAGCAACATGCTCACTCAACATGACCGTAAACTTTCCATCTAGGTGTTTAAAAAATTGTATAAAACAGAAACAAAGTCAGAAAATCATGAAACCTGTCCACGTGTCATGATATCATATGTAGAGGCTGTGATAAAAATTTGAAAAAGTTTCGAGAAAGCTGTAACGCACTATGTGTACAAACCTAAGAGATCCACATTGAAACTCTATGATTTCATGTGTGGTTCTCTTAGGTTTCTACACATAATGTCTCACAACTTTCTCCAAACATTCTAAATTTTTTATCACATACTCTACATATGATATTATGACATGTGGACAAGTTTCATGATTTTCTAAGTTTGTTTGCGTTTTATAAATTTTTTAAACAGCTGTGTGGCAAGTTCACGGCCATGTTGAGTTAGCATGGTGCTCGAAGTTTCCGGTCCGATCCTGAAATCGGTCGTAACTTGTGCTAAATAGAATTGATATTATTTTTGCATGCATAGTTTTCCAAGTTTCGAGAGACCTGCAGTTCAAATGTGAGCTTTTCGAAGAAATTCAAATAAAAAAACTAAATGTATTAGCTATAGAAAACACTGTTCTAATTATCTCAAAATGGTACATGTAGGTCTATATAGTGTAGGAACATACCACAAAAAATTTGGTAGGGAAAATAAAAAAATTAAAAAGTGTTTTGCCGAGTGTCCACAAATGACACTCGGCAAAGGTTTGTAAAAGATTCTTTGCCGAGTGTCATCCAGCTAGCACTCAGCAAAGAACACTTTGCCGAGTGCCAGCGATCTGACACTCGGCAAAGAATATTTTAATATTTTTAAAAAATCTTTGTCGAGTGCCAGATCGCGGGCACTCGGCAAAGTCAGGAAATAAACAACCGGCCGTTCTTCTTTCTCCTTTCTCTTCTCTCACGCTCTCTTCTTTCTCTTTTTTCCCCGCCGTCGCGCCGTCTCCCGCCGCCACGCCCTCTGCCCGCCGCCGCGCCGTCTCCCGCCGCCGCCCCGTCACGCCGGCACGCCGCTCGCCGCGCTGGGCCCTCCCCACTCGCCGCGCCGGGTCCTCCCGCCGCCGCGCCGGCTGCCCCTCCCCACGCCGGCACGCCGCGGCCCCCCGCCCCACTCAGGCGCCCGCCCGCCTGCTCGCCGCGGCGGCCACTCGCCGCGTCGGGCCCCCTCCCCACGGCCGTGCCCGCCACGCCCGCCGCACACGCCTCGCCGCACCGTCGCGAGCACCGTCGTTAGCATTTTTGTTAGGTATGTTAGTTTTGTTGCTATAATTAGTTGTTTGTTAGTTTTGTTAGCATTTTTGGTAGATATGAATATCGTGAATATGAATGTGATAAAAGTGAATTTGATCGGATGTGATGAATGTGAGTTGAATATGCAGGTTTTAGTATCCTCCCCGTGCAGGGGAGGTGCTGTCAAAATTTATACTTAGTTATTTAGTAGTTAGTGGGTAGTATTAGGTGGTTAGTATTTAGTCGATTGTGGTTATTATCACACCCGGTTTTAGAAGGCAAACCGAATGCGAACCATGTACGTGCCAGGATCAGTTATTCACGTACACAGCAGTTACATAATATGGACATCATCACATAGTGCTCAAAATAGTATTAATAAGGGAAATAGTCGATTACATCATACGTCTGAGACGTCCATATAGGTCTTACAATAAATCAAAGTGCGGAAAAGAAACGTAGATAACTGCGGCCTTCACAGGCAGCCGACTGGGGGGTTGCCGCTAACCCACACCTAGAACTCGTCGTAGTCTTGGAACTCCTGGAAGTCTCCTTCCACAGCTTCATCTTCGCCTGAGCAGTGGTTGCAATGCTGACAACCTGGGGGGGGGGGTTTGGTGTGTAGAGCAAGGGTGAGTACACATCAACATACTCAGCAAGTATCCTGTTTGGCTGTAGTGGACTAGCTTTATGTGGGGATAAGTCAAGCAGTTGCTTTTAGTTGGTCAGGTTATTACTTACTAGTAGAAAGCCAGGTTTTAACATTAACCCAAGTTATTAGCCCAATGTATCCTTTCCAAACGGATAGAATACCACTTACCAATACCATAATCGTAATCAGAACCATCAATCTCATTGTCACCTGTACCAAAGTATCTCTGATCAAGTATCACTAATCTCTGGAGCTCCCTTGGCCGCTCATAACCGCGAGCACGGCTGATATATCAGTTTCATAACACTCTGCAGAGGTTGTGCACTTTACCCACAAGCCGTGATTCCCTCTCTGGCCCGGGCTTGCAAGACCCTTATTCACTCCCGAGGTGAATGGCCAAGGATTCACTACGAAGCCTTTACAAAGATTCCCCGGGGCTGTAGCCACCCGTTAGGTTTCCTAAATGTACCGCACTCCTCCCCAAGGGACAAATCAACCTTGGCAGAGCGAGCCGCATACACCGAGCCCCATTGACGGCACGACGGCGAAGCGAACTACACCCCGGATCCTCTAATTATTCAGCTAAGGGCACCCCATTCCACCCTCATGGTTGCACTGTTTTCCCGGGCGGTCATCCATTGAACAGGTCCTTACGGAGAGGCACTCGAGAAACCGCTCGAGTCCCCTTAAATGCCACAAGTATAATCATAAATAAGAACGGGAAAACAGCGTATCATAGATAACCACATCATGTTCATTGATTAAAGTTGAGCAATAGCATCAAACTAAGCAGTAATAATCCGACCCAAATAGGTAAACAAGGACATGGATAACAAAAAGCTAGTCAATCCTTAGGTATAAATGTGTGATGCGGGAGGTGAATTAAAGAATGATTAGGACAGAGATAGGTCAAAGGACACTTGCCTCCACCAACCGACTGCTGCTCAGGGGCTTCTCCTGCGAATTCCTCGGGCTCTTCGACCGGATCGTTCTCTATGCGAGCGCAAACATACATACATCCATCCACATATTTAATACAAAAGAACAGTACACCATACAAGGGAACAAATAAAGCGAATATGCATCAAGTATGACATTTGACATTGCATTTGTTATGGTTAGAAAGAAACGGGAAAAGGGTCTCGCAGGGGGGGGGTTAAAGTTTATGCACTAATGATTAGTTAAATTATGCACTCTAGTTTCAATAGGTTCCTAACAAAAGAATTCTGTTATATGCACTAGTGGGAACCTAATCATTTTAAGTTGATTAACATTGCACGGGATAAACAATTAACTAAATGAATCAACTAGCGCAACGAAATTCTAAATTAAACTTCTCATTTCCATAGCATGAACCATGATTAGTCTACCCAAAATAAGGTAATTATGATCACAGAAAGTAAATAAAATAAAATAATAATAATAAAAAAAATAGGGGGGGGGCGGTTGAACCGGCCCTAGGGCGGTTGAACCGGCCGGCTGGGCGAGCGGCTGGGCCGGCCAGGGGCGCGGCCGAACCAGCGGGCAGGGGGCGGCTGGCGGGCGGCCAGGGGCCAGGGGCGGCCGAGGGCGCGACCAGGGCGGGCCGGGGGCGCGGCTGGGCGCGGCCGGGGGCGCGGCTGGGCGCGGCCGGGGCCGGCCAGGGCGCGGCCGAGGCTGGCCAGGCGCGGCTGGGGCCAGGGCGCGGCCGGCGGCTGGGCTGGGGGTGGCCAGGGGCGCGGCCAGGGGTGGCCGGGCGGCTGGGCTGCCAAGGGGAGGGAGGAGGGGAGAGGGGAGAGGGAGGGAGGAGATGGAAGGGGGGGGGGGGCTCACCGGCGATGGGCGGCCGACGGCGAGGGCGGCGGCCGAGCAGGGGGCGGCGGCGCTTAGGGCAGAGGGGTAGGGGCGGCGGCTTAGGGAGAGAGAGGGAAAATGAGAGGGAGAGAGAGAGGGAGAGGGAATTGGGAAAAAAAGGGGAGGTGGGGGGGGCGGCTGGGCCTGCCAAGGCCCAAGAGGGGGGGCGCGCAGGGGGCTTGGGCCGGCCAAGGGGCGGCTGGGCCGGCCAAGGAGCCCATGGCGCGGGAGAGAGGGAAAGGGGAAGAGGGAGAGAGAAAGAAAGAGAAAGAAAAAGAAAAGATTATTTCCCTGTTTTCGAAATCCGATCTTCCTAGATGAATGCATTTGCACTTTCAAACAATCAAAGAATGCATAGCTCGGCATGGTGCATCAAACAACATAAACTATTTTTTTTAGAGTTTTTCTTTACACGGGAATTCCAAACCGAATCCCGCTAGCTTTGGAAAAAGTCAAGGTCTAGCGAGGGCAAAAAGAAAAAGAAAAGGTAACGCCCGAATTTGGCGAGTAAAGAAAAGAAAAAATTCAACTGCAAAAATTCGGGGCGTTACAAACCTATCCCCCTTAAAAGAATCTCGCCCTCGAGATTCAGGGCTGGCTAGCAAAGAGCTCTGGGTACTTGGCCACTAGATCATCTTCACGCTCCCAGGTTGCTTCTTCCTCAGAGTGGTGATTCCATCTGACTTTGCACATTCTGATGGTCTTCCTTCGGGTGACTCTGTCTGCAATCTCAAGGATCTGAGCTGGCTTCTCAACATAGGTCAAGTCCTCCTGGACCTCAAGACCTTCCACTGGCAACTGCTCTTCTGGCACACGCAAGCACTTCTTCAACTGAGACACATGAAAGACATCATGCACAGCAGACAAATTCTCTGGCAGGCTGAGCTGATAAGCCACTTCTCCACGCTTTGAGAGGATCTGGTACGGACCAATGTAGCGGGGTGCTAGCTTGCCTTTCACTCCGAATCTTCTGACTCCTCTGATCGGTGACACTTTCAGATAGACAAAGTCTCCGACTTCAAAACTCAGCTCTCTTCTTCTTGTGTCTGCATAGCTTCGCTGCCTCGATTGCGCTATCTTCAGATTCTCTCGGACCATCTTGATGTTCTCTTCGGCTTCAAGCAGAATGTCTGGCCCAAACACTTGCTTCTCTCCAGGCTGATCCCATTGCAACGGAGTTCTACAACTCCTTCCATAAAGTGCCTGAAACGGTGACATCTTCAAACTGGCCTGGTAACTGTTGTTATAGGAAAACTCTGCATAAGGCAATCGCTTGTCCCATCCGGACTGATCTTGCAACGCACAGGCTCTCAACATATCTTCGAGAATTTGATTGGTCCTTTCAGTCTGGCCATCTGTCTGCGGGTGATAAGCTGAACTGAAATTCAGATGTGTGCCCAAGGCTTCATGCAACTGCTGCCAGAAATGAGAGGTGAACTGCGTTCCTCTGTCTGACACTATCTTCTTTGGCACACCATGAAGACAAACGATCCGAGACATATACAACTCTGCCAATACTGCACTGTTGTAGCTGGTCTTGACAGGTATGAAGTGGGCTGACTTGGTCAAACGGTCCACCACTACCCAAATAGAATCGTAGCTGGCTCGAGTGCGAGGCAATCCGACTATGAAATCCATACCAATTTCATCCCATTTCCACTGAGGGATCTGCAACGGTTGCAACAATCCAGCTGGTCTCTGGTGCTCTGCCTTAATTCTTCGACAACTATCGCACTTAGCCACATGCTCTGCGATTTCCCTCTTCATTCCGTACCACCAGAATTTCTTCTTCAGATCCTGATACATCTTCTCACTACCAGGGTGAATCGAATAGGCTGTCTCATGAGCTTCCTTGAGGATCAACTCTCGAATAGACTGGACATTGGGAACACATAAGCGGTCTTTGAACCATATCACGCCTTCAGCATCTTCTCGAAAATCTTTGCCTCTGCCATCTAGAATCAATCGCCGAATCTCACTGATCTTTTCATCATTCTTCTGCGCTTCTTTGATTTCTCGCTCCAAGGTAGGTTCCAATTCAACTGTGACTCCTCGCGAATTGTTCAGAAACCCGAGACTCAACCTGTCGAACTCCTTGGCCAACTCATAAGGCATCGGGCGAGCGACCATCAGATTGACTTGACTCTTTCTGCTCAAAGCATCTGCCACTACGTTTGCTTTGCCTGGATGGTAATGAATCTCCAACTCATAGTCTTTGATCAGCTCTAACCATCTTCGTTGCCTCATGTTCAGCTCTGTCTGAGTGAATATGTACTTCAGACTCTTGTGGTCTGTGTAAACATCGCATTTCTGTCCATACAGATAGTGCCTCCATGTCTTCAGTGCGTGAACCACTGCTGCCAACTCTAGATCATGGATTGGGTAGTTCTTCTCATGAACCTTCAGCTGTCGGGACGAGTAAGCCACAACTCTTCCCTCTTGCATCAACACACATCCCAAACCTGTGTAACAAGCATCACAATACACCGAGAAGGGCTTGTGCACATCAGGCAAGACTAGGACAGGCGATGTAGTCAACTTCTCTTTCAGCGCTTCAAAGGCCTCTTGACATTTCTGGGTCCATTTGAACTCAACCTTGTTGCCTAGCAACGCTGTCATTGGCTTCGCAATCTTCGAAAACCCTTCAATGAATCGCCGATAGTATCCGGCCATTCCAATGAAACTCTTGATTCCTCGAGCATCTGTTGGCGCTTTCCAGTTCAGAATGTCTGCCACTTTCTTCGGATCCACAGCCAATCCTTCCTTGTTGATTATGTGACCCAAAAACAGGACTTCGCTGATCCAGAACTCACACTTGCTCAACTTTGCGTACAGCTGGTGCTCTCGCAATCTCTGCAATACCATCCTCAAATGATCTGCGTGCTCTTCTTCGCTTTGGGAATAAATCAGAATGTCATCAATGAATACCACCACAAACTTATCAAGGTAATCCATGAATACACTGTTCATCAGATTCATAAAGAACGCTGGTGCATTGGTCAAACCAAAAGACATCACTGTGAACTCATACAAACCATACTTGGTAATGAATGTCGTCTTCGAAATGTCCGAAGGTCGGATCCTGAGCTGATGATAACCTGACCTCAGATCAATCTTGGAGAACACACTGGCTCCTCTCAACTGGTCGAACAGATCTTCTATTCTGGGCAAGGGATACTTGTTCTTGATCGTGACCTCATTCAAAGCTCGATAATCGATGCACATCCTCTTGGTGCCATCTTTCTTTTCCACAAATAAGACAGGGGCGGCCCAAGGCGAGGTGCTTGGCCGAATGTAACCTTTCTCTGACAGCTCATCAATCTGCTTCTTAAGCTCAACCAACTCTGGTCCGGATATTCTGTAAGCTCTCTTAAAGATGGGGGCGGTTCCAGGAAGAAGCTCTATGGCAAACTCAACTTTCCGCTCTGGTGGCATACCCGGTAAGTCCTTTGGAAACACATCTGGGAACTCGGACACAACCTTGATGCTCTCGATCGGGTCTGCTTCACTGCTATCAACAGCTATCTGATAACAACTTCCTTTCTTTGGCTCAGGCGGGACTAACTCGGTCACCACTTCCTCTCCTAGTGGGGACACCAACTTTATTGTCCTTTTATCACAACTGATAACTGCCTGATACTTATCTAACCAATTCATCCCTAGGATGACATCTATTCCCTGAGTACCCATTACTATAAGGTTGGCGGGAAACGCTATCCCCCTTATTTCCACACTTATATTTAAACAAATGCTATCAGCTCGAATTCTACCACCAGCTGAGTCAATTTGAATGGGGGTTGACATGGTAGTAGTTGGAAGATTATGTGCTTCTACCCATGATGCAGTAATGAAAGAATGCGTTGCTCCAGTATCAAATAACACTTCTGCAATATGGGAGTCGACTGGGAACATACCTACTATCATGCCGGGGGTCTCCTGAACTGCTTCAGCCTCCAAGTGATTCAATCTTCCATGATTATAGCGCTGTTGAGGGCGGTTGCCTGCTCCAGGCTGAGACACATTCTGCTTTGCTGGGGCATTGGGGCCTGACTGCTGCTGGGCTGCCTTCTTCGGACATTGCATCACCCAATGGCCCTGCTCTCCACAGTGGAAACATGCCCTGTTTCCAACCTGAGCTGGTGCTGCCTGAAAGGGAGATGTGCCTTTGGGCCATTTCTAAGTATTTTGGTGATTGAGTGCAAACACAAGTGCTTAAATGTGAAAATATGCCCATGGATGAACAAAGTGCAAATCACAAGTTAAGGTATGTTTCTAAGCCTTAGTACATTGGTTTTGTGTACTAATATTCTTGTCTAAGTGTTAGAAACAGGAAGAAGAAGAGGAGTGGAGGGCTGCTTCGGGCTGGGGCACCGGACTGTCCGGTGTGCACCGGACAGTGTCCGGTGCGCCAGACCAGCGCGGAGCAAACCAGCCGCTCTCGGGTTTTTCTCCGGCGACTTCGGCTAAAATTCACCGGACTGTCCAGTGTGCACCGGACTGTCCGGCGAGCCAACGGTCGGCCGGGCCAACGGTCGGCCGCGCGATCGGCGCGCGACACGTGGCCAAGCCAACGGTCGGAATGGGGCACCGGACTGTCCGGTGTGCACCGGACATGTCCGATGCGCCAACGGCGCCCGGATCTGCAACAGACAGCAACGGTCGGATGCGCTGTTTATGGAAATAAATCGGGCACCGGACAGTGTCCGGTGTGCACCGGACTGTCCGGTGCGCCCGACGACAGAAGGCAAGGATAGCCTTCCAGATGTGTTCTCAACGGCTCCTAGCTGCCTTGGGGCTATAAAAGGGACCCCTAGGCGCATGGAGGAACACACCAAGCATTCCTACAACATTCCTAAGCACCAAGACATCGATCTCACTCATTCGTTTCATTGTGATAGCATCTAGAGCTCTTGTTGAGTTGCGAACTCTTTGAGTTGTGTTGCGAGCTCTTGTTGCGACTTGTGTGCGTGTTGTTGCTCTGATCTTTTGAAGTCTTGTGTGCGTTGCTCATTCCCCCTTTGCTCTGTGTTCTTTGTGAACTTCAATTGTAAGGGCGAGAGGCTCCAAGTTGTGGAGATTCCTCGCAAACGGGATTGAGAAAAAGCAAGCAAAACACCGTGGTATTCAAGTGGGTCTTTGGACCGCTTGAGAGGGGTTGATTGCAACCCTCGTCCGTAGGGACGCCACAACGTGGAGTAGGCAAGCGTTGGTCTTGGCCGAACCACGGGATAAACCACTGTGTCGTCTCTGTGATTGATCTCTTGTGGTATTGTGTTTTGTTGAGACTCCTTTCTAGCCACTTGGCATTTATTGTGCTAACACTTAACAAGTTTTTGTGGCTATAAGTTTAAGTTTTACAGGATCACCTATTCACCCCCCCCTCTAGGTGCTCTCAATTGGTATCAGAGCCGTTCTCTTCAAGAAAGGGACTAACCGCCCGAAGATATGGATCCTAAGGGGAAGGGAATTGTGATCAACGACAAGGAGAAGGAGTCTTTCGTCAACGAGCCAAGGGATGACAAGTCCAACAACTCGGGCTCGGGCCACAAGCGAAAAGATGGGAAGAAGAAGAAGACAAGACGCATCAAGGAGATCGTCTACTACGACAGCGATGAGTCCTCTTCTTCCCAAAAGGACGACGACAACGACTACAGGAAGACGGTCAATTCGAACTTTTCATTTGATTATTCTCGTATTCCACATAGTTCGAATTCGCATTTGCTTTCCATTCCTCTTGGTAAACCTCCACACTTTGATGGGGAGGACTACGGATTTTGGAGTCACAAAATGCGTAGTCATTTATTCTCTCTCCATCCAAGCATATGGGAGATTGTAGAGAATGGAATGAAATTTGATAGCTCGGATAGCCCTATGTTTATCAATGAACAAATTCATAAAAATGCACAAGCTACTACTGTTCTCTTAGCATCTTTGTGCAGGGAAGAGTACAATAAGGTGAGCGGCTTGGACAATGCCAAGCAGATATGGGACACCCTCAAGATCTCTCACGAGGGGAACGACATCACCATGCTCACCAAGATGGAGTTGGTGGAGGGCGAGCTTGGACGATTCGCCATGATAAGGGGAGAAGAGCCAACTCAAACTTACAACCGGCTCAAGACCCTTATCAACAAGATAAGGAGCTACGGAAGCACGCGTTGGACGGATCACGACGTCGTCCGCCTAATGCTCAGGTCATTTACCGTTCTTGATCCTCATCTCGTGAACAATATTCGTGAGAATCCCAGGTACACGATGATGACGCCCGAAGAAGTACTTGGAAAATTCGTGAGCGGGCGGATGATGATCAAGGAGGCAAGATACGTCGACGACGCGTTGAACGGTCCACTCCACGAGTCTCAACCCATTGCTCTAAAGGCAACAAGGAGCAAGGAGTCGCTACCTAGCAAGGTGGCGCAAGTTGAGGCGGCCGGGCTCAATGATGAAGAGATGGCTCTTATCATCAAAAGATTCAAGACGGTGCTGAAGGGTCAAAAGGGGCAGCCAAACAAGAAGACCTTTTATATGAAGAGCATGATAAATTTGTTAGTGCTCAAAATTCACTTGCTCTAGAAGTTAAAAGAAATGGAATACTTTCTTGTGAACTTTCTACTTGTAATGAAACCATTTCTTCTTTAAAAGGTGAAATTAATGTTTTAACTGCTAAACTAGAAGTAGCAAGTAACTCTTGTGTTGAAAATATTACAATTTGCACTAGGTGTAAGGATTTTGATGTTAATGCTTGTAATGAACACTTAGTTTCAATTTCAAAACTAAATGATGAAGTGGCTAGTCTTAATGCTCAACTTAAGACTAGCAAAAGTGATTTTGAAAAACTAAAATTTGCTAGGGATGCCTACACGGTTGGTAGACACCCCTCAATTAAGGATGGACTTGGCTTCAAGAGGGAAGCCAAGAACTTAACAAGCCATAAGGCTCCCACTCCCGCCAAGGAGAAAGGGAAGGCCCCTATGGCTACTAGTGCTAAAAGGAACCATGCCTTTTTGTATCACGATAGAAGACAAACTAGAAATGTAAATAGAAGTTATGATGCTTTTGATTCATATGTTTATGATTCTCATGCATGTTTGCTCCTAGTTCTTCTTATGTGTATGATAGAAATGTTACTAGGAGAAATGTTGTTCCTAAAAGAAATGTTGCAAATGTTCATAGAAAAGTAGTGAATGAACCCTCTACAATTTATTGTGCTTTGAATGCTTCCTTTGCAATTTGTAGAAAGGATAGAAAAGTAATTGCTAGGAAGTTAGGGGCAAAATGCAAAGGTGATAAAACTTGCATTTGGGTCCCTAAGGAAATTGTGACTAACCTTGTAGGACCCAACAAGAGTTGGGTACCTAAGTCCCAAGCCTAAATTTGCCTTGCAGGTTTATGCATCCGGGGGTTCAAGCTGGATTATCGACAGCGGATGCACAAACCATATGACGGGGGAGAAGAAGATGTTCACCTCCTACGTCAAGAATAAAGATTCCCAAGATTCAATTATATTCGGTGATGGGAATCAAGGCAAGGTAAAAGGTTTAGGTAAAATTGCAATTTCTAATGAGCACTCCATATCTAATGTGTTTTTAGTTGAGTCTCTTGGATATAATCTGCTATCGGTGAGTCAATTATGTAATATGGGATATAACTGTCTATTTACAAATGTAGATGTGTCTGTCTTTAGAAGAAGTGATGGTTCACTAGCTTTTAAGGGTGTATTAGACGACAAACTTTATTTAGTTGATTTTGCAAAAGAAGAGGCCGGTCTAGATGCATGCTTAATAGCTAAGACTAGCATGGGCTGGCTGTGGCATCGCCGCTTAGCACATGTGGGGATGAAGAACCTTCACAAGCTTCTAAAGGGAGAACACGTGATAGGTCTAACTAATGCTCAATTCGAAAAAGATAGACCTTGTGCAGCTTGTCAAGCAGGGAAACAGGTGGGAGGCTCTCATCACACCAAAAATGTGATGACGACATCAAGACCCTTGGAGATGCTGCATATGGACCTTTTTGGACCCGTCGCCTATCTGAGCATAGGAGGAAGTAAGTATGGTTTAGTTATTGTTGATGACTTTTCCCGCTTCACTTGGGTGTTCTTTTTGCAAGAAAAGTCCGAAACCCAAGGGACCCTCAAACGCTTCCTCAGGAGAGCTCAAAATGAGTTTGAGCTCAAAGTGAAGAAGATAAGGAGCGACAACGGATCCGAGTTCAAGAACCTTCAAGTGGAGGAGTTCCTTGAAGAGGAAGGGATCAAGCACGAGTTCTCCGCTCCCTACACACCACAGCAAAATGGTGTGGTAGAGAGGAAGAACAGGACGCTCATCGATATGGCGAGGACGATGCTAGGAGAGTTCAAGACCCCCGAGTGCTTTTGGACGGAAGCCGTTAACACTGCTTGCCACACCATCAACAGGGTCTACCTTCATCGCCTCCTCAAGAAGACGTCGTATGAGCTACTAACCGGTAACAAACCCAATGTATCGTACTTTCGTGTATTTGGGAGTAAATGCTACATTCTAGTGAAGAAGGGTAGAAATTCTAAGTTTGCTCCCAAAGCTGTAGAAGGGTTTTTATTAGGTTATGACTCAAATACAAAGGCGTATAGAGTCTTCAACAAATCATCGGGTTTGGTTGAAGTCTCTAGCGATGTTGTATTTGATGAGACTAATGGCTCTCCAAGAGAGCAAGTTGTTGATTGTGATGATGCAGATGAAGAAGACGTTCCAACGGCCGCCATACGCACCATGGCGATTGGAGAAGTGCGGCCACAGGAACAAGATGAGCAAGATCAACCCTCTTCCTCAATTATGGTGCATCCCCCGACTCAAGACGATGAACAGGTTCATCAAAAGGAGGCGTGTGATCAAGGGGGAGCACAAGATGATCACGTGATGGAGGAAGAAGCGCAACCGGCACCTCCAACCCAAGTTCGAGCGACGATCCAAAGGGATCATCCCGTCGACCAAATTCTGGGTGACATTAGCAAGGGAGTAACTACTCGGTCTCGATTAGTTAATTTTTGTGAACATTACTCTTTTGTCTCTTCTATTGAGCCTTTCAGGGTAGAAGAGGCCTTGCTAGATCCGGATTGGGTGTTGGCCATGCAAGAGGAGCTAAACAACTTCAAGCGCAATGAAGTTTGGACACTGGTGCCTCGTCCCAAGCAAAATGTTGTGGGAACCAAGTGGGTGTTCCGCAACAAACAGGACGAGCACGGGGTGGTGACGAGAAACAAGGCTCGACTTGTGGCAAAAGGTTATGCCCAAGTCGCAGGTTTGGATTTCGAGGAGACTTTTGCTCCTGTGGCTAGGCTAGAATCAATTCGTATCTTGCTAGCATATGCCGCTCACCATTCTTTCAGGTTGTTCCAAATGGATGTGAAGAGCGCATTCCTCAACGGACCAATCAAGGAGGAGGTGTACGTGGAGCAACCCCCTGGCTTTGAGGATGAACGGTACCCCGACCATGTGTGTAAGCTCTCTAAGGCGCTCTATGGACTTAAGCAAGCCCCAAGAGCATGGTATGAATGCCTTAGAGATTTCTTAATTGTTAATGCTTTCAAGGTTGGGAAAGCCGATCCAACTCTTTTTACAAAGACATGTGATGGTGATTTGTTTGTGTGCCAAATTTATGTCGACGACATAATATTTGGTTCAACTAACCAAAAGTCTTGTGAAGAGTTTAGCAGGGTGATGACGCAGAAATTCGAGATGTCGATGATGGGCGAGTTGAACTACTTCCTTGGGTTCCAAGTAAAGCAACTCAAGGACGGCACTTTCATCTCCCAAACGAAGTACACGCAAGATCTACTAAAGCGGTTTGGGATGAAGGACGCCAAGCCCGCAAAGACGCCGATGGGAACCGACGGACACACCGACCTCAACAAAGGAGGTAAGTCCGTTGATCAAAAAGCATACCGGTCAATGATAGGTTCTTTGCTTTATTTATGTGCTAGTAGACCGGACATTATGCTTAGCGTATGCATGTGTGCTAGATTTCAATCCGATCCTAAGGAGTGTCACTTAGTGGCGGTGAAGCGAATTCTTAGATATGTGGTTGCTACGCCTTGCTTCGGGCTCTGGTATCCAAAGGGGTCTACCTTTGACTTAGTTGGATACTCAGATTCCGACTATGCTGGATGTAAGGTCGATAGGAAGAGCATATCGGGGACGTGCCAATTCTTAGGAAGGTCCCTGGTGTCATGGAACTCTAAGAAACAAACCTCCGTTGCCCTATCCACCGCTGAGGCCGAGTATGTTGCCGCAGGACAGTGTTGCGCGCAACTACTTTGGATGAGGCAAACCCTCAGGGACTTTGGCTACAATCTGAGCAAAGTCCCACTCCTATGTGATAATGAGAGTGCTGGCGGAAAATCCTGTTGAACACAGCCGCACAAAGCACATAGACATCCGACATCACTTTTTGAGAGACCACCAGCAAAAGGGAGATATCGAAGTGTTTCATGTTAGCACCGAGAACCAGCTAGCCGATATCTTTACCAAGCCTCTAGATGAGAAGACCTTTTGCAGGCTGCGTAGTGAGCTAAATGTCTTAGATTCGCGGAACTTGGATTGAATTGTAGCATACATGTGTTTATGCCCTTGATCATGTTCATTCTGCATTTTGTTGCTTATTGTGGTGCTCAAGTTGTACAAACACTCCCTGGACCTCACAAGTCCATTGCAAAGTGATGCACATGTTTAGGGGGAGATGTGTTACAACTTGACCCTTTGAGACTAACCATATGCTTGAGTTTGCTTGATCTAGTCTCGAAGGAGAATTGAAAGGGAAAAGGTGGACTTGGACCATGAAAGACTTCCACTGCACTCCGATGCGAGGGTAATTACTTCCAAGTTCATCTCATGAACTCTTATTGCCATTTGCTCTTAATTGAAAATTTTGGTGAGGCAATGGGGTTCAAGGGCCAAGATTGATCCCGTTTTGGTGCTTGATGCCAAAGGGGGAGAAAATAAAGGCCAAAGCAATAAATGGATCAGCTACCACTTGAGAAATTTTGAAAAAGTATAATAGAGCTTTTGGTTTGTCAAAACTCTTGTATTGTCTCTTTTGTCAAAAGTTGGCTTCTTGTGGGGAGAAATGTTGATTATGGGAAAAAGGGGGAGTTTTTGAAATCCGTGGTCGAATTTCTTTGGAATGACTCTCTTTATGCTTCAACATGTGTGTTTGACTTAGAGATAGAGATTTGAGTTTGATTTGCAAAAACAAACCAAGTGGTGGCAAAGGATGATCCATATATGCCAAAATTGAATAAAACTCAAAGTTAGTTTTTATTTGAAGTAGTTTTGCACTTGTTCCACTTGCTTTATGTTGTGTTGGCATAAATCACCAAAAAGGGGGAGATTGAAAGGGAGATGTGCCTTTGGGCCATTTCTAAGTATTTTGGTGATTGAGTGCAAACACAAGTGCTTAAATGTGAAAATATGCCCATGGATGAACAAAGTGCAAATCACAAGTTAAGGTATGTTTCTAAGCCTTAGTACATTGGTTTTGTGTACTAATATTCTTGTCTAAGTGTTAGAAACAGGAAGAAGAAGAGGAGTGGAGGGCTGCTTCGGGCTGGGGCACCGGACTGTCCGGTGTGCACCGGACAGTGTCCGGTGCGCCAGACCAGCGCGGAGCAAACCAGCCGCTCTCGGGTTTTTCTCCGGCGACTTCGGCTAAAATTCACTGGACTGTCCGGTGTGCACCGGACTGTCCGGCGAGCCAATGGTCGGCCGGGCCAACGGTCGGCCGCGCGATCGGCGCGCGACACGTGGCCAAGCCAACGGTCGGAATGGGGCACCGGACTGTCCGTTGTGCACCGGACATGTCCGGTGCGCCAACGGCGCCCGGATCTGCAACAGACAGCAACGGTCGGATGCGCTGTTTATGGAAATAAATCGGGCACCGGACAGTGTCCGGTGCGCCCGACGACAGAAGGCAAGGATAGCCTTCCAGATGTGTTCTCAACGGCTCCTAGCTGCCTTGGGGCTATAAAAGGGACCCCTAGGCGCATGGAGGAACACACCAAGCATTCCTACAACATTCCTAAGCACCAAGACATCGATCTCACTCATTCGTTTCATTGTGATAGCATCTAGAGCTCTTGTTGAGTTGCGAACTCTTTGAGTTGTGTTGCGAGCTCTTGTTGCGACTTGTGTGCGTGTTGTTGCTCTGATCTTTTGAAGTCTTGTGTGCGTTGCTCATTCCCCCTTTGCTCTGTGTTCTTTGTGAACTTCAATTGTAAGGGCGAGAGGCTCCAAGTTGTGGAGATTCCTCGCAAACGGGATTGAGAAAAAGCAAGCAAAACACCGTGGTATTCAAGTGGGTCTTTGGACCGCTTGAGAGGGGTTGATTGCAACCCTCGTCCGTAGGGACGCCACAACGTGGAGTAGGCAAGCGTTGGTCTTGGCCGAACCACGGGATAAACCACTGTGTCGTCTCTGTGATTGATCTCTTGTGGTATTGTGTTTTGTTGAGACTCCTTTCTAGCCACTTGGCATTTATTGTGCTAACACTTAACAAGTTTTTGTGGCTATAAGTTTAAGTTTTACAGGATCACCTATTCACCCCCCCCTCTAGGTGCTCTCACTGCCTGACTGTTCTGCTGGTTTGCTGGGGCAGGAAGACGGGGTGCTTGCTGATTCTGCCTTTGAAACTGACCTCCTGACTGATTGCTCTGACGGTTCTGGTACTGATGCTGAGGATACTGCCTTTGGAACTGCTGATGCTGCTGACGCTGCTGAGGTGGACGCTGGTTCTGCCTGAACTGCTGAGGTTGATTGCCTGAAAAACGAGGGCGGCTGCTGCTTCCAGGCTGGGGTCCACTGATCTTGCGCTTACGATCTTCCATCTCCTTACGCTTCCTTTCTGTCACGATCGCTCTATCAATCAGGTGCTGGAATGTCGGGAAGGTGTGATTCATCAGTTGATACTGCAGGGGGTCGACCAAGCCTCTCAGAAAACGGTATTGTCGCTTGGCGTCAGTGTTGACATCCTCAGGAGCATAGCGAGACAATTGCAGAAACCTGTCTCGATACTCACTGACAGATGATGACCCTTGCTTAAGGGCCAGGAACTCCTCCTTCTTCACTGTCATCAGACCTGCAGGCACGTGGTACTGACGAAAGCTACCTCTGAATTCTTCCCAGGTGATGGTGTCGGGGTTGGCATGGGTGGCGAGGTAAGACTCCCACCATGATTGGGCTGCTCCTCTCAACAGACGGGGACCATACAAGACTTTCTCCCTGTCATCACACTGAGCGGTATGCAACTCCCGCTCCACAGTGCGCAGCCAATCTTCAGCATCCATGGGGTCAGAAGAGTGAGCGAACGTTGGGGGATGACCTCTCATGAATTCAGCACGCTTGTCTCTGGGCATCTGAGGCATCTGAGGCTGGGGTGGTGCTTGCTGCTGTTGCTGCTGCTGCTGCTGCTGAATGGCGGCCAGAGTCTGACTGATGGCCTGAACTGCCTGAGTCTGCATCAGAAACATCTGCTCGATCGACATCGGGGGCGGGGGTGGCAGCTGCTGCTGCTGGGGCGCCTCATCTTGTTGACCGGCTTGCTCCTGCTGAGCACGCCTTCCTCCTCTACGCCTGTTCTCTGACATCTGCAGAATGCAACCACACATCAGAACTGATCTGGCAAATCTTGCAGCATAAGAAAAGAGTATAGAATTCTTCAACAGCACTGAGCAGGTGAGCATCTTCACTGATCTCCAACACAGACCACACAGCTTCTCAGATCAAGAGGAAAGTGGAATAAAAGGTTTCCCAACTATATAACTAACTCCATTAACATAATATGTAAACCAAAATGCAGGGGATACCCACACTCTGGTGACAATCATTACAAAGATCCAAACCAAACATAGTTCATCATGACAAACACAAATGCACAGGATATAGCAAACTACCCTGTCTAACTAAGACTAACTAAGACCGAGATTAACGCTAAGACTGAAGCTTCTATGCATATATTTCGTATTAATTACAAGATCCAACTCTAGCGATCTATGGTTCTAGATTTATCTTGGTCTTGCAGTCGGGATTGCCATAAGGCTGGTGTCCACGCTGAGGTGAGCGGTACGGGTGCTGAGTCCCGACGGGAGCGGGGGAACCACCATCCAGATGACGACGTTCCGCGCGCTCAGCCCGCAGCAGGGCGATCTCAGCACGAGCCCTACTCAGCTCGTCTAATGCATGGTCCAGCTCTGTGTTTAGCACGGCGGCTAGGTTGACTGTGCTGCTCAACCTAGGATTGCCCTCACCGACAGGTGAGACAATCACGCCTCCTGTGCTGCCAGATGGACGGCGGGGGTAATACTTCAGGTCAAGACCGTCAGCTGCCCCACCGAAAACCGAGCAGTAGTGCGAAAGCGCACGCCGTGCAGCATCTTGCATGGCTGCCTCAGCTGAGTCCCGTTCAGAGATAGAATAGTGCTCTGAGCAGGCCTCTGCACCCTGGAGACTGTCCTCCGGGCAGCGCACCAAGCAAGTCGCCTCCCAGCGGTCCGGGTAGACCCCGCGACTATGCTGGTAGACCACACAGCGATACTCGACGGACCAAGTATGCCGGTCAAATGCCCGACGTAGCAGGGTGTCGAGCGCATCGTGGAAGTGACACCCGCGAGCAGCGTCGCGAGTGATGGGTCGAGCAACCCATCCTTCCGGCTCAGGGTTAGCAGAGAAGTCGGTGTCGTGGCTCGAGCTGTCGTCGCCATCTCCGTCGTCTGGGTCTCCTCCAGCAGCTACTCCAGAAGCTGGGGCGCCCAGTGGTGGTGCAGGGGGCGCCTCCAGAGGAAGCACAGGAGAGCAGCTCCTCACAGACTCTATCTCCTGGTGGAGCGAGAAAGAAGAGCCCTGCTGCTCCTGTCGTCGACGTTCCTGCTCCTCACGCAGGCGGTGGTGTAGTCTCTCCAAGTGGCTGGACTGTCCGGCCACGGGACGGCGAAGCGGACGCTCAGCAAGGCGGGAGGGTAAGAAGGGGATGACGGACTTTCGTGCAGTGTGTCTAAGTCGAGCCATCTACAAAAGACATCGCAAGCAAAAGGGTGAGAACAGAATTAATATGACCAGCAAATAATGAATCATAAGTAAATGAAGGATTAGAATAAAACATGATTTTCAGCAAGGTATAATATATAGTAGAACATAGGTTTGGTCGGTATGACCAACTTTTGAAGGGATATCAAAGTCAAGGCAGAGACAGAGGTCTATAGTCCTTAGAACGACCATTCTACTCTAGGTTAGCGGTCCTACAGTCAGCCTGGCTTTGATACCACTTATGTCACACCCGGTTTTAGAAGGCAAACCGAATGCGAACCATGTACGTGCCAGGATCAGTTATTCACGTACACAGCAGTTACATAATATGGACATCATCACACAGTGCTCAAAATAGTATTAATAAGGGAAATAGTCGATTACATCATACGTCTGAGACGTCCATATAGGTCTTACAATAAATCAAAGTGCGGAAAAGAAACGTAGATAACCGCGGCCTTCACAGGCAGCCGACTGGGGGGTTGCCGCTAACCCACACCTAGAACTCGTCGTAGTCTTGGAACTCCTGGAAGTCTCCTTCCACAGCTTCATCTTCGCCTGAGCAGTGGTTGCAATGCTGACAACCTGGGGGGGGGGTTTGGTGTGTAGAGCAAGGGTGAGTACACATCAACATACTCAGCAAGTATCCTGTTTGGCTGTAGTGGACTAGCTTTATGTGGGGATAAGTCAAGCAGTTGCTTTTAGTTGGTCAGGTTATTACTTACTAGTAGAAAGCCAGGTTTTAACATTAACCCAAGTTATTAGCCCAATGTATCCTTTCCAAACGGAAAGAATACCACTTACCAATACCATAATCGTAATCAGAACCATCAATCTCATTGTCACCTGTACCAAAGTATCTCTGATCAAGTATCACTAATCTCTGGAGCTCCCTTGGCCGCTCATAACCGCGAGCACGGCTGATATATCAGTTTCATAACACTCTGCAGAGGTTGTGCACTTTACCCACAAGCCGTGATTCCCTCTCTGGCCCGGGCTTGCAAGACCCTTATTCACTCCCGAGGTGAATGGCCAAGGATTCACTACGAAGCCTTTACAAAGATTCCCCGGGGCTGTAGCCACCCGTTAGGTTTCCTAAATGTACCGCACTCCTCCCCAAGGGACAAATCAACCTTGGCAGAGCGAGCCGCATACACCGAGCCCCATTGACGGCACGACGGCGAAGCGAACTACACCCCGGATCCTCTAATTATTCAGCTAAGGGCACCCCATTCCACCCTCATGGTTGCACTGTTTTCCCGAGCGGTCATCCATTGAACAGGTCCTTACGGAGAGGCACTCGAGAAACCGCTCGAGTCCCCTTAAATGCCACAAGTATAATCATAAATAAGAACGGGAAAACAGCGTATCATAGATAACCACATCATGTTCATTGATTAAAGTTGAGCAATAGCATCAAACTAAGCAGTAATAATCCGACCCAAATAGGTAAACAAGGACATGGATAACAAAAAGCTAGTCAATCCTTAGGTATAAATGTGTGATGCGGGAGGTGAATTAAAGAATGATTAGGACAGAGATAGGTCAAAGGACACTTGCCTCCACCAACCGACTGCTGCTCAGGGGCTTCTCCTGCGAATTCCTCGGGCTCTTCGACCGGATCGTTCTCTATGCGAGCGCAAACATACATACATCCATCCACATATTTAATACAAAAGAACAGTACACCATACAAGGGAACAAATAAAGCGAATATGCATCAAGTATGACATTTGACATTGCATTTGTTATGGTTAGAAAGAAACGGGAAAAGGGTCTCGCAGGGGGGGGGGGGGTTAAAGTTTATGCACTAATGATTAGTTAAATTATGCACTCTAGTTTCAATAGGTTCCTAACAAAAGAATTCTGTTATATGCACTAGTGGGAACCTAATCATTTTAAGTTGATTAACATTGCACGGGATAAACAATTAACTAAATGAATCAACTAGCGCAACGAAATTCTAAATTAAACTTCTCATTTCCATAGCATGAACCATGATTAGTCTACCCAAAATAAGGTAATTATGATCACAGAAAGTAAATAAAATAAAATAATAAAAAAAACAGGGGGGGCGGTTGAACCGGCCCTAGGGCGGTTGAACCGGCCGGCTGGGCGAGCGGCTGGGCCGGCCAGGGGCGCGGCCGAACCAGCGGGCAGGGGGCGGCTGGCGGGCGGCCAGGGGCCAGGGGCGGCCGAGGGCGCGGCCGGGGGCGCGGCTGGGCGCGGCCGGGGCCGGCCAGGGCGCGGCCGAGGCTGGCCAGGCGCGGCTGGGGCCAGGGCGCGGCCGGCGGCTGGGCTGGGGGCGGCCAGGGGCGCGGGCAGGGGTGGCCGGGCGGCTGGGCTGCCAAGGGGAGGGAGGAGGGGAGAGGGGAGAGGGAGGGAGGAGAGGGAAAGGGGGGGCTCACCGGCGATGGGCGGCCGACGGCGAGGGCGGCGGCCGAGCAGGGGGCGGCGGCAGTTAGGGCAGAGGGGTAGGGGCGGCGGCTTAGGGAGAGAGAGGGAAAATGAGAGGGAGAGAGAGAGGGAGAGGGAATTGGGAAAAAAAGGGGAGGTGGGGGGGGGGGCGGCTGGGCCTGCCAAGGCCCAAGAGGGGGGGCGCGCAGGGGGCTTGGGCCGGCCAAGGGGCGGCTGGGCCGGCCAAGGAGCCCATGGCGCGGGAGAGAGGAAAAGGGGAAGAGGGAGAGAGAAAGAAAGAGAAAGAAAAAGAAAAGATTATTTCCCTGTTTTCGAAATCCGATCTTCCTAGATGAATGCATTTGCACTTTCAAACAATCAAAGAATGCATAGCTCGGCATGGTGCATCAAACAACATAAAGTATTTTTTTTAGAGTTTTTCTTTACACGGGAATTCCAAACCGAATCCCGCTAGCTTTGGAAAAAGTCAAGGTCTAGCGAGGGCAAAAAGAAAAAGAAAAGGTAACGCCCGAATTTGGCGAGTAAAGAAAAGAAAAAATTCAACTGCAAAAATTCGGGGCGTTACAGTTATACTTATAGTTATCTATCTAGTTATTAGTGGGTTGTGGTTAAGCAATAACCATCCATAGTGGACATTGAATATTTAATTCGTGTTTCAAATACTTGTGTTAACATACTTGTGATTCTTTTTTACAGAGAAGATACTTGTCTTCCTAGCCGCTGCGGGTCTGCCTGCACCGCGTCGCGTCGCCACTGCACCGACCCGCCATAGCCCTACTAGACTGACTCCACCGCCACCCTAGGTATAACCTCTATTTCCGCATCATGGTCGTAGATCACGTAACCCAGTTAGGCGTCTCCCGTTCGAAACAGATTCAGTGTAGATATGCAGATCTTTGCATATCTACAAATGTATCAGTTTCGGATTGTCCATGTTTTTTTGGACAGCTCGCGGTTGCGTAGATGGTGTTAGTTTCATGCTCTACTCCGGTCCGAGATAGAGTTTCGGCGTCACCTCCCTGTTGTTCTCCGGACAGTACACTCTCCCTGCCAGGACGTGTATCCGGAGAACAGCGGGGAGGTGCTGCCGAAATTCTATCTCGGATCGGAGTAGAGCATGGAAACTAACTCTATCTATGCAACTGCGGGTGGGATTAGGACCTATCATCACCTATTAGAAGGTAGGAACGTAGTGTACATGCATTACATGTCTATATTAAACTATACTCGGTTATATATGTTAGAGGATGGAGGACCGTGAGTGGATGTACACGGGCCGCGTTCGACGTAATGATGTCACCCCTGAATGGATTAGGAAGACCGATGCTTTCGTGGAACAGGCATATGGCGAAGCTGCTAAAGGAGCTAGCCTAGTCCCTTGTCCATGCAGCAAATGTGACAACCGGAAAAGAAAACCAAAGAAGGCCATGGTAGAACATATTTGGAAGAATGGATTTACGCCGGACTATACTCGGTGGATCTTCCATGGTGAAGCGCATCGCACGAGAGAGGAGGTGGTGAGACAACACGTTTGATAGTCGCCTAGAGGGGGGGTGAATAGGGCGAAACTGAAATTCTCAAAAATAATCACAACTACAAGCCGGGTTAGCGTTAGAAATATAATCGAGTCCACGAGAGAGGGCGGAAAACAAATCGCAAGCGAATAATGAAGTGAGACACGCGGATTTGTTTTACCGAGGTTCGGTTCTCTCAAACCTACTCCCCGTTGAGGAGGCCACAAAGGCCGGGTCTCTTTCAACCCTTCCCTCTCTCAAACGGTCCCTTGGACCGAGTGAGCTTCTCTTCTCAAATCTCTTGGGAATCAAACTTCCCGCAAGGGCCACCACACGATTGGTGTCTCTTGCCTCAATTACAAGTGAGTGTTTGATCACAAGAAAGAATGCGAAAGAAAGGAAGCGATCCAAGCGCAAGAGCTCAAATGAACACTACAAATCACTCTCTCTAATCACTAATGCTTTGTGTGGGGTTGGGAGAGGATTTGATCTCTTTTGGTGTGCTTTGCAATGAATGCTAGCTCTTGTATAGTGGTTGGAAGCTGGAAAACTTGGATGCAATGAATGGCGAGGTGGTTGGGGTATTTATAGCCCCAACTACCAAAAGTGGCTGTTGGGAGGCTGTCTGTTCGATGGCGCACCGGACAGTCCGGTGCACACCGGGCATGTCCGGTGCCCCCGCCACGTCATCACTGCCGTTGGATTCTGACCGTTGGAGCTTCTGACTTGTGGGCCCTTCTGGATGTCCGGTGCACACCGGACATCTCCTGTTCATTGTCCGGTGTGCCAGTATGGGCGCGCCTGACTTCTGCGCGCGCTGCGCGCGCATTAAATGTGCTGCAGGTAGCCGTTGGCGCCGAATAGCCATTGCCCCGGGGTTGCACCGGACAGTCCGGTGCACACCGGACATGTCCGGTGAATTATAGTGGACTAGCCGTTGGAGATTCCCGAAGCTGGCGAGTTCCTGAGGCCGCTCTCCCTTGGAGCACCGGACACTGTCCGGTGTACACCGGACAGTCCGGTGAATTATAGCGGAGTTGCCTCTGGAAATTCCCGAAGGTGGCGAGTTTGCGTTGGAGTCCTCTGGTGCACCGGACATTGTCCGGTGGCACACCGGACAGTCCGGTGCGCCAGACCAGAGGTGCCTTCGGTTGACCCCTTTGCTCTTTTGTTGAATCCAACTCTTGGTCTTTTTATTGGCTAAGTGTGAACCTTTTGCACCTGTATAACTTATACACTAGAACAAACTAGTTAGTCCAATTATTTGTGTTGGGCAATTCAACCACCAAAATTAATTAGGGACTAGGTGTAAGCCTAATTCCCTTTCAATCTCCCCCTTTTTGGTGATTGATGCCAACACAAACCAAAGCAAATATGGAAGTGCATAATTGAACTAGTTTTCATAATGTAAGTGTAAAGGTTGCTTGTAATTGAGCCAATATAAATACTTACAAGATATGCATGGATTGTTTCTTCATCTTTAACATTTTGGACCACGCTTGCACCACATGTTTTGTTTTTGCAAAAATCTTTTGTAAATCTTTTCAAAGTTCTTTTGCAAATAGTCAAGGGTAAATGAATAAGAGTTTGCAAAGCATTTTCAAGTTTGAAATTTTCTCCCCCTGTTTCAAATGCTTTTCCTTTGACTAAACAAAACTCCCCCTAAATGAAATCATCATCTTAGTGTTCAAGAGGGTTTTGATGATTCAAATTGAAATACTATTTTCTCCCCCTTTTGAACTCAATAAGATACCAATTAAAAAATACTCTTGGAAAACACTAAGTTTTTGAAATTGGTGGTGGTGCGGTCCTTTTGCTTTGGGCTCAACCTTTCTCCCCCTTTGGCATGAATCGCCAAAAACAGAATCATTAGAGCCCTCCAAATTACTTTCCCTTCCTTTGGTCATAATTAAAGGAGTGAAGATTATACCAAAGATGGAAAGAGATGCTCGGAGTGACGGCGAAGGATGAGTTGTGGAGTGGAGTGGAAGCCTTTGTCTTTGCCGAAGACTCCAATTTCCTTTCAATACACCTATGACTTAGTTTGAAATAGACTTGAAAACATATTAGTCATAGCATATATAAAAGAGACATGATCAAAGGTATATTTATGAGCTATGTGTGCAAGTTAGCAAAAGAAATTTCTAGAATCAAGAATATTGAGCTCATGCCTAAGTTTGGTAAAAGTTTGTTCGTCAAGAGGCTTGGTAAAGATATCGGCTAATTGATCTTTAGTATTAATGTATGCAATCTCGATATCTCCCTTTTGTTGGTGATCCCTAAGAAAATGATACCGAATGGCTATGTGCTTAGTGGGGCTATGCTCGACGGGATTGTCGGCCATTTTAATTGCACTCTCATTATCACATAGCAAAGGGACTTTGGTTAATTTGTAACCGTAGTCCCGCAGGGTTTGCCTCATCCAAAGCAATTGCGCGCAACAATGACCTGTGGCAATATACTCGGCTTCGGCGGTTGAAAGAGCGACCGAATTTTGCTTCTTTGAAGCCCAAGACACCAAGGATCTTCCCAAGAACTGGCAAGTCCCCGATGTGCTCTTTCTATTAATCTTACACCCCGCCCAATCGGCATCCGAATAACCAATTAAACCAAAAGTGGATCCCCGAGGGTACCAAAGCCCAAACTTAGGAGTATAAGCCAAATATCTCAAGATTCGTTTTACGGCCGTAAGGTGGGATTCCTTAGGGTCGGATTGGAATCTTGCACACATGCAGACGGAAAGCATAATATCCGGTCGAGATGCACATAAATAGAGTAAAGAACCTATCATCGACCGGTATACCTTTTGATCCACGGACTTACCTCCCGTGTCGAGGTCGAGATGTCCATTGGTTCCCATGGGTGTTTTGATGGGCTTGGCATCCTTCATTCCAAACTTGGTTAAAATGTCTTGTGTATACTTTGTTTGGCAAATGAAGGTGCCCTCTTGGAGTTGCTTGACTTGGAATCCTAGAAAATACTTCAACTTCCCCATCATAGACATCTCAAATTTTTGTGTCATGATCCTACTAAATTCTTCACATGTATATTCGTTAGTAGACCCAAATATGATATCATCAACATAAATTTGACATACAAACAAATCATTGTCAAGAGTTTTAGTGAATAGAGTAGGATCGGCCTTGCCGACTTTGAAGCCATTTGCAATAAGGAAATCTCTAAGGCATTCATACCATGCTCTTGGGGCTTGCTTGAGCCCATAAAGTGCCTTAGAGAGCCTATAGACATGATTAGGATACTCACTGTCTTCAAAGCCGGGAGGTTGCTCAACATAGACCTCTTCCTTGATTGGTCCATTGAGGAAGGCACTCTTAACGTCCATTTGGTAAAGCTTGAAGCCATGGTAAGTAGCATAGGCTAATAATATGCGAATTGACTCAAGCCTAGCTACGGGTGCATAGGTTTCACCGAAATCCAAACCTTCGACTTGGGAGTATCCCTTGGCCACAAGTCGAGCTTTGTTCCTAGTTACCACACCATGCTCGTCCTGTTTGTTGCGGAAGACCCACTTGGTTCCTACAACATTTTGGTTAGGACGTGGAACTAAATGCCATACCTCGTTCCTTGTGAAGTTGTTGAGCTCCTCTTGCATTGCCATCACCCAATCCGCATCTTGGAGTGCTTCCTCTACCCTGTGTGGCTCAATAGAGGAAACAAAAGAGTAATGCTCACAAAAATGTGCAACACGAGATCGAGTGGTTACCCCCTTATGAATGTCGCCAAGGATGGTGTCGATGGGGTGATCTCGTTGTATTGCTTGGTGGACTCTTGGGTGTGGCAGCCTTGGTTCTTGCTCATCCTCCTTTTCTTGATCATTTGCATCTCCCCCTTGATCGTTGCCTTCATTTTGAGGTGGCTCATCTTCTTGATCTTCTTGTTCAACATCTTGAGCCTCATCCTCAATTTGAGTTGGTGGAGATGCTTGCATGGAGGAGGATGGTTGATCTTGTGCATGTGGAGGCTCTTCGGATTCCTTAGGACACACATCCCCAATGGACATGTTCCTTAGCGCTATGCATGGAGCCTGTTCTTCACCTATCTCATCAAGATCAACTTGCTCTACTTGAGAGCCGTTAGTTTCATCAAACACAACGTCACAAGAAACTTCAACTAGTCCTGAGGACTTGTTAAAGACTCTATATGCCCTTGTGTTTGAATCATATCCTAGTAAAAAGCCTTCTACAGTTTTAGGAGCAAATTTAGATTTTCTACCTCTCTTAACAAGAATAAAGCATTTGCTACCAAAAACTCTAAAATATGAAATGTTGGGCTTTTTACCGGTTAGGAGTTCATAGGATGTCTTCTTGAGGATTCAGTGAAGGTATAACCGGTTGATGGCGTAGCAAGCGGTGTTGACCGCTTCGGCCCAAAACCGATCCGGTGTCTTGTACTCATCAAGCATGGTTCTTGCCATGTCCAATAGAGTTCGATTCTTCCTCTCCACTACACCATTTTGTTGTGGAGTGTAGGGAGAAGAGAACTCATGCTTGATGCCCTCCTCCTCAAGGAAGCCTTCAATTTGAGAGTTCTTGAACTCCGTCCCATTGTCGCTTCTAATTTTCTTGATCCTTAAGCCGAACTCATTTTGAGCCCGTCTCAAGAATCCCTTTAAGGTTTCTTGGGTATGAGATTTGTCCTGCAAAAAGAACACCCAAGTGAAGCGAGAATAATCATCCACAATTACTAGACAGTACTTACTCCCGCCGATGCTTATGTAAGCAATCGGGCCAAATAAGTCCATGTGTAGGAGCTCCAGTGGCCTGTCACTCGTCATGATGTTCTTGTGTGGATGATGTGACCCAACTTGCTTTCCAGCTTGGCATGCGCTACAGATCCTGTCTTTCTCAAAATGAACATTTGTTAGTCCCAAAATGTGCTCCCCCTTTAGAAGCTTATGAAGATTCTTCATCCCAACGTGGGCTAGTCGGCGATGCCAGAGCCAACCCATGTTAGTCTTAGCAATTAAGCATGTGTCAAGTTCAGCTTTATCAAAATCTACCAATTATAGCTGACCCTCTAACACACCCTTAAATGCTATTGAATCATCACTTCTTCTAAAGACAGTGACACCTACATCAGTGAATAGACAGTTGTAGCCCATTTGACATAATTGGGAAACAGAAAGCAAATTGTAATATAATGAATCAACAAGAAAAACATTTGAAATGGAATGGTCAGGAGATATAGCAATTTTACCCAAACCTTTGACCAAACCTTGATTTCCATCCCCGAATGTGATTGCTCTTTGGGGATCTTGGTTTTTCTCATATGAGGAGAACATCTTCTTCTCTCCGGTCATGTGGTTTGTGCATCCGCTATCGATGATCCAACTTGTGCCCCCGGATGCATAAACCTACAAAACAATTTTAGTTCTTGAATTTAGGTACCCAAACGGTTTTGGGTCCTTTGGCATTAGACACAAGAACTTTGGGTACCCAAACACAAGTCTTGGAGCCCTTGTGTTTGCCCCCAACAAATTTGGCAACTACCTTGCCGTATTTATTAGTCAAAACATAAGATGCATCAAAAGTTTTAAATGAAATGTCATGATCATTTGATGCATTAGGAGTCTTCTTCTTAGGCAACTTAGCACGGGTTGGTTGCCTAGAACTAGATGTCTTACCCTTATACATAAAAGCATGATTAGGGCCAGAGTGAGACTTCCTAGAGTGAATTCTCCTAATTTTGCTCTCGGGATAACCGGCAGGGTACAAAATGTAACCCTCGTTATCCTGAGGCATGGGAGCTTTGCCCTTAACAAAGTTAGACAAATTTTTTGGAGGGGCATTAAGTTTGACATTGTCTCCCCTTTGGAAGCCAATGCCATCCTTGATGCCCGGGCGTCTCCCATTATAGAGCATACTTCTAGCAAATTTAAACTTTTCATTTTCCAAGTTATGCTCGGCAATTTTTGCATCTAATAATGCTATATGATCATTTTGTTGCTTAATTAAAGACATGTGATCATGAATAGCATTGATATCAACATCTCTACATCTAGTACAAATAGAAACATGCTCAACATTAGATGTAGAGGGTTTGCAAGATTTTAATTCAACAACCTTAGCATGTAACATATCATTCTTAGTTCTAAGGTCGGAAATAATAGAATTGCAAACATCAAAATCTTTAGCCTTAGCAATCAAATTTTCATTTTCTACTCTAAGGCTAGCAAGAGAATCATTCAATTCCTTAATCTTAGCAAGCAAGTCATTATTATCATTTCTAAGATTGGGAATTGAAGCATCACAAACATGAGACTCAACCTTAGCAATTAAACTAGCATTTTCATTTCTAAGGTTGACAATGGTGTCATGGCAAGTGCTTAGCTCACTAGATAGTTTTTGACATTTTTCTACTTCTAGAGCATAAGCATTTTTAACCTTAACATGTTTCTTGTTTTCTTTAATTAGAAAATCCTCTTGGGAATCCAAAAGGTCATCTTTTTCATGAATAGCACTAATCAATTCATTTAATTTTTCCTTTTGTTCCATGTTAAGATTGGCAAAAAGGGTAAGCAAGTTATCCTCCTCATCACTAGCATTATCATCACTAGAGGACTCATATTTTGTGGAGGATTTAGATTTAACCTTTTTCCTTTTGCCGTCCTTTGCCATGAGGCACTTGTGGCCGACGTTGGGGAAGAGAAGCCCCTTGGTGACGACAATGTTGGCGGCGTCCTCGTCGGAGGAGGACTCGGTGGAGCTATCGTCGGAGTCCCACGCGCGGCACACGTGGGCATCGCCGCCCTTCTTCTTGTGGTACCTCTTCTTCTCTCTTCTCTTGCCCTTCTTGTCGTTGTCCCTGTCACTGTCACTTGATAATGGACATTTAGCGATAAAGTGACCGGGCTTACCACACTTGTAGCAAACCTTCTTGGAACGGGATTTGTAATCCTTTCCCTTCCGTTGCTTAAGGATTTGCCGAAAGCTTTTGATGATTAAGGCCATCTCTTCATTGTCGAGCTTGGAGGCGTCAATTGGTTGTCTACTTGGTGTAGACTCCTCCTTCTTCTCCTCCGTCGCCTTAAATGCCACCGGTTGCGCCTCGGACGTGGAGGGTTCGTCAAGCTCGTTGATCTTCTTTGAACCTTTAATCATACATTCAAAGCTCACAAAATTCCCGATAACTTCCTCTGGTGTCATTAGTGGGTATCTCGGATTACCACGAATTAGTTGAACTTGAGTGGGGTTAAGGAAGATGAGAGCTCTTAGAATAACCTTAACCACCTCGTGGTCGTCCCACTTTTTGCTCCTGAGGTTGCGCACTTGGTTCACCAAGGTTTTGAGCCGGTTGTACATATCTTGTGGCTCCTCCCCTTGGCGAAGACGGAAGCGACCGAGCTCCCCCTCGATCGTTTCCCGCTTGGTGATCTTGGTGAGTTCATCACCCTCGTGCGCGGTCTTGAGTAGGTCCCAAATCTCCTTTGCATTCTTCAACCCTTGCACTTTGTTGTATTCCTCCTTGCTTAAAGAGGCGAGGAGTATGGTTGTAGCTTGGGAGTTGAAGTGCTCAATTTGGGCCACTTCGTCCGTATCATAATCCTCATCCCCTATGGATGGTACCTGTGCTCCAAACTCAACAACATTCCATATACTTTTGTGGAGTGAGGTTAGATGGAATTTCATTAAATCACTCCACATAGCATAATCTTCGCCATTAAAGGTTGGCGGTTTGCCTAATGGAACGGAAAGTAATGGAGTATGTCTAGATGTACGAGGATAGTGTAAGGGGATCTTACTAAACTTCTTACGCTCTTGGCGTTTAGAAGTTACGGAGGGCGCATCGGAGTCGGAGGTCGATGTTGATGAAGTGTCGGTCTCGTAGTAGACCACTTTCCTCATTCTCTTGTGCTTGTCCCCACTCCGATGCGGCTTGTGGGAAGAAGATTTTTCCTTCTTCTCTTTGTGGTGAGAAGAAGATTTCTTCTCCTTTCCTTTGTTGGAGGAGCTCTTCTTCTTCTCCTTCCTCTTGGTGTGGGACTCTTCCGATGAGGTGCTCCCGTGGCTTGTAGTGGGCTTTTCGCCGGTCTCCATCTCCTTCTTGGCGTGATCTCCCGACATCACTTCGAGCGGTTAGGCTCTAATGAAGAACCTGGCTCTGATACCAATTGATAGTCGCCTAGAGGGGGGGTGAATAGGGCGAAACTGAAATTCTCAAAAATAATCACAACTACAAGCCGGGTTAGCGTTAGAAATATAATCGAGTCCACGAGAGAGGGCGGAAAACAAATCGCAAGCGAATAATGAAGTGAGACACGCGGATTTGTTATACCGAGGTTCGGTTCTCTCAAACCTACTCCTCGTTGAGGAGGCCACAAAGGCCGGGTCTCTTTCAACCCTTCCCTCTCTCAAACGGTCCCTTGGACCGAGTGAGCTTCTCTTCTCAAATCTCTTGGGAATCAAACTTCCCGCAAGGGCCACCACACGATTGGTGCCTCTTGCCTCAATTACAAGTGAGTGTTTGATCACAAGAAAGAATGCGAAAGAAAGGAAGCGATCCAAGCGCAAGAGCTCAAATGAACACTACAAATCACTCTCTCTAATCACTAATGCTTTGTGTGGGGTTGGGAGAGGATTTGATCTCTTTTGGTGTGCTTTGCAATGAATGCTAGCTCTTGTATAGTGGTTGGAAGCTGGAAAACTTGGATGCAATGAATGGCGAGGTGGTTGGGGTATTTATAGCCCCAACTACCAAAAGTGGCTGTTGGGAGGCTGTCTGTTCGATGGCGCACCGGACAGTCCGGTGCACACCGGACATGTCCGGTGCCCCCGCCACGTCATCACTGCCGTTGGATTCTGACCGTTGGAGCTTCTGACTTGTGGGCCCTTCTGGATGTCCGGTGCACACCGGACATCTCCTGTTCATTGTCCGGTGCGCCAGTATGGGCGCGCCTGACTTCTGCGCGCGCTGCGCGCGCATTAAATGTGCTGCAGGTAGCCGTTGGCGCCGAATAGCCGTTGCCCCGGGGTTGCACCGGACAGTCCGGTGCACACCGGACATGTCCGGTGAATTATAGTGGACTAGCCGTTGGAGATTCCCGAAGCTGGCGAGTTCCTGAGGCCGCTCTCCCTTGGAGCACCGGACACTGTCCGGTGTACACCGGACAGTCCGGTGAATTATAGCGGAGTTGCCTCTGGAAATTCCCAAAGGTGGCGAGTTTGCGTTGGAGTCCTCTGGTGCACCGGACACTGTCCGGTGGTGCACCGGACACTGTCCGGTGGTGCACCGGACATTGTCCGGTGGCACACAGGACAGTCCGGTGCGCCAGACCAGAGGTGCCTTTGGTTTACCCCTTTGCTCTTTTGTTGAATCCAACTCTTGGTCTTTTTATTGGCTAAGTGTGAACCTTTTGCACCTGTATAACTTATACACTAGAACAAACTAGTTAGTCCAATTATTTGTGTTGGGCAATTCAACCACCAAAATTAATTAGGGACTAGGTGTAAGCCTAATTCCCTTTCAGCGTTGAGGATTACGATGCTGATGCCGGAGTAGCGGACATGTTGAACGACTATCACGAGGCACAGTTCGCCGAAGGACGTACGGAGGACGAGCCAGAGGCGACCGCAAAGGCATTCTACGACATGTTTGACGCGGCACAGAAACCCCTTCACGGCAAGACAAAGGTTTCTCAACTGGATGCCATTGGGCGTATAATGGCGTTCAAGTCGCAGTATAGCATGAGTCGAGACGCCTTCGATGGTTTGTTGACAGTTATTGGCAGCCTGCTTTCGGAGGATCACGTTCTGCCAAAGAGCATGTACGAGGCACAGAAACTCCTTCGTGCACTCAAGATGACGTATGAGCAGATACATGCTTGTCCGAAGGGTTGTGTCCTATTTAGGAAAGAACACACTGAGGCAAAGTACTGTCCGAAGTGTAAATCGTCTAGGTTCATGGAGGTAGACTCTAGTGATGGACGGAAGAGGCAGCTCGACATCCCCGTGACAATCCTACGCCACTTCCGTTCATACCGAGGATCCAGCGTCTATACATGACAGAGGAATCCGCGAAACAGATGACATGGCACAAAAAAGGCAAACGATACAATCCTGACAAGATGGTTCACGCATCCGATGGTGAAGCATGGACCCACTTTGATGTCATTCACCATGAGAAAGCCAAAGAGGCTCGTAATGTTCGTGTTGCGCTGGCCACAGATGGGTTCAATCCCTATGGAATGACCGCTGCCCCATACACATGTTGGCCCGTGTTCGTTATCCCCATCAATCTCCCCCCGGCGTATGCTTTCAAAGACAAAACATATTTGTGTCGTTGATAATTCCTGGACACCCGGGGAATAAAATGGGCGTGTACATGGAACCTTTGATTGATGAATTGGTCCGTGCTTGGGAGGAAGGGGTATGGACGTACGACCGAGCTACGAAGACAAACTTCAAAATGCATGTTTGGTACCAGTACTCCATGCATGACTTCCCGGCGTATGGACTATTTTGCGCCTGGTGTGTTCACGGTAAGTTCCCATGCCCAGTTTGCAAGGAAGCTCTTAGGTTCATTTGGTTGAAGAAGGGTGGCAAATATTCGTCATTCGATAAACATCGACAATTTCTCCCTCCTGACCATGCATTCCGACTAGACATCAAGAACTTTACGAAAGGTGTCGTGGTGACAGACCGCCCACCTGCAATGATGACTGGTGCCGAAGTTCGCGAACAGATAGATGGTCTCGTGGCCAACCCAGAAGGTGGTTTTGTGGGATATGGTGAGCAACATATGTGGACACATAAGTCGGGCTTGACTCGGCTCCCCTATTATGATGACCTGCTCCTTCCACACAACATTGACGTGATGCACACTGAAAAGAATGTCGCCGAGGCACTTTGGGCGATAATTATGGAGATTCCTGATAAGTCAAAGGATAACGTAAAGGCAAGAGTGGATCTGGCAGAGTTATGTGATAGACCAAACCAAGAGATGAAGCCGCCTAGTGGTGGTAAGACATGGAGAAGGCCTAAGGCCAATTTCGTCCTGAGCAGGGCCCAGAGGAAGGAAGTACTACAATGGATCAAGATGTTAATGTTCCCTGATGGGTATGCAGCTAACCTTAGTAGGGGGGTGAACTTATCTACTCTGCGAGTCTTAGGGATGAAGAGTCGTGACTTCCACATATGGATTGAACGAATTCTTCCGGCGATGGTTCGAGGCTATGTCCCTGAGCATGTCTGGCTAGCGCTTGCAGAGTTGAGCTATTTCTTCCGCCAGCTTTGTGCAAAAGAGTTAGCTCGGACCATGATTGCAGACTTGGAAAGGATGGCACCCGTGTTACTGTGTAAGCTGGAGAAGATCTTTCCACCCGGCTTCTTCAATCCGATGCAGCATTTGATTATTCATCTCCCGTATGAGGCACGAATGGGGGGGCCCGTGCAGGGACGTTGGTGCTATCCAATCGAGAGATGTCTAAAGAGTATCCGAAAGAAATGTAGAAATAAATGCAAAATCGAGGCTTCCATTGCAGAGGCATACATACTGGAGGAGGTGTCAAACTTCACAACAACTTACTATGGTGACAAACTGCCGAGCGTGCATAATCCACCCCCTCGTTACAATGATGGCGGCAATGAAACGAACCTCAGCATTTTTCGAGGGCAACTCGGAAGCGCGAGTGGTTCGACCACCAAGACCCTGAGACATGAAGAGTGGCGCCATATCATGCTATATGTATTGACCAACCTTGAAGAGGTGACGCCATACATGGAGCAATTTCTTCATGAATTCTGGCGTCGATCAAGGGACCCAACTCCATAGGAATATGATACCCTTCTTAGAAAGGGTGCGGGAAATGGATTGCCCGATTTCATTTCCTGGTTTAAACATAAGGTACGTGCTTAGTTTGTTATTCCAAGTTGCTCTTACGTGCGAATAATATAACAATCTAGCGTGTTTGAACTTGCAGGGCCAAAGATAGCTGTCTATGAGTGCCGAGTTGAGACAAGTAGCCAATGGCTTTGCCTATAGGGTCAGGAAATTTTCTGGGTATGACGTCACTGGATACCGTTTTCGCACAACAAGCTACGACCAAAGTCGTCCCAATCGAAAAACCACGTGTTCTGGAGTCTTTACGCCCGGGCTTGACGAGGTCGAGTATTATGGAAGAATTGAAGAAATATATGAACTCAATTTTTATGGTTCCAAACCTCTTACTCCAGTGATATTCAAATGTCATTGGTTTGACCCTGAAGTTACGAGACGGACACATTCTAATCTTGGGCTAGTCGAAATTCAACAGGATTCCACCTTACCAAGAGACGATGTCTATATTGTGGCCCAACAGGCCACACAAGTGTATTATCTTCCATATGCGTGCCAAACGAAACAACATCTTAAGGGTTGGGATGTTGTGTATAAGGTATCACCGCACGCTAAATTACCTGTTCCAAACGATGAAGATTATAACTTAGACCCGGACACATATGACGGAGAGTTCTTCCAAGAAGATGGGCTCGAAGGGCAATTTGAGATAGACTTAACCGAAGCGATCGGAATGGAAGTAGATATTGAAATGGTTGTTGATGATGAGGATGATGAGGTGCAAAATGAGAATGACTTAGAAATACTTGAAGGCAATGCCAATGACGAAATTACGCCTTCAGATGATGTTGACTATGAAATGGTTGATAGTGATGATGACACTTATGATCCGGCTAACCCGGACACATATGAAGATTATTTTTAATCGATGTAATGCTATATTTCATTTATTTTGCATATGTTTCTAAATACATATTTTTTTATCTGTGCTTAATTGTTTACTCTTAATTGCAGGTTGTTGGACAAAGATGGTGGGCGGTGGGACGAGGACGAGGAGGGGGAGGGGGAGGGGGAGGAGGAGCACCCGTAGGACGGAGGAGGAGGCGCAGCAGGACGACGCCGTACAGCAACAGGTGGAGCAGCAAGCCGCTGTCGATGCGGCACAGCAGGACGACGACGATGCGGCGCAGCAGGACGACGACGACGACGACGCCGCTCAGCAGGACGTCTCAGGTTCTGGCTCCTCAGGTTCGAGGAGTATCTACCTGCGAGGTCCCGCGAGCCTACCTAAGCGACCCATACTTCGTGACAGACGTCCGCTGATACGACCCGATGGAGAGAGGTAGGTAACTTTAGATGTTGTTGCTGCTTTTTCATATTATATGTTCAAATTAATAATAGAAACTAATACTTCATCTTAATCACTTCGACAGGTCTTGGATGGTTTTGGAGACTGCAGGGGGTCACGACCGCAACCCCAATGGCATCCTCGGCCTTCTATGCCGGGAACACTTCCCTGGACTTGTCGAGTACGCCGGAGTGACGAGCCCAGCATACACCTTCGACCACTACGCCGTCGCCCCCGATGCAGTAGATCGGGACGGCAGACAATTCAACAACAAGGCGGAGCGGGTGAAGCAAGAGCTGTGGGTAAGTCTTCCTCGCACTATATTGTTTAATAAGTCACATTTGTTGCATATTCTTGAAATAATGTATGGATACATCGTCTTTGTATGTAGGATTTCTTCAGGTGCGATGCTGGATACGAGGCCAGGGCGGATGTGGTGTCTACGACGTGCTGTAAGAAGCTCGTCGTGGACATGCACTACGAGGCGCGCATCCAGGCCATCGTCACTTACCACGGCTCCGTCCTTGGGGAGAACGTGAACAAGAAGGACGCCCGAACCATGTCATTGACTGCGGACCAGTACTTGCAGGTAAATACAAAACTTTATTATTGGTACTAAATATGCTTATTCTTATCTTCTGATATGGGGTGTACTTATATTTTTTTAGATGATTCCTCATTGGTGCGCCGCGCATCCTGAGTGCTGGGAGCAGATGGTGCAGAGGTGGTGCTCGGCTGAGTGGGATGAGGCGCACAACGCTAGCCGGGAACGGCGTTTGCTGATGCAAGGTCCCTCCCACCATCAAGGCAGCCGCAGCCTGGGCAAATACGCGGAAGCATGGGTACGCGCTCTTTTTTATTTAGGTATATAACTTTCGATTAGACATGATTTCTAACCATCTCGTTGGTTTTCTCGCAGTCGGCGGCACATGGTGGCGCGCCTTGCTCCACGTTCTCGGCATATGCCATGGCCCACAAGGGGAAGGCGACGTCCGACGTCACATACAACCCGGATGACGGGCCCGAGGCGTACACCAACCCCGCCATCCATAGCCGACTCAGTGAGTACACCGCCATGGCCAAGGAGGTCCATGGGCCAGATTACGATCCGAGGACCGAGGACATCGACGGAGATGTCCTCATGAGGGTCGGAGGAGGCAAGAGGCATGGGCGGTACTGGATTGCTGACGGGGCAATCGACTCGTCCTCCACTCCCACTCTCTCTCAGGTGCGAGCAAGGAGCACGAGCGCGAGCCCAGCCATACGACCTCGGCAGGACACCTCACAACATCGTATCCAGCAACTCCAGGTTATTCCTTATCTATTCATCGTTCATTGATTTTTATATATCTTCTCTTTGCATTATCGTAACATTAGGGCGAAATATTACAGACTCAGCTAGATGATGAGAGGAGGCAACGTGAGGAGCTGGAGAAGAGGATGGCGGAGATGTTCGCGTACATGCAGAGCCTTGGCGCCGCACAGGGTCATGCTCCACCACCTCCGTTGTTCCCTGCAGCTGACCCTACAGAGTTCACTACTCCTGTGAGTATCAAAATTTTAGTACTGCATGATATTTATTCATATGTTCTCACACATACAATCTCTTCTCTGTGCAGGGTCAATCGGCGGCGTCGAACAACCCTCATGCTTCGTCCAGCCCTTCGCCGAACCAGTCCAGATGCCCACCTCGTTGATGATCTGTTTTGTGATGATCCAGACTTACCTTTATGAGTGTTGGTGATGTTAGTTAAACTTTATCTTGTGAGATACTTGGTGATGTTAGTGATGACACAGACTTATATCTGTTTTGTGATGATCCTTACTTATATTTGTGAGACTTTAGTGAGACTTTGTGATATATATGGTGTTGATGATAAATGTGTTCATTCTGTGATGTGATTGATATATAATGTGATGTGAATCATATATATCTTTTGTTTGTTTGGATGGAACAACAAAAGCAAATAAAAAAGGGACATTCTGGTCACTTTGCCGAGTGTAACACTCGGCAAAGGGGCGCTTTGCCGAGTGCTATGACCATGGCACTCGGCAAAGAAGGCAACCTGGGAACCGGTAAAGCCATCTTTGCCGAGTGCTGGCACTCGGCAAAGGGACTGGAAAAGGGGCCCACTGGAGGGTTCTTTGCCGAGTACCTGTCCAACAGACACTCGGCAAAGAAGCCTCCTTTGCCGAGTGCCTACTAGAGCTCTCGGCACAGGGACTGGCGGTGGGGCCCACTGGATCAGTCTTTGCCGAGGGCCTCTCGAGCAAACACTCGGAAAAAATGACCTCTTTGCCGAGTGCCACAGAAGGCACTCGGCAAAGGATCCGTCACCGTTACTTGGCGCCGTGACGGTGACTTTTCTTTGCCGAGTGCCATTTGGCACTCGGCAAAGTCTTTGCCGAGTGCCCGACAAATAGTACTCGGCAAAGAGGCTGTTGCCGATATACAGTTCGCCGAGCGTTCTTTGCCGAGTGTTACACTCGACAAAGTATTTGCCGAGTGTAAAATTGTCTTTGCCGTGTGTCTGAGACACACGGCAAAGGAGCTGATTCCGGTAGTGCATGATAGCTCATATGCTAGTTTGGCAGTTTATAATGACCATTCTTCTTATTTATCTTTCACTAGTATAGACACATCATATATGCATGCATGGTGTCCTTGTCAGTGTGCTTCATTCGCTGTTGTGGGCCTAGCTAGCTAAGACAAATACATATATATAAACAAATACGAACATATGCATCGTCCATATTTGGTCGTCGTCGCAGGTAGATTCGCTTTAGTTTACACAGGGGAGAGCCTTCACAATTATATTGGCGAACTACACTGCACGCACGTACTAATGATGGTATCGCCGGCTGCACACGCTTTTTTGTTAGTGATAAGTATATATATGTGTGTCAGCAGCATAATGACCCTTTGTAGACTTGTTTTAATTACCCACCCTAAGAGCATCTCCAAAAGACTCTTTATTTTTAACTCTCTATTTGACTCTTTATTTGTCTCTTTATAAATATTAAACTCTATATATAACATCTTATTCCAACATACTCTCCAACGTATAAGTTAGCTTGGCTAGCGAGAGTTGCTAGCCAAATTTTGCTAGGGAGAGAGTTAATTTAGAGAGCCAGATAGCTTAACAAGTTAAATGGCTAGTCTGTTGGAGAGCTATTATACTATTAAGTAGCTAAAATTTAGGTTGACTAGCTATTTAGCTAGTCTTTTGGAGATGCTCTAATAAACTATAATATAATATCCTCGCTGGCTAGAACATGAAGCTAATATATATAATCTCCATCCACACGCTTGGGCGCCCACGCACTAGGCTCATGCGCGCATGCATGCAAGCAGAGAGGGTACGTAGCGTTGCGTTGGGCATGCACGCAGCAGAGTGCAGTAGTGAGATGCACTCACGCAAGCAGTTGAGTTTTTGGCACCCAATGCAATGCAAAGTATCGCTAGTGATCGATCGACAATGCTGCCCGGTGGCAGTGTGCCACCACTTCTTTTTGTTATATTCCAGCGGCCCGGCCGGCGTCGTCCGATCGTCCAGGTGAGATTCGCATTCGCCCTCTCGTCGTCAGCTCATCATCAGCTACCTAGCTATCCGGCCAGTCCTCACGCGATAACGACCCTCACTTTAGAATGCGTTTGGTTGTAATGTCAGAACTGAATAGGATATAACGACCCTTTAAATAAGGTTGTTTGATTTAGCGTCAAGGGTTGAGACATGACTCTCTCAATATTATCTCCAGTTATCTCTCAAAATTAGAAGGACAAAAGAGGACACGTTAGGTACGTCCCTGTCCGCTGTCCGTGTGGTGACTACATGTGGCATGGCCCATATCCATCACGTACTGGAAGGCACCATACCTTTTCCATTATATTTTACTTCTCGCTTGCATATTATCTGTGGCGTGACTTTCTATTAAACTGCCTTTTGTATGCATATATATATTTTGGAGTGCCCTTTTGTTACATCAGATGCCCCACACTGCTGATGGGGGACCTTTATTTGCACACCTTGCCCTTTTCACGCACCTCTCTGCTTGCCACGACGGGAACGCACTGTGTTGTGGCTAATTCTCGTTCTATGTGCATTCGCATACACCTCTTTTCAGGGCCTTTTGGGATGTTTATGTATACAACTCGGTTTAGATCTTATTTGGTTATTCCAATTCCATGGGATGGAAAGGAATTATAAAGAAATTTGACTTGCTAAAGAATGAAAAACCCACTCAATTCTGTCCAATCCATATGGATTGAGATTGAAACAAACATGTTCTTAAGGCTTTGTTCGGTTCGGGTGGATTGAGGAAGATTGGAGGGGATTCAATTCCCTCCTATACAAACAAGCCCTTTGTGGGTTGATGTGGGTAAATTTAAAACAAGACCTTAGGGCTTTGTGGTTTAGTGTAAATTTTGGCATATTTCTCAAAGTGGTTGTTATATCTGTTGGATTTAGTCCATTTAATTGAATTTATTTGGATAATTCAAATTTAAACTACTAGTTACTCGAAAAAAGCAAACAATGAATGTAAAAATGATATTCATGTTATTAAGCGCAAATTATGACCTAAATGAGGAACAGACTAGAATTTTCGAACACCATGTTCACGAAACATGACCGCTAACTTACGATCTAATTGTTTTAAAAGTTTATAAAACTCAAACAAAGTCAGAAAATCATGAAACTTTTCGAGATGTCAGGATATCATATGTAGAGGTTATGATAAAACTTTAACATTGTCTTGTGAAAGTTGTCACACACTATGGGTACAAACCTACTGGCCTTCGTAGAAGTTTCAAGATTTCATGTGAAGTTTCATGATTTCACACACTATGAGGGCGAGTATTATGGAAGAATTGAAGAAATATATGCACTCAATTTTCACGGTTCCAAACCTCTTACTACAGTGGTATTCAAATGTCATTGGTTTTGTCGGGGACGATAATTAGGGGTACCCTCAAGGCTCCTAATTCTCAGCTGGTAACCCCCATCAGCACAAAGCTGCAAAGGCCTGATGGAGCAGCCGACCCCGGAGGATCTCCGTCTCGCCCGAGGCCCCCCTCCAGCGACGAACATACTTCCGGCTCGCCCGAGGCCTAGTCTTCGCCAAGTAGCAACCCTGGCCAGATCGCCACGCCAACCGACCAAATCGCAGGGGCATTTAATGCAAAGGTGGCCTGACACCTTTATCCTGACGCGTGCCCTTCAGTCGACAGAGCCGAAGTGACCGCAGTCACTTCGCCGCTCCACTGACCAGCCTGACAGAAGGGCAGCGCCGCCTGCGCCGCTCCGACTGCTGTGCCCCTCGACAGAGTGAGGCTGACAGGCAGTCAGGCCCGGCCTCAGGCACCATAGGAAACTCCGCTCCGCCCGACCTAGGGCTCGGACTCGGGCTAAGCCCCGGAAGACGGCGAACTCCGCTCCGCCCGACCCAGGGCTCGGACTCGGGCTCAGCCCCGGAAGACGGCGAACTCCGCTCCGCCCGACCCAGGGCTCGGACTCGGGCTCAGCCCCTGAAGACGACGAACTCCGCTCCGCCCGACCCAGGGCTCGGACTCGGGCTCAGCCCCTGAAGACGACGAACTCCGCTCCGCCCGACCCCAGGGCTCGGACTCAGCCCTGGCTTCAGCCGACGGTCTCCGCCTCGCCAAACCCAGGGGCTCGGACTCGACCTCGGCCACAGAAGACGGACTCGACCTCGACCTCGGAGGAGCCTCCACATCGCCCAACCTAGGGCGCGGACCGACCTCGTCAGCAGGAGGCGCCATCATTACCCTACCCCAAGCTGACTCAGGCTACGGGGAACAAGACCGGCGTCCCATCTGGCTCGCTCCGCCAGATAAGCAATGATGGCGCCCCGCACGCTCTGTGACGACGGCGGCTCTCAGCCCCCTTACGGAAGCAAGAGGACGTCAGCAAGGACTCGACAGCTCCGACAGCTGTCCTTCCGCCAGGCTCCAGCGCTCCTCCGACGGCCACGACACCACACAAATCGGGTGCCAAAACCTCTCCGGCTGCCACGATGGCATGTACTTAGGGCGCTAGCTCTCCTCCGCTAGACACGATAGCACTTTGCTACACCCCCATTGTACACCTGGTTCCTCTCCTTACGCCTATAAAAGGAAGGACCAGGGCCCTCTTACAGAGGGTTGGCCGCGCGGGGACGAGGACGGGACAGGCGCTCGCGTGAGGCCGCTCGCTCCCTCTCCCGCGTGGACGCTTGTAACCCCCTACTACAAGTGCACCCGACCTGGGCGCGGGACGAACACGAAGGCCGCGGGATTCCCACCTCTCTCACGCCCGTCTCCGGCTGCCTTTTCTCCCCCCTTCGCGCTCGGCCTCGCGCCGACCCATCTGGGCTGGGGCACGCGGCCACATTTCACTCGTCGGCCCAGGGACCCCCCGGTCTCGAAACGCCGACAGTTGGCGCGCCAGGTAGGGGCCTGCTGCGTGTTGACGAACAGCTTCCCGTCAAGCTCCAGATGGGCAGTCTCCAGCAACCTCTCCAGCCCGGGACGGTGCTCCGTTTCGGGAGTCTTGAGTTCATGTCCCTCGACGGCAGCTACGACATGATACTCCTTCCCCCGCCGTGCGACAGCGACAATGGCGGCCGACAGCCCGCCCGCCGGCGGCGGAATCGACGACGTCTTCCCCGCGTGGTGGAAGAACAACATTCGAGCTCACCCCGCCCTCTCCCCCGCCGATGGAGGAGGAGGCAGGGCAACCAAGGCTAAGCAGAAGGCGGCACCTCGTCGGCTGTCGAGCAAGTCGACTGCGCCGGCGCCCCAACGGGGGGCGCGTCGGGCATCGACCTCGCGTTTGAGACGAAGACGAGCGCCGTGTCCCCGCAACACGCCAATTCCGAGCAAACGGACGACGCCAGCACGCTCGCGAAAGGCTTGCTGGGCATCACCCTCGTACCTGAGACGACGGTGCAGTCATACCCTGACGTGACTTCATCACCGCCCGTCGACCAAGAGGTACCGACCGATTCCCATCTCACGCCCCTTGGATTCAGCCTCGACCCGCCAAGCGGCTTCGCTTTGGCGGACGCTCTCGTAGAGGCGAGTCCAAACCCTCTGGGGTATCGTATGCGGTCACCCTGGGACCGGCTGACGGACGTCTCGACCTACGGGCCCTCGGGGTCCGAGGAAGATGACGAGCCCGACTTCTGTTGGGATTTCTCCGAACTTGGTAACCCCAGTGCCATGCGGGACTTCATGACCGCATGCGACTACTGCCTTTCCGACTGTTCCGACGGTAGCCGCAGCCTCGGCGACGAAGACTGCAGCCCAAGTCATGAATGTTTCCACGTCGATCTAGGGGGTCCCTCCGAAGGCAACCATCTCGGTATGCCGGAGAACGGTGATCTCCCTAGGCTTGTGCCTCGCGTTGACATCCTACGGGAGCTAGCTGTGGTCCCCGTTCAGGCGGGGGGTCATGACCCACAGCTTGAGCAAATCCGCGGGGAGCAGGCCAGGCTCGACGAGGGAGCAAGAGCACTTGAGCCGATCCGCCGGGACGTCGGGCAGGAATGGGCGGGCCAGCCTCCGGCCGGAGAAATGTGTCACCTACCCCAGGATATCCAGCACCGCATCGCCGACGATGTCAGGGTGAGGCCGCCACCCGCTTCCAGTGGGGTCGGCCAGAACCTGGCTGCAGCAGCAATGCTTCTCCACGTGATGCCGGAGCCATCGACCACCGAGGGGCGGCGAATCCATGGAGAGCTCAAGAATCTCCTGGAGGGCGCCGTGGTCCGACGGGCCGAAAGCTCCGCCTCCCGAAGGCAGGGGTACCCCTCGGAACATCGCGCCGCGACTTCCCGATTCATGCGGGAAGCCTCGGTCCACACCGGGCGCACACGCAACACAGCGCCTGCGGCCCCGGGTCGCCTCGGCAACGAGCACCATCACCGCGACCGTCGGGCCCACCTCGACGAGAGGGTGCGCCGAGGCTACCGCCCCATGCGTGGAGGACGCTATGACAGCGGGGAGGATCGGAGTCCCTCGCCCGAACCACCCGGTCCGCAGGCTTTCAGCCGCGCCATACGACGGGCGCCGTTCCCGACCCGGTTCCGACCCCCGACTACTATCACAAAGTACTCGGGGGAGACGAGACCGGAACTGTGGCTCGCGGACTACCGGCTGGACTGCCAACTAGGTGGAACGGACGATGACAACCTCAGCATCCGCAACCTCCCCCTGTTCCTCTCCGACACCGCTCACGCCTGGTTGGAGCACCTGCCTCCGGGGCAGATCTCCAACTGGGACGACCTGGTCCGAGCCTTCGCCGGCAATTTCCAGGGAACGTACGTACGCCCTGGAAACTCCTGGGACCTCCGAAGCTGCCGGCAGCAGCCGAGAGAGTCTCTCTGGGACTACATCCGGCGATTCTCGAAGCAGCGCACCGAGCTGCCCAACATCACCGATTCGGATGTCATCGGCGCGTTCCTCGCCGGCACCACCTGCCGCGACCTAGTGAGCAAGCTGGGCCGCAAGACCCCCACCAGGGCGAGCGAGCTAATGGACATCGCCACCAAGTTCGCCTCTGGCCAGGAGGCGGTTGAGGCTATCTTCCGGAAGGACAAGCAGCCCCAGGGCCGCCCACCGGAAGACGCCCCCGAGGCGTCAACTCAGCGCGGCGCCAAGAAGAAGGGCAAGAAGAAGTCGCAAGCGAAACGCGATGCCGCCGACGTGGACCTTGTCGCCGCCGCCGAGTACAAGAACCCTCGGAAACCCCCCGGAGGTGCCAACCTCTTCGACAAGATGCTCAAGGAGCCGTGCCCCTATCATCAGGGGCCTGTCAATCACACCCTTGAGGAGTGCGCTATGCTTCGGCGCCACTTCCACAGGGCCGGGCCACCCGCGGAGGGTGGCAGGGCTCGCGACGATGACAAGAAGGAAGATCACCAGGCAGGAGAGTTCCCCGAGGTCCGCGACTGCTTCATGATCTACGGTGGGCAAGCGGCAAACGCCTCGGCTCGGCACCGCAAGCAAGAGCGTCGGGAGGTCTGTTCGGTGAAGGTGGCGGCGCCAGTCTACCTAGACTGGTCCGACAAGCCCATCACCTTCGACCAAGCCGACCACCCCGACCACGTGCCGAGCCCGGGGAAATACCCGCTCGTCGTCGACCCCGTCATCGGCGACGTTAGGCTCACCAAGGTCCTCATGGACGGAGGCAGCAGCCTCAACATCATCTACGCCGAGACCCTCGGGCTCCTGCGTGTTGATCTGTCCTCGGTCTGGGCAGGCGCTGCGCCTTTCCACGGGATCATCCCCGGGAAGCGCGTCCAGCCCCTCGGACAACTCGACCTTCCCGTCTGCTTCGGAACGCCTTCCAACTTCCAAAGGGAGACCCTCACGTTCGAGGTGGTCGGGTTCCGAGGAACCTACCACGCGGTACTGGGGAGGCCATGCTATGCGAAGTTCATGGCCGTCCCCAACTACACCTACCTCAAGCTCAAGATGCCGGGCCCCAACGGGGTCATCACCGTCGGCCCCACGTACAAACACGCGTTCGAATGCGACGTGGAGTGCGTGGAGTACGCCGAGGCCCTCGCCGAATCCGAGGCCCTCATCGCCGACCTGGAGAGCCTCTCTAAAGAGGTGCCAGACGTGAAGCGTCACGCCGGCAACTTCGAGCCGGCGGAGACGGTTAAGTCCGTCCCCCTCGACCCCAGCAGCGACGCCTCCAAGCAGATCCGGATCGGCTCCGAGCTCGATCCCAAATAGGAAGCAGTGCTCGTCGACTTTCTCCGCGCGAACGCCGACATCTTCGCGTGGAGTCCCTCGGACATGCCCGACATACCGAGGGATGTCGCCGAGCACTCGCTGGACATCCGAGCCGGAGCCCGACCCGTCAAGCAGCCTCTGCACCGATTCGACAAAGAAAAGCGCAGAGCCATAGGCGAGGAGATCCACAAGCTAATGGCGGCAGGGTTCATCAAAGAGGTATTCCATCCCGAATGGCTTGCCAACCCTGTGCTTGTGAGAAAGAAAGGGGGGAAATGGCGGATGTGTGTAGACTACACTGGTCTAAACAAAGCATGTCCGAAGGTTCCCTACCCTCTGCCTCGCATCGATCAAATCGTGGATTCCACTGCTAGGTGCGAAACCCTGTCTTTCCTCGATGCCTACTCAGGGTATCACCAAATCAGGATGAAGGAGTCCGACCAGCTCGCGACTTCTTTCATCACGCCCTTCGGCATGTACTGCTATGTCACCATGCCGTTCGGCTTGAGGAATGCGGGTGCGACGTACCAGCGGTGCATGAACCATGTGTTCGGCCAACACATTGGCCGGACGGTCGAGGCCTACGTCGATGACATCGTAGTCAAGACGAGGAAAGCCTCCGACCTCCTTTCCGACCTTGAAGTGACATTCCGATGTCTCAAGGCGAAAGGCGTGAAGCTCAATCCCGAAAAGTGTGTCTTCGGGGTACCCCGAGGCATGCTCTTGGGGTTCATCGTCTCCGAGCGGGGCATCGAAGCCAACCCAGAGAAGATCGCAGCCATCACCAGCATGGGGCCCATCAAGGACTTGAAAGGCGTACAGAGAGTCATGGGATGTCTTGCGGCTCTGAGCCGCTTAATCTCACGCCTCGGCAAAAGAGGCCTGCCTCTGTACCGCCTCTTAAGGAAGGCCGAGTGCTTCACTTGGACCCCTGAGGCCGAGGAAGCCCTCGGGAACCTAAAGGCGCTCCTCACGAATACGCCCATCTTGGTGCCCCCCGCTGCCGGAGAAGCCCTCTTGATCTACGTCGCCGCGACCACTCAAGTGGTTAGCGCCGCGATTGTGGTTGAGAGACGAGAAGAGGGGCATACATTGCCCGTCCAGAGGCAGTCTACTTCGTCAGCGAGGTACTGTCCGAGACCAAAATCCGCTACCCACAAGTTCAGAAGCTGTTGTACGCGGTGATCCTGACGCGGCGGAAGTTGCGACACTACTTCGAGTCTCATCCGGTAACTGTGGTGTCATCCTTCCCCCTGGGGGAGATCATCCAGTGCCGAGAGGCCTCAGGTAGAATCGCAAAGTGGGCGGTGGAAATCATGGGTGAAACAATCTCGTTCGCCCCTCGGAAGGCCATCAAGTCCCAAGTCTTGGCGGACTTCGTGGCTGAATGGGTCGACACCCAGCTCCCAACAGTTCCGATCCAGCCGGAACTCTGGACCATGTTCTTCGACGGGTCGCTGATGAAGACAGGAGCCGGCGCAGGCCTACTCTTCATCTCACCCCTCGGGAAGCACCTACGCTACGTGCTACGCCTCCATTTCCCGGCGTCCAACAATGTGGCTGAGTACGAGGCTCTGGTCAACGGGTTGCGGATCGCCATCGAGCTAGGGGTCTGACGCCTCGACGCTCGCAGTGACTCGCAGCTCGTCATCGACCAAGTCATGAAGAACTCCCACTGCCGCGACCCGAAGATGGAGGCCTACTGCGATGAGGTTCGGCGCCTGGAAGACAAGTTCTACGGGCTCGAGCTCAACCACATCGCCCGGCGCTACAACGAGACTGCGGACGAGCTGGCTAAAATAGCCTCGGGGCGAACAACAGTCCCCCCGGACGTCTTCTCCCGAGACCTGCATCAACCCTCCGTCAAGATCGACGGCTCGCCCGAGCCCGAGGTACCCTCGGCTCAGTCCGAGGCACCCTCGGCTCGGCCCGAGGCACCCTCAGCTCGGCCCGAGGCATCCTCGGTTCAGCCCGAGGTACCCTCGGCCCCCGAGGGTGAGGCACTGCGCGTCGAGGAGGAGCGAAGCGGGGTCACGCCTAATCAAAATTGGCAGACCCGTACCTGTAATATCTCCACCGAGGAGAGCTACCCCTCGACCAAGCCGAAGCTCGGCGGTTGGCGCGGCGCGCCAAGTCATTCGTCTTGCTGGGAGATGGGAAGGAGCTCTACCACCGCAGCCCCTCAGGCATCCTCCAACGATGCATCTCCATCGCCGAAGGCCAGGAGCTCCTACAAGAGATGCACTCGGGGGCTTGCAACCATCACGCAGCACCTCGAGCCCTTGTAGGAAACGCCTTCCGACAAGGTTTCTACTGGCCGACGGCGGTGGCCGACGCCACTAGAATTGTCCGCACCTGCGAAGGGTGTCAGTTCTACGCAAGGCAGACCCACCTGCCTGCTCAGGCTCTGCAGACGATACCCATCACTTGGCCTTTTGCCGTATGGGGTCTGGACCTCGTCGGCCTCTTGCAGAAGGCACCCGGGGGCTACACGCACCTGTTGGTCGCCATCGACAAATTCTCCAAGTGGATCGAGGTCCGACCCCTAAACAGCACCAGGTCCGAACAGGCAGTGGCATTCTTCACCAACATCATCCACCGTTTTGGGGTTCCGAACTCCATCATCACCGACAACGGCACCTAGTTCACCGGCAGAAAGTTCCTGGACTTCTGCGAGGATCACCACATCCGGGTGGACTGGGCCGCCGTGGCTCACCCCATGACGAATGGGCAAGTAGAGCGTGCCAACGGCATGATTCTACAAGGGCTCAAGCCTCGGATCTACAACGACCTCAACAAGTTCGGCAAGCGATGGATGAAGGAACTCCCCTCGGTGGTCTGGAGCCTGAGGACAACGCCGAGCCGAGCCACCGGCTTCACGCCATTTTTTCTAGTCTATGGGGCCGAGGCCATCTTGCCCACAGACTTAGAATACGAATCCCCGAGGACGAGGGCCTATGCCGACCAAAGCAACCAAGCTAGTCGAGAAGACTCGCTGGACCAGCTGGAAGAGGCTCGGGACAAGGCCTTACTACACTCGGCGCGATACCAGCAGTCCCTGCGACGCTACCACGCCCGAGGGGTCCGGTCCCGAGACCTCCAGGTGGGCGACCTGGTGCTTCGGCTACGACAGGACGCCCGAGGGCGGCACAAGCTCATGCCTCCCTGGGAAGGGCCGTTCGTCATCGCCAAAGTTCTAAAGCCCGGAACGTACAAGCTGGCCAACGGTCAAGGCGAGGTCTACAGCAACGCTTGGAACATCCAACAGCTACGTCGCTTCTACCCTTAAGATGTTTTCAAGTTGTTCATATACCTCGCTCCCACGCAAAGTTTAGTCATCAAGGAAGGGTCAGCCTTGCCTCGGCAAAGCCCGACCCTCCCTCGGGGGCTAAAAGGGGGGAACCCCTCTGCGTCGAAATTTTCCTCGAAAAAAGATCCTTTCGGCCAGAATGTCTTTCGTGCTTTTCGACTACTTCGAAAGTGGATCCTGAAAACGACGGAGTACACGTAAGCAGCCAAGGCTGACCGAGCCGAGGGACTCCTACGCCTCCGGGATACGGATACCTCACTCATCACCTTCTGCGATAAGTAACTCGCGTTCGGATAGGTGATTCCGCGGACCGAACAAGTCTTCACGCTCGAAAGCTCCTCTGCCGAAGCGATTCTTCGGGCTTTCTCGACTGCGTCGGTGACAGAACCCCATGGACGGGCAAGAGCGCGCGTAAGCGGCAAGGCCGACCGAGCCGAGGGATTCCTACGCCTCCGGGATACGGATACCTCACTCATCACCTTCCATGAAAAGCAACTCTCGCTCGCATAGACAATTCTGTTACCGACAAAAAAGTCCAGATACTCGAAACAAGAGGAAAAGAAGCGCAGCTTCACAACACGGCAAGGGTGTGTTTAGGCCTCAGCGGCCGCAGAAAACACACGCTACAAGATAATCCGATCCTGCAGGCTCGGATCTTGATGGCTGAAGGGAGCAGCAGCACCCTCGGCGTCGACTACACCTTCGGTGAGGTCCGACCTAGCCTCGGACGGCAACGCGGTCCGAGGATCTCCACTCTGAAGGACGACTCTGGGTCTCCTCAAGCCATCGCCGCCTGGGTCTCCTCCAAGAATCCGGCTCGAGCAGGCAGCTCGACTGGTCACCCCGAGGCCTCGGCCAGCTGTCCCCCAAAGACATCAGCCCGGCCCGAGGCCTCGGCAGATCAACTCCTGCGTCGGTCCCGCTAACGGACGACCCGGCCAGGCTTCGGCCGACCAAGTCTTCTTTTCGAGCCAACTCCGCCTCTGTCCGTGCTGACACCGCTACCCTTGGCTTCGACTCATCGAAGAGCGGCCGAGGGGTTCCTTTAACTAAGCAAGAGAAGCCTCGGAGAGCAAGGCCGACCGAGCCGAGGGACTCCTACGCCTCCGGGATACGGATAACTCACTCGTCACCTTTGCACGGGGCGACTCACGCTTGGTGAAGCGGTTCAAACAACCAACAGGCGAGTCTTAGTGCTCGAAAATGAGGAAAAAACACGGCTCCAAGCCAAAAATACATACACGTTCAGGCCCCGACAGCCACAATGAACAAAAGACCGGCATTCAAGGTGCCATCACAAACGGAGCTCCGGTTCCGTCCCTGCGGGGATGGAACAGCCTCCACACCGGGGAGCCTGCGGGGCGACAAGTTCCGGGCGACTCGCCGGCGACCTCTGCAGCAGCAGCCATGGTCCCAGGACGGACGCGGCCACCAGAAGGCTCTCGTTTGCGTCCCCGCTCAAGGGATGCGAACCAGCCATCAAAGCCAAAGAGCCGGAGGCCGGCCCGTAGGGGCCACTAACAGCCTCGACGGTGGGGAAGCTTCCCCCGGCCGCCACCACGTCAGCACCGGCGAACGCAGGCCGCTCCAAAGCGCACCTGCAGGTCCTCGCTCCTGTCCTCGCCACGAAAGCGAGGAAGAGGGCGGAATGTTGCATCCTAGCTAGGCAGCAACAGTTCACCTTCCCCGGCATGGCTGGAGGACGCCTCCTCCGCAGAGCTGGAGGATGGTTTCCACCACCAGAAACTGGAAGAGGAGGTGGCCAGCCAACCCGTGCGGAGGTAGAGCCCCGGCTCGCTTCACTCTCCGCCCTCGCAAGGATGGTAAGCATCCTTGGAGCTGAGGGAGAGGCGGGGACCGCGGCCCGGCTTGCTTCTCCCCATCCAGGAGCTGGTGGTCACCGTCTTGGGTGACCGCCGGCGGAGGGGTGCAGCCGGGCTGCATGATGAAAATCCTTGAAGCCGAACGATGGCTGAAAGGTACCAACTCCCACGGAGTAGCGTTCCTCCAACGACAAGGCGGAAGGACTGCGGGTATCCCCCATCCGGGGGCTCGGAAGGTGGAAAGACACGATGCATAAGGGAGCGCGAAGATATGGTCGCCTTTCAAGGGGGTCACCCTCCTTTTAAAGGCGACTCTCCCTACTTGCGTCCCCAGCCGTCGTGGGCTGAGTCTTCTCCAACACGCTCCAAGGTCCTCCCCCTACGGCGCGCGGGCTGGGTCCCACGCGTCATGCCAGCTGGCCCGGAGCAGAAGAAGCCAAACCACCGCGCGCGGAGCATGCAACCGCCCAGCGGTTACGAGCATTCCTCCGCTTTCGCCCAGACCAGCGGGCGAAAGGCGGGCAGCCATGCAGGCGGCATGCAACCGCGCCAAGTGGGCGCGCCCCTCCGACTTCCAACGCACCCTTCATGGGGGCCCACGCCCACGCGTCACGCAACCGGTGCGTCGGTCGCTACATGCAAGCAACTGCACCGCCACTCGCACCACTGCCACGCCTCCTCGACTGTGGAACCAGAACCGCGACTCGAGGCAACCCTGCGTACGACCCAGCAGTGCTGGCCAGGCGCGACGGTTAATACGGCCAAAAGTGGGCCGGCAGTAATGGCGGTGGCAGGCGGGCGGGAGCAGCAGTCACGTCGTCAGCCAAGCTTACGTCCCATCCTGGGGCAGTGAGAGAACCCTCTCTCACGGCGTGAAGACGGCGCGCCCATGTTCCGTTCCTCGAACGGCTCGCGCACGCGCAACGGCTGCCCCACGAACCACTCGCCCCGTCGCATTAACTCCGCGACGGGACAAGCGGCGCCTCTGGCAGGGGAAGCGAGCGACGCTTCGCCTTCGTCATAATGACCGCGTCAAAAAAGGTACGCTACATCATTCGATTTCGTATCCTTTTCCTTTTTCCTCTTTCTCTCTCTTACAACAGGGACCAGGAAAGGGGGATACCCCGAAAAGGATCCTTCTCCGTGAAGGAAACAGGCTCCGAGCCTCCCTACTGATTAGAGGTTCGAAGGCTGGCCCCTCGGAGGGGTTTAACAGCCGCCTCAGAGCGCGTGGGCTCCACACCCACTACTGGTCAGAGGTTCGAAGGCCGGCCCCTCGGAAGGGTTCAACGGCCGCCTCAGGCCACTCGGGCTCCGCGCCCACTACTGATCAGGGGTTCGAAGGCTGGCCCTCGAAGGGTTCACAACCGCCTCAGACATAGAGCGAGGGATGACCCTGGGTTCGTTCGATACATAACCGAGGCTCGGGCTACGCTCCCGAGGTACCCTAGGACATTTCCGAGACCAGCGGGAACGATCTTGTAACGGAATCCCATTAGAGGGAGGCATCGAGCCCTCGGACCCCGTCGACAGGGGACCGGGTCCGGCAGATCACCCGCAGGTACTTTTGGGCGTGCCTCTGGGCCTCTAGCCGACCCCTAACAAATGGAGCATGGACGTCCGCTCGGATTACCCGCCAGCAGCTCACTGGAGACACCATGTTCGGCGCCCTCCGAGGGCAACATGGCGCTTTCCGCCCCCCTCCTCCTTGCGGAAAGGCGACGCAGGGGCGTATGTAAAAAAGTCGAGTCTGTCCCTGACCGTCCTCTCGCCCTGTGCGGAGGCTCGGGGGCTGCTCTCGCAAACCCGGCTCCGGCCAAACCGTTGACAGCGTCAACATACCAGCCCGAGAACTTGGGACCCGACCGTGCACCCGGGCTACGGCCAGCTCGCATGAGGGAACGACCAGACCAGCCGAAGCATTGCGCGAGGCATTAAGACCTCGGAGGAGTCAAACCACTCCTCCGAGGCCTCGGGGGCTACACCCGGCGGGTGCGTTCGCGCGCACCCACCGGAACAAAACGCAACCGAGAAAGGCTGGTCCCATTGCAAAAAAGTGCGACAAAAGCCTCCAAGCGAGTGTTAACACTCCCTTCGAGGCTTGGGGGCTACTGTCGGGGACCATAATTAGGGGTACCCTCAAGGCTCCTAATTCTCAGCTGGTAACCCCCATCAGCACAAAGCTGCAAAGGCCTGATGGAGCAGCCGACCCTGGAGGATCTCCGTCTCGCCCGAGGCCCCCCTCCAGCGATGAACATACTTCCAGCTCGCCCGAGGCCCAGTCTTCGCCAAGAAGCAACCCTGGCCAGATCGCCACGCCAACCGACCAAATCGCAGGGGCATTTAATGCAAAGGTGGTCTGACACCTTTATCTTGACGCGCGCCCTTCAGTCGACAGAGCCGAAGTGACCGCAGTCACTTCGCCGCTCCACTGATCAGCCTGACAGAAGGGCAGCGCCGCCTGCGCCGCTCCGACTGCTGTGCCCCTCGACAGAGTGAGGCTGACAGGCAGTCAGGCCCGGCCTCAGGCACCATAGGAAACTCCGCTCCGCCTGACCCAGGGCTCGGACTCGGGCTAAGCCTCGGAAGACGGCGAACTCCGCTCCGCCTGACCCAGGGCTCGGACTCGGGCTCAGCCCCGGAAGACGGCGAACTCCGCTCCGCCCGACCTAGGGCTAGGACTTGGGCTCAGCCCCTGAAGACGACGAACTCCGCTCCGCCCGACCCAGGGCTCGGACTCGGGCTCAGCCCCTGAAGACGACGAACTCCGCTCCGCCCGACCCTAGGGCTCGGACTCAGCCCTGGCTTCAGCCGACGGTCTCCGCCTCGCCAGACCCAGGGGCTCGGACTCGACCTCGGCCACGGAAGACGGACTCGACCTCGACCTCGGAGGAGCCTCCACATCGCCCAACCTAGGGCGCGGACTGACCTCGTCAGTAGGAGGCGCCATCATTACCCTACCCCAAGCTGACTCAGGCTACGGGGAACAAGACCGGTGTCCCATCTGGCTCGCTCCGCCAGATAAGCAATGATGGCGCCCCGCACGCTCTGTGACGACGGCGGCTCTTAGCCCCCTTACGGAAGCAAGAGGACGTCAGCAAGGACTCGACAGCTCCGACAGCTGTCCTTCCGCCAGGCTCCATCGCTCCTCCGACGGCCACGACACCACACAAACCGGGTGCCAAAACCTCTCCGGCTGCCACGATGGCATGTACTTAGGGCGCTAGCTCTCCTCCGCTAGACACGATAGCACTCTGCTACACCCCCATTGTACACCTGGATCCTCTCCTTACGCCTATAAAAGGAAGGACCAGGGCCCTCTTACAGAGGGTTGGCTGCGCGGGGACGAGGACGGGACAGACGCTCGCGTGAGGCCGCTCGCTCCCTCTCCCGCGTGGACGCTTGTAACCCCCTACTGCAAGCGCACCCGACCTGGTGGGTGCGGGACGAACACGAAGGCCGCGGGATTCCCACCTCTCTCACGCCCGTCTCCGGTTGCCTTTTCTCCCCCCTTCGCGCTCGGCCTCGCGCCGACCCATCTGGGCTGGGGCACACGGCGGCATTTCACTCGTCGGCCCAGGGACCCCCGGTCTTGAAACGCCGACAGTTTGACCCTGAAGGGATGAGACAAACACATTCTAATATTGGGCTAGTCAAAATTCGACAAGATTCCATCTTAAGGAGATGATGTCTATATGTGTGACAAACGAAAGACATCTTAAGAGTTGGGATGTTGTGTATAAGGTATCACCGCAAGGTAAAGTACACGTTCCAAATGATGAAGATTATAACTTTGACCCAAACACATATGATGGATAGTTCTTTCGAAGATGGACTAGAAGAGCGATTTGAGATAGACTTAATCGAAGCGATCAGAATGGAAGTAGATATTAGAATGGTTGTTGACGAGGAGGGGGATGAGGTGCAAAACAATAATGACTTAGGAATGCTTGAAGGATTACATTTATTAGGCAATGACAATGATGAACTTGCGCCTTCAGATGGTGTTAACTATGAAATGGTTGATAGTGATCATGAAACTTATGATCCGCCTAATCCCGACCATGAAGGTTATTTTTAATCGATGTAATGCTATATTTTATTTATTTAACATCTATGTCTAAATACGTATTTTTATCTGTGCTTATTTGCTTACTCTTAATTGCAGGTGATTGGAAAAAGATAGTGGATGGTGGGATGAGGTCGAGGACGAGGAGGGGATGAGGAGCACCCGTAGTACGAAGGAGGAGGCACAACAGGGCGAGGACGTGCACCTACAGGTGGACAACACGGTGTAGTAGGTCGCTGTCGATGCGGCGCAGCATGACAACGACGATGCTCACCTAGACGATTAGAGGCGCAACAGGATGCCTCTGGTTCTAGCACCTCAGGTTCGACGTGAGTTTAATTGCGAGGTCTCGCGAGTCTCCCTCAGCGACTGATACTCTATGATAGGATCTCGATGATTCGAATAGAGAGGGAAAGGTATGTTACTTTAGATGTTCTCACTGCTTCTTCATATTATATGTTCAAATTCAAAATAGAAGCTAATACTTTCTTAATGACTTGGACAGGTCTTGGACGGTTATGAAGGATACATGTGGTCACAAACGCAACTCCAATGGCATCCTCGACCTTTTGTTCAGGGAACACTTCCCTGAGATTGTTGAGTACGGTAGACACTCTTCGCCGACCCATTCCTTCAACCACTACGTCGTCGTCCCCGATGCAGTAGATTAAGACGGTAGGAAATTCAACAACAAGGCAGAGCGGGTGAAGCAAGAGTTGTGGGTATGTCTTCCTCACTATATTGTTTAATACGTCACATTCGTTGCACATTCTTGAAATACTGTATGGATACATTGTCTTTGTATGCAGGATTTCTTCATATGCGATGCTGGATATGAGGGTAGGGCAGATGTGGTAAGCTCGTCGTGGACATGCACTACGAGGCATGCATCGAGGCCATCATAACTTTCCACGCCTCCATCCTTGTAGAGAAGATGAGCAAGAAGGACGCTAGAATCATGCGTTGACGCGGGACCAGTACTTGCGAGTAAATACAGAACATTAATATTGATATTAAATATGCTTAATTTTATCTTATGATATGTCGTGTATTTGATTTTTTGTAAATGATTCCTAATTGGTGTGTCGCGCATCCTGAGTGTTGGGATCAAATGGTGCAAAGGTGGTGGTCCAACGAGTGGGACGAGGTGCACAACGCTAGCCGAGAACGACATTTTATTATGCAAGGTCTCTCCCACCATTAAGGTAGCCTCAACCTCAACAAATACGCAGAAGCATGGGTACACAATTTCTTTTATTTAGTCTAACTCTCGATTATGCATGATTTCTAACAATCTCGTTGGTTTTCTTGGAATCGGCCTCACATGGTAGCTAGCCTTGCTCCATCTTCTCGGTGTATGTTATGCCCCACAAGGGTAAGGCTACGTCTGACGTCACCTACAATCTAGATGACGGCCCTGAGGAGTACAACAACCCTGCAGTTCACAACCGCCTTAGTGAGTACACCGCCAATGGCAAAGGAGGTCTATGGGCCAAAGTACGATCTGAGGACCAAGGACATCGACAGAGATGTCCTCATGAGGGTCAGAGGATGCAAGAGGCATGAGCGATACTGGATTACCGACAGGGCAATTGAATCGTCCTGCACTCCCACTCTATCTCAAGTGTGAGCAAGGAGCACGAGCCTAGCTATACAACCTCGACAAGACATCTCACAACATTGCATATAGAAACTCCAGGTAATTCCTTACCTATTCATCGTTCAATGATTATTATATATCTTTCCTTTGCATTATCATAACATTAGGGTGAACTATTACAAACTCAGCTTAAAGAAGAGATGAGGCAACATGAGGAGTTGGAGGTGAGGATGATGGCCGAGCATACGACTCGTTTGGTCGATCAGTGGGGGATGGCAGAGATATTTTAGTGCATGCAGAGCCTTGGTGCCACATTGGGTTTTGCTCCACCACCTGTGTTGTTCCCTGCAGCTGACCCTACTTAGTTCTCTACTCCTGCGAGTATCAAAATTTTATCCTATTTGATATATATATTCATCTTGTCTCACACATGCAATCTCTTCTTTGTGCAGAATTAATCGGCGACATCAAATAACTCACATGGTTTGCCCAACCTGTCGTTGAACCAGTCCAACTGGCCACCTCGCTGATGATCTTCTCTTAGTGGTGATTGTGAAACTTGTGAGACTTATGTTTGTGAGTGTTGGTGATATTTGTGTTTGTGAAACTTGTTGATGTTGGTAATACTTGGTGTTGATTTGTGAGATACATGTGATATCTAGGTTGAGATACTGTGTGCTGGTGATATTTATGTTTGTTAAACTTGATGATGTGGTGCTATTTGTGAGATATGTGGTGTTGGTGATACATATGATGATTATGTGATGTATATTTGACGTCAATGATTTATACATTTTGTGTTATTTAGATGGGATAACAAAAACAAAAAAATGGGGTCTCTGGGCACTTTGTCGAGTGTTACACTCGGCAAAGAGAGCATGCCTGGAGAACGGTAAAGCCTTTTTGCCGAGTGCTATGGTCCTGGCACTTGGCAAAATAAGCCCCCTTTGTCGAATACCAACTTGCGACGCTCGACACAGAGGCTGGCATGGGGCCCATTGGAGCTTCTTTGCTGAGTGCTAACTTGCGACATTCGACACAGAGGCTAGCGATGGCGTGGGGCCCCACTGGAGCTGAGCTCCCTTTGTTGAGAGCCAGGCAAGCAGACACTCGGTAAAGGGAGCTTCTTTGCCGAGTGCTAGTCTGCGCACTCGGCAAAGGCTCTATCACCGTGGCGCCGTCACCCCAACTTTTCTTTGTCGAGTGTCATCTGGCACTCGACAAAGACTTTGTCGCGTGTGCCCGACATAAAGTATTCGGCAAATAAGCCGTTATCGATGTACAGTTCACCGAGTCTCGAGGATTTGCCGATTGCCTGCGGCACTCGACAAAGTGCTCTGTTCAGGTAGTGATGTAAGCATCAGTACCTAAAAGGAGCGACTACTAATATCGTACTCCATCCGTTCATAAATATATGACACCGTTGACTTTTTTGAAACATTGATCACTCGTTTTATTCAAAAAAACTTCAGGTATCGTTTATTTTGTTGTGACTTGTTTTTATCACTTACGGTTGTTTGAGTGTGACTTGAAATTTTAATTTTTCAAATAAATATTTGGAATAAAATGGGTGGTCAAAGTTTTGGAGCATAGGCGCCCTACCAATATACTCAAAAAGATCGTCGACCGTACGTAGACCAGAATCATTGCAAGACATCAAACAACGACACAACCAAAATAGACAATGGACATATTAGCTGTTCGCAACCCAAGCGTTATATTAATTAGTCCTCCGCAGTGGCAGACATATATATATGTGCCATTTGTCAAAGGCAGCTACATAAGTTTGCTCCAAGAACATTGCACATATATGAAATTTTTTTGTACCCTTCCGCGTAACACATCAACATGGACATATACATGAACCAAGCTTTTAATATTCTTTTATACCTAACATAATATTTAATTCTATGATCGATAATCTACCGTGCATGTTTTTTTTTTGGCGTACGTACCGTAACACACGTGTGTTTTCTTAAGAGAAACACAACTACACAACGCATGCAGTGCAAGTTACATATATACCGTGCGATGGTATCAATCGTCACAGTACGTTTATTTTCCCTGCTATAGTTTCTATGGGATACGATGTTTGAAAAGTAAAGAATAACAGAAGTAATCAGTGCGATCGTGTTCGTCCTTCGCATGCAAATCTTGTCAAGTCTCTCGGCAAACATGAGCTCAGCTGCGAGCTGCAGCGCGAACACATCGGGTAGATGGAACTAGGTTGCTTGCATTGCATTGCATCAGTCCAAAGCGAATGCCATGACGAGAACCATATGCATGCACACGAGTGATCAAAGGGCCAGTTTAACCGGTAGAAAAACTAAAAGATGCTACAGATCAGCAGAGCCGAATAGTGGAATAGTAACACACGTCAAACCATGATACTACCAACTCACTGGCTGCAAAAATAAAATGCATGCAGAAATGCGAGGAACTAGGTATCTTGGTTCGCTGTCTAACTTACCACATGTTGGCTAGTATTTTTTTTTGTCTAATGTTTGTTATTCAATTCTTCATGAGTCTCGTATATTGAATAAGATTATTTATGATCTATACTAGAGCATCTTTGGTAATATTTCAGAGAAAAACTGTTGGCAACCACCAATACCATTTTATTGGAGATGGATTACTGGTGAGGTGCTAAAGATGCTCTAACCTCCACATCAACCAAACAATAACCATCTCTTGCAGTCAAAAACATGGATGCATTGCAACAATGTCAATTCCTCCCAAATTTCTACTTAAAAAAAATAAGCATCTGATCTTCAGCTTCTCCGATCCCTACATACTTACGCCTCTCGAAAAAACCTAAGTAATGTGGTAAACAGTGCTAAGATCCATCATCCGATTTATAATTGGAAAAAAAGCACGCTACCTGATCCCCGTGCGCGTCGTTGCCGCCACTCACACGATCCAGCGAAGCAATGCATGCCCTACGCTGCATGCTAGCTAGAGCATACACATGCATGCATGGAGCACGCATCATCTTGTTCTGCTGCCGATACGATGGAGCTCACGATCTGGTTCATGATCATGGCCTCCACGCGCTCGTCCACACCACGGGCTGCTCCTTCCACGCGAGGAACACCCCGGCCGCCGCGCCGTCGTCCGCGCCTGGCTCGCGCAAGGTCCATCCCTCCCGGTACCGGCGCAGCAGCGACCGCATGTCGTCGGCCACGTCGTCGCTGAATGCCACGGGAGAGAAGCCGGCAGACCGCATGCGGCGCGCCCACGACGCCCCCGTCTCCCGCCTCTCGACGGATTCGGACGCCGGGCAGGCCACGAGGTCCACAATGGCACGCCCCGCCGCCCTCTCCAGGGCGAGCCTCTCGTTGCTCGCCTTGGGGAAGCTCTCCTCGAGGGAGTCCATGTACGCCGAGAAGAAGCGGAGGCCCTCGGTGAACACCTTCATGAACGCCGCCTCCGCGTCGGCTTCCCCGGCCGACGACGACGACGGCTCGGACGCCGCCACGAGGTCGGCGTCCTCCTCCACGACGGTGACCACGCGCGGCTCGAGGCGGCGGAGCGAGGCGACGAACGCGTCGCGCCGCCGCGCGCCCCCCGGCGCGACCCCGCGCAGCGCGTTGACGCAGTTGATCGCGAGCGCCGTGGCGGCGCCGCCCTCGCGGAGGCCGAGGCCGAGGCCGTCGAGGTCGAGCCCCGCGAGGTCCCCCGCGTGGTGCACGGCGCGGAAGCTGAAGGGCACGCCCATGAGGCGCGCGAACTTCTCGAGGCGCTGCGCGATCTCCCGCATCACGCGCTGCGCGGCCGCGGACGACGGCACGCCGGCGGTGGGCACCACGGTGGTGATGGACAGGTGGGGCGTGTCGTCCGACGACCTCGTGGCCAGCGCCTCCAGCAGCGTCGGCCACTGCGTGCAGAAGGTGTTGCTGAGGTCCAGGATGTGCAGCCGCGGCGGGTGCTGCGAGGAGGAGGACGAGGAGGCGGCCGCCGCCGCCGCCGCGTCCAGGAACGACTCGAGTATGGCCCCGTTGGCGGCCACGTGGCCGAAGGACGCCCAGGGGCTGAGCTCCTGGAACCTGAGCGCGGTGCGGCGCGTGGAGTCGAAGGACGTGTTCCGGTCCGACGCGGCGGCGAGCGTGCGCAGCGTGCGCGGGCCGGAGGTGGTGAGGCGCGCGAAGAGGCCCTGGAGGAAGTAGGACGCCAGCTTCTGGTCCACGTCCCCGTACGGCGACGCCAGCTCGTTGAGCATCCACATGAGCTGCTGCACGCGCTGGCTGTCGCGGGCGGCCACGGCGCGCGCGCACTCCAGCAGCAGCTGCGCGGCCCACCTCCCGGCGCCGCCGCCGCCCGAGGACGAGGCGGCGGCGCCGGAGGACGAGGCGGGGGAGCTGAAGTCGAGGTCGATGTCCACCTGCGGGAACGAGAAGTCGGCCGCCTCGAACAGGGCGCCGGCGCCGGCGCCGGACGACGTGGACGCGGGCGGGGGCTGGGGCTGGGCGTGCGGTGGCGTGGGAGACGACGAGGGCGGGGCGCGCGAGGACGACTGGAAGTGGCGGGACCGGGACGAGGACGAGGAGGAGAAGTCTTCATCCATGTAAAAGCCGTGGTCGTTGCCGCATTCTTCTTGGTACGGCGGCGGCGGCGGCGGCTGGTGGTGGTCGTAGTAGTAGTAGCCGGCGCTGCCGCTGCCGCTGCCTGCGGGGTCGTAGTAGTAGCTGGCGCTGCTGTAGTGGGAGTGGGGGTGGGAAGAGTGGTAGTGGTGGTTGTGGGTGTGGTAGGAGGAGGGAGAGGAGCGTGAGCCGGTGGAGGTGTCGTTGCTGCGGGACGTGGAGCGGGAGCTGTAGGGGGACTGGTGGTGGTGGTGCTGGTCCGGCGAGGAGGACGCTGCTGCTGCTGCTGCCTGTTGGTGATGTTGTTGGTGATGTTGGTGGAGGCTAACCAATCTAAACAGTGTGTCCATCTAACCCACCGGAGCCAGCAACAACAACAACATGCATACGGTGCAAATGGGCTTGTGCTGTTGTTGCTACCTACATAAACACAACCATGGTGGTCACCTCGTGGGTTATATAACATGTGTGCAAAGAGGATGCATGCATGGCGAGACCACCACAACGCTTTTCTTTTCTTTTCTTTTTTTTTTACTATCGCGCGCCATGCTCCCTTGCTGCCATTGGATAGACAAGGTAGAAATTTGGGTGCTTTTTGTGCGATCGATGTGCTCCCTCGCTTATCCTGCCTTTAGTTCGCGTCTTGATCAGCTTTGCCGGAAAATAAAGGTATGTAGGTCTAAAGTGGACGTGCGTGACAGTCGGATTGTGTGCACCGCAGGCAGGCGGGCGGATACCGACGAGTGGATGCATTTCAAATTTCTCCTGGCCCCAGCCGTGTCTTTATCCCACCACCGTTATTGCATTTGGCGCAGAATATATATTACTCCCTCCGTTTCTTTTTATTAGTCGCTGGATAGTGCAAAATTAGTGCAATTTTGCATTATCCAGCGACTAATAAAAAGAAACGGAGGGAGTACTACTATATACCCAGGCACGATTAGAGCTGTCACCGGGGAAATTACGGTGGTTATTATATTATTTAACGACAGCTGATTATGGGTACGAGTACGACCAAACCAAACCACACGGGGTGAAAAGCCACAGGGGGTTCATTTGCGCTGGGGGTGGTCAACCTGCTTCACTTCACTGGCCTGCTCCACTATCGCTAGCTCACCGCTGTTTTGTAACTGTAAACGAGTATGCCATCTGTGCTTGAGTCCAGATTTGAGCCCAAGCAAAGCGCTAGTAGCTGCTTGGGGAAGGGACCTGAGAGAGGAGAGTCACCGAGACCGAGTCAGTGGCGTGAGAGCATGGAATGCAACAGGCCAACAGCTGTGGGGAGTAAGTATGGGCTAGCTAATCGCAAATTACACACCATGTTGGTTATATTGACTGTACGTGTGGACCAAAGCAATGTGAGAACCACTCAAAAAATTTAGCACCCAAAACTGCGCTTTCAAAGTTAATGGAGCTAGGTGGCACACTAATAGGCACTACCGGAATCTGGGTCTTTGCCGAGTGCTCGGCGCTTTGCCGAGTGTTTTTTGTCGGACACTCGGCAAATTCCTGCTCTCCCCTATCATCTTCTCACTCCTCAATTTTTTTTTGATTTGTGGATTGGATGAGTTGATCTATCAGCTTTGGGTCTTTTTAAACACTATAGTTTTTATATAAAGTTTGTCTTAATCTGGTTTAGTGTTAAAAAATATTTTTTACAAAACAAATGAAAATCTCTGTGTCATTGTCGGTTCATATAGCTACAAATAATAATACTCCATCTGTCCTAAACTAGTATTTATTTTACCTCTTGGTTTTTATGTCTATATTTAAGTGGATGGTGATGAATCTAGACACATATATAAAGCACATACATTATTCAAGTGGATGCTGATGAATCTAGACACATATATAAAGCATATACATTAAGTATTGTATGAATTTTAGTTTGCACGACACCAAAAAACAAACTTCTACGGCATATTGGCATAATAACTTCCTACGGGGTTCGATTGAAACGGTAGGAAGTTAATTACTTCTGATGGCCTTGAGCGCCACTCGGATCTAAAAATTAACATCTGATGAGGATGTGACACACTCCGTCGGGGACCAGATCCTGCAAACCTAGATGTGGTGTGCAGCCAAATAGCAACAGATCGCCTGATGAGTGTTTTGAAATGCTTTGATATATTTTGTTTATATGAAAATTTCTATATAGGATTGCATTGTTCTTTTGTATGGAGGCTGCATTTGGCGAGGCGATGTCTAGTCAGCACGAATCGGACTACGACTGGAGGACCGCACCTATTGATCCTCAGGTTGTGTATGAAACTGGTGGAAATCCTCATGGAAGGTGTGGACTCTATACATCTTATCTTGCTTCATCGATATTCTGAATCTGTTCGTAGCTCATGTTGCTCCACTCAAGGTTTGCTGCTCGTAGCTCCCGTCATCGACTCGAGTCAGGTGACGGTTCAGAGGGGAGGTTCGTCGAGGTCTGCTGCTCGTAGCTCCCTTCGCTCCACTCAGGATGCATCAAAAGTGGAGCGACTCCGAGAAGAGCTTAGGCAAGATCAGGAATACTTGAGGCAATAGGATGCGCAGCAAGAATATGTTGCTCAGTTTCAACCACAGCAAGCACTCATATAAGTTAGTTCGAAATATAATAACTTTCACTTTAAGTTATGTATTGATTTAAAACACTAACATGAATGAATTCAGCAATTTTGTATCAACTAGCACAAGCCCAAGGGATACAAATCCCGGTGCCCCCACCTGCACCTACCTTACATTTTCCTTGGCCTTCACGTCCACCACATATCGGACATCGGGTATGCAAATTCATCATTATTTACTTGTTGTTATATTACGATGTGACTCGACGAATGTCATTTATACATGCATATCAGACCCCTCCAGCTACCATGCCAATGCAGCAACAAGATGACGGCTTCGACTTCGTCAATGCGCTCTTCGCTAGTGGAGGTAGCGAACATCACTCGTCGCAGTTCCCCGATGTTGATTGGCAGCAGTGAGCTTGCATTTTGATGTATTTTGTGAGATTTAGACTTTTATGTCTTATGACTACAGATGAGATGTTATTGTTATGTTGTGAAATCATATTGTGATGAAATGGAGATGTTGTTGTGATGAAATGGTTGTCATTTTTGTTCGTCTTGTGGTGATTGTATGTGAGATGTTATATGTGATATGTGGTGGGGGGTTAGTATATCTGTTATGTGTGCAATGTGGTGTATAATGAAATTGGAACATCATTTGTAATACTGGTCAATTTAACTTCCTAGAGCTAACTAACTTCCTAGATGCTACAGAAAACGTAAGAAGTTAGCCTTCTAACTTTCTAGAGGATTAGTAGACGATAAAAAGTTAGCCGGCTAACTTCATAGAGGAATTGTAAACGATCGAAAGTTAGCATCGCCGATGGGAACGACACCAACCCGTTAACTTCTGAGAGGCAACTTTGGCTCTAGGAAGGTAACTAACTTCCAAGAGCCATCTCGGAAGTTAAGCTAACTTCCGACCATTTCTTTCTGAGAGCGTAACTTTTGACGGGATGATTTAACTTCCGAGGAGTTTTCTAACTTTTGAGAGTACAGGGCTAACTTCCTACTGTTTAGACTCTAGAAAAGTTAAGTATTTTCCTGTTGTGTTAGGATGGAGTAAGTGATTGTCTATTGTGTACTAGTGGAGGCAAGATATGAGCGGGAGAGTTCATAAAAATTGAAATGCATGACTTAATTAAAAACGTAGGCATTTTGAAGTAATCAAAATACAAATTAGAAGTAGGTGCACATGGTAGAAATCTTTTCAGATGACAAGATATGGAGCACAAAATAGAAGAATAAGCTATAGTATAGAAATTTTATTATATCACATTAGTAGAAGGATACCTTACACGTAACTATCATGATTGCCAACAATTTTGGACGGTGGGTATGTTGACGAGGATAAATGAATAGTGGATGATGTGAAATCTGGATAGATTCAATAAATAGATAGGTGCTATAATTGCAGATGTTGACGGCAAGCATGGGAAAATTGAATCCTAAGAACATTTAGTATTATAAGATATACAAATACAAATATATATAAATCTACATTTATAGATAAAAAATGTATATTATATTTTTGTTAGATAGTCACTACCGGAATCAATCGCTTCGCCGAGTGCCTGAAGCACTCGGCGAAGACATAAAAACACTCGGCAAAGGCTTTGCCGAGTGTAACACTCGACAACGAAGGCTCGGCAAACAGTACATCGGCAAAGACTTCTTTGCCGAGTACTTTTTCTCGGGCACTCGGCAAAGATGTTTGCCGAGTGCCAGGGAGCACTCGGCAAAGAAAAGCGACCGTTACGGCGCCGGGTGGCGGAGACGGCGGCTTTGCCGAGTGTCAACGCTGGCACTCGGCAAAGAAGATATCTTTGCCGAGTGTCTTCCGGGCAGCACTCGGCAAAGCCGCCTTCTTTGCCGAGTGTCAGTTGGGACACTCGGCAAAGAGCCCGCCAGGGAGGGTCCCCATGTCAGGCTCTTTGCCGAGTGTCCCAAGTGGCACTCGGCAAAGCCGACCTCTTTGCCGAGTGCCAGCGACATAACACTCGGCAAAGAACCTAAGCCGGTGCCCAGGTCTGTGCTCTTTGCCGAGTGTTATGACCCTGACACTCGGCAAAGAGCCTCTTCGCCGAGTGTAACACTCGGCAAAGTGACCAGTATATACCTTTTTTATTTGTTTTTTGTATTCCATCCACACAAACATAAGATATCACATATATATCACATATATACATCACAGATATCATCACAGACATAAATAGCCAACACAAACATAAAACCGTCACCACAAACATAAATATCCATCACAAACATAAGTGTTCAACACAAGTATCAAACACAAACATAAGTCTCAAACATCGCAAGGTCTCACATAAGTATCAAACACAGACATAAGTATTATACATAAGTTTTGAAGTCTAAAACAATGAAAACACAACACTTCATGGAGGTGGGCGGTTTGACCGGGGCTGCGTTGGGCTGAACCCTTCCGGAGGGTTGTTGGATGCCGCTCCAGATTGGCCCTGCACAGAGAAGAGATTGCATGTGTTATACCAGATGCATTACAAACATCTAACTACAATTTTGATACTCACAGGAGTGTGGAAGAGAGCAGGGTCAACTGGAGGGAACAATGGAGGTGGTGGAGCGATGCCCTGTGCGGCGCCAAGGCTCTGCATGTACTGGAACATCTCCGCCATCCTCTGATGATCTGCCCGGCGCTCTGCCTCCCGCTCCGCCATCATCCTCGCTTCCATCTCGTGACGTTCCCTCCTCTCTTCTTCTAGTTGGGTCTGTAATATTACAAGCCAACGTTATAGTAACTCAAAGACTAGGTATATAACTCAAGGAAGGACGAGTTACAGAAGCACTAACCTCGAGTTGCTGTATGCGATGCTGTGAGCTGTCGTGCCGAGGTCGAATGGCTGGGCTCGAGCCCGTGCTCCTTGCTCTCACCTGAGACAGAGTGGGAGTGGAGGACGAGTCGATTGCCCCGTCGGCAATCCAGTACCGCCCATGTCTCTTGCCTCCTCCGACCCTCATGAGCACATCGGGGTCGATCGGCTCGGTGCTCGGATCATAGTCTGGGCCATGGACTTCCTGCGCCATGGCAGTGTAGTCATGGAGGCGGCTGTAGACGGCGGGGTTGGTGTAGGCCTCGGGCCCGTCATCCGGGTTGTAGGTGACGTCGGACGTCGCCTTACCCTTATGGGCCATAGCATAGGCCGAGAAGGTGGAACAAGGCCTGCCACCATGTGACACCGACTGCAACGAAAACCAACGAGATAGTTAGAAATAATATCTAACTTAGTGCTATATATCTAAATAAAAAAGGTGGCGTACCCATGCTTCGGCATATTGGCCCAGGCTCCGGCTGCCTTGGTGGTGGGAGGGGCCTTGCATCATCAAACGCCGTTCCCGGCTAGCTATGTGTGCCTCGTCCCACTCAGCCGAACACCACCTATCCATCATCTGCTCCCAGCACAGAGGATGTGCGGCGCACCAATGTGGAATCACCTGCAAAGTAAACACATAAAGTGCATATCAGAAGATAAAATAAAATTCATGCATTGAGTACTGGTACCAAACATGCATGACTTTACCTGCAGATACTGCTCCCTGGTCAACGACATGGTTCGGGCTTGAGGTTTGGTCACCTTCTCCCCAAGGACGGAGCCGTGGTAGGTGATGATGGCCTGGATGCGGGCCTCATAGTGCATGTCCACAACGAGCTTCTTACAGCTCGTGGTGGCCACCACATCCGCCCTAGCCTCGTATCCAGCATCGCATCTGAAGAAATCCTGCATACAAAAACGATGTATCCATACATTATTTCAAGAATTTGCAACAAATGCGACATATTTTACATTATACTAAGACTTACCCACAGCTCTTGCTTCACCCGCTCCGCCTTGTTATTGAATTCCCTGCCGTCCTGGTCTACTGCATCGGGGGCGACGGCGTAGTGGTCGAAGGTGAAGGCTGGGCCCGTCACTCCGGCGTACTCCACAAGTCCAGGGAAGTGTTCCCTGCACAGCAGGCCGAGGATGTTGTTGGGGGGGGGGGGGCGACGATGACCCCCAGCATAATCCAAAACCGTCCAAGACCTGTCCAAGTGATAAATAAAAAGTATTAGTTTATATTATGATTTTGAACACATAATATGAACAAGAATTAAGAACATAAAGTTACATACCTCTCCCCTTCCGGCCGAATCAACGGCCGTCTGTCCCGAAGTATGGGACGCGGCGGGAGACTCGCGGGGCCTCGCAGGTAGATGCTCCTCGAACTAGAGCCGCCTGAACCTGAGGCGTCCTGCTGCTGGTCGTCGTCGTCCTGCTGCTGGTCGTTGTCGTCCTGAGGCGCCGCCTGCTGCTGCGCTGCCTGCTCTGCCTCGTGCTGCTGCGCTGCCTGCTCTGCATCGTCTGCCGTCCTACTCCTCCTCCCCCTCCTCCTCCTCAGGAAACCGCCCACCATATTTGTCCAACAACCTGCAATTAAGAGTAAACAAATAAGCACATCTAAAAAGATGTATTTAAAAACAGGTGCGAAATAAAAAGTCATATAGCATTACATCGATTAAAAATAATCTTCATATGTGTCGGGGTTAGCCGGATCATAACTCTCATCATCACTATCAAGCATTTCAATCTCAACACCATCGGAAGACGCAACCTCATCATTGCCTTCAAGGATTACTAAGTCATTATCATTCTGCACCTCATCATCCTCCTCATCAACAACCATTTCAATATCTACGTCCATTCCGATAGCTTCAGTTAAGTCTATCTCAAATCGCCCTTCTAGCCCATCTTCTTGGAAGAACTCTCCATCATATGTGTCCGGGTCTAAGTTGTAATCTTCATCGTTAGGAACAGGTAACCTCCCGTGCGGCGATACCTTATACACAACATCCCAACCCTTAAGATGTTCTTTCGTTTGACACACATATGGGAGATAATACACTTGTGTGGCCTGTTGGGCCACGATATAGACATCGTCTCCTGCTAAGGTGGAATCTTGTCGAATTTCGACTATCCCAAGATTAGAATGTGTTCGTCTCGTCACTTGAGGGTCAAACCAATGACATTTGAATATCACTGGAGTAAGAGGTTTGGAACCATAAAAATTGAGCTCGTATATTTCTTCGATTCGTCCAAAATAATCGACATTGTCAAGGCCCGGCGTAAAGACTCCAGAACACATTGTTTTCCGATTGGGCCGACTTTTGTCGTAGTGTGTTGTGCGAAAACGGTATCCGTTGACGTCATACCCAGAATATTTCTTGACCCTATAAGCAAAGCCGTTGGCTACTTGTCTCAACTCGGCACTCATAGACGGATCTCTTTGGCCCTGCAAGTATTCGCAAGTTAAAAGACGCTAAATTGAGTTCAAAGACGTATCTCTTTTACAAACTAAGCACGTACCTTACGTTTGAACCAGGAAATGAAATCGGGCAACCCATTTCTCGCACCCTTTCTAAGAAGAGCGTCATATTCCTGTGGAGTGGGATCCCTTGATCGACGCCAGAATTCATGAAGAAATTGTTCCATGTATGGCGTCACCTCTTCAAGGTTGGTCAATACGTATAGCATGATATGCCGCCACTCTTCATGTGTCAAGGTCTTGGTGGTCGAGCCACTTGCGCTTCCGAGTTGGCCTCGAAATATGCTAAGGTTCGATTCATTGTCGCCATCATTGTAACGAGGGGGTGGATTATGCACGCTCGGCAGTTTGTCACCATAATAAGTTGTTGTGAAGTTTGAGACCTCCTCAAGAATGTATGCCTCTGCAATGGAAGCCTCGATTTTGCATTTATTTCTACATTTCTTTCGAATAGTCTTTAGACATCTCTCGATTGGATAGCACCAACGTCCCTGCACAGGGCCCCCCATTCGTGCCTCATAGGGGAGATGAAGAATCAAATGCTGCATTGGATTGAAGAAGCCGGGTGGAAATATCTTCTTAAGCTTACACAGTAACACGGGGGCCAATCTTTCCAAGTCTGCAACAACGGTCCGAGATAACTCTTTTGCACAAAGTTGACGGAAGAAATAGCTCAACTCTGAAAGCGCTAGCCAGACATGCTCAGGGACATAGCCTCGAACCATCGCAGGAAGAATCCGTTCAATCCATATGTGGAAGTCATGACTCTTCATCCCTAAGACTCGCATAGTAGATAAGTTCACCCCCCCTACTCAGGTTAGATGCATACCCATCAGGGAACATCAACATCTTGATCCACTGAAGTACTTCCTTCCTCTGGGCCCTGCTTAGGACGAAATCGGCCTTAGGCCTTCTCCACGTCTTTCCGCCACTTGGCGGCTTCATCTCTAGTTTTGGTCTATCACATAACGCTGCCAGATCCACTCTTGCCTTCACATTATCCTTTGACTTATCAGGAATGTCCATAATTGTTGCCCACAGTGCCTCAGCAACATTCTTTTCAGTGTGCATCACGTCAATGTTGTGTGGAAGGAGCAGGTCGTCATAATAGGGGAGCCGAGTCAAGCCAGACTTATGTGTCCACATATGCTGCTCACCATATCCCACAAAACCACCTTCTGTATTGGCCACGAGCCCATCTATCTGTTGACGAATTTCGGCACAAGTCATCGTTGCAGGTGGGCGGTCTGTCACTACGACACCTTTCGTAAAGTTCTTGATGTCTAGGCGGAATGGATGGTCATCAGGAAGAAATTGTCGATGTTTATCGAAGGACGAATATTTGCCACCCTTTTTCAACCAAATGAACCTGAGAGCTTCCTTGCAAACTGGGCATGGGAACTTACCGTGAACACACCAGGCACAGAATAGCCCATACGCCGGTAAGTCATGCATGGAGTACTGGTACCAAACATGCATCCTGAAGTTTGTCTTCGTAGCTCGGTCATACGTCCATACCCCTTCCTCCCAGGCACGTACCAATTCATCGATCAAAGGCTCCATGTACACGCCCATTTTGCTCCCCGGGTGTCCGGGAATTATCAACGACACGAATATATTCTGCCTTTGAAAGCACACACCAGGGGGGAGAAAGTTGTGAGACACTATGTGTAGAAAACTAGAGGACTACACATGAAATCAAAGAGTTTCAATGTGGATCTCTTAGGTTTCTACACATAGTGTCTCACAACTTTCTCCAAACATTCTAAAATTTTTATCACAGCTTGTACATATGATATCATGACACGTGGACAAGTTTCATGATTTTCTGACTTTGTTTGTGTTTTATACAATTTTTAAACATGTGGATGCCAAGTTCACGGCCATGTTTAGTGAGCATGTTGCTCGAAGTTTCCGGTACGCTTCTGCAATCGCTCGTAACTTATGCTAAGTAACATGAATATCATTTTTTCATGCACGGTTTTCCAAGTTTCGAGTGACCTGCAGTTCAAATTTGAATTTTCCGAAGAAATTCAAATAAACGAACTAAATCTACTAACTATGGAAACTATGTTATAATTGTCTACAAATGATACATGTAGGTCTACATAGTGTAGGAACATACCACAAAAAGTTTGGGAGACAAAATTTAAAAAATGAAAATACACTTTGCCGAGTGTCAACAAGTGACACTCGGCAAAGAAGCCTATTTGCCGAGTGCCAGCCGTTGGCTCTCGGCAAAGACTGACGGCCGTCAGCTCTGGGACGGCCGCTGACGGCCCTTTGCCGAGAGCCCCCTTTGCCGAGTGTTTGACACTCAGCAAACCATTCTTTGCCGAGTGCCGCCCTGTGCCGAGTGTTCAGCACTCGGTAAAGAGGCTCTTTGCCGAGCGCCTAACTTTACCGAGTGTGGCACTCGGCAAAGCCTTCTTTGCCGAGTGCCCGACAAAAGGCACTCGGCAAAGAAGACAACACTCGGCAAAGCCTCGGATTCCGGTAGTGAGTTTATCACCTAGTTTGTATAGATTCTGTAATTATTGTTTTTACCATTTGAATGAAATTCAAATAGTCCAAAATCTTCCTTTCATGATATAAAAGGTGGGATAAAATTGTAAAGATTTTTCGGAATATTTTGGACCTGTTTAGATCCCTCCTCTTACCTTTAGAGCTTTATTAATTCTCTGTTAAAAACATTTTATTTCACTGCTAAAACATTTTTATTTTCTGTACAGCAGCATTGCAAAACCTAGGAAACGAGATCCTCCGACGTGGGTGTAAGAAAAATGGATCTCGACCCATTTGGCTAAGTGATTTTGGTGTTAGATAAACAATATAACTGGTGAACTAATGTTTGCCAAGTATTTGTTGTTTATAGTTCAAAGGATGCGAACTGGATTAGACTTAGTCTCTAAGGATGCAACACCTAAAAAAGAAGACCTATAAATACTCATTACAAGTCCAAGATACAAGACCAATAGAGCCCAAGAAAAGAAGATTCAAGAAATAGGTTGTCAGCTGGCGCACCGGACCAGTACAGTGTGCACCACACCGTTTGCGTAGAGAGCTCTGTAAACAACTCTCGGGCAGCTGAGGCACTTGACCGGTTCGGTGGCACACCGGACCATGGTCGAACGGTCGACAACGGCTAGTCGGCAATGACTACATGATGTGGCAAGCACGGGACTGTGCGGGTGGCACACTGGACCAGCTACAGTATCGACAGGGTGCAATGGCTAGCTGACGTGGAGGCCTCACCGTACGATCCGGTGCGCCCGCAAACAAAAAGCTGCAGATTCCACCAAATGGCTAAAATTTTGTGGGGTCTCTATATAAACCCCTAGCTGGCCATCTAGAGTTGTTGGAGGACAAGAAACATATCCAAAGCATAGAGGCATATTTCCAAGAGCTCCATCACACAAGTGCTTATTAGAATCACTCGGTGGTTAGCATAGGTGCTTTGCGTAGTGCTTAGATTAGTTAGACCACATCAGCGCTTGCTCTAGGTTTGTTCCTAGCTATATGTGTAAGGTTAGACAACCCACAAACCCCTCAGCTCTTGCGTGAGCCGTTGTAATTGTATCGAGTGGGGCAAGGGTCTTGTGAGTCCACATCAACCGAGTTTGTGGTGCGGCCTCCACTGTCTACCAAAGGGAATGAGTCCTACGATGTTTCGGCTGGAAGCTCGATAGTGAAGATAGCAGGGAGTGTGTGAGAGGAGCCGGAAACGGAGCACCACTTGTGCGTGGAGAAGGCCTATGACTCTTTATGGAGTTACTCGTCTGTGGTGCTTGGCCCTCGCATGGGCTACCCTTTGCATAGGGACACTAACGAGGATTGGTCGGGACCTTGTGTTATTCCGAATACCTCGATAAAAATACTAGCGTCGTCCATGAGAGTTTGCATCTCTACCTTTGCTCTTTAGCTTCCGCATTTACATTCAGTACTTAAGTTTCAATTTCTCTATTCCTAGTTATAATTGTTAGGATTAGACCTTAGGTTGCAAAAGTCATTTGTGGTAGAGATAGCAACACAAAGACAAAACCTAATTTGCACATTCTTATTTACTTATTTGCATAGGTTTTGTTCTAGGGTTTTTTGTGGCCTAGATTAGCAAAGTTTTTAGAAGTCCTAATTTACCCCCTCTTAGACGTATGTGTTCCTTTCAGTGGGGTGGAGCCACTAACTTGTGGGCCCCGCTTGCGACAGGGCCCACACACAGTGGCCCAACTGCCCTATGCAGTACGATAGAGGAACCGGTTCCCAAAACCTAATAGTCGGTTGTCCGTCTTTGGAATGTTTTATTTCGCTACTAGTATTTTTTTTCTTAGATTGGAAGATTGGAGATATAAATTGTCGATAGACCAATACATAGTGGAGATGGGAGAGAGTATTTGAAAATATAATAGGGGAGGCGTTAGGGGGTGTTTGGTTCCACCTCTTAAACTTTAGTGACTAAAATTTAGGCGCTATTTGGTTTGTTTAGTCATCTAACTAAACTTTAGTGATTAAAGTTTAGTGATAGAGCAACTTCAATTGTTCTCTAACCAACTCCCTAAATCTTAAATTTAAGAAGTGAACAGAAAAATGCTTCTCCGATAGTTCTCTAAATAGACTTGCTAAATTTAGTTATTTGCTACCCAACCGCATTTACTCTCCAAATTTGGCAACCGGATAGGAACTCCCTAAACACAGTTGGTGTCGATTTCTTCACACCCATGTGTTTGTTTTTTCTCTTTCTTGCACAACGAGGTAGCTAGGTCGAACACGTTTTTCCCTCTTTCCTGCGTGGCGAGGCAGTCATGTCCAACACACGTGACACAAGCTTCTTCTCCATCGCCGGACCACAGCTGCCCCATAGGCCGCACTACCAGACCAATGCTCCCCCATAGGTCGCGCAAACTGGCCTTGTCCTCCGCCCTTGACAATCTCTACTCTCGACCTCATTGCCAACCAGCTCCGATGGGAGCAGGCCTACCAAAACTAGATTCAAAATTGAATTACTTCCTAAATATTAGAAACCATTGGAGACCAAGGTATTTTTTACTTACGATAGATATTTGGCAACTTGCTAAACATGAGTTTAGGAAGCATTTTTCTAGAGAACTACTAGAGTTGCTCGATGTTTGGTTTCAGTGACTAAACTTGACTAAAGAGAATTAATTACTATGCATAAAGACTACATTACCCCTATTTAATAGGGCGCAGTGAAGAAGGGAGAGGACATATGTAGTAAAAATATCAATTTAGTCATTTTATTCACCCCTTAGTGACTAGAGGACTAAACTTTAAGGGGAGGCTTTTAATCACTCTGTTTTATATTTTAGTGACTAAAGTTTAGTCATTGAACTACCAAATAGTATGACTAAATGAGGTCTCTCAAATAAAAATTCTAGAGACTAAAAGTTTAGGTGGGTGACTAAAGAAATCTGTTGAGCACCATATTTGGCACCTGGGCATGACCGGACGGTCCGGCCATGTGGCCTGGACGGTTTGTGCCCGTGATCAGATTAACTCGAGTGAGAGTGCTTATCCCATGTGTGGTTATCCTAACCTATTCGTGTGAATCTGTTGGATCTCACTTAGGAACAAGTCCAAACTTCCTCCCCTATAAATATAAAGGGGTAAGATCGATTGAGAACCACCGAACACATTACAATCGAACCAATCTACTTTTCCTTATTTATCATTCATGCATTAGGAGTTGATGTAGCATAGCCTTAGTTGTAGCTTCTCACCCTATATCATCGTCTTTATTTGACTGTACGTCATCTAGAGGCACACCTTGGGTGGCTTACCAACCCCAAGATGGCCCTATAGTCTTTCTCTGATGAGGCCCATCGCGGGGGCAAGATCCACTTCATTGAAGATCTCTTCCTTGACTATTTTCTTAATCCCTAGGTGACTCTACGCCATCTGGGGATGCCCTAGGTGGTTTGCTGATCCCGGAGCAACCTACGATCTCTCCATCCCTGACTCTCTTAGGGGCGAGATCTAGGTTCCTACGGAAAAGAAGGCTTTGTGCCATCGTGGACTGTTCGGGCCCTGTGTGCGGACCGTCTGACACGTGAGCAGAGGAGACTCGCTCATGCCTCAGGGTCGCGGACCGTCCGTCCCTAACCGCGGATCATATGCGCAGCCTCAGAGAGCACAGCTAGGCGGTACATTGCGAGTGTTTGGCCCCAAATCGGAGCCAACACACTTTTTGGTGACTCCATATAACACCCTGAATTTGGGGGTATAAAATTTCTTTCTTATGATCATCCAAATTCAGGTGTTACTCTTCTCTATCTCACTCTAGTTCCTCACTCTCCCTAGTTTTCTCTCTCTTTTTTTCTTTTAATTAGAGTTAGTTGTATTAGTGAGGGATTATTTAATTTATTTTGCCCAAAACATATGAGTCATGAAATGTTGCATCATATTAAGCCTAAATATTCTTTGAATTGTTGCACATATTTGATTTGGCTTGAATTTGAAACTTGATTTGAATTTGAATTGAAAACCCTAGAGAAAATAAATAGAAATGAAATTAGAAATTCCCTGAAAATAGAAAAAGCCATTTCAGCCCATTTAGCCCAAGCCGGCCCAGCCCCGCGGGCGCGCCCGCGCGCCCCCTGTGTCTGACGGGCGGGCCCCGCCTATCGGCGCAAGCCTGAGCGCGCTCACTCCCCCCTCTCTCTCTCGCTGCACCGTGGGGCCGACCTGTTGGCGCTGGTTCCCTCGCGTGCACCCACTCCCTCTCTCTGTCCCGCCGTCCCCACCTGTCAGCCGTCCTCAACCTCCCGTCCATGATCTCCCCGCCGTGGATGCGCCCACGACCGCACGTTCTCTGGCCACGTCTGTGCGCCCACGCCCCTTTTGAGCCCCGCGCCCTGCTCACCCACCTCCTCTCTCTCATTTGCACCCTCTGCCAAACCCTCTCGCCCTCTCTCTCGCTCTGTCCGCGTGAGCAGAGAGCTCTGCCACTGCCCGCCGACGACCACTGCCTGTTCTGCGGCCACCGTCGCGTCCGCGCCCCGTCTAGTGCCATGGTGAGCTCCGCCTTATTGTCAGCTGCTCGGGACACCCTTCGGTGTGCCCTTTCCCTCTCTGTTGTATCTGGTCCATGCTCACCGGAGCAATCTTGCGCAACCGGAGCCCCGCTGTCATCGCCCCGTCGAGTCTCTGCGCCTCCACCGTTGCTTCGCGACACCAACGCTTCCCCTCAAGGTGAGCAACCCACCCGTGCCCTTAATTTGGTCATCCCCGCTCTATTGCTCGCGCGATTGCTTGCCGGAGCAATCTAGCGCCGCCGACAGCCCGCCTTGCCGTGGTCTGTGCCCTCTGGTGCCCTTGCGCCGGTGTGAAGGCCATGGCTGAACCCGTAGACCGCCTTGATCGTGTCCAGGCTAAACCCTGAGCCTCTGTGCCCCGCCGTGGCCAACCTCCTCGTCTCCAGCGAACTCTCGCCGCGGGACCGAGCGGCGCCATCGCGCCCAAGTCAGCCCCTGACCGTTAGATCTCGGTCGTCCGTCCGAGATCGGATGGTTTAGACTTAACCCGAGCGGATCTAATCCTAGCCCTCCGATCTGGATCCAACCGTCTCTCTCTTCCCCCCTCTCCCGTGTATCTGCCTCTGGGCCCAGCTAGTCGGTCCGCCCTGACTCGCTGACGCCCTGACCCTGCTTGTCAGCCACGTTCGCGCGCCCGCGCGATCTAATCTGGGCCGCTGATCTTCGATCCGATGGTCAAGGTTACCCCGTACCCCTTCGCGTGTGAGTTTTGCTTAAGAACCCCCCTGGTTTTAGGAAATCAACCCGCCGTCCTCTGTTTTAGCGCGCATGCCCCTAGTTTCTTTTGAATAGCCTCCTGTACTTTTATTTAATCATAGATTTAGCCCTAATTTCATAGTTCAAACTTCAAAACTTGTTTATTTCATATCTTTTTCATACGAACTCCAAATTTAGTGGTTCAAATTGCAAAATGTTCATAAAATTATTCTCTGTTCAAATAAAATATGATCAACTGTAATATGTATACTTTAATTTTTACACTTAGAATATAGAACTAAAGTATATGTTGATTTATTTATTTAATGAAATAAATAAAAGGAGAATCCTAGGAGTTAAAGTATATTTAATCTTGTGAGATTAGTGTTATGCATTACATGGATTCATTTTGGTTTAACCTTTAGGCCTTAATGAGATAAATAGAATTAGATATGTAATTATGAATAACATTTAAAGGATAATCAAATTCCTAAATGAGAGTAGTTCATCTTATAATTTAATCTTTTATTGGTGTAATTATTACTTAACCTTTTTGAGGTATGTTTCAACCCTTAGAGAGTAATCAATCCCAATTAAGACTAGTCCATTTTATAACTTGATTTTAGTCTCCTTTATCTTAAGCATTACCTCTTTTTGAGTTATGTTCCAATGTTTGCACATGTTTGATGTGACGTTCATTTTACATTCCAAATGTATTGAATGTATGCTCGTTTTACTTAGACAACGAGCAGCTCGTGGTTCCTGAGTGTGTTGCTGAAGATCCCTCTGAGCAACAACCTGGTGAAGGCAAGTGTCCTCAGACCTATCATGTCCTACTTTACTTTATAATTCACTGTCCCGCATTACATTATTGAAACTTAAGGATTGACTAGTCTGTATTTACCTTACCCTTGTTTACCTTTTTGGGTTAATCATGGTTAGCTTATGCTATTGCTTTAACTTAATCAATGAACATGATGTGATCTTTTGATACGATGATGTTATCCCGATGAGGTTCTTGTGATTACTTTAGGGGGCTCAGGCTGTTTCCTGAGTACCTCTCTGTAAGGACCTGTTTGGTGAGTGACAACCCGGGATAACAGTGCAACCATGAGGGTGGAATGGGACGCCCTTAGCTGATTAATTAGAGGAACCAGAGGAATAGTTGGCTTCGCCGTAGGGCCGTCAATGAGGTCCGAGCACAATATTTGTGAAAGGGAATTAGGCTTACACCTAGTTCCTATATAATTTTGGTGGTTGAATTGCCCAACACAAACATTTGGACTAACTAAGTTTGCCCAAGTGTATGGATTACACAGGTGTAAAAGGTTCACACTCAGCCAATAAAAAGACCAAGTTTTGGATTCAACAATGGAGCTAAGTGGGAACCGAAGGCCCTCTGGTCTGGGATCACCGGACTGTCCGGTGTACACCGGACAATGTCCGGTGCACCACCGGACAGTGTCCGGTGCACCAGAGGACTCCAGCTCAAACTCGCCACCTTCGGGAATTTCCAGAGGCGACTCGGCTATAATTCACCGGACTGTCCGGTGTACACCGGACAGTGTCCGGTGCGCCAAGGGAGGTCGGCCTCAGGAACTCGCCAGCTTCGGGAAAAGCCAACGGCTCGTCCACTATAATTCACCGGACTGTCCGGTGTGCACCGGACTGTCCGGTGCGACTCCAGAGCAACGGCTATCTTCGCGCCAACGGCTCTCTGCCGCGCATTTAATGCGGGCTCTGCGTGCGCAGATGGCAGGCACGCCCATGCTGGCACACCGGACAGCAAACAGTACCTGTCCGGTGTGCACCGGACACCCAGGCGGGCACACAAGTCAGAAGCTCCAACGGTCAGAATCCAACGGCAGTGATGACGTGGCAGGGGGCACCGGACTGTCCGGTGCGCCATCGAGCAGACAGCCTCCCAACGGCCATTTTTGGTGGTTGGGGCTATAAATACCCCAACCACCCCACCATTCATTGCATCCAAGTTTTCCACTTCCCAACTACTACAAGAGCTCTAGCATTCAATTCTAGACACACCAAAGAGATCAAATCCTCTCCAAATTCCACACAACACCATTGTGACTAGAGAGAGTGATTTGCTTGTGTTATTTCGAGCTCTTGCGCTTGGATTGCTTTCTTCCTTCTTGATTCTTTCATTGCGATCAAACTCACTTGTAATTGAGGCAAGAGATACCAAACTTGTGGTGGTCCTTGTGGGAACTTTGTGTTCCAAGTGATTGAGAAGAGAAAGCTCACTTGATCCGTGGATCGTTTGAGAGAGGGAAGGGTTGAAAGAGACCCGGCCTTTGTGGCCTCCTCAACGGGGAGTAGGTTTGAGAGAACCGAACCTCGGTAAAACAAATCTCCGTGTCTCACTTGCTTATTTGCTTGGGATTTGTTTTTCACCCTCTCTCGCGGACTCGTTTCTTTATTACTAACGCTAACCCGGCTTGTAGTTGTGTTTATATTTGAAAATTTCAGTTTCGCCCTATTCACCCCCCCTCTAGGCGACTATCAATTGGTATCGGAGCCCGGTGCTTCATTAGAGCCTAACCACTCGAAGTGATGTCGGGAGATCACGCCAAGAAGGAGATGGAGACCGGCGAAAAGCCCACTACAAGCCACGGGAGCACTTCATCGGAAGAGTCCCGCACCAAGAGAAATGAGAAGAAGAAGATCTCCTCCAACAAAGGGAAGGAGAAGAAATCTTCTTCACACCACAAAGAAAAGAAGGAGAGATCTTCCTCCCACAAGCCACATCGGAGAGGGGACAGACACAAAAGGATGAGGAAAGTGGTCTACTACGAGACCGACACTTCATCAACATCAACCTCCGACTCCGATGCGCCCTCCGTAACTTCTAAACGCCAAGAGCGTAAGAAGTTTAGTAAGATCCCCCTACATTACCCTCGCATTTCTAAGAATGCACCTTTACTTTCCGTCCCATTAGGCAAACCACCAACTTTCGATGGTGAAGATTATGCTAGGTGGAGCGATTTAATGCGATTTCATCTAACCTCGCTCCACAAAAGTATATGGGATGTTGTTGAGTTTGGTGCACAGGTACCGTCCGTAGGGGATGAGAACTATGATGAGGATGAGGTGGCCCAAATCGAGCACTTCAACTCTCAAGCGACAACAATACTCCTCGCCTCTTTAAGTAGAGAGGAGTATAACAAAGTTCAAGGGTTGAAGAGCGCCAAGGAGGTTTGGGATGTGCTCAAAACCGCGCACGAAGGAGATGAGCTCACCAAGATCACCAAGCGGGAAACGATCGAGGGGGAGCTCGGTCGATTCCGGCTTCGCAAAGGGGAAGAGCCACAACACATGTACAACCGGCTCAAGACCTTGGTGAACCAAGTGCGCAACCTCGGGAGCGTCAAGTGGGACGACCACGAAATGGTTAAGGTTATTCTAAGATCTCTCATTTTCCTTAACCCCACTCAAGTTCAATTAATTCGTGGTAATCCTAGATATACTAAAATGACCCCCGAGGAAGTTATCGGGAATTTTGTAAGTTTTGAGTGCATGATCGAAGGCTCGAGGAAGATCAACGAGCTTGATGATCCATCTACATCTGAGGCACAACCCGTCGCATTCAAGGCGACGGAGGACAAGAAGGAGGAGTCTACACCAAGTAGACAACCAATCGACGCCTCCAAGCTTGACAATGAGGAGATGGCGCTCGTCATCAAGAGCTTCCGCCAAATCCTCAAACAAAGGAGGGGGAAGGATTACAAGTCCCGCTCCAAGAAGGTTTGCTACAAGTGTGGTAAGCCCAGTCATTTTATCGCTAAATGTCCTATATCTAGTGACAGTGACCGAGGCGACGACAAGAAGGGGAGAAGAAAGGAGAAGAAGAGGTACTACAAGAAGAAGGGCGGCGATGCCCATGTTTGTCGGGAATGGGATTCCGACGAAAGCTCAGGCGACTCCTCCGACGACGAGGACGCCGCCAACATCGCCGTCACCAAGGGACTCCTCTTCCCCAACGTCGGCCACAAGTGCCTCATGGCAAAGGACGGCAAACGGAAAAAGGTTAAATCTAACTCCTCCACTAAATATGAATCTTCTAGTGATGATAATGCTAGTGATGAGGAGGATAATTTGCGTTCCCTTTTTGCCAACCTTAACATAGCTCAAAAGGAAAAATTAAATGAATTAGTTAGTGCTATTCATGAAAAGGATGACCTTTTGGATTCCCAAGAGGATTGTCTAATTAAAGAAAACAAGAAACATGTTAAGGTTAAAAAGGCTTATGCTCTTGAAATTGAAAAATGTGAAAAGTTATCTAGTGAGCTAAGCACTTGCCGTGAGATGATTGACAACCTTAGGAATGAAAATGCTAGTTTAAATGCTAAGGTTAATTCACATGTTTGCAATGTTTCAACTTCAAATCCTAGAGATGATAATATTGATTTACTTGCTAGGATTGATGAGTTGAATGCTTCTCTTGCTAGCCTTAAAATTGAGAATGAAAATTTGCTTGCTAAGGCTAAAGATTTTGATGATTGCAATGCTACCATTTCCGACCTTAGAACTAAGAATGACATGTTACAAGCTAAGGTTGTAGAATTAAAATCTTGCAAACCCTCTACATCTACCATTGAGCATGTATCTATTTGTACTAGATGTAAAGATGTTGATATTAATGCTATTCATGATCATATGGCTTTAATTAAACAACAAAATGATCATATAGCAAAACTAGATGCTAAAATTGCCGAGCACAACTTAGAAAATGAGAAATTTAAATTTGCTCGTAGCATGCTGTATAATGGGAGACGCCCGGGCATCAAGGGTGGCATTGGCTTCCAAAAGAGAGACAATGTCAAAATTAATACCCCTCCTAAAAGATTGTCCAACTTTGTTAAGGGCAAGGCTCCCATGCCTCAGGATAACGAGGGTTACATTTTATACCCTGCCGGTTATCCTGAGAGCAAGATTAGGAGAATTCACTCTAGGAAGTCTCACTCTGGCCCTAATCATGCTTTTATGTATAAGGGTGAGACATCTAGCTCTAGGCAACCAACCCGTGCCAAGTTGCCTAGAAAGAAAACTCCTAATGCATCAAATGATCATGCCATTTCTTTTAAAACTTTTGATGCTTCTTATGTGCTTACTAACAAATCCGGCAAGGTCGTTGCCAAGTTTGTTGGGGGCAAACACAAGGGGTCAAAGACTTGTGTTTGGGTACCCAAAGTTCTTGTTTCTAATGCCAAAGGACCCAAAACAGTTTGGGTACCTAAAGTCAAGAACTAAATATGTTTTGTAGGTTTATGCATCCGGGGGCTCAAGTTGGATACTCGACAGCGGGTGCACAAACCACATGACTGGGGAGAAAAAGATGTTCTCCTCATATGAGAAAAACCAAGATCCCCAAAGAGCGATCACATTCGGGGATGGAAATCAAGGTTTGGTCAAAGGATTGGGTAAAATTGCTATATCACCTGACCATACTATTTCCAATGTTTTTCTTGTTGATTCATTAGATTACAATTTGCTTTCCGTATCCCAATTATGTCAAATGGGCTACAACTGTCTATTCACTGATGTAGGTGTCACTGTCTTTAGAAGAAGTGATGATTCAATAGCATTTAAGGGAGTGTTAGAGGGTCAGCTATACTTGGTAGATTTTGATAGAGCTGAACTCGACACTTGCTTAATTGCTAAGACTAACATGGGTTGGCTCTGGCACCGCCGACTAGCCCATGTTGGAATGAAGAATCTTCACAAGCTTCTAAAGGGAGAACACATTTTAGGATTAACAAATGTTCATTTTGAGAAAGACAGGGTTTGTAGCGCATGCCAGGCGGGAAAGCAAGTTGGAACCCAACATCCACACAAGAACATCATGACGACCGACAGGCCGCTTGAGCTACTCCACATAGATCTATTCGGCCCGATTGCTTACATAAGCATCAGCGGGAGTAAGTATTGTCTTGTTATTGTGGATGATTATTCTCGCTTCACTTGGGTATTCTTTTTGCAGGAAAAATCTCAAACCCAAGAGACCTTAAAGGGATTCTTGAGACGGGCTCAAAATGAGTTCAACTTAAGAATCAAGAAAATAAGAAGCGACAACGGGACGGAGTTCAAGAACTCTCAAATTGAAGGCTTCCTTGAGGAGGAGGGCATCAAGCATGAGTTCTCTTCTCCCTACACACCTCAACAAAATGGTGTAGTGGAGAGGAAGAATCGAACTCTATTGGACATGGCAAGGACAATGCTTGATGAGTACAAGACTTCGGATCGGTTTTGGGCCGAGGCAGTCAACACCGCCTGCTACGCCATCAACCGATTATATCTACACCGAATCCTCAAGAAGACATCATATGAACTCCTAATCGGTAAAAAGCCCAACATTTCATATTTTAGAGTCTTTGGTAGCAAATGCTTTATACTTGTTAAAAGAGGTAGAAAATCTAAATTTGCTCCTAAGACTGTAGAAGGCTTTTTACTTGGTTATGACTCAAACACAAGGGCATATAGGGTCTTTAACAAGTCCACTGGACTAGTTGAAGTCTCATGTGACGTTGTGTTTGATGAGACTAATGGCTCTCAAATAGAGCAAGTTGATCTTGATGAGATAGGTGAAGAGGAGGCTCCATGCATAGCGCTAAGGAACATGTCCATTGGGGATGTGTGTCCTAAGGAATCCGAAGAGCCTCCAACTACACAAGATCAACCATCCTCCTCAATGCAAGCATCTCCACCGACTCAAAATGAGGATGAGGCTCAAGTTGATGAAGGACAAGATCAAGAAGATGAGCCACCTCATGATGATGGCAATGATCAAAGGGGAGAGGCAAATGATCAAGAAAAGGAGGATGAGCAAGAACCAAGGCCGCCACACCCAAGAGTCCACCAAGCAATACAACGAGATCACCCCGTCGACACCATCCTCGGCGACATTCATAAGGGGGTAACTACTCGATCTCGTGTTGCCCATTTTTGCGAACATTACTCGTTTGTCTCCTCTATTGAGCCACACAGGGTAGAGGAAGCACTCCAAGATTCGGATTGGGTGGTGGCGATGCAAGAGGAGCTCAACAACTTCACTAGGAATGAGGTATGGCATTTAGTTCCACGTCCTAACCAAAATGTTGTAGGAACCAAGTGGGTCTTCCGCAACAAGCAAGATGAGCATGGTGTGGTGACAAGGAACAAAGCTCGACTTGTGGCCAAGGGATACTCCCAAGTCGAAGGTTTGGATTTCGGTGAAACCTATGCACCCGTAGCTAGGCTTGAGTCAATTCGCATATTATTGGCCTATGCTACTTACCATGGCTTTAAGCTTTATCAAATGGACGTGAAAAGTGCCTTCCTCAATGGACCAATCAAGGAAGAGGTCTATGTTGAGCAACCTCCCGGCTTTGAAGACAGTAAGTATCCTAACCATGTCTATAAGCTCTCTAAGGCGCTTTATGGGCTCAAGCAAGCCCCAAGAGCATGGTATGAATGCCTTAGAGATTTCCTTATTGCTAATGGCTTCAAAGTTGGAAAGGCCGATCCTACACTCTTTACTAAAACTCTTGAAAATGACTTGTTTGTATGCCAAATTTATGTTGATGATATTATATTTGGGTCTACTAACGAGTCTACATGTGAAGAGTTTAGTAGGATCATGACACAGAAATTCGAGATGTCTATGATGGGGGAGTTGAAGTATTTCTTAGGATTCCAAGTGAAGCAACTCCAAGAGGGCACTTTCATCAGCCAAACAAAGTACACTCAAGACATTCTAACCAAGTTTGGGATGAAGGATGCCAAACCCATCAAGACACCCATGGGAACCAATGGGCATCTCGACCTCGACACGGGAGGTAAGACCGTGGATCAAAAGGTATACCGGTCGATGATAGGTTCTCTACTCTATTTATGTGCATCTCGACCGGATATTATGCTTTCTGTATGCATGTGTGCAAGATTTCAAGCCGACCCTAAGGAAGCTCACCTTACGGCCGTAAAACGAATCTTGAGATATTTAGCTTATACTCCTAAGTTTGGGCTTTGGTATCCTAAGGGATCCACTTTTGATTTAATTGGTTATTCCGATGCCGATTGGGCGGGGTGCAAAATCAATAGAAAGAGCACATCAGGGACTTGCCAGTTCTTGGGAAGATCCTTGGTGTCTTGGGCTTCAAAGAAGCAAAATTCGGTCGCTCTTTCCACCGCCAAAGCCGAGTACATTGCCGCAGGTCATTGTTGCGCGCAATTGCTTTGGATGAGGCAAACCCTGCGGGACTACGGTTACAAATTAACCAAAGTCCCTTTGCTATGTGATAATGAGAGTGCAATCAAAATGGCCGACAATCCCGTCGAGCATAGCCGCACTAAACACATAGCCATTCGGTATCATTTTCTTAGGGATCACCAACAAAAGGGAGATATCGAGATTTCTTACATTAACACTAAAGATCAATTAGCCGATATCTTTACCAAGCCTCTTGATGAACAATCTTTTAACAAACTTAGGCATGAGCTCAATATTCTTGATTCGCGCAATTTCTTTTGTTAGATTGCACACATAGCTCATTTATATATCTTTGATCGTATCCCCTTCCTATGCTATGACTAATGTGTTTTCAAGTCTATTTCAAACCAAGTCATAGGTATATGGAAAGGGAATTGGAGTCTTCGGCGAAGACAAAAAGGCTTCCACTCCGTAACTCAACCTTCGCCGTCGCTACATACCACTCTCCATCCTTGGGGGAGAAAGCAAAAGGACTTCGTCTTTGGTATAATCTTAACTCATTTGTTTATGACCAAAGGGGAAGAAACTACTTCGCGGGCTCTAATGATTCCGTTTTTGGCGATTCATGCCAAAAAGGGGGAGAAAGGAGCCCAAAGCAAAAGGACCGCACCACCACCAATTTCAAAAACCTAAGTGTTGAGTATTTTCAATTGGTAGCCTATTGAGTTCAAAAGGGGGAGAAAGTAGTATTTCAAAATGATATATCAAAACCCTCTTGAACACTAAGAGGAGAATCTCATTTAGGGGGAGTTTTTGTTTAGTCAAAGGAAAAGCATTTGAAACAGGGGGAGAAAATTTCAAATCTTGAAAATGCTTTGCAAAAATCTTATTCATTTACCTTTGACTATTTGCAAAAGAACTTTGAAAATGATTTACAAAAGAGTTTGCAAAAACAAAACATGTGGTGCAAGCGTGGTCCAAAATGTTATAAGAAAGAAACAATCCATGCATATCTTGTAAGTATTCATATTGGCTCAAATTCTAAGCAACCTTTACACTTACATTATGCAAACTAGTTCAATTATGCACTTCCATATTTGCTTTGGTTTGTGTTGGCATCAATCACCAAAAAGGGGGAGATTGAAAGGGAATTAGGCTTACACCTAGTTCCTATATAATTTTGGTGGTTGAATTGCCCAACACAAACATTTGGACTAACTAAGTTTGCCCAAGTGTATGGATTACACAGGTGTAAAAGGTTCACACTCAGCCAATAAAAGACCAAGTTTTGGATTCAACAATGGAGCTAAGTGGGAACCGAAGGCCCTCTGGTCTGGGATCACCGGACTGTCCGGTGTGTCCGGTGCACCACCGGACAGTGTCCGGTGCACCAGAGGACTCCAGCTCAAACTCGCCACCTTCGGGAATTTCCAGAGGCGACTCGGCTATAATTCACCGGACAGTGTCCGGTGCGCCAAGGGAGGTCGGCCTCAGGAACTCGCCAGCTTCGGGAAAAGCCAACGGCTCGTCCACTATAATTCACCGGACTGTCCGGTGTGCACCGGACTGTCCGGTGCGACTCCAGAGCAACGGCTATCTTCGCGCCAACGGCTCTCTGCCGCGCATTTAATGCGGGCTCTGCGTGCGCAGATGGCAGGCACGCCCATGCTGGCACACCGGACAGCAAACAGTACCTGTCCGGTGTGCACCGGACACCCAGGCGGGCACACAAGTCAGAAGCTCCAACGGTCAGAATCCAACGGCAGTGATGACGTGGCAGGGGGCACCGGACTGTCCGGTGTGCACCGGACTGTCCGGTGCGCCATCGAGCAGACAGCCTCCCAACGACCATTTTTGGTGGTTGGGGCTATAAATACCCCAACCACCCCACCATTCATTGCATCCAAGTTTTCCACTTCCCAACTACTACAAGAGCTCTAGCATTCAATTCTAGACACACCAAAGAGATCAAATCCTCTCCAAATTCCACACAACACCATTGTGACTAGAGAGAGTGATTTGCTTGTGTTATTTCGAGCTCTTGCGCTTGGATTGCTTTCTTCCTTCTTGATTCTTTCATTGCGATCAAACTCACTTGTAATTGAGGCAAGAGACACCAAACTTGTGGTGGTCCTTGTGGGAACTTTGTGTTCCAAGTGATTGAGAAGAGAAAGCTCACTTGATCCGTGGATCGTTTGAGAGAGGGAAGGGTTGAAAGAGACCCGGCCTTTGTGGCCTCCTCAACGGGGAGTAGGTTTGAGAGAACCGAACCTCGGTAAAACAAATCTCCGTGTCTCACTTGCTTATTTGCTTGGGATTTGTTTTTCACCCTCTCTCGCGGACTCGTTTCTTTATTACTAATGCTAACCCGGCTTGTAGTTGTGTTTATATTTGAAAATTTCAGTTTCGCCCTATTCACCCCCCCTCTAGGCGACTATCAATTTGCTCTGCCGAGGTTGGTTGCAGAGGTTCTTTGATTTGGTTTTGTTAGTCACCCTTCCTCTGGGGAGATGTACTGTGTTTATCAAACTGGAGAAACCTAACGGACGGCTATGACCTCTGGGAAATCTTTGTAAAGGCTACGTAGTGAGACCCTGCTAGGTCACCTTGGTAGTGATCAATGGGGAGGCTAGAACCCCGAGCAGAATGGGAATCACGGCTTGTGGGTAAAGTGTGCAACCTCTGTAGAGTGTTAGAAACTGGTATATCAGCCATGCTCACAGTTATGAGCAGCCTTGGGATCCTCTTTGATTAGAAGAACTTCGGTTACTTTTATGATGATGATTAGCATTGATGGTTATAAATCTGATCTCCGGTATTTCCTCATGGAGGGAGTGCCTCTGGGTAATAACTGGGTTATTACTAAAATTTGGCTATACTTATAATAATAAAACTTGACCGACTAAAAGCAACTGCTTAACCTTAACTCCACGTACAGCTAGTCCACTTTAGCCAAACGGGACATTTGCTGAATACGTTGATGTGTAATCACCCTTGCTTTACAAACCACTCACCCCGGGTTGTCCCCACTGTACTCGGTGCTCAGGAGGTGAAGCTGGCAACATGGAGGACTTTGAGGAGCTCTAGGACTACGACGACTTCTAGTTTACTTTAGTGGCAAACCCCCAGTCAGCTGCCTGTGTAGGCTTACCTTCTACGTTTCGTTACTCCACACTTTGATGTTATTGTTAAACACTATGTTTATGTAATAGACTCTTTGGATGTCTCAGACATCTTGATGTAACTAAGTACCTTTCCGCTATTTAATTCAAGTATTGTGTGATGATGTCCAATTATGTAATTGCTGTGTACGTGAGTTCTGGTCCTGGGACGTACATGGTTCGCATTCAGTTTACCTTCCAAAACCGGGTGTGAAACTCCACTGGGGACAAAAGATCGAATCTATCAGATCAACCATGATGGTCAATCCTAAAGAACGCACCAATGTCTCCTGAGACAACATCCTTAGGCTGACTTTTGAGAGTTTGTCGGCCACCGACAAGTAGAAATTTAAAGACAACATGAGGAAGTGGGCGCAAGGAGTTCTAGTAGCTCACGAGCGTGACAAGATGGAGAGTTTGTACCTCTCGCACTTCACGGTAGATCGCCACCAAAAGGTCGTCCAAGATAAGGAAGTAGAGCACGCTTCCCTGACATCCTAGCAGCAGCCCCCCACAGTAAGTGAAACTGTGTCATCCCATGATATTCAATCTATTAAAATTCTTTTGATGATCTGATTAAGCTTATGATTAAGTCATTAGATAGAATGACCAGCGCATTAGAAAAAAATTGAATGCCTAATTTTCCATCGCTGTTGGGGATCTTCTACGCCATCGAATGTCCTCAAGACATAAACACCTTTAGCAAAGTGCCATAAGAACTCCGACCTCCTTCTGCCGAAGGTTCTCAAGACGAAGATCTCGGGAAGGAGCAACAGTGCAGAACGCCGAAGCTACTGATAGCTTCGGCTCAGATTAAGCAAAGAAGGAAAAGACTAGATAGACATTGTTAGTTTAAGTTGTTTATAAACAAATGTTCAAGAGCATGGATGTAATTTTTCTTGGGCTGTGTCCCGTGCCTATAAATAGATGAACAGTAACATCGTACTGTTCACGCTGAATGGTAATCACTCTCTTGCGTCTTTACCTTCGAGCAAGCCGAAGGTATCAATGTAATACTCATATTGTCAGTATTCATACATGTTTTATAATATGCGAATATGTATGAATTAATGAAATGCAGTTACTGTCTTCATCCTTTTACATTCCCATTCACATATTAAATGATGAAGGTAAGTCCTTCTTGACCTTTGTATGATGAGCATTATTCCCATGTGAAGATAATGCTTCGAAATACGAAGGTCCACAATAATTAACAATTGTGTTGCCTTGTTCTTGGTCCACATCATTCGAGAACAAGTGACCAACATTGGCGCCCACCTCCGGTGAACTCACTTCCACGACTGCGACAATGGCTTCGCAAGACAACCAAGCTGTGGCACCTTTGGCTATGAAGCTGGTGCTCCTAATCACAGACGACTCAAGTTCTAAACCAGCCAATAAGAAGCAGAAGAAGGAAGCACAGAGAAGGGTACAACATGTTGGAGTGCAAGGACCCTTCATCAAGTCCAAGTGGTCTCATATACCAATCACCTTCTCACAGGAAGACCTTCAGCTCAAGGATTATCCTCACAATGATGCAATGGTTATATCTTGTGTCATCAAGGGGTTCCTGGTTCACAATGTCCTTGTAGACATAGGCAGTACATCAGACATCATCTTTGTGAAAGCTTTCAAGCAAATGCAAGAGCAGGATGACAAGATACATGATGCAACACACCCCCTCTGTGGCTTCGAAGGAAGGCAGATAGTGGCACTCGGTAAGATAACTATGCCGATCACCTTCGGCTATGTTCACAACACAAGGACAGAGCAGGTTGTCTTTGACATTGTTGATATGGAGTATCCCTACAATGCAATCATTGGGCGAGGAACATTAAACGCCTTCGAAGCAATACTTCATCTAACATATTTGTGCATGAAGATACCATCATACTAAGGCCCTATAGCTGTGCATGGGAGTCAAGAGGCTGCTAGAAGGGCCGAAGGGAATTGGACAGACTCAAAGGCTATCCATAACATAGATGAAGCCAAAGCTCATCAGCAGTACAAACACAAAAGGGATAAGGCTGCCTCAGCAGACCAACTGAAGCCTATGCTTTTATGCGAGGACATAGCTGAGCAGAAGGTGTTGTTGAGGTCGCAACTGTCGGATGAATAAGAGAAAACCCTGTTGAAGTTTTTATTCAACAACAATGATGTCTTTTCTTGGTTAGACAATGATCTATGTGGTGTCAACAGAGACGTCATCGAACATTCACTTAATGTAGATCCCGCTATTAGGCCAAGAAGGCAGAAGCTTCGGAAGATGTCAGAAGACAAAGCCGAAGGTGCACGAAACGAAGTCAAAATGCTTTTGAGTGCCGGAGTAATCAGAGAGGTAACATATTCAGAGTGGCTGGCCAATACTGTAATGGTGAAGAAGGCTAATGGAAAGTGGAGAATGTGCATTGATTTCACAAATCTTAATAAAGCATGTCCGAAGGATGAGTTTCCTTTACCCAAAATAGACTCTCTGGTGGATGTAGCAGCTACTTCGGAGCTAATGAGTCTATTGGATTGTTATTCATGCTAGCATCAAATTTGGATGAAGAAAGAAAACAAACCCAAGACAAGCTTCATAACACCGAGTGGAACTTACTACTAGCTTCAGATGCCCGAGGGGGTCAAGAATGCTGGAGGAAGCTTCAGCAGGATGACTGTCAAAGTCCTCCACTCTCAAATTGGCAAGAATGTGCTGACATATGTTGATGATATCATAGTAAAAAGCACGAAGCAAGAAAATCACATTGCTGATTTGCAAGAAACATTTGCTAATTTCAGAAGAGCTGGTCTCAAGCTAAATCTGGAAAAATGTGTTTTCAGAGTGAAGAAGGGAAACTTTCTTGGTTGTCTGGTATCAATAAAGGGGATCGAAGCCAATCCAAGTAAAATAGAAGCTATACTTCGGATGGAGCCACTGAAGTCACGAAAAGGTGCCCAAAGGTTAACAGGAATGCTGACATCATTGAATAGATTTAATTCAAGATCAGCAGAGAGGAACTTGCCATTCTTCGAAGTGCTGAAGTCAGCCGAAGTCTTCCAATGGGGACCAATTCAGCAAAAATCCTTCAAAGAACTGAAACAGTATTCGATAGAATTAACAACCTTAACCCCAACTTCGTGAGGAACTCCATTGTTGTTGTATGTAGTTGCTTCTCACGTTGCGGTCAGTGCAGCGCTGGTGCAAGAAAAGCAGGATGGCTAGGCAAAGAAGCAAGTGCATGTGTACTTCATCTCGAAGTACTTAGTCCATCAAAGTAAAATTACACAGAGTTGGAAAAGGTATTATATGCTGTATTGATGGCTTCCAGAAAGCTTCGGCGTTACTTCCAAACATACCATATCATAGTACCTTCTTCACAACCTCTCAAGGATATAATGAGAAATAGAAAAGCCACAGGAAGAGTTGGAAAATGGGCTGCAGAGTTGAATGAATTCACTATTGATTACATTCATAGATCTTCGATCCAATCCCAAGTGTTAGCAGACTTCATTGCGGATTGGACGCCAGGGGCTCAGGACGAAGAAGAAAAAAACGATGTCGAAGCCTGGACAGTATTTTGTGATGGGTCATGGGGAACCTTCGGCGCAGGAGCAGCTCCCTTTTAATTTCACCATCTAAAATCAAAACCTGCTGTGCAGCAAGGTTGGACTTCAACTGCACAAATAACATTGCAGAGTACGAGACCCTTCTCTTGGGCTTCGGAAACTTAAGGCAATGGGAATAAGAAGGGCAATACTCAAATCCGACTCACATGTCATTTTCGGTCACGTTGACAAGAGTAGTAAAGCAAGGGACCCGAAGCTCGAGAAATATCTGAACACAGTCCGAAGGATGGAAGCCTCTTTCGAAGGTTTCTGTAATACTCAAAGTTGTATACAAGGAATATAGAGAGATCTTCTCATCTTATGTGCCTCATTTGCATCATAAAAAGAGCCTATACAAAATTTAGAGATTTATTCAAACAAATGAAAAAAAAGTACATCATGTTGGAGTTTATATGATTGTGCATTAAATAAAATAATAAGGTTAATAATAATAATATAATAAATTCTAGAAGTAGAATTAAACCCTAAACTTGAAAATAGGGTTTTGAATATGAGAAGGAGAAAGTATATAAAAAAATATATAAAACAAATTTCATAAATGTCCCAAATTGGTATTTCCTAAGTTCACAATAAAATTCGAGGACAAGTTCTGCACAAGGCTTGAATTTAAAATTTGAATTCAAATTGAAGTTGGGATAGAAAAAAAAAGAAAAAGGAAGAAATCCTAATTGGGCCAAACTCCCCAAACCGGCCCAATTCCACTCCTCCCACGCGCAGCCCAAAACACAAAACCGGCGCCGACACCTGGGGCCCGGCCGTCAGTCGCTGGCTCCCACGCTTTCTCTCCTTCACTGTCGCGTGGGCCCAGCTTGTCATTAGTGGGTGGACATCGTCTTCGTTCCGATCTTGCCGCTGCGGCCGCATGACCTCCGCGAAAATCACGCGCCCGCCGCGAATCTCTCCAAGTCCGGTAGCCTCGTCCGGGTATAAAGCTAGCGTGCCGCAATCCAGGGGCCTAGCCAGCCGCCTGGGCAGTTAGATTCATTATCTCCCCCCCGCCATACCACAACAACCGAGTGCCAGAGAACTGGAGAGCATCCGCGGAAGTCGTCCGCTCGCCGTTGCGGTCGAATCCTTAGGGCAGAGAGCATTGGGGCTCGGCTGGGTGCTTGGGACTTTCGTTGAAGCACAACGGGCGTCTCTACGAGGAATTCGGTGCTCTTGGGAAGCCAAATCTCGGCAAATTGCTCGCCGGAATCACTTGGTCCGCCACCGGGCCGCTTCACTGTGACCAGACCGACCACGTCCTCCACCAACGGTAAACAACCCCTAACTTTTTTTCCCCTGGCAAATTCTTCATTCATCACCGAACACGATGGGGGATCGAGTACAGAGCGTGGGGTTGCTTTCTCGCCGGCGATGGCGCCGCCATGGTTCGGCTGGTGCGCCGCCGTCCGGTAGGATTAGTATGCAGGAATGCCGGGTGTCGTAGGATTTGTGACGGGCGGCTGAGATCAAATGGCGCATAACGTTTTTGTCGTATTGAACTAAGACCGTCGATCCACACACCGACGGTGGTGATTACATCCGTAATAACTCTTCACTGGGGGATGCAATCTACCCGTTCGATCGCGATCGGGCGAGCCGTGGCGATTGCAGGTGTTTTTAAATCCAAGCCATAGAATTCTAATCGGGTGATTCCTATTGATTACCGGTTCGTATAGGGCTCGGTCTAATCTGCGCCCTCGACTTTGGATCGGACGGCCAGATTTGGCCAGTGCCCCTTCGCGGGTCAACTTTACTAAAGAAACCCTGTAGTTTTAGGATATAAACCCGCCGTCCACCTCTGCAGTGTTATGAGTCACAGTTTTATTTGCGCCTGAACCCCTGAGTTCTTCAGATATTGACGCCCAGTCCAGAGCTCATGAAAATCAAATAAATAAATTCAGAAATGGATTTTTAATATAAAAACAATTCCTAGAACTTATTTAATCCATAGAAAATCCATTTTTAGTCCAAATCTCTCCATTCCAGTTCCTAAAATTTTGTAATTTTATTCTCCATCATCTAGAGTCTCTGTTGCTACATGAAAACAGTAATAAAATTAATTTATCATCTAATCCTATTATAATCACCTTAAATCTTAGGAAATTCATAACTTGAATTCTATAACTCTAAATTTAATGATTCCAGTTCCAATGATCTCATTTTAATGTATAGATTTTTGCTGTATGTTTTATTTGCATGTTTGATGTGATGTTAATTTATGCTATACTATGTATGTATTGTGTTGATGCGAGTAGACGAGCAAGCCACTGTGGAATCTGAGGTTCAGCAAGTAGAGGTAGCTGAGCAGGAGCTCATTGAAGGCAAGTTGTGCCCTTGATCACTTACTTTTCCCAACCATGTTCTTATTAATTTTAATGATCTGCATAGGTTAATTTTGATGGGAGCCTTTATGTTACCCCAGTTTTGATTACCTCTATACCTTGTTCACCCCTGAAATATTTTTGGGTAGTACTTGCTATTGCTTTATGTGGATTGGGTATGGAGTTATACTACACATGATTATCCTGTTATTATCTTGTTATTATTACTGTTCATGTTAAGATCATTAAATTAATGGGAACATGGAGCGACCACCCGGGAAAACAGTGCTACCACAAGGGTTTAATGGGACGCCCTTGGCTGATTAACTAGGAAAGCTAGTGGAGGGCTACCTTACCCGAAAGGGGCAAGGGCAGTAGGGGAGTGGTCAGTGTAGGGAGGTCCCTGGTTGATTTTGCTGCGATGGCAGTCAGTCAGGAACCCTGCATTGGAACTTCCTATAAACTGTAGCGGGTAGTCTGAAGCTAGTGGAACTTTGTAAAGGCCTCGTAGTGTTACCCTGCCTCGCCTCCTCGGTAGAGGTGTATGGGATTGGCCATCTCTTGGCAGATGGGTAACATGACTTGTGGGTAAAGATGCGCAACCTCTGCAGAGTGTAAAACTAGTATACTAGCCGTGCTCACGGTCATGAGCGGCTCGGACCCTCACATGATTAATTTATGGAACTTAAATTTAATTTGACATTTGCATCGCATTTGGGATTATTTTACTATTACTTTTCTTTATTATTATTAAGGTTTGGTATTTACTTACACTTAGTAATTGCTAATAAAATTTTGACCTACTTATAAAAGCAATGCTCAGCCTCAGCCTTTATTTCATTGATCAGCCTTACACTTCATGAACTCCCACCTTTGGTGAGTTCATGCCACATTATTCCCCACGACTTGTTGAGCGATGAACGTATGTGAGCTCACTCTTGCTGTCTCACACCCCCCCACAGGAGAAGAGCAGGTGGTTCAGGAGGAGCTACAAGGCGAGGAGTTTGATCTGATCTAGGTGGCGTTTCTCAAGTCGACATCGGCGCCAACGATCCTTAGTTCGTTTTACATTTATTTTGTAATAAGTCTTCCGCTATGTTATAAATACTCTGATGTTTTATGACATTTATCTCTATACACTCTGTTATTATATATGTTGTCTTTTTGGCGCATGTATGAGATGCACCCGGCTTTGCCCTTTAAAACCGGGTGTGACAGAAGTGGTATCAGAGGAAATGTTGACTGTAGGACGAAACCTAGATAGAAATGGACAGACCCTTTCCTACTTACCTTACTCTGTTTCTCTCTATACTTATCTTGATTCTGTCTCACCTTCTACTGTTCTACTCTGATCATTCTTACCTTTTCTAATCTAAGACAAGATGGATTTCACACCTTGGAATCCCTACCCCTATGACATTTTCAAGAAATAGGAGGCCTAAGACAAAATCAAAACTATTTTCCATATTTAAAAACGTTGTTTGATTGTTCTGATGATAAATGTCTGATTTGCTTCTTTGATTGATTGAAATAGTTTAGTTGGGCATCTTAGCATGTACCACCATAAGGTAATGTATTAGCTTAAGTGGATAACACACTAATATACTTAGCTAATAAATCCCCCGCAGCAACATTTCTCGTAATTACTCGCCTTGTCTACAATTCTTCCTTTCTTACCCTGTATTTCTAACCCAGATGGACTACCCCTATAGTGTTAGAAGAGAGCACTATATACGTGATCCTTGGTATGTCATGGTTAAAAAAAAAGCAAAGACAGTTTATACACTGCGCTAAGGGAATCGTAGAACTCACCAGTTCCAAAGGACAAAGTTTTGAAGTTGAAGTTGCAGTAACTACCACCATCAGACTAGTGGCATTCTTAGTAGATGAGAAGTTTGTGGGTGGCAACATCCACGCAGTTAGAGATTTTCCGGATGTCTTTCCAGAGGAGTTACCAGGAATGCCACCAGATAGGGAAGTTGAGTTTGTCATGGATCTCTTACCTGGGACTGATCCTATTTCTAAACGGCCATACAAGATGTCCGTAGAAGAACTAAAGGAACTTAAGAAGCAATTAACGGAATTACAAGAGGCTGGGTACATTCGTTCGGATTCTTCACCTTGTGGAGCGTCGGTTCTATTTGTACAGAAGAAAGAAGAATCGCAAGGGATGTGCATGGATTATAGGACCCTTAACGATGTCACTGTGGAGAACAAGTATCCGTTGCCCCGTATTGAGGATTTATTTGATCAGATGAGAGGTGCTAGAGTATTCTCGAAGATTCATCTCCGATCAGGTTATCACCAAATGAAGATTAGGCCATCGGATATTCCCAAGACGGATTTTTCGACCCGATATGGATTATATGAGTTCATTGTTATGTCGTTTGGATTAACTAATGCACCAACTTATTTTATGAATTTGATGAATAAGGTGTTTATGGAGTATTTGGACAGATTCGTCGTAGTATTTATCGACGATATTCTTATCTATTCTAAGAGTGAAAGTGACCATGAGGAACACCTGAGATTGGTGCTACAGAAGCTACGAGACAATCAACTCTACGCCAAGTTTAGCAAATGCGAGTTTTGGATTGGCGAGGTGCCATTTCTTGGACATATCATTTCTAATGGAGGAATATTAGTGGATCCTGCTAAGGTTAAGGAGATAATGGAGTGGAGAGTACCCACTACAGTTACTGAGATTCGGAGTTTCTTGGGACTCGCCAGATATTATCGGAGATTTATTGAAGGGTTCTCTAAGATTGCCAAGACTATGACCTCGCTTTTGGAGAAAGGTAGAGAATTCAAGTGGGATGAGAAGTGCCAAGAAAGCTTTGATCAATTGAAGGAGAAACTAATGTCACCACCAGTATTGATTATGCCAGATCTACACAAGGAATTTGACATTTACTGTGATGCATGTGGACAAGGACTTGGATGTGTGCTCATGCAAGAAGGACATGTGATCGCCTATGCATCTCGTCAGTTGCGGAAACATGAATTGAACTACCCCACTCATGACTTGGAGCTGGCAGCAGTTGTGCATGCACTTAAGATATGGAGACATTATATTATGGGAACTAAGTGTCAAGTGTACACGGATCACAAGAGTTTGAAGTATATATTCACTCAGAAGGATCTCAACCTTAGGCAACGCCGTTGGTTGGAGCTCATTAAGGATTATGATTTGGAGATTGACTATCACCCAGGCAAGGCGAATTTGGTTGCAGATGCCTTGAGTCGTAAGGAGCATGTTCACTCCGCTTTTGTTGTCCAGCTACCTGATGAATTAGCAAAAGATTTTGAGAGGCTCAACCTGGGAATTGTTACACATACGGAAGGAGTCACCATTGAATTGGAACCTACCTTGGAACAAGAAATTCGTAAAGGTCAGATTGGTGATGCTAAGATTCAGGAGATCAAGGATCTGATAACAGAGGGTAGAGGCCCGGAGTTCACAGAGGATGAGCAAGGCACTATATGGTTCAAGAATCGGATCTGTGTTCCCGACATTGATAGTCTTCGGGAAACTATACTGAAGGAAGCACATGACTCAATTTATTCTATCCATCCTGGAAGTACTAAGATGTATCAGGATTTGAAGCAAAGGTATTGGTGGTATGGACTAAAGAGAGATGTGGATGCACATGTGGCTAGGTGCGATGTATGCCAAAGAGTTAAGGCTGAACACCAGAGGCCAGCCGGACTATTGCATCCACTGAAGATACCTGAGCGGAAATGGGAAGAGATTGGCATGGACTTCATTGTTGGATTACCCCGCACGTCTGCTGGATATGATTCTATATGGGTGATTGTGGACAGGCTAACTAAAGTAGCCCACTTTATTCCAGTGAAGACCACATATTCAGGAGCCAAGTTAGCAGAGTTGTACATGTCACGGATTGTACGCCTACATGGTGTGCCAAAGAAGATCGTGTCTGATCGAGGATCATAGTTTACCTCTCGATATTGGAAGAAGTTGCACGAGTCCTTGGATACAAGATTAAATTTTAGTTCGGCTTACCATCCACAGACTGATGGGCAGACTGAGAGGACTAACCAAGTGCTGGAAGATATGTTAAGAGCTTGTGCCCTTAAGCATGGTGGTAGTTGGGATAAGAGTTTACCGTATGCTGAGTTCTCATATAATAATAGCTATCAGGCCAGTTTGAAGATGTCACCGTTTGAGGCTTTGTATGGCAGAAAGTGCAGGACTCCCTTGTATTGGAATCAAACTGGTGAAAGGCAGTTATTTGGACCTGAGATTATACAGGAAGCAGAAGAACAAGTTCAGCAAATAAGGGAGAATTTGAGAACTGCACAATCCAGGCAGAAAAACTATGCTGACACCCGGAGAAGACTACTTGAGTTTAAGGAGGGTGATTATGTCTATTTGAAGGTGTCACCACTCCGGGGTATGAGGAGATTCAAAGTCAAAGGAAAGTTGTCCCCTCGCTTTATTGGACCTTTCTTAATCTTAAAGCGAGTGGGAGAGGTTGCATATCAATTGGAGTTACCGGATCATCTCGCGGATGTTCACGATGTTTTTCATGTATCTCAGCTGAAGAAATGTCTCAGGGTACCTGAGGAACAATTACCAATGGAGGACCTTAGTGTTCAAGAGGATCTAACTTATACTGAGTACCCCATCAAGATTCTTGATACATTGACTCGAGTTACAAGGAATAAGGTTATAAAGATGTGCAAAGTTCAATGGAGTCACCACGGTGAAGATGAAGCAACTTGGGAAAGAGAAGAAGAGCTTCGTATAGATTTTCCCCACCTTTTCCCTAGATCTTCCTAAATCTCGAGGACGAGATTATTTTTAAGGGGGGTAGGATTTGTAATACTCAAAGTTGTATACAAGGAATATAGAGAGATCTTCTCATCTTATGTGCCTCATTTGCATCATAAAAAGAGCCTATACAAAATTTAGAGATTTATTCAAACAAATGAAAAAAAAAGTGCATCATGTTGGAGTTTATATGATTGTGCATTAAATAAAATAATAAGGTTAATAATAATAATATAATAAATTCTAGAAGTAGAATTAAACCCTAAACTTGAAAATAGGGTTTTGAATATGAGAAGGAGAAAGTATATAAAAAAATATATAAAACAAATTTCATAAATGTCCCAAATTGGTATTTCCTAAGTTCACAATAAAATTCGAGGACAAGTTCTGCACAAGGCTTGAATTTAAAATTTGAATTCAAATTGAAGTTGGGATAGAAACAAAAAGAAAAAAAAAGAAAAAGGAAGAAATCCTAATTGGGCCAAACTCCCCAAACCGGCCCAATTCCACTCCTCCCACGCGCAGCCCAAAACACAAAACCGGCGCCGACACCTGGGGCCCGGCCGTCAGTCGCTGGCTCCCACGCTTTCTCTCCTTCACTGTCGCGTGGGCCCAACTTGTCATTAGTGGGTGGACATCGTCTTCGTTCCGATCTTGCCGCTGCGGCCGCATGACCTCCGCGAAAATCACGCGCCCGCCGCGAATCTCTCCAAGTCCGGTAGCCTCGTCCGGGTATAAAGCTAGTGTGCCGCAATCCAGGGGCCTAGCCAGCCGCCTGGGCAGTTAGATTCATTATCTCCCCCCCGCCATACCACAACAACCGAGTGCCAGAGAACTGGAGAGCATCCGCGGAAGTCGTCCGCTCGCCGTTGCGGTCGAATCCTTAGGGCAGAGAGCATTGGGGCTCGGCTGGGTGCTTGGGACTTTCGTTGAAGCACAACGGGCGTCTCTACGAGGAATTCGGTGCTCTTGGGAAGCCAAATCTCGGCAAATTGCTCGCCGGAATCACTTGGTCCGCCACCGGGCCGCTTCACTGTGACCAGACCGACCACGTCCTCCACCAACGGTAAACAACCCCTAACTTTTTTTCCCCTGGCAAATTCTTCATTCATCACCGAACACGATGGGGGATCGAGTACAGAGCGTGGGGTTGCTTTCTCGCCGGCGATGGCGCCGCCATGGTTCGGCTGGTGCGCCGCCGTCCGGTAGGATTAGTATGCAGGAATGCCGGGTGTCGTAGGATTTGTGACGGGCGGCTGAGATCAAATGGCGCATAACGTTTTTGTCGTATTGAACTAAGACCGTCGATCCACACACCGACGGTGGTGATTACATCCGTAATAACTCTTCACTGGGGGATGCAATCTGCCCGTTCGATCGCGATCGGGCGAGCCGTGGCGATTGCAGGTGTTTTTAAATCCAAGTCGTAGAATTCTAATCGGGTGATTCCTATTGATTACCGGTTCGTATAGGGCTCGGTCTAATCTGCGCCCTCGACTTTGGATCGGACGGCCAGATTTGGCCAGTGCCCCTTCGCGGGTCAACTTTACTAAAGAAACCCTGTAGTTTTAGGATATAAACCCGCCGTCCACCTCTGCAGTGTTATGAGTCACAGTTTTATTTGCGCCTAAACCCCTGAGTTCTTCAGATATTGACGCCCAGTCCAGAGCTCATGAAAATCAAATAAATAAATTCAGAAATGGATTTTTAATATAAAAACAATTCCTAGAACTTATTTAATCCATAGAAAATCCATTTTTAGTCCAAATCTCTCCATTCCAGTTCCTAAAATTTTGTAATTTTATTCTCCATCATCTAGAGTCTCTGTTGCTACATGAAAACAGTAATAAAATTAATTTATCATCTAATCCTATTATAATCACCTTAAATCTTAGGAAATTCATAACTTGAATTCTATAACTCTAAATTTAATGATTCCAGTTCCAATGATCTCATTTTAATGTATAGATTTTTGCTGTATGTTTTATTTGCATGTTTGATGTGATGTTAATTTATGCTATACTATGTATGTATTGTGTTGATGCGAGTAGACGAGCAAGCCACTGTGGAATCTGAGGTTCAGCAAGTAGAGGTAGCTGAGCAGGAGCTCATTGAAGGCAAGTTGTGCCCTTGATCACTTACTTTTCCCAACTATGTTCTTATTAATTTTAATGATCTGCATAGGTTAATTTTGATGGGAGCCTTTATGTTACCCCAGTTTTGATTACCTCTATACCTTGTTCACCCCTGAAATATTTTTGGGTAGTACTTGCTATTGCTTTATGTGGATTGGGTATGGAGTTATACTACACATGATTATCCTGTTATTATCTTGTTATTATTACTGTTCATGTTAAGATCATTAAATTAATGGGAACATGGAGCGACCACCCGGGAAAACAGTGCTACCACAAGGGTTTAATGGGACGCCCTTGGCTGATTAACTAGGAAAGCTAGTGGAGGGCTACCTTACCCGAAAGGGGCAAGGGCAGTAGGGGAGTGGTCAGTGTAGGGAGGTCCCTGGTTGATTTTGCTGCGATGGCAGTCAGTCAGGAACCCTGCATTGGAACTTCCTATAAACTATAGCGGGTAGTCTGAAGCTAGTGGAACTTTGTAAAGGCCTCGTAGTGTTACCCTGCCTCGCCTCCTCGGTAGAGGTGTATGGGATTGGCCATCTCTTGGCAGATGGGTAACATGACTTGTGGGTAAAGATGCGCAACCTCTGCAGAGTGTAAAACTAGTATACTAGCCGTGCTCACGGTCATGAGCGGCTCGGACCCTCACATGATTAATTTATGGAACTTAAATTTAATTTGACATTTTCATCGCATTTGGGATTATTTTACTATTACTTTTCTTTGTTATTATTAAGGTTTGGTATTTACTTACACTTAGTAATTGCTAATAAAATTTTGACCTACTTATAAAAGCAATGCTCAGCCTCAGCCTTTATTTCATTAATCAGCCTTACACTTCATGAACTCCCACCTTTGGTGAGTTCATGCCACATTATTCCCCACGACTTGTTGAGCGATGAACGTATGTGAGCTCACTCTTGCTGTCTCACACCCCCCCACAGGAGAAGAGCAGGTGGTTCAGGAGGAGCTACAAGGCGAGGAGTTTGATCTGATCTAGGTGGCGTTTCTCAAGTCGACATCGGCGCCAACGATCCTTAGTTCGTTTTACATTTATTTTGTAATAAGTCTTCCGCTATGTAATAAATACTCTGATGTTTTATGACATTTATCTCTATACACTCTGTTATTATATATGTTGCTTTTTGGCGCATGTATGAGATGCACCCGGCTTTGCCCTTTAAAACCGGGTGTGACAGTTTCTCTGTAAAAAAACATCCCAAGAGGAGAAAATGAACATGCAAATTTGTTAGCTAAGTCAGTGGCACAGGGGCTTCCATTACCACCGTAGGTATTTTTTGAAACAATAAAAGCACCTTCAGTCGAGCTCATGGAGAGAGTGGTGCTTGCAATCTCGCCAGTGCACAGCCAGGATTGGAGGACTAAGATTGTATCTTTCCTCCAAGGCAATTGTCTTTCGGATGACGAAGTTTACAACAAAAGAATGGAAGCAAGAGCAAGACCATATGTAATCATAGAGGGAGAGTTGTACAAACAAGGAGTCTGCTCACCATTACTAAACTGTTTGTCTAGAACCGAAGGTCAAGAGCTGATGAAGGAGATACATGCAGGACTGTGTGGAGCTCATATTGGGTCTAGGCCTTTGCTGGGGAAGGTTTTCAGACAAGGATTTTATTGGCCGAAGACAGCTTCGGATGCAGCGGACTGGTTTCAAAAATGTGAAAACTACCATAAGTGTGCCAGAGACCAGAAACAACCTTCGTCCTTAACCCAACTAATATAGCCCACCTGGCCACAACAAAGGTGGGGCCTAGATCTGCTAGGTCCACTTCCACCAGCACAAGGTAACTTGAAATATGTTGTGGTAGCAGTGGAGTACTTCTCGAAGTGGATCGAAGCTAAGCCCCTAGCTACAATAACTTCGGCCATAATTTAGAAGTTCTTTTGGCAGAATATCATTTGCCGCTTCGGTGTGCCAATGGCTATCACAGTTGATAACGGAACTCAATTTGATGCTGAAACGTTCAAAGCCTTTTGTGACCAAATTGGTACAAAAATACACTTTGCATCAGTGAGACATCCGAAGTCAAATGGACTGGTAGAAAGAGCAAATGGAATTATAATAACAGGGATAATGAAGTCAATCTTCAACCAACCCAGAGGGAAATGGTCGGACAAATTAATAAAGGTGGTGTGGAACCACAACACTGCTAACTCAAGGTCAATGGGTTTTACCCCGTTCAAGCTTCTGTTCGGTGACGAAGCAATAACACCGGAAGAAGCAAGAAGGGGCTCAATAAGGACCTTAGCTTCGACAGAAGATGAAGAGAATTGCAAAATAGCAAAAGACACTATAGAAGGGACCAGGATCCAAGCAGTAGACCACATCAATAATATCAGGCCAAAACAATTAAATGGTGTGATCGGAAGGTAAAACTGAAGATCATCAGGCCAGGGCACCTAGTGCTTCGGAGGGTGGCCAACCCGGATACAGTGGGGAAGCTTCAGCTTAAGTGGGAAGGTCCCTTCTTGGTGATATCTTCGTCAAGACCTGGATCATATAGGTTGAAAGACTTGGACGACAATGACATTCCAAGGTCCTGGAATGCAAATGAGCTTCGGAGATATTATGTGTAAACTATGTAATTTTCTTATTTTTTCCCTATGGCACCCTTTTCCTTTTAGGAGGGGAGAAAGGTTTTTAATGTGGTCATAGGTTGTAATTTTCATTTTTTTTTCTTGTGCAGCCCTGTGCAATACAAGGGCCAAATTCCCCCACATGTAAAATGTAAAATCTAGGACTACACCATCGACTGTAAAAAACTATGAAGAAGCTCCAAAGTCACCCCCAAGGGGATGCAGAGCTAAGATGTCACCTAAGTAAAAGGTGAAGAATCTCCAAAGTTGTTCCTAAGGGGATGGAGAGCTTAAATACCACCTAAGTCAAAGGTGAAGAAGCTCCAAAGTCGTTCCTAAGGGGATGCAGAGCTTAGCTGCAAAGTCGTTCCTAAGGGAATGCAGAGCTGAAATACCACCTAAGTAAAAGGTGAAGAGACTCCAAAGTCGTTCCTAAGGGGATGCAGAGTCTGGATGTGTATTCGTGTGAGTTTTTTACCTTCGGCATACATTTTCATACTTCATCACATCATCTTTTGCATTCATACAAACATACATTAGACATTAGTAGGATCATCGTCATGACATAAAGCATAAGGCATTAATAGGAAAAGCGAGTACTTCTGCCTTCAACGAGATAAACCTTCATATATACGAAGCGGCTTCGTTTCAAAGGAAATTTCGTTTATCATAAGAACCCGATTCTTGATTTTACTCAAGAGATGCTTTGTCGTGAAGTAAAATGAGGGAAGGTGTTTTTCGCCTTCGGCTCAAAAACTACAAGCATTGGTTTTGCCCATAACAAAGCAGTAGGTACACGAATGCAAGGTAAACAATAGCATTACAAAGTATTTACAAACAGTTACAATTCTGTTCGCTTTTCAGTTACAAATATTACATTCCCTGCGCAAAAGAATTTCCAAAGTGTTTTTACAGAAATCAAGGAGGATACTAAAAAGACTACTTTAAATCTTCAGATTTAGCTTCGGTTCATTGGCCTTCAGCGCCATCACCCTGGAGAATGACGAGAAACAGGGTAATCAGGAATCTGATAAGGAGCCAGGTAAAAGAATAAAGGTAAAAGAGTTATACTTTGTTAAGTAGGGACCGGGCTTCGTCTCCAGCCAACTCGCATCCGCCCTTAGCCCAAATTTAAGTGATGAACCTGTTCCCTATGCTTCGAGCTTCGGCTGGAACATCAACCAGGTCCGATGACGAAAGGCTAAAGTTTGGCCTATTGACAGCCCTTGCGCGATTACACCCGGCCTTTATGAAAGCAGCGACTGAACTACGAGAAGCCACCAGCGCACAGAAGTCTCCATGGCCGGTGATAACTTCATCGAGGACATCAACCTCTTTCTCTACACATTCGAGGGCCCCGGGGATATCTTCGACAGAGAAGCTAACTTCTTCAGATGCAGCTCCAACTGAATTGAATATGCTTTTCAATCGAGTGGTGCATTGGCTTGCAAAGTTAATGCATCTCTCCTTAAGAGCTCTCAACGCTTCACTAAGCTTCGTGTTCTTCTCAGCCTCAACCTTAAGTGTCATTTTTAAAGCTTCAGATTCACAGTTGAATCGGCCAGAAGTTTCTTCTAAAAGTGTCTGAGCATCCGCGAGCTCTTTGCCCAATTTATTATTTTGAACTTGCGCTTCGGCAAGGGATTCTTCGGCTGAGCGCAACAACTCATCTTTTTCTTTTAAAGAATCCTCAAGTTTTTTTATTTTATCCTCCAAACCTTTGACAATAACTTCGTTCTTCCTATCTTCATCATCTTGTTGCATCTTTAGAGCTTTGCTTAGTAACAAACTCTGGAAAAAACAAACTCAAAATTAGAATATTTAAGCTAATACGAACACATCTCTGATAACTTGTAAAAAGGTTCTTACTTTGAAGTTAGAATAAAACATGCTGCCTATGATGTGCTGGCGCCTATAGTAGCGGATGTCCTTCTCGAGCTTCAGGAATCCAACACTCTTAGACAGTGTACTTATAATTTTAGCACCAGCACGGTCACGGATGCATCCCACGACTTCTTCGTTGACCCCCCAAAGAGCATTGACCCTGGCTGGTAACCAAAGGAGATCGCAAATTCTTTCAGCTCCAATTTGTCCTCTTCAGAGAGTTGTTGGCCGCCCAATTGTCGTAGGTCAAAATTTGCTCCCTCTGAAGAGGTTTCAACAATCTTCTTTCCCTTGTCTGAAATTGTCGCGACCACCTCCTTCTCCACAACCACATCTGATATAAGTCTGTCAATTTCGGACAGAGTGGTTGTGAGGTTTTCATCTTCGGCTGTAATGGTGGCTTCGACATCGGTCGATTTGGCAGCTTTGTTTGCCGAAGCTAGGGGCAGGGTTTGCTCAATCACTTGTAGTATATTCATCATGTGTCGTTTCTTCTGGCCCCCGTCTCTCCCATCAGCAGCCGAAGAGACTTCCTTTTTCTGTAAGAGGCTGGTCAGTTCCAATCCCAGAGGACTTAGCGGTGTGAATGGGAAGGACTTGGTCATTACCTTCAATATTTCTAAGACTTCAGCAGCCGAAGACGAAGGGCTTGTAGTTGGTTTTAGCACATCTTGTGTCTTCGTCTTCTCAGAGGATTTTTTAGCAAGCTTCCGTTTTTAGGAGCCAATACCTTCGGCTCCGGCACTATTTTTATCTTCTTCAAATTTCTTGGTCTTCTTGGATGGATCGGATGGCTTGCTTGTCCAGAATACTCATAACCCTCTTTCTTTTCGCCCCCCCCCCCCCCCCCCCCCCCGCCCCCTTCGTCAAGCCTGTCGTAATCTGGATATTCAAAATTCAGAGCATCCATCACCCGATTCAACCTTCGTTTAGACCGGGTGCCGAAGGAAACAGTTATTAACTGGTCTTCTTTCTTTGTATAATTTCAGAGGATCTCATTGCACATGGTTTCTATCATTTCTAACCATTCAAAGCATGGTTCTTTAAATTTCTTCTAAAATTTGAAACGATAGGGAAGTCAAACAAGTTCATATTTTCCCTCCTTCCTTCTTCCTTGACATCCCCCATCCGCTAGAGGTTGGGAAAGTTTTGTTTGCCAGATATTCCTGCACTAAGTCCCTAGTGCTAATATGACCAGCCACCACCCTGAATTCTACTTTGGCCAGCTGGCATGGGGAGCCGAGTTGCATGTTGCATAATGGCCTCGTCATGCCGAAGCTTAATCTTAGATGATTCATTACCATAGTCATGAGTTTCTCTCTTTTCTTCTAGTCAGCCTTCACGTAAAACCATTCACTAGTCCACCCGGTTGGCCATTTAGTATGGTAGCCAATCATTGGGGCCTTGGTATCCTTCCGGTATGTAAAATTATAGCACCTGAAGTTCTTATGTAGACCATCGGCTCTGGCCTTCGTCTAAAAGTGCAGTTCGTGCACTCGGCAGAACCCTTCAGCATTCAGACTTTTACCTTGGCTTCAGAGAGCCCATATGTAAATACTGAGCCTAACAATGGCATTCGGTGTCAGCTGATAAAGATATATTTCAAACCTTTTCAAAACCTCCCATATCATATCGTACAGGGGGAACCGAAGCCCTGCCCAGAAGAAGCTTTTAAACACAACAGGAACTACTTCTTCCTTAGCAAAACAGATCAGTTCATCGTCATTTTCCCCAAAATAGCCCAGCTTCTTCATCACAACCAAATCTCCTGCTGTTATGGTGGATCTTCCAAACTCAATATGACTAGACTTTGTTGGGCTCAGAATGTTATTGTCTTCCTCACTTTCGCTGTCACTTCCGTCTTCGGCCACAGTCTGTTCAGTTTCGGCAGTAGCTTCTTCCGGTACAACCAAACCTGATCGTCTCATCACCTCAGATATCGGTGTTGTTTCAGTTACTTCAGTTTCATCTCCCTCACGGGACACCCTAGTAGTGGATCTTACTCTGGCCATTTCGGTATTCAGTCTTCTTAAGACGAAGCTTATCTCGAGCAACGAAGCACTTGTTCAAAAGCGTAATGCAGAAAGCTTCGGCTTCGGTTAAAATTTTCAACAGCGCAACAGTGCGATGGCAATGAATGTTGTGGTAACTTCTCACCAACCTGTATGTTTATATAGTGTTGCAGGTGAAGAAGGCGAACCGCCAGAACGTGTACATTGACTGAACGGTGGACCGACCGGCGCTCGAAATATTTTAATCATTTTTTAATAACAAGCTATGGGAAGGTGTTTTTCGGACCTTCGACATTCCAAAGTCATTGTGTTTTTTCACGGATCGAGCTCGTTACGAAAAAACGATCTAGCACCGCGAAGGGGCTACTGTTGTGGGTCTTCTTCGCCGCCTAAGGTCCTCGAGACATAAACACCTTCGACAAAGTGCCATACGAAGTATGCCCTCCTTTTGCTGAAGGTTCTCAAGACGAAGACCTCGAGAAGGAGCAACAGTGCAGAACGTCGAAGCTACCAATAGCTTCGGCTCAGATCAAGCAAAGAAGGAAAAGACTAGATAGACCTTGTTAGTTTAAGTTGTTTGTAAACAAATGTTTAAGGACATGGATGTAATTTTTCCCAGGCTGTGCCCCGTGCCTATAAATAGATGAACAGTAACATCATACTGTTCACACTGAATGATAATCACTCTCTTGCGTCTTTACCTTCGAGCAAGCTGAAGGTATCAATGTAATACTAATAGTGTCAGTATTCATACATGTTGGGGGCCTTCTTCTCCACCGAAGGTCCTCTAAGCAAAAACACCTTCGGCAAGGCCATATGCAAGTAGGCACAACACGAAGGTATATGCCGAAGCTGTAATCAAGGGAGCTTCGGCATGATGACACGTCTGAGACGAAGGGCAGCACAGACTTAAAGAGGAAAAGACCGTTTAGTCCCTGATAATTTGTGTCATGATTATAATTAGTTATCAAGGATATAAATGTAATTTTGACTGGGTTGCGTCCCGTGCCTATAAATAGGTGAACAGTACCCCATATTGTTCATGTTGACTTGTATTCACTTGCACGTCACCCTTGGATTCTTACCTTCTGTCAAGACGAAGGTATAAATTTAACTCAATATCGTTAATGTTTGTTCATGATCATATAATGAGAATATTATTGATCTAATGATTTTATATGACTATTCATATTCTTTGTATGTAACATATGTTCCTGCTTTTCATAACATATTAAAATGTTGAAGGTATGTCCTTCATAACCTTCGTCTGATGATCATTATATCCTAAGGGAGATAATGCTTCGAAGGACGAAGGTCTTTAACCATTAACATTTGTGTTGCCTTGTTCTTAACATGTAGCATTTGAGAACAAATGACCAACATTGGCGCCCACCTCCGGTGAACTCACTTCCACTGATTGTGACAATGGCTTCGTACAACGACCAAGCTGAAACACCTTCGGTCATGAAGCTGGTGCTCCCAATCACAGGCGGTTCAAGCTCAGAGCCAGCTAACAAGAAGCAGAAGAAGGAAGCATAGAGAAGAGTGTAGCATGTTGGGGTGCAAGAACCCTTCATCATATCCAAGTGGTCTCATATCCCAATCACCTTCTCCTAGGAGGATCTTCAGCTTAAAGACTATCCTCGCAATGATGACATGGTTATATCTTGTGTCATCAAGGGATTTCTGGTTCATAATGTTTTGGTTGACACAGGCAGTGCAGCTGATATCTGTAACATCCCAAAATCCCATCTAAGGTTTGAAACCCTAACCTCCTAATCCCCCTTTATTTTACTTTTCCCCCTTAACCCTACCCTTAGAACCCTTCTCATGTGCATACACTTGAAATAATTAGAGCACCTCACATAGACTATATTTCTCACTCAAGATCACTTAGAAAATATTTTTGGTCTCCAAAGAAAAAGAAACAAAAAGAAACAAAAATAGAAAAAGGAAAAGAAAGGAATTAGAATTAGAAAAAGAAAAAGAAAAAGAAAAAAACTCCCCCTCCCTCGGTTGGGCCGAATCCGGCCCAACCAACCCCGCGCGCCCGCGCTCCCCTCCTCTCTCCCCGGCCTACGTGGCCCAGCTCCGCGCGCGGCTCCCTCTCGCTGACATCCGGGCCCCGCCCGTCAGCATCTCATCCCCCTCCCTCTCGCGCCGCTTCCTCTCGCTGGCAGCCAGGGCCCACCTGTCGGTTTCATCCCTCTCGCCCATCCCTCACCGGCGCATCCACCGCCGAGCCCCCCCTCGCCTCGTCTCCTCGCCATTAATGCTCGCCCAGCCTCCGCGATAACCCCGCCACTGTGCTCGAGCCGTCCCCTCACCCCCCCCGCCTGCCCGAGCCATCGCAATCGGCGTTAGCGCCATTCCCGCCATCATGGCGAGCTCGCCGGTGCTCGCTGTCTCCTCCATCCCCCTCCCTCCCCCGAGCGCCTATAAAAGGACCCGCCCGAGCCCCGTCTTCACCACACAGCTCCGGCCACCTCCACTGCCTTCTTCCCCGAGCCGTTCGAGCTAGCGCCGCCGTGCTCCCTTCATCGCTCCGGCGAGCTCCCTTCCCCCTCTCTAGCGCCCCTCTGTCCAATTAAGCTATGCCAAAAGCTCCGCCACACTCTCACGGTCACAGGGCGCCACTTCTCCCCCTCTATTGTGGTCGGCAACCTCACCGGCGGCACCACCGCCGCGGGCACCCGCCACCGTGCCGCGGACCGGCCGCCATAGGCCCCCGCAGGCCAAATTCGCCCCACCCCCGTGACCCCCATCACCCGTCCATGCTTCGCCACCGTTTCCCCACCGCAAAACCGGACCGACGGCGGAGAACCGCCGCGGGGCTCGCCGCCGACCGGACCCCGGTCGAGCTCCCTTCCCTCCCTCCATGTCGTTAACGTCGTCCGCCCTCCCTCTCTCTGGCGTGCGGGCCCGCGCCACAGCGCCGTCCCCCGCCGTCGCCCCGCACAGCTGGGCCAAGTGGCCCGAAAGCGCGCCCACCCGCGCGCGCTCGCGCCAGCTGGGCCGAAATTCCCCCCCCCCCCGGCCCGGCTAGCTGGAAAATCCTTTCTCTTTTTCCTTTCCCATTTCTTTTTCCCATTTTCACATATATATTTAGATGCTAATATTTTATGCACCAAAAATAGTCTAAATAAATTATAGGGCACAAAAATAATAAAGTATAAGAACTTGCACACCCCACAAAGGTCACTATGTTTGATGTATTGTTATTATCTATGTTTGATTAGCGGAAGAGGGATCCGATCCTCCGGAACTTATAGCTCCGGAAGAAGGGCAAGAACCCGACCCCTCCGAGTTAAACCTCTTGTGCCAGGAAAGCTTCGACGAAGGCAAGTCCATCCTTCCCTTGATGCATTATTTACCTATTTCTCTCTACCACTGCCTAAGCCTGGATTATGGGATGGGAATCGAATTGCATGGTGAGCATGAGAGAGCCCGCATTAACTATTACTTTGATTAAAAGATATGGGGCAAGTTAAAAGGGTACAAGTGGCATGTTTTCCAAAAGTGTGCGATGAAGGGTATTCACCCTCGTCACCTGGTGAGTAGGATGATCAGGGACTCCCTGGTTTAGGGGAGGGCCTAAGGTGTTGGCTCAGCTGGTTTAGGCGTGAGCAGAAGGATTGTCCTCTCGTATAAGGACCGGTTTGTCATCTTTCATTACCTGTACTCATAAAAAGTACAACCACTCGAGGCTGTGTGGGCAGCCACTCGATCTGAACTCGTACGGTCCAACCCCAGGGTTATGAAGGCTGGGGTAGCACCGGGAGGATAAGGAGGGGGAATGTTTTGTCCGGTTTGGACATGGCGGTGGCCTGACTCCTTCCGGTATAACCGTTAACGTTAGGACGTGCAAGGAAGGAAATAGTTTCGGATTCGGATCTCATTGGCCATGAGATCGCAGAGCCGGACTAGTGGGTAAAGTGTACCCCTCTGCGCAGAGTCTAAACCTATTCGAATAGTCCGTGTCCACTGGTATGGACGAGTCTGGTATGGTATGACAATTAGTGTTTCTACTACAACCAGGAACAGGGAAATGTGTGTGTATGTTCTGGAAAGAAAGTGGTACCACGGGAGCGGGAAGCTCGGTGGTGGTCAAGCAAGTGTTACTTCATTTGTCTCGGGAAAACCTCAAACAATGAGTACTGCCTTTCTCTGAAAAAGTATGAGTGACTTCAACTCCACCATATAAATCATGTACAATATAGGTCACTTTCTCTTTACGGGAGCCGGGTGGGCTTGCAGAATACCTAGTGTATTCATCCAGATTTATTTATGTTTTTAGCAGCTGAAGACTTCTTTTCTGCTACGCTTGATTGATGGGGCTGTGTCTTCACCCAGTTCTGCCTATGGCCTGGGCTATTTTATCTCCACTGCGTTTTATGTTTTTCGGCTCACTTTCGAGCTTGTATCCCCCGGTATTGTAATAACATTATTCAAACTCTGTAACTATTTGAAGTAATGAATGTGGTTACTAGCCTCCTGGGACTAGTAATTGTATCTCATTTGAGTCCCAAAGGATCGGGACGCTTCAATATCATATTTGCAAAGGCGTTCAGACAGATGCAAGAGCCAGAAGACAAGATTCATGATGCTACACACCCTTTGTGTGGCTTCGGAGGAAGACAGATTGTTGCACTTGGCAAAATGACAATGTGAGATACCTTCGGATATGTTCACAACACAAGATCTGAACAAGTTGTCTTTGACATTGTCGACATGGAATACCCATACAATGCAATCATTGGTCGAGAGATGCTTAATGCCTTCGAAGCTATACTTCACCTAGCATACTTATGCATGAAGATACCTTCAGAACAAGGGCCCATTGATGTTCACGGGAGTCAAGAAGCTGCCAGGAGGGCTGAAGGGAGTTGGATGGATTCAAAGGCGATCCATAACATAGATGGAGCCAAAGCTTGTCAACAATATAAACACAAAAGAGAGAAGGCCGCTTCGGCAGATCAGCCGAAGCCTATGCTCCTATGTGAAGACATGGTAGATCAGAGGGTACTGCTGGGATCTCAGTTATCTGATGAACAAGAAAAGATGTTTTCTCTTGGACAGCTAATGATCTCTGTGGTGTTAACAAAGATGTCACCGAACATTCACTCAATGTGGATCCATCTTTTAGGCCAAGGAAACAAAGACTTCGGAAAACGTCTGAAGATAAAGCCGAAGGTGCTCGGAATGAAGTAAAGAGACTTCTCAGTGCTGGCGTTATCAGAGAAGTAACATATCCAGAATGGCTAGCCAACACTGTTATGGTGAAGAAGGATAATGGAAAATGGAGAATGTGTATTCATTTCACAGATCTCAACAAGGCATGTCCAAAGGATGAGTTCCCCTTACCAAGAATAGACTCCCTTGTAGATGCAGTAGCTTCTTCGGAACTCATGAGTCTATTGGACTGCTACTCGGGCTGTCACCAAATTTGGATGAAGAAAGAAGATGAGCCAAAGACAAGCTTCATAACTCCCATTGGTACTTATTGTTACCTTCGAATGCCTGAGGGGCTCAAAAATGCTGGAGGAAGCTTCAGCAGAATGACAACCAAGGTCCTTCACTCTCAAATAGGCAGGAATGTGCTGACTTATGTTGATGACATCATAGTAAAAAGCATGAAGCAAGAGAATCATATTGCTGACTTGCAAGAGACGTTTGCCAATTTTAGGCAAGTTGGTCTTAAGCTAAATCCAGAAAAGTGTGTTTTGGAGTAAAGAAGGGCAAGTTCCTTGGTTGTCTGGTATCAACGAAGGGAATCGAAGCTAACCCAAGTAAGATCGAAGCTATCCTTCGGATGGAGCAATCAAATTAAAAAAGGGGGCTCAATGATTGGCAGGAAGGCTGGCATCGTTAAATAGATTTATATCAAGGCCAGCAGAAAGGAACCTGCCATTCTTTGAAATACTAAAGTCAGCCGAAGTTTTCCAATGGGGTTCGGCTCAACAAAAGGATTTTGAAGAATTAAAGCAATACTTGATAGACTTGACAACTTTAACTCCACCTTCATCAGGGACTCCGTTACTCCTGTATGTGGCAGCCTCCCATTCTGCAGTTAGTGTGGCGTTAGTGCAGGAGAAGCAAGATGGTCAAGTAAAAAGACAAGCACCAGTATACTTCATCTCCAAAGTACTCAGTTTATCAAAGCAAAATTACACGGAATTGGAGAAGGTACTTTATGCTGTGCTAATGGCCTCCAGAAAGCTTTAGCATTATTTTCAAGCCTATCATATAATTGTACCTTCATCACAACCTCTGAAGGACATAATGAGAAACAGATAAGCTATAGGAAGAATTGGAAAATGTGCTGCGGAACTCAATGAATTCACAATTGATTATGTACAAAGATCCTCAATTCAGTCCCAGGTGTTAGCAGATTTCATTGCTGATTGGACGCCAGGGGCTCAGGGAGAAGAAGCAATAAAAGACGCCGAAGCCTGGACAGTATTCTGTGACGGTTCTTGGGGAACCTTCGGTGCAGGAGCGGCTGCTGTTTTAGTAGCGCCCTCTAAAGTCAGGACATGCTACGCAGCAAGGCTGGACTTTAGTTGTACAAATAACATTGCTGAATACGAAGCCCTTCTGTTGGGGCTTCGGAAGCTAAAGGCAATGGGAATAAGAAGGGCAGTCCTTAAAACTGATTCTCAAGTTATTTCTGGCCATGTAGACAAGAGCAGCAAGGCAAGGGATCCGAAGCTTGAAAAATACTTGGATACAGTCCGAAGATTGGAGGCTTCTTTTGAAGGATTTTCTGTAAAAAATATTCCAAGAGGGGAAAATGAGCATGCAGATCTGCTAGCTAAGTCATCGGCACATGGGCTCCCTCTACCTTCGGAAGTATTCTTTGAGACAATAAAAGCACCTTCGGTTGACTTATGGACAGAGCAGTACTTGCAATATCACCTGTACATAGTGAAGATTGGAGGACTGAAATTATATCTTTCCTCCAAGGTAACTGTCTTTCGGATGACAAAGTTTATAATATAAGAATGGATGCAAGAACAAGACCATATGTGATAATAGAAGGGGATTTATACAAACATGGAGTCTGCTCTCCACTACTCAAGTGTTTATCCAGAACCGAAGGTCAAGAGCTAATGAAGGAGATACTGCAGGTTTATGTGGATCTTATATTGGGCCTAAGCCTTTGCTGGGAAAGGTTTTCAGATAAGGATTTTATTGGCCGATGGCAGCTTCGGATGCAGCAGATTTGGTTCAAAAGTGTTAAAATTGTCAAAGATCGGCAAGAGACCAGAAGCAACCTTCATCTCTAACCTAGTTAATACAACCAACCTGGCCACTGCAAAGGTGGGTCCGGATTTGTTAGGTCCACTTCCACCTACACAAGGAAATTTGAAATATGTCGTTGTAGCAGTGGAATATTTCTCCAAGTGGATCGAAGCAAAACCTTTAGCCACAATAACTTCGGCCACAGTACAGAAGTTCTTTTGGCAAAACATTGTTTGCCGCTTCGGCGTGCCGAAGGCAATAACTATGAATAATAGAACACAATTTGATGCCGAAACATTCAAGGATTTCTGTGACCGAATTGGTACAAAGATTCATTTTGCATCAGTAAGGCATCCAAAATCAAATGGACTGGTAGAAAGAGCAAATGACATTATAATGGCGGGAATAATGAAGTTAATCTTCAACCAGCCCAGAGGAAAATAGCCAGATGAGTTGATTAAAGTGGTGTGGAGCCACACACAACCGTGTCAAGGTCAACAGGATTTACACCCTTCAAGCTCCTGTTTGGTGACGATGCGATAACACCAGAAGAAGCAAAGACAGGATCAATAAGAACAACAGCCTCGGCGGAAGACGAAGTTGATTATCAAACAACAAAAGATACTATAGAAGGGACTAGACTTCAGGCTATAGAACACATCAATAAATATCAGGCCGAAACAATAAGGTGTGTGATAGGAAGGTTCGATTGAAAAATATTAAGCCAGGGCATCTGGTGCTTCGGAGAGTGGCCAACCCAGATATAGTGGGCAAGTTACAATTGAAGTGGAAAGGTCCTTTTCTGGTTGTATCTTCGTCAAGACCCAGTTCTTACAGATTGAAGGATATGGACGACAACGACATACCCAGATCTTGGAATACGGATGAGCTTCGACGGTACTATGTGTAATTTGATGTAATCTTTTTTCATTTTTTTCTGTGGCACCCTTTTCCTTTCAAGAGGGGAGAAAGGTTTTTAATGGGGCCATAGCTTGTAATTTTTCATTCTTATTTAGCCCTACATAATACAAGGGCCAAAATCCCCCAAAGATGTAACATGTAAAACCAGAGCTTGCACCATCGAGTGCGAAAAAGAAAAAAACATGGAGAAGCTCAAAAGACGTCCCCAAAGGGATGTAGAGCATGACGAAGCTATAAAAAGTCGTTCCTAAGGGAGCGCAGCGTAAGTTCCAAAGCTCAGGAGTCGTCCCTAAGGGGATGCAGAGCATGACGAAGCTACAAAAAGTCATTCCTAAGGGAGCGCAGAGTAAGTTTTCTGCTCAAACGTCGTTCCTAAGGGAATGCATAGCTAAATGCCACCGAAATATAAGGTGAAGAAGCTCCAAAGTCGTTCCTAAGGGGATGCAGAGCTTAAAGACTTAAAAGTCGTTCCTAAGGGGATGCAAAGTCTGGGTGCGGCTTCATGTGTGTTTGGGACATTCATTTGCACATTACATTACATCATTCATTGCATTCATACAGACATTCATTTAGACATTCGTAGGATCATCATCATAACATGAAGCACGAACAGAAAAACTCAATCTTCGACGATAGTGCTTCGATGAACACGAAGAAGCTTCGTTTTAAACATACACATTTTTTGCAAGGACATGCTTCGTTGTGTACGAAAAGAAGGGAAGGTATTTTTCGCCTTCGGCTCAAAAGATAAAAGTTTCGTCCACAGCAAAGCAACTTATACATGGATGGAAAGGTAAAATATATTACAAGGTATGGACAAGTGTACAAAGTACTGTTCAATTCTCGATCACAATTTTCTTTTAAAAAGATAATACAAATGCTTCTAAGCTCTATACAGGCAGGCTTAAAGAGTAGCATCAACAGCCTTTGGAATGTGCTTTGGATTATCAATCTTCGGCAGCACCATCCTGCAGACAAACAAGCGGTATAAGGTAAAAAGTAATTATAAGAGCCAAGGCAAGCAACAGGTATAAGTTTCATACCGGCTTAAGCAAGCTTCGGGCTTCGTCACCAGCCAGCTCTCGCCCACCCTTAGCCCAGATTTGAGTTATAAATCTGTTTCCAATGCTCCAGGCTTCGCTGGGGATATCAACCAAGTCTGTCGGAGATAGACTGAAGGTTGGTTTATTTACTATTTTTCCGTGCGTACAACCAGCCTTTATAAATGCTACAGCTATGCTGCGAGAAGCTAGCAAGGCACAGAAGTCACCGTGCTCAGCGATCACTTCATCAAGCGACACAACTTCGCCTTCAATGTGTTCGAAGGTGTTTGGTATATCTTCAGCCGAAGGGGTAAACTTTTCAGAGCTGGCTCCAACCGAGTTGAAGACTCTTTTCAATGTTGTATGCAGCGGTTGCCAAAGTTCAAACATTTGTCCCGAAGCTCTTTCAAAGATAGTTGCAGCTTTGTATTTTTGTCAGGTTCAGCTTCGTATTTTGGCTGCAAATATTTTTTCTCTTGTTCGAAGCTTTCTGATTTTTGGACAAGTTCCTCGCTTAATTTAGCATTTTCGGCTTGAATTTTTGCAAGTGAACCCTCCATTGCGTGAAGTAGGAAGTCTTTTTTCTCTAGAGAAACTTCGTAGTCTTTAATCTTGTTTTCCAAGCCCTCGATTATGATTTCGTTTTTCTTGTCTTCGAGGTCTTGTTGCATCCTCAGTGCTTTACTCAGCAGCATACTCTGTAGAAATAAGCCTTCATCAGAAAACCTTGCTTCATCACAAAATTAAAAGAAACTTAACAAAAGGAATATTACCTTGAAATTAGAGTAGAACAAACTGCCGACGATATGTTGTCGTCGGTAGCCGCTGATATCAGCTTCAAACTTCGGAAAACCGACACTCTTCGATAGAGTGCTGATTATCTTTGCCCCGGCACTGTCTCGAATACACCCTAAGGCCCCTTCGTCGATTCCACCAAAGAGCATGGCTCCTGGTTGGTAGCCACAGGATATACCATATTCCTGTAGCTCCTTCTTCTCAGCCTCGGATAATTCTTGACCGACCAGGTTCCGAAGGTTGAAGTCCATTTCCTCCGAAGCGGTGTCGGCAATCTTTTTCCCTTTGCCAGGCACTATGGCCATGGCCTTCTCTGCAGCCGCAGCTGTTTCTTCCGTAGCCATACCCAATAATATTTTATCAATTCTAGATAATGTGCTCTCCAAGTTGGCAGCTTCGGTGGCAGCTGCAGCTTTGGCAGAGGTTTTAGCTTCGACTGCGGCCTCGACGCTTGCAACGGGTGTTATTTTGGATGCCGAGGCCGACAGTGGCGTCTGTTCAATGGCTGCATAACAGTAACGATTCTTTGTTTTTCTGCCCATCCGCCTTCTTCTTTGTAGCCGAAGGCTCGTCCTTCTTCTCTAAAATTTTCATCAGTTCTGGCCCTAGAGGACTTAGTAGCTTGACAGGTAAAGATTCAGTCATTACCTTTGAAATTTCTGTTATTTCAGCAGCAGGAGGCGTCGAAGGCATCTCCTCTGCTGCCTCGGTTATCTTGGGCTCTAGGCTTTCAGCCTTCCTCTTCTTCGCAGCAGCAGCTTTCGGCTCAGGAGTGATTTTTCTTTTCTTTGAAGCCTTCTCATCCTCCTTCACCATTCTAGCAGCTTGCCTGCTTAGAATACTGACAACTCTCTTTCTTTTTACACCTTCGGCACCCTTATAAAGTCTTTCATAATCTGGGTATTCAAATTTCAGGGCATTCATCACCCGGTTTAACCTTCGTTTTGGTCGGGTGCCAAAGGCTGTTGTCATCAATTGATCTTCTTTCTTTGTATAATTCCCAAGTATTTCATTACACATTGTTTCGATCATGTCCAGCCATTCTTGGCAAGGTTCTTTAAACTGTTTTTCAAACTTGAAACGATAAGCTAGTCGAACAAGTTCATGCTTCTTCTTCGTTTCTTTCATCTTCGGCATTCCCCAGCCGCTTGATGTTGGATATGTCCGGTTAGCCAGATATTCTTGCACCAGGTCCCTGGTACTAATTTGCTCAGCTACCACTCTGAACTACACTTCAGCCAGCTAACACGCCGACCCCAGCTGCATGTTGCATAGAGGCCTGGTCATTCTGAAGTTCAAAGACAGCGGACTCATGACCATCGTCATCAGTTTCCCTCTCTTTTTCTCACCAGTTTCATGTAAGACCATTCATTTTTCCAGCCAGTGGGCCATTTTGTATGGTAGCCGAGGACTGGCGCCTTCGTATCCTTGCGATACGCAAAATTATAACATCCAAAATTTTCGTGAAGGCCATCTGCTCTGGCCTTCGTCTGGTAGTGCAGCTCGTGCACTCGGCAGAAGGCTTCAACATCTGCGCTCATCCCTTGGCTTCGGAGGGCCCAAATGGAGACGCTGAGCCTAACGATAGCGTTAGGAGTCAGCTGATGAAGATATATTTCAAAATTCTTTAGCACCTCCCCTATCCATCTCGTTTAGAGGAAATCGCAGTCCCGCTCTGAAGAAGCTCTTAAAAACCACTACTTCATCATTCTTCGGCGCAGGGGTAGTCTCTTCTCCGGCAAATCGGACAAGTTTTCTTTCAGTTTTCCCAAAGTAGCGAAGCTTCATCATCATGGGCATGTCGTCTTCGGACACAGTAGATTTCTCAAAATATAGATGGCTGGGTTTTGTGGGGATCAAAATACTGTAATCTTCCTCAACTTCATCAACATTTTCTTATTCAGCAACAACTTGTTCAGCTTCGGCATCAGGAGTACCTTCGTCAATAGCTCTCTCTGTTACAACTAGTCCTGATCGTTCCATGACTTCTGAAATTGGCGCTGTCTCAGTGACCTCGGTCCCTTCTCCTCCACGAGGCACCCTTGCAGTTGATCGCACTCTGGCCATTTGGATGTTTTTAACAATTTGACGAAGCTAGCTCGTCTGACGAAGTTTACTTTAAATGATGAAGTGCTCGCTTGAGAGCGCAACGCAGAAAGCTTCAGCTATGATTAAATTTTTTAACAGCACAACAGTGCAATGTCAATAAATATTGTGGTAACTCCTCACCAACATGTCTGTTTATATAGTGCTGCAGGTGGGAAGATGAACCGCCAGGTCGGACGCACTCGCTGAATGGTGGACCACTAAGCGCTCGGAATATTATAATCATTTCTCGGCAATGAGCTCAGGGAAGGTGTTTTTCGGACCTTCGGCATTCCGAAGCCTTCGAGTTTTTCGCGGATCGAGCTCGTTACGAAAAACGATCTAGCACCGTGAAGGGGCTACTGTTGGGGGCCTTCTTCTCTGCCGAAGGTTCTCTAAGCAAAAAACACCTTCGGCAAGGCCATATGCAAGCAGTCACAACACGAAGGTATATGCCAAAGCTGTAATCAAGGAAGCTTCGGCATGATGACACGTCTGAGACGAAGGACAACACCGACTTAAAGAGGAAAAGACTGTTTAGTCCCTGATAATTTGTGTCATGATTATAATTAGTTATCAAGGATATAAATGTAATTTTGACCGGGTTGTGTCTCGTGCCTATAAATAGGTGAACAGTACCCCGTACTGTTCACGTTGACTTGTATTCACTTGCACTCCCTTGGATTCTTACCTTCTGTCAAGCCGAAGGTATAAATGTAACTCAATATCGTTAATGTTTGTTCATGATCATATAATGAGAATATTATTGATCTAATGATTTGATATGACTATTCATATTCTTTGTATGTAACATATGTTCCTGCTTTTCATAACATATTAAAATGATGAAGGTATGTCCTTCATAACCTTCGTCTCATGATCATTATATCCTATGGAAGATAATGCTTCGAAGGACGAAGGTCTTTAACCATTAACATTTGTGTTACCTTGTTTTTAACTCGTAGCATTTGAGAACAAGTGACCAACAATACATGTTTTATAATATGCGAATATGTATAAATTAATTAAATGCAGTTACTGTTTTCATTCTTTTACATTCTCATTCACATATTAAATGATGAAGGTAAGTCCTTGTTGACCTTCGTATGATGAGCATTATTCTCATGTGAAGATAATACTTCGGAAGACGAAGGTTCATAATAATTAATAATGGTGTTGTCTTGTTCTTCATTCACAGCATTCGAGAACAAGTGACCAACAATCACATAAATTGGGTATCGAAACAACTGCACCAAATGCATCGGTAACTTCTCAGTTCCAGTCATACCGTGAATCATTATCATGATATGCCGATGGATTCATATTAGGGGCAACTGATGCCATCGCCTGCACTTGACTATATGGCTGAACTGATCGACATGGTGTGAACTGTAAAGGGTTGGATGGAAAAGGAAAGTCTGCAAATAAGAGGAGAAAAAAAAAATGAGGAAATGTGTAGGTGGACGTTGGAATAATACCCTTGTATGTTTTGGGCATGACGAAATGAACAGTGGCAAATTAAACCGAAGCAAGAATTCGGATCGCTATCCCTCGTCGTGCTCGTGCATGCCCCAGGCTCCCGCTTTATACGAATCCTACAGCAGGATGGGCCGATATTCCTCAACGTTCCCCAGAGGAAAGAAATCCTTTTAAGTACGCGCCCTAGTAAAAGGTACACAGCTAAGGAACTTTTTTCCAGTAGAGACGACCGAGCATGGATTTGGCAGCCTGGGGCTTTGGGGATGGATGGGTGACACAGAAGAGGCAGCCAGCACAGCAGGGCGTGGCGTGGCGTGGCGTGGCGCGCATGGTGGTGGCCGGCACGCACGCACGCAGACGCAGACGCTGCGGGTTGAGGTGGTGGGAGAAGCTCGGAGAGAGAGAGGAGGAATCGGCCCAGTCCGAGGTGGGCGCCAGGGCCAGGGGGGGCAGGCAGTCGGGCGGGAGGCATAGCGCGACAAAAGCTGGCGCAGCCCGCGCACGCGGGCGCGGGCGTCCAAACGGGTCAGCCCAGGCATCATCACATTCTCACCTCCCGTCCCGTCCTCCGTCTCCCATCGGTCCTTCCTTTTCCACGCGCTGCCTCGGCCGCCCGCGCCTTGCTTGTCTGGTGCGGTGCAGGCAGGCGGCTGCCGAGCCGGTCCGGTGCCGGCCGCGGGTCGCCGGACGGACTAGAGAAAAAGACAGGGCACTGCTGCTGGAGGATGATGTCGTTGCGTTGCGCTTGCGCTCCGCGGCAGCTGGCTGTTGCTTTGCAGCTCCGCATGCTTCTTCCACATGTACGTACGTACAGCTTCCCCTTCTCGGTCTTTTGACCGCTGACGATGTCCTCGCCTCTGAGTTGATTGCTCTGCCGGCGACTATACTCGTACCAAAGTTTGCTTGTCACTTGTCTTGTTTTCATTCTCAGGTCGTACTCGCCACATATGAAAGAATTCCTTGTTGGGCTGGGCACCAGCTCCATAACCATAAGGCGAACGTACGTGCGTGGTCACGATGCCACTGCAAATCGTAACTTCAGTTTACATAAATGATTCATTTTACTGGGCACTATCCAAATATTAATAACGATGGTCATAAAATTTGACTGCCACATAAAATAATACCCGATACTTTTAGAGGCGGTAGCTATACCGTACCGGTGCTTTCCGGTACTTTTAAATTCGTGCCTCTAGGCTAATTTGGAAACACTATTTTCACAGGGAATTTTCATTTTTCCAAGATAAATTAGTTTATTTTCCCTTGAAAAATAGAAATCACTTAGGAAAATGGAGTTCCCAAATTAGCCCTTAGGGTATATTTGACGTGGTTTTGTTTCACTCCAGAGCAGCTCAACTCCAAAATGGAGCAACTCCGTTCTAAAGTCCAGATTACATTCTCATAACCAGTGACAGGTACATAACTCTAAACTTTGTGTCAAGATTGTTCCTTTCTAGAGATTTCGGAGCAGGTAAAGAGGTACTCCAAATTTTTACACTGCAGCTCTGAAAACTCCATATAGTTTGTAACCCTGGAGTTAGAGTGTTTGAGAGGCTCTCACTAGCTCCTACTTGGAGTTTTGGTCTAGAACCATGACAAACACTCCCTTAGTCCTGCACAACTGTTTAATTTTGCTTCTATCTAGAAGTAAAATGGACTTATCCATTAGTAGTAGTAGTAGTAATGGATACTCTGCGTGCGAGGGATGGGGAGGAAGGATAATCCAAATATCATAGGCCATTGGATTTGAGTAGGGGACAATTATCCAGTTATCTGAACCGTTGATTTTGAGGGTGCGTTATGTGTTGGAGCAATTCGTTTGATTGATTTAGGGGATGTTATGGGTGTGCGTGGTTTGGTTGGATGTGTTTTTGCAAAGTTTAAACCGGTAGGTTATTCATAGACAGAGGTGAAATTGGGCGGTGATTATTCTAAGCAAGGGACATAGATTTTTAAAACCCATGCCTTAAACTTTCCATCTCTTAAAATAGATTTTGACCACATGTGTAAACTGATTTTGTGCCGATGAATTAAATATTACATTCAAACAATGTTTGAGTAAATAAGATAGGAGCATTCAAGTAACGTGAACTAATTCAATAAACGAATCAATGCATATACACAATGTTTGAGCCAACTCGTTTGGCTGAGTATGAAAATACATAATATAAAGAGAATTCAAGTAACGTGAACTAGACGATGCGAATTGCATGTTAGAAATAAATTATTTTCTATATCAAATCTGTAGCCTTTTTCGAAGGAAATAGCATGTAACTATTATTTGGATCTCCTTGTTCGTTTGTAGTGGGTTTGTAGTGGATTGAGAGAGTATTAAATACCTCTATATTCAATTTTGAATATGAAGAGATTTCTTCAATCCCAGCTTTTAATCTATCCCTAATCAAATAGGCCCTAATTCAATAAACGAATCAATGCATATACACAAGCACATGTGCTTGTTAGCAGCTTCTTTGGTGGCTTACATGCTGGAAGGCGTGTGTTTTCTTTTGGCTTGTATGGCTCACCCGTCACCAGCCATAGGACAGGCTAGAGTCATATGGAGTTTTGAACTATGTACTACTGGCTGTTTTGACGAGTGTTACATTTGGTAAACATTTTATTGATTAAAATGTTTTTTACGGAGTGCTTTTTTGATCCCTGGCAAATTAAAAATATCCTAAAAAATATCAATTTTTTATTTGAAGGAGGCACCCGCACTCTAGCTAGTAACTCGGTATTCGCTATCTCAATCTTCTCAATTAAAGTCATAATGGCACTTTTCTCACACTTTGAGTATCGATGGATTCAAAATCGTGACCTCCCTCTCACGTACAACCTTCTCTACCACTACATCACTATATCATTTATGTTTATATTACATTTTTTTATTTACATATTATAACAAATCGAGTGTAGATTGTTGTTTTAGGCACTAAATGAATTCAAATAAAAATATTGTCAATGGTGTTACATAACTTTTTAGATCTATAACTTTAATTTTGATAGTTTCCTCTTCCGAGGTCGTTTACAAAATTTGAATTGAAAATTTGACAATAACAAAGTTTCATAACATTTCAAGACCTACAACTCTTATTCTGGTGGTTTTTCCATTCGAAGCCGTTTGAAAAAAAAAATCGAATTTTAAAATTTAAATATAGTTTTGCATGACAAGATGATTTCAAACCAAAAAGTTGTCAACTACAAAATTTCATAACTTTTCAAAACCTACAACTTTCATTTTGATGGTTTTTTCCATTCGAGTCTGTTTTGAAAATTCAAAGTTTAATTTTTTAAAATTCAGACATAGTTTCGCTAACAAGATGACTTCAAATCAAAAGGTTGACAACTACAAAATTCTATAACTACTCAAGATCTATAAAGTTTATTTTGGTTGTTTGGTTATTTGTTCACCCCACATGATGGTTCTAATATTATTCACAGATCTTATGTATCTCTCTTGTAGTTTTATATACTACGAGAGAGATATAAGATTTATTAACAAATTTACTTTTATTTTGTCATACGAAGAAATAACCAAAATATAAATTATACATCTTGATGAGTTATACAAATCTGTAGTTAAAACTTTTCCATTTGAATTAATTTACTGCTTTAAAATGTGTTTTTAAATTATTTTTGCCTAGTGTTGAAAAAACACTTGGCAAAGAAGCTATTTGTCGAGTGTCAAAGAAAACACTCGGCAAAGCGATTCTTTGCTGAGTGTTTTTTTTACCAATTGTTTTTTGCTTGTCACTCGATAAACAATAAAGAATTTCTTTGGTGAGTGAAAAAACATTTGGCAAAATATTAATACTCAGTAAAGATGGTCTTTTCGGTAGTGATGCACGCATGCTTCCATGACCAATCAATCCATGGCCACCTCGCCACCACAAGTTTTGTTTTCACGGTGGTTTGCTCCTCTCGGCACAAGAGAACCGGTCCCACGTTCATACACGTCGCTAAGTACTGCGGGTCTATTCCCATTTGTATTTGGGAGAAAAAAAAGTAAGAGTGATAGTAAAGTGATATAGGTGGGATGCAAAAGATGTCATGATAGATTTACGGTGATAGAAAAAAAAAGAAATAGAGAGAGGATGGAAATGGGCTGCTCACTAGTAGCCGCTAAAAGCGGACTCCTTACAAACTCTAAGACAGTTTGTGAGAGAAAGAGTAACCAGATAGTAAATGTATAGCTTGTATCCTGAAAGGTTTTTTATATGAGCAGAATTTTAGTTGTCTACATGTGACATGGCAATATTATAAATCAATATTATAAAATCTGTGACCTCTATTATTAAACTTGTTGTAAAGTGAGTGCCTCGACGTTCCAATCATGGAGAGAATCTCCAAAGTGGATTTATGCGGGCATCCTGGATTGGCCACCTTGTGTCCATAGCCAAATGATGATATCCATCCTATGCTCCATGCCTCCTGCGCCATGGCTAGCGCTAGCAGCCATTCCTTTTCTTTCCTTTCCTTTAGATCCAAGCAAGCAAATTGGCCGCGCCTGCTCCCTGCTACCGTGCTTCTTAGTAGTCTTCTACAGTCTATAGCCATCGTCCGTCGCCATCATCATGTTTTGTCTCGTGCTATGCGCGGAACCATCTCGCTTTAACCGGCAGTGCCATCAATGCAAAACAAAAGGGCGTGCTTTGATGTTAACAAATCATATAGAAAAGCCACCACACATTAATGGTATCAACTATAAATATTGAAAAAAAATGTACGTGTACTTGAAGACTATACGTGGTATTTTGAAGTTATTTATCATACTTGGCAAAAAGTACACAACACCAAAACCAGAGAAGAAAAAAAATACAATATATTAGGAAAAAAATGCAATTGCATGATCAATCTAGGAGGCTCTTGACACAATGTATTCAAATCTATTAGAGATTAAGAACTTACACATGAAGTATGGAAGAGGCTTGAGAGCTCATTGTCACATTGATTTTGAAGGGCAAAACCAGGTAAATATCATATATGTGCCATGACCAACTTCCACATATGCGATTGACTTCATTAATGGTAAACCAAATACGGTGTGCGAATGTCAGGATCATCTCCCTTTCATACTCAATAGTCTTTCATTGAATATTAGGTTAGATAAATCATTTAATTGGTCATCTCGGTACATCACCCATATGATATACTATGTCTGGTCTTTATTTAGGACCACACAAATAAAGGAAGGAAACATCACAAGCCATAGATAGGTCATATTATATCATATATTACTCCCTGCTTTTCAAATTATAAGACGTTTTGGATTGTCTAGGTTCATGGCTTTTGCTATGCATTCAGATATACACTATGCCTAGATGCATAACAAAAGCAACATAAGCAGAAAAGCCGAAATGTCTTATAGTTTAGAACGGAGGAAGCATTTAAGTTTACAAACCATGGTTCCATACTTAGTTCATCACACTTAAAATACACACATTCAACTTAACAACATCATAGAACTAGTGGAAGTCCTGAAACAACATAGTTTTTGATGATAATCAATGTGCGTGTGCCACATCCACATACTACGAGACATTGGTCTTCTTACCACTCTTGGTCCTCAGAGAACTTGGGTGCATAGAAGAAATTGTAAGCTAGGATAATGTTACCTACAATACGTAAATGATCATAGGGTGAGTACTCAATTGTACTCTACAAGCCTTACCCATATAATAAACAAGGACAATGCATTTGGTTAGTAGCATATGATGCATTTGGATTTATGTAAAGGCATTTTATACAAGGGTTCCCATACAAGAATCATAAATGTGAAACCTATACTAGTCATTGACAGGCATAGAGTGGTTCAAGTAAATGAACAACTAGTAAATTTGATCTCGATCTTCTATGGTTCCTTGTTTTATTGAACGTTAGTCCATATCTAGTAGTCCAGAACTTCAAGTTTTCAAAAGACAAACTCAGATAAACTCTACAGAGGGTTACACATTAATCCCACCAAAGACAAGTGATATCTCTCATACAACCTATCAATACATAAGGGATACATCGATGTCTCAACCATTCCCCAATCCTATCACGTATGCACACAAATGGTTTGAAAGGTATGAAGGTAATGCCATCTCATCTACCTTGTACCACCTCTACCCCGAATCCACGAGAAAATCGGTCATAATAAAGTACTTAGCTTACTACACCCACATATTATAAGGGGTTTCTATGGTTATGTTCACGACTTGCTATCAGGTATACACGATACTTAATTAGCTAGAGAACTACAACATTCAAGACATGTCCCACCTTGCCATGGTTCAACTCAACGCCGACCATTCATCATCATTTTCATATTCTTGGCCAAGCTTTAGATCATAACTCCATTTATGTTGCTTTGTGGATAGACATGCCCTATAACGCGTGAGTGATGAGAACCCATCATCATCTTGAATTACCATCTAAGCAATCTAAGCATGATTTAATCAAGCCATGGATGTAAAGAAAACAATAATTAAGTGGTGCAGGGACATTCAAGGGATACAAGCTTAAATAGGTAAATATATGCATTTTATTCTAGTAACATAATAATGCAATAGTTTAACCATAGTTAAATTATGCAATTGGAAAAGAAAGTGGTGCATATGTGCATGCCATGGGATCGTTCGGTAGACGGTTTATTGGTCACGTTTATTGGGGATGGTGACGCCTAACATGGGGTGAATTAGGCAACCTAAAAACTCTCTCGGCTATGGCCTCTATTTGTCTCCTAATCAAAACTTATGTAATAAATCTAAGCTATCTTATGTGCATCTATGATTTTGACTAAGTATTGTTATCCCTGCCGCCAAGGAGTTATGCAATCTAGGTTCCAAACTACCCATTAGCCTGTAACTAAGTTAAGAAGATAAATAATACAACCAAGACAACATAATATAAATGTAGAAGCTTAGGGTGTGAATAGAGATATAAACTTTCGTTGAAGTGTTGATATATATAAATAGGCAAAACACAAACTCAAATCCCAGTTAGGCGTTAGAACAAGAAATAGATCAATCGGAGTGAGGGAGAGAAGTTCTTGCAAGTGTTGCTCAATATGAACGCGTAATTACTTGGGAGCGAGACTATTAATTATGAAATCAAATGCAAGCAAGAGAACTTAAAGGAGGGAAGGGAGAAATAAATCACAAACACAACACAACATAAAATACACAATGATTTATTTACCGGAGTTCAGTTTCACAAGAAAACCTAGCTCTATGTTGAGGAGTCTGTAAGGAAAATGGACCCAGACCATTTGGCTCAATAGGTTTTGGTGTTTGATGATCAACATAACTTGTGGACTAATGTGTTTGCTAGTGTTTATGTTTGTAGTTCACATGATGCTAAGGTTACTTGGACTAAGGCAATGAGGAAAGCAACACCTCAAAAAAAGACATTATGAAGATCACAAGAAGATCAACAAGTATCAAGCAAGTCCAAGAAACGATGACAAGTGTTGCCACTGGCAGAATGTCCGGCTGAGAAGCACCGGACTGTCCGGTGCCACACGCCGGACTGTCTGATGCACCAAGGGACAGTAGCCCAACAGCTAGTTCTAGGTGGCACTGGTGGAGATAAGCCACCAGACTCTCCAGTGTGACACGCGGACTATCCGGTGTAAAAGCCTATAGCACCAACGGTCACCTGCGGTGTCAGTCCAACCACTAGGCGCACCGGATTCATCAGCTTTTCTCCAACAGCTAGATTTGTGTTGGGGCCTATAAATACCACCCCAACCGGCCATTTCAAGGTGTGGGAGCCCAAGCAACATACCAAGGCATATAGTAGGCATTCCCAAGTGCTTATACACCCAAGTGCTTAATAGAATCACTCGGTGATTAGCGTAGGTGCTTTGCGAAGTACTTAGGTTAGTTGGACTGCATTAGTGCTTGCTCTAGGTGAATCCTAGTTAGTTGAGTGAGTTTAAAAAAACACACAACCCCTCGTCTCTTGTGCGAGCCGTTGTAATTGTACCGAGTGGGGTGAGAGTTTTGCGAGACTGTGACAACCGTGTTTGTGTCACGGCCGCCACCGTGTACCGAAGGGAACGAGGCCCACTGTGTTTTCGACCAGAAACTCGATAGTGGAGACGGCGGGGAGCGTCCGAGAGGAGTTGGAAGCAGAGCACCACTTGCGCGTGGAGAAGGCCCGTGGCTCTCTACGGAGTTACTTGACCGTGGTGCTTGACCCTCGTGTGGGCTTCCCTTTGCGTAGGGGCACAAATGAGGATTAATCGGGACCATGTGTGGTTCCGGATACCTTGTTAAAAATACCGACGTCATCTAAGAGAGTTTGCATCTCTACCTTACTCTTTAGCTTCCGCATTTATATTAAGCATTTAAGTTTCAATCTTGTTTGTATACTTAGATTGTTTAGGATTGAGACTTAGACATTGTGGTAGAGATAACAACACTTAGACAAAACCTAGTTTGCACATTCTAGTTTGATTATTTGCATAGGTTTTGCTCTAGGGATTTATTTGTGTCCTAGTTTAGAGAAAGTTTTAGAAGTCCTAATTCACCCCCTCTTAGGCGTCACCTGTTTCCTTCCGAGTCCACTAAGGACGGTCTCTTTCAACCCTATCCCTCTCACAAACGGTCACCTATACCTGTTGAGTGCTTCTTCTCAATCTCAAAGAGACGATGTCTCCCACAAGGATCACCACATGATTTGGTATCTCTTTCTAGCTTTACAAAGAGATTAGAATTGAGGACGAGAAAGAGAAAGAGCACGATCAAGAATCAAGAACATCAAGCAAAAGAGTAACAAGAAAAACTCAAGAGCACACTCTTCTTTAAAGTCTCTCATAAGGCGCTAATCACCAATGATCACTATCTCAATCATGGAACTTGGAGGATTTCTATCGCTTTGAGTGTCACTTGGAAGTTCTTGTGCTTGCAAAGAAATGCGAGTGAAAGCTTGGGTTGCTTGGATCACTTGGACGCTAAAAGTCACCTAGAGGGGGATGAGTAGGTGAAACCTGTAAATTATAAACTTTGAACACGCACTTTACCCAGGGTTAGGATTAGAAACAAATAATAATGAATACAGAGTGCAGAAGATAGTTCTTCTTGCTATGAGTTGCTCAATCAATGCGGACAACTTTGGGAGCTAACTCAAAAGATTGTGACCAAGAGAACTTTTTAGAAAGGGAGGAGAGGGAAGAAACAAATCGAATGGTGATAATCAACATAAATGAACATGGCGATTTGTTTTCCGAGGTTCGGTTCCAATGAACCTACTCCCCGTTGAGGAGGCCACAAAGGCCGGGTCTTTTTCAACCCTTTCTCTCTCAATCGGTCACTTAGACCGGTTGAGTGCTTCTTCTTAATATCAAAGGTCACAAAGACCCCGCAAGTGTCATTACACACTTAGGTGTCTCTTGCTAGCTTTTAAAAATAACTTAGAGTTTAGAAAGAGATGAAGAAAGCATAACCAAGCAACAAGAGCAACAAATAAAACACAAATCACTCTCTCTCTCAAGTCACTAATCAAAATTTTGGGACTTGGAGATGATTCGAAGTTTTGAATGTGTCTTTGGAATGTATTCTTTGCTCTTGTATTGAGTGTGGAGAAAGCTTGGATGCATTGAATGGAGGTGGTTAGGGGGTATTTATTGCCCCAACCACAATTCTAGCCATTGGATGTGCTCTTTGTCGACGGGCACAACGGACAGTCCGGTGCGCACCGGCCACAACACTGTTCAGTGTCCGGTGCCTGCCATGTCAGTCACCCGTTGGAGTTGACCGTTGGATTCGCCTGCCCTCGTGGCACAACGGACAGTCTGGTGGCACACCAGACAGTCCGGTGCGACCTGACATTGTGATTGCTTCTGACTTAAATGCTTTATTTCCTCCATAATATAGGATCTCTCCAACATCCATGCATCAAGGCTCGTTAGAACCAGTTTATGATATATACTAATACTAATTATACTACACGATGAAGTTATTTATGCACTACGGTAGACTGCGTAAAAAATCTGTTTTCTACTGCATCAAATTTAGGATGGTAAAGAATGTGAGTTGAAAAGGAAATGGATCGGCATACGTGAGATTTATGGAATCGTGGCAAATGACCTCATTTCTTAGAGCGGTTACCTTTTTCTAAATTTCTATTTTGTTGCGTAAATGCGTGGGTCGTAAATATATCTTATACATATGGCAAAAATGGTAGGAACCCAAAACACACTGGATTAAGTAAACGAGATAATGCATAAAATCAATAAACCATTTGCGTAAAATGTGAATAGAAATACCATAAACAAACAAATAGATGGAAGCGGAGCCATGAACTAAAATATAGGTCATAAAAACCTATTGACATTGGTATAAATATGTATACAAAATAGCATAAAAATAGGACCGCCGCCCTGTGGAACCACCGCCTCGCATCTAGGATGCACCACCACTTCATGCCTAGGGGAGGCTGCCGTCGTCGCTCGCGCCTAGGGAAGTCTGCCATCGCTACTCCCACCTCACCGTCGTGCGCAACTCAAGGGGTCACTACCGCGTGCACCTTAGGGAGACGCTGTTGCGCTCCTGCCCCTAGGATTCGCCGCGCGCGGCTGCTGCCACCGCCTCGCCATCGTGCACACCTCATGGGGCCGCTGCTGCGTGCGTGCCCTCGGGATCTGATGTCGCAGCCGCTCCCACCTCACCGTGCGTGCCTCAGGGATCCGTCGCCGCGAGCGTGTCCCCTAGATCCGCCGTCGCGTGCATGTCCCCCAGAACCACCGTCGCGCGCTTGCTCCAGGATCTGCCGCCGCGCGCGCCTCTTGAGGGTGGGGGCGTAACTATCGGTGTCGCTAAAACTCAACCCTAGCGATTTGGAGCTTCTTTTATAGACGCTACGGACCTGGTGCGGCTGAACCGGCTGGCAACATCGGGTCAGGGCTTTCACCGAGTTATTGAAAGGCCAGGGCTCCACACACACACACATATATATATATATATATATATATATATATATATATATATATATATATATATATATATATATATATGGCAGATCTATTAATCACCTAGTGTGATGGACCACTGGTCCATCACCTAGACCCGACCAAGGGTGCCCCCCCACACCATGACCACGTGCCCCGCCGCACGTCCCGATTCGCGCTCGCCCCGAGCCGAGCCGCCTGACCCAGCATGCACTCGCTCACAAAGGCGAGCCACCGTACCCGCGCGTGCCCCCCTCACGAGTCGAGCTAAGATATAATGATTGATAACAAAAATAACTGAAAAACCAATGGAGAATGACTTAGTTTTCTAGACTCTAGAATGACTGAAAAACAAGAAATGTCTGAGAAAACATGGAAAATGACTGAAAAATGACTTAATGTTTCCTAAAAATGACCGAGAACAAAATAAATGACCGAGAACAAAAAATGACTTGATGTTTCCCTGGAAAACAAGAATGACTGAACTAAAAAAAATAAATGTCTGAGAAAACATGAAAAAATGACTTAATGTTACCTGTATGTTTACTAGAATGACTTAGTGTCTAGACTCCGGAATGACTTAATGTTTCTTGAAATGAACAATAACTGAAAGACAAGAATGACTTAATGTTGTGTGGCGCAGAGGGAGCCACGCATTTGAGGAGACACCAACTTGTGGCTGGGAACAAGACGCGTGGACGGAGCCACACGGTGGGTTGCATGGGCGGCGCGGGCAGGCACGCGCCAGGTGGTACATGTGATGAACCGTTGGATCCATCACTCTAGGTGATGAATAGAGTATATATATATATATATATATATATATATATATATATATATATATATATATATATATATATATATATATATATATATATATATATATATATATATATATATATATATATATATATATATATATATAGGGAATAGGTAATGGAAGCCCTGGGCTACCATTAGTGGGGGAAGCCCCAGCCAGGACGCGGTCGGCCCAGCAACCGCGTGCTTGCGTCAGCCATGCAGACGATAGCCATGAATCCCGGATGATACGCGTCAGGCAATATATATATATATATATATATATATATATATATATATATATATATAAATGTGCATAAATCATGCATAAAAGGAATCTTTTGTATCCCGAATCACGGGGAATGAATTACACTATGTACATCATTTACGATTGCATAAAGATGTGTAACTTGATAGCATAAACCATGCAATATGTAAATCTTGATCGATTTGAGATAAGGAAAGACGTGCTGCACAATCGCGAAAATAAAGGGACAGTTACGGTTTGAGGAGCATTAGTACAAGGAAATCAATTTTAAATTATAGACCTTGGCGTAGATTTGTATTAGCCTTTCCTGTACAGCCGCAGTATCCACGTTCGTATCCGTGTGTTATTGGCGGCGGTTAACGGCGGCGGAAGGGACAACACCGGGCGTGTTTTGGCGGCGATTAACGACGAGGGAATGGCCAGCACCGGTGCTGGCAATGACATGCAACCTGTAGCGTCTGTGCATAGATCAACATGTACGTCTACTTCAATGGACATGCATCCTGTAGCGTCTGCGATCACCGGTTACAAAGAGGGTGTATCTGTTACTCCCCCGGCGGCATTGAGGGCACCTGAACATATTGATGAGAACACAAGATCAGACATGGTAGGAGCAGATAAACACATCCCCATGAGGCATATTGGGGTGCATGAACATGACACACCTCATATTCTTCAAAGCCATGTAAGTTCTCTCAAATATGATAATATTAGTTTTGTACATATTTCTTGTAATGTTGTACCTATATTACATTAAATTTAGTCTTTATTGAATCGTAAATGTTAAATTTCTGTGCACAACCGGACAATATTGATATAAGATTGATACCTAAAGTCGGTATGACATTTAGTAACGTGGACGAGGCGTATAATTTTTATAGTCAATATGCATATGAGGTTGGATTTCCGTTGAAGAAATATAGGGAGCGGAAGAATTGTAAATGGTTGAATTGTTCAATGGAAGGAAATAATGCTGAAAGGGTAGCTGGAAATCCAAGGATACATAAAACATGTTCAAAATGAACACAGTGCAAGGCTGGGATGAAACTTAAACAAATCTACGATGATGCTAAAGAAAATGTTATTTCCGTCCGAATTGATCTGGTAGACTATGAGCATAATCGTGAATTCTTAAAGAAAGATACAGAAAAAGGGCAATTGCAATGCAACAAAACTCATGATCGTGATTATATGGAGTTCCTCAGTGCGATGCAAGAAAGCAGGATTCCACAACATTGCATTATGGATTTTGTTTCAGAAATGCATGGTGGTCCAGAAAACGTTCCAATAACCGTGCAGGACATGAGTAACCTGTAAGTGTATTATGCATTGACAATAATGGTATTATATATTACCGAAACAATCAACTTGTGTTAAAAATATGTAGTGCATAATCATTTCATTTTTGACAGGAAGAAAGCATGGCAAAGGAAAAGAAATGCAAATGAGGTGTCGAAGCTATTATCTTTTTTTTTCATTATGCAAGAAAGATAATCCACAATTTTTTCTGACTTTCAATTGGACAAAGAAGGGAAGATTTTAAGCATATTTTGGTCCCATGCTAGTCAGCAAGCCGAGTACATTGATTTTGGTGATGCAGTTACCTTTGATACTACACATAAGACTAATATGTATGATAAGCCATTAGGCATGTTTGTTGGCTCGAACCACCACCTACAATGCACAATATTTGGGTTTGCTTTACTAGGAGACGAGACAGTTGATACATTCGAGTGGGTCTTCAATACGTTCAAAACATGCATGGGATGTGACGGACCACGAGTGATGTTGACAGATAGGGTGTAATAAATGGCTCGTATTGATTAAACATGTACTATATGATATCATACTGACTTGCCCAATGTTATGTAAATTTATCGATTTCAGATCAAGACCCTGTTATGCCAATCGCACTAAGCAGAGTATTCCCAAACACAATACATCGATTGTGTTTGTGGCATGTGCAAAACAGGTATATGCCCCACTTGAATGAATTGTATGCAAGATTTGAGGAAATGGATTTCAAAACAATGTTCCAATCTATAATACATCATCCATTGAATGAAATGGAGTTCGAGGCAGCCTGGCAAATGATGCTCAATGATTTCCAGCTACACGAGAACAACACCCTTGTCAGATTGTATGAAATACGTAAAGATTGGGTACCTGCATTTTTCAAAGGAGACTATTGTGGTCTTATGGTCTCTACACAGTGAAGCGAGAGCATGAACAAGCTGGTGAAGAGTGCCCACGTGGATGCAAACACACCGCTTCATCAATTTGCAAAGCAAATGATGAAGCTCCTGCATAGTAGGAAGATGAAAGAGGCCAAAGAGGCACTAGGATGCATGGTAAGTGAAAAAATGAAAAACATATGTTTTATGCTATTAAAAACAAAACGGTATTAATACTGTATTGTGTAATTTGCAGGGTCAAAATGATACAACTACATTGTATATGTTTGAAATAAGAGTTGCAAGGGCATACACTAGAGCTGTAATGACAAGGTTCCAGGAGACCGTAAAATATGCAACTGCATACCGAATAGACCGTGATACAGAGGGCGATGTAAATGATTGGGTGGTGAAACATACTACAAGATCAAATAAAATTGTTTGGGGATAACACCAATTCAAAATAAGGGCTGATGTGAATGCTAGAAAATATTCATGTGAGTTCAAGCATTGGGAGCATACAGGTGTGTTATAATAAACGAATATTTCTATATGAAATGATTAATTATTACGAATATAGCACTGTTTTCGAGTAATATATGACATATTGTATGGTTAATCAATTATAGGCCTATTTTGTGTTCATCTTGTATGTGCTTTCATGAATCTACAAATTGAAAGGATCCCGAGTGAGTATATTTTGCAACGATACACATACTCCGCGCAACAAGATGTGGCTTTTTCAAGAGACGATAGGAATTTGAAAGGAAAAGATGGAGAAACTAGATCATATAGACAGAAAATGTTGCTTAAAAAGGCAATGAAAGTAGTACACCATGCGAGTCTATCTAAAGCTGGGAATGATAAAGCCCTAGAGATGGTGGACGAATTATTAGTGTTATTGATGCATGTGGAGCCTGATATAGGTACTGGTGAGAGTTGTGGCACAAGTGCTGGTGATGACATCCAGATACGCACATCGTGTTATTATGAATACACCATTATTAAATGTCGATAATGATCCATGTATGTAATTTAAATGATATAGGTCAAAGCGTTTGAAACAGAAGACTTGGTTATAGATAATTTACGCAATTTAGATGATGGGAACGAGGTATGCAACAAAATTTTATAATGTATTATTTATGCTGCTCTACAACATTTGTCTTCACTGGAGTTTGTGTTATTTCACAGGAAATTGTAATGGGGTCTAATACAAATGAATGCAATGCTAACGACGATCAATGTAATATGTTGATATTAACATTGGAACATAACACTGATATGTGTCTGGTTGATAGTAGTGCTACGGATGTGGAAGCTAGAAAGGTAATAACATTGCTATAGTATATGATGAATATGTGAATATGAAAACTGACTTAATATCTTTGATTTGTAGAAACTGGAGTTTCATATGGAAGGTGTAAACTTAGCAAGACCAGATAAGGCCAAGCCTAAGGGAAGAACGATCAAAAGTAGTGAGCAACAAGTTCTTAAATTGGGTGCGAAAGGAGCTAAGAAGATGAGCAGGAAGTGCCAAAAATGTGGCATCGCTGATGGTCACAACAGCCGTACGTGTTTAATTGTGGAGGATAATAGAATTCGATTGGCTAACCTATCTGGACGTAAGCGAGGACGGCCTCCTGGTTCAAGGAACAAAATCATAGGTGCAGCACCACAGTGGAATGAGACATCAACGTCGAAAAACGAACGGTGTATGTCGGAGATGATGATTCATCTGGTAGAGAGTAGAATACCAAAAGATTTATGAGAAAATTATATTCTGGATGTAAATGTGAATCGTATGTTAAATTGTCAATGCACAGACAGCGTCATAAATATGTACACATAATGCCATAAACGTAGGTGAAAGTTATCATAAGCATTTAACAGTTATGTAGATTTATGAATGTACAACGAGTTTTTTATAGCATAGAACGTTGTCGTATGTAGCATAAATGTATGTTCAAATATGCATAACACGGGGTTGTTTATTGCATAAACTGGTCAGACTGTGAAGATTATAACTGTACAAAGAGATGTTTCCAGCATAAAACAGTGATATTTATATCATAAACTTGAGACAAAATAAGCATAACACGATGTTGTTGACAGCATAAAATTGTACATGAAATTAGCAGAATCAAGTGCATGAAACACACATGAAGATCAAACACATAGGGTACAATATTCCAGTTTAGACATCTGAAAGTTGCCTAGAGGGGGGTGAATAGGCAAGTTAAAACTTTTTCAACAAAAACTAGAAGCAAACTGGGTAAAACTGATTTGACCTTGAAATTCACCCAGTTAACTTTGAAAATGAGATGTTCTAAATGATCCACAGGGTTCAAAGTAGCAGATCTGAGAAGGGCACTTCTCAAAATCCACACACCAAAAAGATATGAACAAATCTTCCACGGAAGGGTGAGAGAACGGAGAACACGAATAAGCACAATGAACAAGAACACAAGAGACACAAGATTTATCCCGAGGTTCGGTCACACCACAAAAGGTGCCCTACTTCCTCGTTGAGGCGCCCACAAAGAGCCGGGTCTCTTTCAACCCTAATCCTCCCTTCGCCGACCACAAAGGTCAAGCCCACACAATAATCTTTGCTCAACGAGCGGGTAATACAAACTTTCTTGTGGTCTTCCACAAGATTTGGAGACTCACAAGAGACACCTAGTCGTCTAGGAGCTAGAAGCTCCAAGAGTAATGAATCCACAAAGAACTCGATGTAGTACCAAAGCTCGAATGAAGAAGAGCAAGAGAGATTTGGAGATGAAGCACAAAAACCGCAGCTCTCAAACTCACTCAAAGATTTCTCTCCAAAGATTTGAAATGGGAGAGGCAAGAGAAGTGTGAGAGAGAGTGGGAGGTGTTCTTCAAGTTAGAAATGGAGTTTGGGTCGTGCTCTTCTGTGTGGGGAGAGAGGTAGGAGTGAGTATATATAGGTGGAGCTCAAAACTAGCCGTTGGGCAGATTTTTCTGTCTGAGACCGGTTGAACCGCCCCTGGCAGGTCAGGCAGACTGTCTGCCAGTCTGACTGTCAGACTGACTGACAGACTGACCTGCAGACTGGTCAAGTTGACCAAGACCGGTTGAACCGCCCCTAAGACCGGTTCAACCGCCTGGGGCAGGCTGACGGACAGTCTGCCAGTCACTGCAGGTCAGACTGCAAAAAACAGGTCCTGACACCGGTTGAACCGCCCTTAGGGTCGGTTCAACCGTCTGGGGGTCAGACTGGCAGTCATTCTGTCAGTCAGTCTGCCAGTCAGGTGGTCAGACCGATCAGGTGACCCTGACACCGGTTGAACCTCCCCTAGGACCGGTTCAACCGGTTTTGATCAGTGAGGTCCGGGGAAAAAACCCCGGCTGAACTTTCCCTGGAAACCGGTTGAACCTCTCTAGACCCCGGTTGAACTTGCCCTGGACCCCGGTTGAACTTGCCCTGGACTCCAAGGTGTGAGACTACACAACATGAACTTGAAAGAATTCATTAGTCTCACAAGATATAGGCTAAACTCTCCCTCAATTTGTGCATGTAAGAGTACACAAAGTACACTTATGCACATCAACAATACGAGGTTAAAGGAGATGTTTGCACTATATCTTGGTTTAACATAACATGCTTTACATAGATGATGAAAATTAAACCAATTGAAAGTTTAAGAATTGAAAGTATATCAATTGAAATCCTGAAGGGTAAAGCATGCTAATATGAACCTCAAAACCTCATAATGAAGGATATCATATAAATATGTCACTACATCTTCATTATTTGGTTGACAAAAAAAAGTATAACTCCCTTCTTGAATCACTGTGATCTCTTTTCTCTTTACGATTTCATCCAACCAAGTGATCTTGAACTTCTTTCATCTTTTCTTGATTCGATTAATTAAAACTCAATGATTGAAACAACCAAGACTCTTATATCCATAGATTTTGAATCCATCTTGAAAGCTCTTGGAAGGACCTTGTTGAAACACTTAGAAAAGAGAGCATTAGAAACACAAAGGAGGGTTTCACAAATGATGATCCTTATATGAGGATGGCAAATGAATCATCATTCTTAGAACCCCAAAAGGGTAGATTAAATTATTTTAAATTAGTGCACATATATGGTTGATGTCAAAGTTATATGCACTATTGAACATTTTATATTGCAATGAAATTAATCTATATTATGGTACATCCCACTAAGTATAGAATACTAAAACAACTGAAGGAGAGGAAGTTTTCATACCTTGGCCTCTTATCAACTTCATCTTACTTTAGTTGAATAGTATCCTTAAGCTTGTGTTTTATCCAATTTAAAACAAGCACCGTCTCTTAACATAGATTTTCTATGGATAAACTCAACACAAGAGATGGCATTAGTAGCACAAGCACTAGTTTCTTATTTAGCAACCCTTTATATGCGAAAGACAAGCGTGTTGCTAAAAACAGAAAAACCTCATAATATGGACTAAATTTCTCTTGAGCCCTCATGCACAATATATTTTGAATGACATGAATAATATGCATGGTTGTTCAATGAAGTCTAAAGGGCTGACTTAATCCATATTATGGTGAGTGTCTAATAAAGAAGAATCAAATCCAAATTAACTAGATAGAGAATACGTCACATAATTTTGGATTGTTCACCATATGATAATATTCATTCATCTTCCAATTAGACCTTTATTTCATAATCAACAACTGATGTATATCCTCAAGTGCTTCTTTTTTCTTAGTGGCTACACAAGTCACAAAAGAGATAAGATTTGAAAATAATATGCACTTGAGATTCAGTTGTTACTACCCTTGCTACTATCTCCAAATATGATTTATACATTCCTTATCGAGCACCCAACTTGATCCATTGAAGGAGTGATCCTGCAAAACAAGTTTAAGCTTCATATTTTGGTACCCAATTTGAATTGGGTCCTTTGAGATTAGTGGTAAGAGCCTTGAGTACCCACACAATCCTTATTGTGGCCTTTCTCTTTGTGTAGGCACCCACATATACTTGACAACCATCTTACATGGTTTCAAGTCAATATTTAATCACATAGATAAAAACTAGAGTTAAGAATAGGAGCCTTTTCTCCTTTTATTAATACATTGTTATGTTGCCTTCTTGATGATGAACCTACCTTGACTTTGGGTGCACCGAGCTTATCAAGGTTAGTCGCACAAGCATTCATATCATAAAGACAAGTTATGCATGGAATTTACAACTTAGTGATCCAATACAATGTGAAGCATATGGATATCGATTGAAGTAGATTTCTAAGATATCAAAATATGGGTTTCCAAAATTTAGAGAGTATGGATCACTAATTGTACCTTTTACAGTTTAAAAATCATATCCATGTTAGTGCATATGTATGTGATGAATATCAACAAAAAGATTCTTATGCACTTTTAGAATTAACGATAGGGGAATTTTAAACTGCATCAAGAGTAGCTATTTAGAAAACAAAGATTACAATACATATGAATGAGATACAAATTTACCATTTTGGATTGTCTTAGTATAGCTTACTCAAGTGAAACTTATTCTCTATGACATAAGATATATAATGTTCTCCCACTAGATATGTGCATCAAGTATTTGAATGACTTGCCACATGCACTTTCAATTTAGTCAAGAGTCTCATGAGGAGTATATTACATATCATGGTCAAGGCATGACAAATTTGCAATGAATTAACTTATGCCTAAGAATACTTACCACCATATAGCATGTACCATTTGTTATAGCAATTTGACAGATCTTACTATCTGTGGTGGTGTCACCTTAGTATTCTTCTTTTCATCATTTGTGGAGACTTCCTTCTTTGTTATCTATTTTCCTTTTAAAACTAGTCAATAAAACACTTTGAAAAGAGGTATTAGTAGTACAAGGAAGTATTTAATGAATGATGATATCTATATATGAATGGCAAACAAATCATCATTTATGAGGCATAAAGGCATAAATTAAATTCCTTTTAAATTAATGCACATGGATGAGTGAATTAATAATATGCACCAATTTACAAATTTAAGCCAAAAGTAATTTAACCTTCATATTGGCATTTCTTTCCATAAAATAGATTATTACCAGTTGAAAGAATGCCACTTGAAAGGAACTATTATTGGTCACATACCAAATGAAACAACTAGTTCCATACCTTTGCCTTGAGCATTCCTAATCTTTCTTTATTTTAAGATTAACCTTTAATGCTTGTGATTTTACCAAATGAAATAGCACAATCTCTACTTATGAATTTCCATGAAATATCTTAAAAGAGATTGTATTTGAAACACAAGCAATAGTTTCCTATTTAGAAACCTCTATATATGAATGACACGAAGGTCACTAAAATAAGAAAACCTCATGATATGAACTAAATTACCCTTACAAGCATCATGCATAACATCAATTGTAAAAAAGATGAAAGTAGCATGATTATTTAATTAAGTTTACATGGCAAGTTTAATTCATAGCATGGTGAGTGATTAATGTAGAAGACTCAAAACCAATTTAAACAAGAATGAATACTTCACATAGTATTGGTTCGATCTTCTTTGAATGTTGAATGGCACACTCCATTTGGGAAACACATTCTCATGTTGTGAGACTACATAAACACTTGGTTAGAAACATTTGTCTCACAACTCTAGTCATATAGAGAATTCCCTTTTAGTAAGTGCTTTAAGAATTTGAATTTCTTACTTAACACTCTATTCATTTAAGAACATGGGATAATACTCTTTATGTCTAGGTCATGGCAATAATACGATAATAAATTGGAAATATGCCACAAGATACATACAACTAATTTAAAGCATGTAGATTGTCACAATATAAAAATATAAACTTGCAATCTACCATATGATTGGAACTTTTCCAAGACAAGGTAAAATATTTTAAGTTCATTCTCAAGTGCTTCATTTTTTCTATGTGGCTACAAAAGACACAAAGGAATATACTAATTAAAAACAATGTGCACTTAAGATTTAATTGTTACCATCCTTTGGATATCACTTGGTTGTAGGCCTTTTACTTGATTCCCACAAAGGTTAATCCTTATTCCCTACAACACAAGTTCTTGCTAGAGATGAATATGAAGTTAGTGATATAACAACTCAATTCATCTTTGGGCCAATCTTAAAAGAATAGTCAATGTAAGATTGATAGCTTGAGATAAGGATTGAGTTAAACTGCTCAAGCACCCCAAAGCTTCATATTATCTCTAGGTACCTGCAAAAACTTATTAAGTATATTTTGGTACCCATCTCATGATGGGTCCATCAAGGTTAGCCAATAAGGACTTAGGCACCCAAATAGCCTTGGTCCTAGAATGTGGTGAACTCATCACCTTTCTAGCACAAGAGTCAAATTTGGGTCTCCTAAGCAAATCTGAATGTATTGACAATTTAGGCTTAGGAGTTTTACCCTTTGGACAAACCTTGAATAGATGACCTTTTTTACGGCAATTATAGCAAATGCGGTGCTTGTCCTTGCAATGCATTTGCCTTTTGCTTTCATCTTTCTTGATAGTCATCTTTCTTGATAGTGCAAGGTCTTGGTTCTTCATGTGGGGACATGAATCAATTTCATGACCCTTCTCCTTGCATCCATAGCACCTTCTATCGCTTCTCTTTGATCTTTCTTTGTTGAAGCACATAGGTACATTGTTAGAGCAAATAGTATGAGCATTAATTTTCTTACCATGAATTTTGCTCATGCCCTTCTTAGAAAGTTTGGTATTCTTTTGAAGGGGGTTTGTGCATGCTATAGTTGTCCCCTTCTCAAGCTTTTTCACCATATTATCACGATTATCTTGAGAAGGTTGAGCATGACACTTTCCCTTCAATTGAGTCAAGATCCTTCTTAGCCTCTCATTTTCTTCCATGATCTCATTGTTTTCTTTTGCATAGGAAATATTACTTGTTCCTGAAAATTTTAGCTCAATGGAAGATTGGCTTTCTTGAGAGCAACATTTGTTAGCACATGATAATATAGTTTCTATTTGAGTACATGTGCATAAGTGAGGTTGGTATGATTTCAAATTAGTTAACACAACCTCATGAGCCATTTTTAACATGATATGTGAATCCATAAATTTATTATGAGAGCGCACAAGCATATCATGTTTTTCTTGCAAAGCTAAATTTTCAATATTTAGCTTTTCTATTGTGTTCTTGAGCATAGCATTTTTATTTTCTAATTGAGCAATATATGATGAATGATTAATAGCTTTAATTTGCTCAATTGAAATGTCTTCATACCTTTGGACCAAATCATCATGAGAGCACTTTAGCTTCTCATGCTCTTTGGTCAACTTCTCCAAGTGTTTGATTTTTTCGATGAGGATATCTTTTTGCTTATGAAGCATTTCCTTTTGTTCTTCGGCTCTTTCCATGAGTTTGAGCAAGCTCATCCGGTTCTTCTTGCTTAGTTGAGCGAAGAATTTTTGAAGATCATCCTCATCTTCACTATCACTTTCATGTTCATCCTCATCCTCACTTTCGCTTTCACTGTCACTCCCATTAGCGACAAAGCACATATAAGAAGTGGATTTGAAAGACAAACCTTGTGAAGAGGTGGATTCGTCGTTTGGTCTCCATCGATCATTTTCTTCTTCTTCAATCTTGTTCTTCGCCTCATCTTCCTTCATTTTGAGGAACATCCTTTCGGCGATTCTCATGGCAAGATCTATTGCCCTAGGATCAACGTCTGCACCAAAAGATAAAGTAGAGACAACCTCAACTTTTTCAAGCTTAGAAGCACTTTCGTTTCTTAGTCCCCCCGACATGATCTTTTCCTCACGCGGTTAAGCGTTAGAACGAGGATTAGGTTCTGATACCAATTGAAAGTTGCCTAGAGGGGGGGGGGGTGAATAGGCAAGTTAAAACTTTTTCAACAAAAACTAGAAGCAAACTGGGTAAAACTGATTTGATCTCGAAATTCACCCAGTTAACTTTGAAAATGAGATGTTCTAAATGATCCACAGGGTTCAAAGTAGCAGATCTGAGAAGGGCACTTCTCAAAATCCACACACCAAAAAGATATGAACAAATCTTCCACGGAAGGGTGAGAGAACGGAGAACACGAATAAGCACAATGAACAAGAACACAAGAGACACAAGATTTATCCCGAGGTTCGGTCACACCACAAAAGGTGCCCTACTTCCTCGTTGAGGCGCCCACAAAGAGCCGGGTCTCTTTCAACCCTAATCCTCCCTTTGCCGACCACAAAGGTCAAGCCCACACAATAATCTTTGCTCAAACGAGCGGGTAATACAAACTTTCTTGTGGTCTTCCACAAGATTTGGAGACTCACAAGAGACACCTAGTCGTCTAGGAGCTAGAAGCTCCAAGAGTAATGAATCCACAAAGAACTCGATGTAGTACCAAAGCTCGAATGAAGAAGAGCAAGAGAGATTTGGAGATGAAGCACAAAAACCGCAGCTCTCAAACTCACTCAAAAATTTCTCTCCAAAGATTTGAAATGGGAGAGGCAAGAGAAGTGTGAGAGAGAGTGGGAGGTGTTCTTCAAGTTAGAAATGGAGTTTGGGTCGTGCTCTTCTGTGTGGGGAGAGAGGTAGGAGTGAGTATATATAGGTGGAGCTCAAAACTAGCCGTTGGGCAGATTTTTCTGTCTGAGACCGGTTGAACCGCCCCTGGCAGGTCAGGCAGACTGTCTGCCAGTCTGACTGTCAGACTGACTGACAGACTGACCTGCAGACTGGTCAAGTTGACCAAGACCGGTTGAACCGCCCCTAAGACCGGTTCAACCGCCTGGGGCAGGCTGATGGACAGTCTGCCAGTCAGACTGGCAGACTGCAGTTCAGACTGCAAAAAACAGGTCCTGACACCGGTCGAACCGCCCTTAGGGTCGGTTCAACCGCCTGGGGGTCAGACTGGCAGTCAGTCTGCCAGTCAGGAGGTCAGATCGGTCAGGTGACCCTGACACCGGTTGAACCTCCCCTAGGACCGGTTCAACCGGTTTTGACCAGTGAGGTCCGGGGAAAAAACCTCGGCTGAACTTTCCCTGGAAACCAGTTGAACCTCTCTGGACCCCGGTTGAACTTGCCCTGGACCCCGGTTGAACCTGTCTGGACCTCGGTTGAACTTGAAGTTCAGCTGGAGTTGAGAAAGCTCAACTCAGCTGAAGTTCAGCTCAGCTGAAAAGCTCAGCTGCAACTGAAGAAGCTCAGCTCAGCTGAAGTTCAGCTGCTTTTCAACAAGAACACTCTAGGTTTCTCAAACCTAACCGCGGTCAACCATAGAACGTTCAAGAGATTTTTGGTTTTCAAAAAATAGCTTTTGAATATAGAGGCTTGAGCTTTGGCAAAACACCAACCTTCCTTTTGGATCCCCCTTTATAGTACGACGATTCCTATACTCAAATTAAATAAAATTAATTAAGTAAACTCTTTGAGTCATTGGTGTCTCATGTGTGATTTCTCCATGTCGTTGCTTCATAAGGATCACAAACATCTTTGTCTCACCTTTTGAAGCAAACACAAATCAAACCCTATGACTTGTACCATATCACCATATATGAGATCAAATCATGGCTTCAAGTCATCTTACTGATGCATCAACATGTTATAACTCTTCGTAGCTGATTAGTTCATCGACTTAGTGCAAGTACTCTCTTCTTCACCTTAGCCATGGTACCTCGGTCCATAAGCCGTCGCTTGGCCTTCACCTTCGCTTAGTTCCTCGAAGCCCTTTCCTTGCTATCTTCACCCTATCAAGCCATTATTGAGTCACATCATATTGAGCATCCATTGAGAGAATCATTTCTTCAATATTGTGAACCTTGCTTGAATGTCATCTAGATATAACTGCTAAGATCAATCAAGCTCTAGTTTGATTCTCATATATTCATATATGGACTAATAGTAATATGGTCTAGCCAATTCACGATTCCTCATATCTTATTCACTTTGGCTTGACCAATCCTCTTAATCACTTCAACCTCTACTATGATCATATTTATGCATAGTGATTTCTCAGGACTTGTCCATATATTCAAACCAATATAGAGACCATATTATATCCATTTGCATTGTCTCACTGGTTATTTGACCTTGTGTTGAACCTTGTTCACTGATCATTATACACTATTAAAGTATGTTCATCATACTGAATTTCCTGTTCAACACTTAGCAAACTTGTTAGACCTTTAAATGTGTTGTTATCCAAATCACCAAAACTCACAAAAGGGATGAATGCACTTTCAACATCACCGATCCCCAAGTTGTCATGACATAACATAAGAAACGTCTATCGTCTTTGCCCATAGTATACACACATGACTCAGCTGAAGTTTATGGAACCATTGTATACACAATATATTACATATCTAAACTAGACTACATCCATTAGACCTTGAATCTTTGGATGTCTTCAAGTAGCGATATGGCTTTGTTCTTGCGATGGAATGTGATGTAATGCAGCGCAAGAGACTGTATCTCACTAGTGTTGCCCTGCAAGCCAATAAAATTGTGTTAGATATACATGTGTACCATATGTTGCTTTGGGCCAACTATAAAATTAACTGATAAATTTATATGTACTGCTTCTATGTCTGACCGAAAAGATCCTTCGAAGCAGTCATAAAAGAGAATGTATCCCATAACATAAAACCCACAATCATTGGATCCTGCTGCCATGGTAGGACAGTTTGGGGACAAATTAATTGCGAAGTTGCCAAATTTGGGAAAGCATGTCCTGGGCCATACATGTTGTAGGGCTTTGTTTAACCTACTCATAATAACCTTATCCCATGGTAACTTTCTGCCACCTAAGTCCAATTGGGCAAAATGATAATCCTTCCAAGTAGTACCACCAATTGTTGGCCCATAGGGATTGGAATCTAAAATGTGAATGCACCGTTTGACTGTATTGACAACATACAATGTCCAGTGCCCCTGCTTACCATGGGAATCATGATCTGACCGTGTAAAAAAAGCATAAAGATCAACAGTGTAAATGGTTAAGCTTGACGATGTGATATGTACCATTTAAAATAAATTATGTTTGTAAGATGAAATACGATTGTTACCGCTTTGCATTTATCCAATTCGTCTGTCTCGGGCAATGTATTGTCGAGAAGTGTGTGCAGTACAGATTCATCAAAAGGTTGTGGGTTTCGGCTGTGTCGTTCCTGTTTCTCAAAGTTGAGTAGTGATTGCAATAAACAATATGAATGGAGTCAGTATACTTGGGATACCATTGTGTATATGAATATGGTATAGGTATGTTACGATAATTTACCCCAACATTAACGTCAAGAATTAATATGTTCGAACTCATGGAAGGCTGCTGATTTTTGGCATCATCATCAACACATTGGATGAAGCACTGCATGAACACATTGTCGAGGCACTTCCCATCGGCAAAAGATTCATGTATATCAGAACATGTCGAACAATATTCACCATAATCTATTATGTTCCTGTGGAAATTTTGATGAAAATTAGTGAGGTCGCGTGCAACTACCAGGATATAAACAAATTTTAATTTTTTTCTAGACTTCATACCTGCTGGTGTCAGATTGCATACCACACAAGTATTCGCGTAGAGCTAACACACATTGCATCTCCGAATCAAGTGAAACCTGATCAACCTGAGGAGTGTTTGTAGCTGGATCGGTTTTAGCAGAAACCTAAAAAAGGTATATGAAAATATATATATCAATATGTGAACAGTTTTGGCAACTATAATGAAAATGAATATTACTGAGCTGACAAGTTCAGATGGAGTCTGATCAAAGCATGGGCCACTATCGGGGAGATCTGTTTGTGCCGCCGGGTGGACGCCGCCGAGAGACTAACAATTATGGTATAAATGGAATAGATGTTTAGTAAACTACTAATAATTATATAGAAAAACAATGAGGTGGTGTACTCATATATTTATTTGCGGCGTCGCATCAAATATCGGCGAGCAAGATTCCGTATGTGGTGTTGCTTGAGGAGTGACGTTTGTGTTGGTCGGCATGTTCTTGCCAACATTACCATGTTGACCCTGAAAAAATGTAATGGTTATATGCTATTTAAAGAAAACGATGAATGCAAACCTTCAATGAAAATACAAGTAATTAAAAAAACATTACCACTGGGGTTGTAGGTGTTTTGGTCTGTTTTGTTATATTTGTATGAACCAGTGGATCAATGTCAGCTTCATCAGGGCAACTTTGTAATAGTACACGAATATATTGTTGCCTTAACAGTAATTCATGTACCTGTGTGTCTGTCAACTGCGTCTCATGCTGGGATGCTGGAGTAGACATATCCGGTACAGTTTGAGTGGCCGGACTTGTACATCCTTCTTTATGTATCATTTAAGCAAAAAAATACATCGATTTAATAATGGCATCATAACGATATCGAAAAATGTTTGTATAACTTTTTAGATTGACGTAAAGACCATAAACTGACTAACCTGCCGAATGGGGAAGAATATCATCTGATTTTTAGTTGGTTTCTGCACATCATAACCATCTTCATTGTCCTCTAACTCAGCACGAAGGACCTCATCAATTAACTCGCCAAAAACATCAGATGGATTGTATTGTTTCTCAACAATCTGCTGAAGAGTCTGTTTAATAACTGAACAAGTGAAAGTTGCCTAGAGGGGGGGGTGAATAGGCAAGTTAAAACTTTTTCAACAAAAACTAGAAGCAAACTGGGTAAAACTGAATTGATCTCGAAATTCACCCAGTTAACTTTGGAAATGAGATGTTCTAAATAATCCACAGGGTTCAAAGTAGTAGATCTGAGAAGGGCACTTCTCAAAATCCACACACCAAAAATATATAAACAAATCTTTCACAGAATGGTGAGAGAACGAAGAACACAAATAAGCACAATAAACAAGAACACAAGAGACACAAGATTTATCCCGAGGTTCGGTCACACCACCAAGGTGCCCTACTTCCTCGTTGAGGCGCCCACAAAGAGCCGGGTCTCTTTCAACCCTAATCCTCCCTTTGCCGACCACAAAGGTCAAGCTCACACACTAATCTTTGCTCAAATGAGCGGGTAATACAAACTTTCTTGTGGTCTTCCACAAGATTTGGAGACTCACAAGAGACACCTAGTCGTCTAGGAGCTAGAGGCTCCAAGAGTAATGAATCCATAAAGAACTCGATGTAGTACCAAAGCTCGAATCAAGAAGAAGAGCAAGAGAGATTTAGAGATGAAGCACAAAACCGCAGCTCTCAAGCTCACTCAAAGATTTCTCTCCAAAGATTTGAAATGGGAGAGGCAAGAGATGTGTGTGAGAGAGAGGGAGGTGTTTCTTGGGTTAGAAATGGAGTTCAAATCGTGCTCACTGCTGTGGGGTGAGAGGTAGGAGTGAGTATATATAGGTGGAGCTCAAAACTAGCCGTTTGGGCAGATTTTTCTGCCTGAGACCGGTTGAACCGCCCCCTAGGGCGGTTGAACCGCCCCTGGCAGGCCTGGCAGCCTGTCTGCCAGTCTGACTGGCAGACTGACGCGCAGACTGACCTGCAGACTGGTCAAGTTGACCAAGACCGGTTGAACCGCCCCTAAGACCAGTTCAACCGCCTGGGGGTCAGACTGGCAGTCAGTCTGCCAGTCAGGAGGTCAGACCGGTCAGGTGACCCTGACACCGGTTGAACCTCCCCTAGGACCGGTTCAACCGGTATTGACCAGTGAGGTCTAGAAAAAAACCCCGGCTGAACTTTTCTTAGACCCCGGTTGAACCTCTCTAGACCCCGGTTGAACTTGCCCTGGACCCCGGTTGAACCTGCCTGGACCCCAGTTGAAGTTGAAGTTCAGCTGGAGTTGAGAAAGTTCAACACAGCTGAAGTTCAGCTCAGCTGCAGCTGAAGAAACTCAACTCAGCTGAAGTTCAGCTCAGCTGAAAAGCTCAGCTGCCGCTGAAGAAGCTCAACTCAGCTGAAGTTCAGCTCAGCTGCAGCTGAAGAAGCTCAACTCAGTTGAAGTTCAGCTCAGCTGAAAAGCTCAGCTGTAGTTGAAGAAGTTCAGCTGCTTTTCAACAAGAACACTCTAGGTTTCTCAAACCTAACCATGGTCTACCATAGAATGTTAAAGAGATTTTTGTTTTTCAAAAATAGCTTTTGAATATAGAGGTTTGAGCTTTGGCAAACACCAACCTTCTTTTTGGATCCCCCTTTATAGTACGACGATTCCTATACTCAAATTAAATAAAATTAATTAAGTAAACTCCTTGAGTCATTAGTGTCTCATGTGTGATTTCTCCATGGTGTTGCTTCATAAGGATCACAAACATCTTTGTCTCACCTTTTGAAGCAAACACAAATCAAACCCTGTGACTTGTACCATATCACCATATATGAGTTCAAATCATGGTTTCAAGTCACCTTACTGATGCATCAACATGTTATAACTCTTCATAGCTGATTAGTTCATCGACTTAGCGCAAGTACTCTCTTCTTCACCTTAGCCATGGTACCTCGGTCTACAAGCCGTCGCTTGGCCTTCACCTTCGCTTAGTTCCTCGAAGCCCTTTCCTTGCTATCTTCACCCTATCAAGCCATTCTTGAGTCACATCCTATTGAGCATCCATTGAGAGAATCATTTCTTCAATATTGTGAACCTTGCTTGAATGTCATCTAGATATAACTGCTAAGATCAATCAAGCTCTAGTTTGATTCTCATATATTCATATATGGACTAATAGTAATATGGTCAAGCCAATTCACGATTCCTCATATCTTATTCACTTTGGCTTGACCAATCCTCTTAATCACTTCAACCTCTATTATGATCATATTTATGCATAGTGATTTCTCAGGACTTGTCCATATATTCAAACCAATATACAGACCATATTATATCCATTCGCATTGTCTCACTGGTTATTTGACCTTGTGTTGAACCTTGTTCACTGATCATTATACACTATTCGAGTATGTTCATCATACTGAATTTCCTGTTCAACACTTAGCAAACTTGTTAGACCTTTAAATGTGTTGTTAACTTGTTATCCAAATCACCAAAACTCACAAAAGGGATGAATGCACTTTCAACAAGCCTTGCCAACCTCTGTATCATAATGTGACAACTTCTCTATGAATCCCAGGCGGTGGCGGGATGGAAGCTGGTTCAGCTTGCTTGATATCAAATCCCTGATGAGCTAGAGTTCGATGTGAATGGTGTGCTGTCCACATGGGTCAGGACGCGGTACATCAAAAGTGTTTGTCCTGTTCTTATGCTGTTGTAAAATAAATATTATTAAGTAAATATATAGAGTATAACTGAATATTATGTTGAAATTTTAAGGAAAAAAATATAAATAGAATCTTGCCTTAAATTGTGTTTCAACGGATGGTACAACTGTGTAGCAGGTCTCTGTGCTGTTTCGGAACTAAAAAAAGGCGTGTAAGATGGAGTACAAACTATTACACACATATAAAATGGATTTTCATTTGTAAATTAAAACGACACTGCTTCTATCCATGTACCATATATAAGGCAAATTAAATTGATAAAAAATATAATAGACGCGAAAAAAATACCGAACAATGCCCAAATGGTTCTTGTCCTTGGCGTATCTTGCCCTTGTCAGCTCTTGTCAATGCTTGAATAATATTCCTATCAAAATATTTGATGCGTGGTGTTCCACGTTTATTGTGAGGTGCAGCTGAGTCATGAAGATGATCCAGATAGTACAACTACAAAAGCATAACATGAATCGTTGTGAGACATAACAAAGCATAATCTAATGTAGATGATATTTGCATACAAAAATCTGGCTACATAAAACAGACAAAAAAAGTTATATGCTTACAAGAATGACGATGGAACATCCGTAAATGGTTGTAGAAACATTGGTAACACTCCTAGTATGCCACTTCTTGGCCGCTTGGCATAAATCATTGAATATTAGCTGGCACCAGTCCATCTCGTGGAAACGATCAATTTCCTCAGTTAAAAGAACCTCATGGTTAGTTATTCCCCAGCTTGCAGTAGGGAACAACAACCTATTGAACAGTATTAGAAAGAAGAATCTGATGCTTAGATCATCGTCAAACCCTTTCCTTAAACGATCTTGTAGAGCTGCAACACCAAATTCTTCTTTGGATAAACCAAGTTCATCCCTTAAATTGTTTGCAGCAACAACTTCATCAATGCCTAATGCCTTTCCTCCCCCAGCATTTGGTAACCCCAAAATGAGGTGCACCGTCTCCTTTGTAATTTTTAGCTCCTTCCCTGGGTCGGCTCGAATTGTCATTTCATTATGGTCAAGCTTTTCCATCAGCCAAGCTAAATGAGATCTACTTCCAAGCGTGTCAACTCTCATATCAAGTATACTGGAGAACCCCCTCCGTGCAATAGCTTGACGTTGTCTGTCATTTAAAATCTGAATGCTTACTATAACATCTTGGGGATTGCATCTCACATTAAGCCTCTGCTAAAATAATGTAAACAATGAATAACGTAAACATTTACATCTGCATAATCTCAACTCAATGTTTAAATCAAATCTCAATACAACATAATTTCACGCAGAAAATGATATATTGGCATTGACCATCAATTCTAACCTGTCAGGGGGGAGGGTCCACTGCTTTCCTCCGCTTTGTAACTATCTTCTTCAAGACTTTTGGAGGACTGTCATCAAAGTTACACTTCTTCGATAATGGCATAAAGTCATCGTCCTCGTCACCGGCCTGCATTGGTTTGTGTCTGACAGTATTCGCCGGAACACGGGGTATGTCGACACTAAAGCACTCTTGAGTAGACTGAATTATAATTTGCTTTGGATTAGACGGAGGTCGGTCTACGTTCTTCATGTATGATTTTCCTGCCAAATCAAACAACACATATACATATAAAACGTACAAAAACAATCTTATGGAGCAATAAAAATTCTGCTCATATGCAACAGCCAATTAATGTATAAGCTAGCTCTTTCATGTGTACTGGCCCTAAATGACTTACCTGCTTAACAATGAATGTACAGCGAGATGTTTATGGCATAACACGTTGACGTATATAGCATAATTTTTTGAACAAATAAGCATAACACGGTGTTGTTTAGTGCATAAACTTGTGAGACGTTGAAGATTATAAATTTGTGTATCCGTTTAACAATGAATTTAGGCTGATTTGTTTTTTGATATATGAAACAATTGAGTTACTATAAGGTGACACTGATTTACGATACAATTTGTGTAAATATTCAAATGAAGGAGTTGGCGGTAGAGGAATTACCAGTGTGTGGAGGGGAATGAGAACCGACTGATTTCGGGTCCCTCTGCAGTGAAGAAGACCAAGGCGACGGCGGCTCGGTCAATGCGTAGGAGACGCTGAAGTTGACGGCGGGTCGGACTCTGCGTTGGAGACGGTGAAGGCGACGGCGGGTAGAATCTCAAGGGTTCGGCCGCCGCGGTGGAGCGAATGCGGCTCGGTCTCTACGGTGGAGAAGAACAAGGGGGCGGCGGCTCGGTCTCCGCGATTCCGGGTCCCTCTCCGGTGAAGAAGACCAAGGCGACGGGGGCTCGATCTATGCGGTGGAGAAGCTAAAGGCGATGGCGGTCGGTCTCTGCGTTGGAGACGCTGAAGGCGACAGCGGGTAGAATCTCTAGGGTTCGGCCGCCGCGGTGGAGAAGAACAAGCAGACGACGGCGATAATGCTAGGGTTCGGCCGCCGCGTGCATTACGGGTGAGGTGAGCTGAATAACTGTGTGCTCGTGGGTGGATTCGTGGGCTCGATACACGTACTCTGCTGGGCGAAATCTACGCGAAGGCCCATGGACCGCCGACACGTGGATTACTGTTTCGTAAACGGAAACATAAGACATTGTAATACCAATATTTGTGTGGGGACTAGTACGGCTGCCCAGATTGCGGGAACACAATCTTCTCATGGGCCCAGATGCTCGAAACATGCGCATACCAGAAGTGCATAAACTGATACACAAATTAGCATAACACGTAATAATATTTGACGTAAGCAGGTAGGTACAGTAAGCCAAAAAGTGTACGGTGCGATCTGCGCACCTGGTCGGTGGGTGGTCGGGGCTTCCAATAGTTATTTAGAGCTCAGGGCTCTAAATACATATACTATATATATATACTATATATACTATATATATATATACTAGGTGAATGCCCGTGCGTTGCTACGGAGCGAACATGTTACGATAAGATACATTAAAATTCAAAATACTAATTACTATTTTATGTTCTTATTAACATCTTTTAAAAGTTAAGATATTTTACATACCTTAAAATCCCTACACATCAAACAAATCCATCATGTGCAGTAAAATGCAATAGAGAAGCATGCAGATACTTTCAGTTTTCAAGCAACTAATGCAAAACCAGAGAAACATTACCAGCTCTAGGCAATAAAAACCATGGATTTAGGTGATCATTGTAAATTTAATGCTGATGCTTTATTAGATCTGACCCAAAAAGTACAAATGAAGATGATGATCAAAATGGCAACTCTTCAAATATGCTAATATTTGCCAGTGTACACCAAGGAATTCAAAAGAGCAAAATATTGGATTCGAGTAACTCTTCAAATAATGTTTTCTTCTGTGACTACAGCGTGTAACCTCCCATGGCCTGCGATGGGTTGGTACTGTCCAACCTTGCAGGCATTTGGCGGTAACCGTATGCTTGTGGGATCTGTTGGTGAGCAGGATACCTTGAATCCGTCACTGGGCCATTAACTCTTACTGATCCTGCTGTGGCAAATGGAAAACAATCTCAGGACAGGGAGGAACATCGTAAGTCAGAAAATATCAACAGATCATTTGTAGTACTCTCTCCGTACCAAATTATAAGTCGTTTTGGTTTTTGTAGATAACATAGTTTTTGCTCTGTATCTAAGCCCAAACGACTGACTTGCAATTTGGAACAGAGGGAGTTGGTAGTAAGTGAACACGAAAATACCTGCTTGTGCTTGCAGCCCTTGTGGAGTCAGAGATGTCCTGGTAACATTTCCAGGACTACTTGCTTTCTCCCAAGGATTCTTACACGAATCATCAGAGACTGGTCTAACCCTTGATGACATAACAAGAGGTTGTTCCTTGGTAGGAATTGGATTCGAGTGAACCACAGTGGTCCTACAAAATGAAGCTGCAGATTAGCAAAACCAAAAGGCAAAAGCTTTCACTCAACTAAATTACAGTGACAAAAGGACAGAAGCCCAGACAAGTGGGAGAAACTTTCCCGACTACTCCTTACCATTGGGCACTCAGGCCACAAGGGAGAACCTTAATATGGAGAGGAACTAAGATGTAAATGTACTTGAAATTGCACCTCAAAGCAGTGTGAAAATGAAATCAAGACTATGATGCCCTATTTACCTGGGAAGAGATGCATGTTTCCTGTCTGTTGGAACTGATGGGCCGTTACCACCACTCTCTTCAAGATGAGAAAACTGCTTCTTAAATTGATCAACAGCACTGCATAAAAATAGTCAGCAACTGTTCCGTCAAGTGTTCAAACGAATGGATACATGAGCAATTACATGCATGCGCAAAGCAACATACATGTGCAAACACAGAAAAGCTAAAACCTTGGGTAGAGAAAGGTTGTCCTCTCTGTGCCATTAATGTAGCTACTCAGCAGTTGTGGGTGATATTCCAGTATCTCCCGGAATAACAACTCTCTTATCTCTTCCTTTGACATTCTTTTGTGCTCAAAGTCAAATTCCACTTTTCTGATTGGCTGACAGGATGGTTCTCTTTCAGCCCTAGCAAGACCTTTGAAGTATGGATCACGCAATGCCTGAAACAATTGAAAGAGATGTTATAAATAATTAGGATCACAAAGTAAAGTTTCTTTTAAAAGTACGGAGAGGGCACTTCTAATATTAAAAGAAAAATACAACATTCATATTCGTTCATGTTTGAAGTAGTGTACCGAAAAAACATCATCCATATTCCATTGTTAGAACTTAGTAGTGTACCAGTGCAAGAAAGATTAAAAGTGTGGTGCCAACAAACCTGGATTATTTTGTCAACAACCTTGTAAGCTGCATTCTGACTGAACATGCTATTTTCTCCTCTCCATCTGGTGCTATCAATTTCACTGTTGTCGTAGATAAAGCAAGTGTACCACATGTTGCCTGCAAAAGGATGAATCATATTTTAAGCCTATCATGTTCCTGCTAACCAAAGTTTAGTAAATTGTAGCTCAACTATACCTGTACAATAACGCTTCTAAGTCTTCATCAGTTACGTGCTACAAATTGTGAACAAATTGGGTTAGTTTCCATGTGTAGAGAATGTACATGTTAATGTGTTATAATTGTGAACCCGTAGAGCAATTCACCCGAAGAGGTCACCATTGCTCACAAACAAATAGAAAGATCGATCTAGTCAGTTGGATCTGCACAGCAGTTCAGAGTCCAGAAACCTATGCCAAAAGAGGGCAGCACCGATCGAACCAACTGTCGCATCCAGAAATAAGTATATAGCAAAAAATTAAAACAAGAGGTGGGAAAAAGTTGTATCTCACATGAACACAAAAAAGTGTTGGGAGTCAGGCTTGTTGGGGTCTAAATGTTGTATTATTTGAAAGAATGAAAACATGTGTTCATCTTGATTTTTAGCATGTCACCCTCATCCTTCACCATTTATAAGGGAATATGGCATTGCCACCAACTTTATTTTAGAACACTGATTTTTGGCTAGTTAGGACCAAACACACAACTATCTTCTGCTACATAAGGTTAAGTAGACTAAGATAGTTAGAATACTAAGCATCCGCAGGACTATAAAGCATAGGGAAGTCTAGACAACAAAAGGCAACAAAGTGGATTTCTACTCTTGATCTTTAATCAACAGTGAGCAATAAATGGGAAACAAACTATGAGGTCAACACAACCTGACAGATGATGCTTCTTTCTACTACAAAAGAACTATCCTAGCCTTTTTATGCTGATCTAAATTCTAATTGAAATTTCTAAATAGAAGTTGAACAACTCAAACAAAGCCACAATGATTGCATAAGAAAGCACACATGCTGATTGCTGACAGCATGAATAAGTGCAAGCCAAAAAGGACTACTTCATCTCTTGCAGAAGGACAATAAAAGTTCTGCATATAAAGAAACACATACCAATGTGGATCTGAATCTGAAACCCACACACATGACATTCTAGAAATAATGTGCCTCAGCAAGAACCCCAAGTGACTAAAAAATGAAAAGAGTCACAAGTACTATAATTGTTGTTTCAACTTCCAAGTACACCAAACAATAAAGAAATATGGTGCACAACATGCCGGAAACAAAAATGACCTAGACCACTTTTACAAAAATCAAGAAAGCATAGATGTACTGCTCCAAGATGGATCACCTTTTTTCAAAGACCGAAAAAGGAAAAAAACAAAGTATATTGGTGCAAAGAGCATAATAAAGGTGCACTGAGATACACATAATCGCATAGTATGTTCTGGGATCAATGCACTTCAATAGTCATTTTAATGATGGGGGAAGTCATGGAATGAGAAACATACCTTTATCAACAGGTTCAATACAAGTGGACCAACAAATTCAGAAGCATCATTGCCAATCTACAATGTTGAGAAAGAGAGAGAGAAAGATGAAGAGCTACTGAGAATATCACAAAGTGTTTATAATGGGGAAAATATTAAAACTGTAATTAAAAGGTACATCATCTAAAGAGAATGTTCCATACTTCTAGCACCTCGAGTAGGTAGTATATATAGGAGATGTGCAGCAGTACAAATCATGGACCTTTCTTTCGCTCATCCGTGAATTGCTTGCTACAGGGTACGGTGTGCGTAAAGAAACAAAAAACCAGTAGGCAATGCCATTTGACTACTTATTCGATTTGCAGTGAGGACACACGTCTGGAAGGTTTCTCTCCCACATTATTTAACTCCTTGCTTATTAGAATGTCTTTCTTTTTCTTGGCATATAGCAAAATATTAGCATGCAGAATTTTATGGTTTGAAATTGTTCCTTTTTCTTGGGGCTATATATACTATAACCAATGCAGCAATTGAAGGGTTTCATAGAGTAAAAGCTTCAGACACACAAGACATATGGAAATGAATTGTGAATGGATAAAAAATTTAGTAAAAGTGTAAACACTGGTAGCTCTAAAATTCTATAAAGAATGAGCACAAGTTGTTAGAATCTAAAAACACACTCATTGGAAATTAGATGGTATAAACTCTTTTGTATCTTTTTGATTGGGATTCACTTGTTCATCTTATTTCTAGGTTCGGACCTTGGTGCTGGTCTGCTCTATTTGGAAACAAGGGGGTTGTCGTGGCTATGTCGTTCTAAAAGCGACATTCTTTCCCTGAAATTTGTGCACTCGGTAACAAGCTAAACTTATTCCTGCTTTGTAGTTTTAACTGATTCAGATATCATTTTTTTGGTTTGTTATCAAATGAGAGTTATTGAATATTTTGCTTGCCTCAACCTTTTGCCTCACTTTCCAGTTAGCTTAAATTTGGTGCATGTCAATCTAATGCATGACTACATGATTCTCAAGTTTTGAAAGGAAAGCAATATGCCACAAATGTGTCCTTTGCTATTGCAGCATATGCCGTAATCTGCAGACATGCGTAATATGGATATTTATTGCATAGAGTGGGAACTTACTCAAATTCTACACAGAGGTGGCGTTCTTCCAATGGTTCCTCTAGTACGGTCCTTCACAGTAATTTCTCAAAAAACTGTAAGAGAAGACCATTTATCAGGAAGGACGGAATGGGAGCATTTAAACGCCACAACATTAAAATGTCGAGGAGCCCATTTGGAATAAACTTTTCATCTGGCTAAGAATCAGTTTATTTGAGTATAGAAAGTACAATCCAATTGTTGAGAAGATTAGAACTAAAAAAATGATGGAAAATTGTTCAAACATCCAAGTTATATCTGCAACTTATTTTAGGGAAATGTTTTTTTGGTTGTGGGAAAAAGGAACAATATATCAAGCACACAGAGTAGCGTACCATTGAGGTGTAGGTTGAGGTGGTCGCTGTTTAGCAGCAACCCCGTGCTCACAGTCACGTACCTGTTAATGAGAGAAATCATTAGTTGGAACTTATTACTAATGATGTCTATCAAAATGGAACTTTTTTTCCTACAGAAAGCAGAGCTGCTATCTAACTTTCTAACTTGGCTGAACTGACAGCATAGTGACAAAATTCATTGGCAATAAGGTGTCTTAGAAAAACAATCCGAATCCGACAGTATTGGACTCTTGTAGAAAACAATTTCAAGACACATGCTTTAGTGACCATGCAATGATTTAAGGCTTCTTTGAAGAACGACAGGATATTGCACATTGCACTAACATATGGCCAATGTTGGTGAATAAAATGAGTTTCTTTCCTTCTATAAATAATCCCCTGTCACTTATACACACCAACCATCCACTACAAAGGGCGATGTAAGCTTAACAAAATTAAGCATAAAACCAGTTACTACTATTTGTTAAGTTGAATGGATAAACTAAAAACAATTACTACTTGTCATTTGGTTGTAAATAAAACAAGATAGAATTCCTTTCTAAAAAAGCTAAATAATACTTCATGAAATTGGGCATGAAAACTAACAATACAATGCTTGACATATTTATATTATTTAAGAAACAAGTCCAGCTCATTTGAGTTAGCACATCTCAACTATCGAGTAGGGCAGATGAAAGGCTTGCTATGGCCATACAATATCATGATAACAAAAAGGCAGAGTTAAGATAAAAGTATAAAAAAGGGCATACCTTTGATAGAGTTTGCAGGAAACAATGCTTTCATGTCTAAAGGACACAATGCAACATCATCACATAGCTGGCGGAGCCTCAGAATGAAATAAAGAACGGTTGAGTAATTACCCAAAATCGAATCTCTGTCACCGAATTCCTGCATTTTGTTCGTCCCTTCCTATTCAATCTAATCATAGTATTCACGCTCCTCTGCAGAAAGATCAATATAACAAGCCAAAACAGTTTTGGAGGGAAGTTCAACCATGCTCTTGTTTCCATCGTCCATCTCTTTGATTCTCCGCAATGAAATAGCACCTAAGAGGTTCTGGGATAAGCACACAAAAGAAACTCAAAATTTGTGAGTGAAAGATAAGTATTTTTAGATCACTTTGAGCATGCACTGTTTAAAACACCAAATTAATCGATGTCCTATATGGTGAAAATTAAGAAGACAGGAAAATTCAGGTCAACTTACTTGCAACCGTGACAATCCAGTCTTACTTCCTTTCTCTAAGGGGTGCTGGATCAAGCTCTGCCAGCAGCTCTTTATTGAGAAAGGCTAGAATCTCAAAAATGCCATGAGGGTGTATAAATCAAATGAGCTGTTCTGAATGGGTGTCCCAGTGACCACCCACCGCCTCTCTGCATTCAGAGCGATAACCGCCTTCGTCTGCCGTGCTGCAGAGTTCTTGATCACATGGGCTTCATCCAGGATCACACGAAACCACTCGATATCCTTCACCGGTGAGTCCTCCTGCTCAAATTCTGTCCCCAAGATGCTGTAGGTGGTAAGAACGAGGTCGTACTTCAACAGCTCCTTCTTATCTCTCGTCCGCTCGCCATGGTACATGTAGACTTTCAGGCTGCCTGCTTTCAAGTACACCTCCAGTTGTGTCACCCAAGATGAGAACACCGAGGGTGGGCAGACCACAAGCGTGGTCCGCGACCCCTCCCTCCGTCCTCAACCTTCCTCCTCTTGCTTCCTCTAGCCTTCTTCACACCCACATTGCGAGCTTTAGTCCTTCCAATCAATGACAGGAGTGTAAGCGTCTTCCCTAGCCCCATATCATCAGCGAAGATCCCGCCCTTTAACGGCGACGGTCGTTTCTCTGTCTTTTGATTGGTAAGCACGTTCTCGAATCCCCCATCTTCACCTTCTTGCCAGAAGGGCGGCAGGTCGGCGGACTCCTCCCGGTGCACCATCCACCCCAGCGCCTCCTTCTGGTGTCCGAAGAGCTCGGATAGCACGACATCCCGGGCGGGTCCATGGGCTGAGTCTGATTCTTCCTTTCTTTCCCCACAAGCGAGAAGAGCTTATCGACGTCGCGGTCGCGGTCCGGCTTCTTGAACTGCTCCATGATCGCGGCCGCCTGGGAGAGGGCGAACTCGGGGTGGTCGACATGGATGAGGTCGATGCCGGCCTCGTAGAGGGCGAACTCGAGGCGGTGACGCGCACTTGGTACGAGAGGTCGTTCTCCGAGGCTCCAACACGGCGAGGAGGCGACCCCGATCTCTTGCGACGCGTCGAGTATGCCTCAGAGGGAGCGGACCCTGAAGAGGAGCAGGCGCTGCAGCCGAGAGGGAGCGGACCCCGAAGAGGAGCAGGCGCTGCAGCCGAGCTGAGGGGCGCGCGGTGGCTTATTGGGGGCGCACAGGGGTGAGCTCCGACACGTCGAGAGGAGAGACGAGGTGGGGCGAGGGGTTTCGGCCATGGGCGGCGGCAGTTGCGAATTGCAAGATGGCGGTGACGTGTGCGACCTTGGGTTCCTCTCCCTCGTGTGCGCTGAATCGGGCGAGGTTGAGGTCGTGCACAGGGAGCGTGCGGAAGTGGTAGAGCTAGCGGCGGTTGAGGTCATGGGGGAGGAGGTCACGGGAGTGGAGCTCGTGCGTGCGGCGCCGTCGCAGAGGCAAAGGTTGCTGAAGAGGATGACAGGCGTCGTTCGCATAGGGAAGTTGGGTGCGAGGGACACTGGGCCGCACCAATCGCTGGGCCACACGAATCGTTGGGCCGCACACATGCGCTGTTATGGGTTTGTTTAATTAGTGCCATACCGGCTACTGAGAGAGATGAAACGTATCTTATAAGCGTTTTTGTGGATTGACTATTGCTCACTCCGACTCCTCCTGCTCTGGTGCTGCACTAAGATAAGTTTTTTGCCATCGCGAGTACGGCTCTGGCGGCAGAACAGCAGAACACATCGTTGGCAGAACACGTCAGAGGCAGGCTACTATTGCTTACTTAATAAGTAGTAGAGATATATATATAAAAGATGCATTATAATGTAAAAGGCTCCTGTTTAGAACACGATGATGAGACGCCAATGTCTAAAAAGGTTAACCTTCCACATAAATATAGCACGAAGGTCCTCGCTCTAGCTGGCAAGAGATTTGCTTTCAAGGGGATCTTTCCTTTACTAGTTTTTAGACCAAAGTCATCTGTTAAGCTACCGCTTGATGATTTTTTATATATTAATTTACACTGACTTGTTTCTTAGGTAGGTTATTTTACCAACCAATGGCCGTATATATTTCCTTTATTTTCCTCCAAACAAAAGTGTTTTTTTCTTTCCTTTTATACGTACTATGATGAATTGATGATGAAAAATAGATACGTGTCTTCCTTCCCTTCTTGCCGACTTTGCTTAAAATAAAGGCCGCTTTAAGGGCCATAGGTGCCGGCTCACATGCCAAAGTGGAAGACTAGTCATGTCGTCGCATTTCGCTCTTATGTGGGCTCCGATCCGTAAAAAAATTATACATCTCGTTTTAAGAAGCTAATTGATTTGAAATTTAACTAGTTTTGTATAATTGTATTTTCAAGCAAAATTATTGTAAAAAAATTATTATATAATTAATTTAAATATACCGTCTCCATACAAAATTTCAAATGAAAAGACACGTTTTTTATTGTACGAGTTTTAGCGTCACTAGTTGTACTTTTTACTAATAGACATTCAATACAGCTAATAAAATCTCTACTACTCCTTATATTTGTATTGTAGGCGTTCACAGTCCAGGATGTTCTGCCGTCGCACTCCCTCCGCCTCCCTCCGCGCTCCATCCGTCCTCCGCGCTCGATCCTCGAATCCCGCGGCTTCCATCCTCGAACCCCCGCAGCCCCATCCTCGAATCCCGCCCGCGGATCAAGCAGCGGCGGTTCCTTCCATCCTCCGAATCGAGCAGGTCCATCCTCGAACCCGTTTCAACATCGTGCATGCGTCCAGGCTGTGCTGCAAGCCGGGGGAGGCGGTCGCGGTCAACCTCGCCTTCGCACTCTCCCATGTGCCCGACGAGAGCGTCTCTCCGGCCAACCCCCGTGACGGCGCGGGCGCATCGGCGACCCTGGCACGCGGGCGACCAGGCACGACCGGCGCGGCTCCATGGCGGTGCGGCGCGGCGTCCCCGGCCCCGGCCACGGCGCGGGTGCTGGAGATCCGGCCATGGCGGCACCGGCCCCGAGCCCCAGCCCTGGCGGCGACGCGACATTAAGCCCCGGCCCCACCGGCGGGCGCGGTCCCGGCGGCGGCCGCGATCCCTGCGCAGGCGCGCCGGCCTTGCATGGCCCCGGCGAGGGCGGCCCCTGTGCGGACGCGGCCCCCGGCCTCAGCCCCGGTCCCCGCCACCGAGGAACGTGATGGCATTCGCGGAACGTGGTCGAGGAACGTGGTGGCATTCGCGGTCGCCATGGCCGCCTGGATCCGTCGTTCCTGATCCCCGCCACCGATCTGTCGTTTCCTTTCTCCCCTCCCTCCTCCCCGCGCCTCCCTCTCGCCTAGCCATCGTCGCCGCCCCAGCCCGCGCTCGACCACTGCCGCCGCTCCGCGCTAGGATGTTGTGACTTCGCCGGCAGCGAGGTTGTTGCCCTCACCGAGAGCATCGGCAAGCAGCTCGCCGAGGTGCTCAAGGAGCTCGGAAAGAGGGTTCCAGACTCCCTTGTGAAGACCCGCGTCGAGGATGATGGCATCACTATCAAGTACATTCCTAGGATTACCCGGACTAGATTTAGCTCTTGTGATTTTGCATTATACTACATTTTTACTTGTTCTGCTGCATTGATAGCTCGAGAAGAGGGTTACAGACTCCCTTGTGAAGACCCGCGTCGAGGATGATGGCTTCACTATCAAGTACATTCCTAGAATTACCCGTACTAGATTTAGCTCTTGTGATTTTGCATTCTACTACATTTTTACTTGTTCTGCTGCATTGACTGAAAGTACTTATACACCTGTCCAATCCTAGAATTACTAGATCATGGTCCTCCCTAGATTCAGCCCATGCCAGCTTGGCCTGATTACTCAGGTATTCTTTTTGTCTTAATGGTGCTACATTGCTGCTGTGTAAGCGTTTGTGTGCACTTGGAACGTATTGATTACTGCTGACTAATGAGATAAACTAATGTCACTCAAGTTCAGGTTGTAGAATGTAGATGTAACTGTTTTATCTAGATCCAAGTACTTTATCTGGCAATCATGTGGTAGGGAGTGTTTTACAAGCTCATCAGATCACTGTATTGCATTCTACTTTGTTGTCTCACTGCTCCTTCTACACAAACAAAAATCAGGGCCACCAGTTGTATGGTTTTTGAAGGATGTGACTGGAAACTATTTGCTATCAAAACAAACCGGATGTTAGAAAATTTATCTTGGTATACTACATTGTTTGTCATGCTGCTTTTTATGTACTCAAACTGTGTAATGTTGTCATTCTGTGTAGGGTCATTGCCATCCAAAAGTCCTGAGAGCTTTGGTAGAACAGACATGATTATTTAAGAGTTGTATTTGTGCCCTTTTTACCTCTTCGATGAATTATTCTGTCAGTATTTGATATCCATGAGCGCCTTGCTATGCTTCAATTATTAACTATCAATTATGTAACAGCCTCGAGTCATGGGCCATATTTGACAAATGCATTCTCTTGGTATGAGTGGCCTTAACCTCTGAAAATTTGCCATCTTGGAGCCTTGGAAGATATATATCAGAACAGAAGGATTTTGTAAGCATTTGAAACTATAGTACTTTCTTAGTAATCACTTCTTTAAAGTTATTTTAGATCATGAGAAGTATCCAAGGTATGTATGGTTGACGGTCTTTTGACTAAAAACTTTTATACTCACTTACTATGTGTCGGCGTTTTGACCCTGGGGGGTCCCTGGACTGACGAGTAAAAATGTCGCTGCGTGTCCCAACCCAGATGTGTTAGCGCGAGATGGAACACAAGGGGGGAAAACGTGGCTCGTGTTATCCTGCGCCAGGGGGATGCGCTTGTAGTAGGGGTTACAAGCGTTCGCGAGGGAGAGGGAGCGAGCCTGTTCGTCCGCCCGTCCTCCCGCGCGACCCTCCGCATGAGGGCCCTGGACCTTCCTTTTATAGATGCAAGGAGAGGGTCCAGGTGTACAATAGGGGTGTAGCTATGCGCTAACATGTCTGGCAGAGAGGTGCATGAGCCCTATGTACATGCCAACGTGGCTGTCGGAGAGGTGCTAGAGCCCTGTGTACGCGGTGTCATGGCCGTCGGAGGAGCGCCCGAGTCCTGTAGAAGCACAGCTGTCGGGGCTGCTGAGATGTTGCTGACGTCTCCTTGCTTCCGTAGGGGGCTGAGAACCACCGTCGTCATGGACGCACGCGGGGAGCCATCATTACCTGTTACCGGGGCGAGCCTGGATGGGACGCCGGTCTTGTTCCCCCCGTAGCCTGAGCTAGTTAGGGGTAGGGTAATGATGTATCCCCCGCGGCACGGTCGGTCCGAGCCCAAGGTCGGGCGAGGCGGAGACTCCTCCCGAGGTCGAGGCCGGGGTCGGGCGAGGACACGATTCCTCCCGAGGTCGAGGTTGAGGCCGAGCCCTGGGGTCGAGCGAGGCGGAGACCACCTTCCGAGGCCGACGGTGAGGCCGAGCCCTAGGGTCGGGCGAGGCGGAGACCTCCTCCTGAGGCTGAGGCCCAAGGTCGGGCGAGGCGGAGCTTCCTGTTGCGCGTGAGGCTGGACTTAGCTGTTGTCAGCCTCACCCTGGCGGGCGGCACAACAGTCGGAGAGGGACGAGCGGCGCTGTTTTCCTGTCAGGTCGTTCAGTGGAAGGGCGAAGTGACTGCGGTCACTTTGACCTTGCCGACTGAGGCACGTGTGTCAGGATAAGGCGTCAGGCAATCCTCGCATTGAATGCGCCTGCGATACGGTTGGTTGGTGAGGCGATTTGGCCAAGGTTGCTTCACAACGAAGCCTGCCCGAGCTAGGGTTCGGGCGAGTCGAGGGTGCGCTCGTTGCTTGAGGAGGCCATCGGGCGAGGCGTGAATTCGCCTGGGACTACTGTTCCTGCCCGAGGCTGGGCTCGGGCGAGGCAAGATCGCGTCCCTTGAGCAGACGAAGCCTTGACCTGAATTGCGCCCATCAGTCTCTGCAGCTTGCGCTGATGGTGGTTACCAGCCGTGTTTAGGAGTGTTGGGGTACCCCTAATTACGGTACCCGACAGTAGCCCCCGAGCCTCAAAGGGAGTGTTGGTACTCGCTTGGAGGCTTTGCCGCACTTTTTTGCGAGGGGACCGGCCTTTCTCGTTTACACTTTGTTCCGGTGGGTGCGCGCGAGCGCACCCGCCGGGTGTAGCCCCCGAGGCCTCGGAGGAGTGGTTTGATTCCTCTGAGGTCTTAATGCCTTTTGTGATGCCTCGGCCGGTCTGGTTGTTCCCTCATGCGATCTGATTGTAGCCCGGGTGCATGGTCAGGTCCGAGTTTACAGGCTGGTTTGTTGACGCTGTCAACGGTTTGGCCGTAGCCGAGTTTGCGAGAGCAACCCCGAGCCTCTGCACGGAGCGAGAGGACGATCAAGGACTGTCTCGACTTTTATCATACGCCCCTTCGTCGCCTTTCCGCAAGGAGGAAGGGGGGAAAGCGCCATGTTGCCCTCGGAGGGCGCCGAACATGGTGTCTCCAGTGAGTTGCTAACGGGTGATCCGAGTGGACGCCCGTGCCCCGTTCGATAAGGGTCGGCTAGTGGCCCAGAGGCGCGCTCCAAAAGTACCTGCAGGTGATTTGCCGGACCCGGTCCCGTTCGATAGGGTCCGAGGGCTCGATGCCTCCATCTGGTGGGATTCCATTACAAAATCGCTCCTGCTGGTCTCGGAAATGTCCTAGGGTACCTCGGGAGCGTAGCCCGAGCCTCGACCATGTAACGGATGTACCCAGAGTCATCCCTCGCTCTGCATGCTCTGGGGCGGCTGTCGAACCCTTCCGAGGGGCCAGCCTTCGAACCCCTGATCAGTAGTGGGCGCGAAGCCTGAGTGCTCTGAGGCGGCAGTCGGACCCTTTCGAGGGGCCAGCCTTCGAACCTTTGATCAGTAATGAGCCTGAAGCCCGAGTTCTCTGGGGCGGCTGTCGAACCCTTCCGAGGGGCCAGCCTTCGAACCCCTGATCAGTAGGAGGGCTCGGGGCCCTCTTCCTTCGCGGAGAAGGATCCCTTTCGAAATATCCCCTTTCCCGGTCCCTGTAGCAAAAGAGAGAAAGGGGAAGAGGAAAAGGATATGAATTTAAACGGTGTGGCACACCTTTTTTGACGCGGTCATCATGGCGGAGATGAAACAACGCCCGCTTCGCTTGCCAAAGGTTTCACTTGCCCTACCGCGGAGTTAATGCGACGGGACGGGTGGTTCGCGAGGCGGACGCGTGCGCGAGCCATTCGAGGAACGGAACACGGGCGCGTTGTCTTCACACCGTGGGAGAGGGCTCCCCTGCTGCTCCAGGAGGGGACGTGAGCCTGTAGATGATTTGACCGCTGCTTCCGCTCGTCTGCTGCCGCCATTACTGCCGATCCACTTTTGGCCATATCAACCATCGCGCCTCCTCCCGCGGCTGACTGACCCGTGATCGATGCGCTCGATTGGCACTGTTGGGCCATGCGCAGGGTTGCCTCGAGTCGTGGCACCGGTTCCACAGTCGAGGAGGCGCGACATTGGCGCAAGTGGCGGTGCGGTTGCTTGCACGTAGTAACCAGCGCGCCGGTTACATGACGTGTGGGTGAAAGGGAATTAGGCTTACACCTAGTTCCTATATAATTTTGGTGGTTGAATTGCCCAACACAAATCTTTGGACTAACTAGTTTGCTCTAGTTAATAAGTTATACAGGTGTCAAAGGTTCACATCAAGCCAATTAAAAGGACCAAAGTTGGGTTCAAATAGAGAGCTAAAGGCAACCGAAGGCACCTCTGGTCTGGGGGCACCGGACTGTCCGATGTACACCGGACAGTGTCCGGTGCGCCACCGGACATGTCCGGTGCACCAGAGGACTTCAACACAAACTCGCCACCTTCGGTAATTTCCAGAGGCAACTCCGCTATAATTCACCGGACTGTCCGGTGTGCACCGGACATGTCCGGTGCTCCAAGGAAGGGCGGCCTCCGGAACTCGCCTGCCTCGGGTTTTCACTTCAGCTGCTCCGCTAAAACTCACCGGACTGTCCGGTGTACACCGGACTGTCCGGTGCATCCTCGGAGCAACGGCTACTTCGCGCCAACGGCTACCTGCGACGGTATTTAATGCGCGCTGCGCGCGCACAGAAGTCAGAATCGCCCATGCCGGCGCACCGGACAGTGAACAGTGCATGTCCGGTGCGCCACAGGACATCAAGGCGGGCCCAGAAGTCAGAACTCCAACGGTCAATTTCCAACGGCACTGATGACGTGGCGGGGGCACCGGACTGTCCGGTGTGCACCGGACTGTCCGGTGCGCCATCAAACAGACAGCCTTCCAACGGCCACTTTTGGTGGTTGGGGCTATAAATACCCCAACCACCCCACCATTCATTGCATCCAAGTTTTCCAGCTTCCAACCACTATACAAGAGCTAGCATTCATTGCAAAGCACACCAAAAAGAGATCAAATCCTCTCCCAACTCCACACAAAGCATTAGTGTTTAGAGAGAGTGATTTGTAGTGTTCATTTGAGCTCTTGCGCTTGGATCGCTTCTTTTCTTTCGCATTCTTTCTTGTGATCAAACACTCACTTGTAATTGAGGCAAGAGGCACCAATCGTGTGGTGGCCCTTGTGGGAAGTTTGATTCCCAAGTGATTTGAGAAGAGAAGCTCACTCGGTCCAAGGGACCGTTTGAGTGAGGGAAGGGTTGAAAGAGACCCGGCCTTTGTGGCCTCCTCAACGGGGAGTAGGTTTGAGAGAACCGAACCTCGGTAAAACAAATCCGCGTGTCTCACTTCATTATTTGCTTGCGATTTGTTTTCGGCCCTCTCTCGTGGACTCGATTATATTTCTAACGCTAACCCGTCTTGTAGTTGTGATTATTTTTGAGAATTTCAGTTTCGCCCTATTCACCCCCCTCTAGGCGACTATCAATTGGTATCGGAGCTCGGTGCTTCATTAGAGCCTAACCGCTCGAAGTGATGTCGGGAGATCAAGCCAAGAAGGAGATGGAGACCGGCGAAAAGCCCACTACAAGCCACGGGAGCACTTCATCGGAAGAGTCCCGCACTAAGAGGAAGGAGAAGAAGAAGGACTCCTCCAAACGGAAGGAGAAAAGATCTTCCTCTTCTCACCACAAAGATAAGAAGGAAAAATCTTCTTCTCACAAGTCGCATCGGAAAGGCGACAAGCACAAGAGGATGAGGAAAGTGGTCTACTACGAGACCGACACTTCTACAACATCGACCTCCGACTCCGATGCGCCCTCCGTAACTTCTAAACGCCAAGAGCGTAAGAAGTTTAGTAAGATCCCCTTACACTATCCTCGTGCATCTAGACATACTCCATTACTTTCCGTTCCATTAGGCAAACCGCCAACCTTTGACGGTGAAGATTATGCTAGGTGGAGTGATTTAATGAAATTTCATCTAACCTCACTCAACAAAAGTATATGGAATGTTGTTGAGTTTGGAGCACAGGTACCATCAATAGGGGATGAGGATTATGATGAGGACGAGGTGGCCCAAATCGAGCACTTCAACTCCCAAGCCACAACCATACTCTTGGCCTCTCTAAATAGAGAAGAGTACAACAAGGTGCAAGGATTGAAGAGTGCAAAGGAAATTTGGGACCTCCTCAAGACCGCGCACGAGGGTGATGAACTAACAAAGATCACCAAGCGGGAAACGATCGAGGGGGAGCTCGGTCGCTTTCGACTTCGCCAAGGGGAAGAGCCACAAGACATGTACAACCGGCTCAAGACCTTGGTGAACCAAGTGCGCAACCTCGGGAGCAAGAAGTGGGATGACCACGAGGTGGTTAAGGTTATTCTTAGATCACTCATTTTCCTTAACCCCACTCAAGTTCAATTAATTCGTGGTAATCCTAGATATACTCAAATGACCCCCGAGGAAGTCATCGGGAATTTTGTGAGCTTTGAATGTATGATCAAGGGCTCAAAGAAGATCAACGAGCTTGATGAATCCTCCACGCCCGAAGCACAACCGGTGGCATTCAAGGCAACGGAGGAGAAGAAGGAGGAGTCTACATCGAGTAGACAACCAATTGACACCTCCAAGCTCGACAATGAGGAGATGGCTTTAATCATCAAAAGCTTTCGCCAAATCCTCAAGCAACGGAAGGGGAAGGATTACAAATCCCGTTCCAAGAAGGTTTGCTACAAGTGTGGTAAGCCCGGTCATTTCATTGCAAAATGTCCTATATCTAGTGACAGTGACAGGGGCGACGACAAGAAGGGAAAGAGGAGAGAAAAGAAGAGGTACTACAAGAAGAAGGGCGGCGATGCCCATGTTTGCCGGGAATGGGACTCGGACGAGAGCTCCACCGACTCCTCTTCCAACGAGGACGCCGCCAACATCGCCGTCACCAAAGGATTCCTCTTCCCCAACGTCGGCCACAAGTGCCTCATGGCAAAGGACGGCAAAAAGAAGAAGGTTAAATCTAAATCCTCCACTAAATATGAATCCTCTAGTGTTGATAATGCTAGTGATGAGGAGAATAATTTGCGTACCCTTTTTGCCGATCTTAACATGCAACAAAAAGAAAAATTAAATGAATTAATTAGTGCCATCCATGAGAAGGATGATCTCTTGGACTCCCAAGAGGACTTCCTAATCAAGGAAAACAAAAAGCATGTTAAGGTTAAAAATGCTTATGGTCAACAAGTTGAAAATATGAAAAACTGTCTAGTGAGCTAAGCACTTGCCATGAGACTATAGACAACCTTAGAAATGAAAATGCTAGATTAATTGCTAAGATTGATTCTCATGTTTGTGTTGCTTCAATTCCCAATCCTAGAGATAATAATGATGATTTGCTTGCTAGGATTGAAGAATTAAACATTTCTCTCGCTAGCCTTAGAGTAGAAAATGAAAATTTGATTGCTAAGGCTAAAGATTTTGATGTTTGCAATACTACTATTTCCAACCTTAGAACTAAGAATGATATGTTGCATGCTAAGGTTGTAGAATTAAAATCTTGCAAACCCTCTACATCTACCGTTGAGCACACTTCTATTTGCACTAGATGTAGAGATGTTGATATAAATGCTATTCATGATCACATGGCTTTAATTAAACAACAAAATAATCATATAGCGATATTAGATGCTAAAATTGCCGAGCATAACCTAGAAAATGAAAAATTTAAATTTGCTAGAAGTATGCTCTATAATGGGAGATGCCCTGGCATTAAGGATGGCATTGGCTACCAAAGGGGAGACAATGTCAAAATTAGTGCCCCTCCTAAAAGATTGTCAAATTTTGTTAAGGGCAAGGCTCCCATGCCTCAGGATAACGAGGGTTACATTTTATACCCTGCCGGTTATCCCGAGGATAAAATTAGGAAAATTCATTCTAGGAAGTCTCACTCTGGTTCTAACCATGCTTTTATGTATAAGAGTGAGATATCTAGTTCTAGGCAACCAACCCGTGCTAAGTTGCCTAAGAAGAAAATTCCTATTGCATCAAATGAACATAGTCTTTCATTTAAAACTTTTGATGCATCTTATGTTTTAACTAACAAATCCGGCAAGGTAGTTGCCAAATATGTTAGGGGCAAGCACAAGGGGTCAAAGACTTGTGTTTGGGTACCCAAAGTTCTTGTGTCTAATGCCAAAGGACCCAAAACCATTTGGGTACCTAAAGTCAAGAACTAAACTTGTTTTGTAGGTTTATGCATCCGGGGGCTCAAGTTGGATACTCGACAGCGGGTGCACAAACCACATGACAGGGGAGAAAAGGATGTTCTCCTCATATGAGAAAAACCAAGATCCACAACGAGCTATCACATTCGGGGATGGAAATCAAGGTTTGGTCAAAGGTCTTGGTAAAATTGCTATATCTCCTGACCATTCCATTTCAAATGTTTTTCTTGTTGATTCATTAGATTACAATTTGCTTTCCGTATCCCAATTGTGTCAAATGGGCTACAACTGTCTATTCACTGATGTAGGTGTCACTGTCTTTAGAAGAAGTGATGATTCAATAGCATTTAAGGGAGTGTTAGAGGGTCAGCTATACTTGGTAGATTTTGATAGAGCTGAAGTCGACACTTGCTTAATTGCTAAGACTAACATGGGATGGCTCTGACACCGCCGACTAGCCCATGTTGGGATGAAGAATCTTCATAAGCTTCTAAAGGGAGAACACATTTTAGGATTAACAAATGTTCATTTTGAGAAAGACAGGATTTGTAGCGCATGCCAAGCAGGGAAGCAAGTTGGTGCTCATCATCCACACAAGAACATCATGACTAGTGACAGGCCACTGGAGCTCCTACACATGGACCTATTCGGCCCGATCGCTTACATAAGCATCGGCGGGAGTAAGTACTGTCTAGTTATTGTGGATGATTATTCTCGCTTCACTTGGGTGTTCTTTTTGCAGGAAAAATCTCATACCCAAGAGACCTTAAAGGGATTCTTGAGACGGGCTCAAAATGAGTTCGGCTTAAGGATCAAGAAAATTAGAAGCGACAACGGGACGGAGTTCAAGAACTCTCAAATTGAAGCCTTCCTTGAGAAGGAGGGCATCAAGCATGAGTTCTCTTCTCCCTACACCCCACAACAAAATGGTGTAGTGGAGAGGAAGAATCGAACTCTATTGGACATGGCAAGAACCATGCTTGATGAATACAAGACTTCAGATCGGTTTTGGGCCGAGGCGGTCAACACCGCTTGCTACGCCATCAACCGGTTGTATCTACACCGAATCCTCAAGAAGACATCCTATGAACTCCTAACCGGTAAAAAGCCAAATATTTCATATTTTAGAGTTTTTGGTAGCAAATGTTTTATACTTGTTAAAAGAGGTAGAAAATCTAAATTTGCTCCTAAAACTGTAGAAGGCTTTTTACTAGGATATGACTCAAACACAAGGGCATATAGAGTCTTTAACAAGTCCTCAGGACTTGTTGAAGTTTCTTGTGACGTTGTGTTTGACGAGACTAACGGCTCTCAAGTAGAGCAAGTTGATCTTGATGAGATAGGTGAAGAACAGGCTCCATGCATAGCGCTAAGGAACATGTCCATTGGGGATGTGTGTCCTAAGGAGTCCGAAGAGCCTCCACATGCACAAGATCAACCATCCTCCTCCACGCTAGCATCTCCACCAACTCAAAATGAGGATGAAGCTCAAGTTGATGAAGTAGAAGATCAAGCAAATGAGCCACCTCAAGATGACGGCAATGATCAAGGGGGAGATGCAAATGATCAAGACAAGGAGGATGAAGAGCAAAGGCCGCCACACCCAAGAGTCCACCAAGCAATCCAACGAGATCACCCCGTTGACACCATCCTCGGCGACATTCATAAGGGGGTAACTACTAGATCTCGTATTGCACATTTTTGTGAACATTACTCGTTTGTTTCCTCTATTGAGCCACACAGGGTAGAGGAAGCACTACAAGATTCGGATTGGGTGGTGGCAACGCAAGAGGAGCTCAACAACTTCACTAGAAATGAGGTATGGCATTTAGTTCCACGTCCTAACCAAAATGTTGTAGGAACCAAATGGGTCTTCCGCAACAAGCAAGATGAGCATGGTGTGGTGACAAGGAACAAAGCTCGACTTGTGGCCAAGGGATACTCCCAAGTCGAAGGTTTGGATTTCGGTGAAACCTATGCACCCGTAGCTAGGCTTGAGTCAATTCGAATATTATTAGCCTATGCTACTTACCATGGCTTTAAGCTTTATCAAATGGACGTGAAAAGTGCCTTCCTCAATGGACCAATCAAGGAAGAGGTCTATGTTGAGCAACCTCCCGGCTTTGAAGACAGTGAGTATCCTAACCATGTCTATAAGCTCTCTAAGGCGCTTTATGGGCTCAAGCAAGCCCCAAGAGCATGGTATGAATGCCTTAGAGATTTCCTTATTGCTAATGGCTTCAAAGTTGGAAAAGCCGATCCTACACTCTTTACTAAAACTCTTGAAAATGACTTGTTTGTATGCCAAATTTATGTTGATGATATTATATTTGGGTCTACTAACGAGTCTACATGTGAAGAGTTTAGTAGGATTATGACACAGAAATTTGAGATGTCTATGATGGGGGAGTTGAAGTATTTCTTAGGATTCCATGTAAAGCAACTCCAAGAGGGCACCTTCATTAGCCAAACGAAGTACACTCAAGACATTCTAAACAAGTTTGGGATGAAGGATGCCAAGCCCATCAAGACACCCATGGGAACCAATGGGCATCTCGACCTCGACACGGGAGGTAAGTCCGTGGATCAAAAGGTATATCGGTCGATGATTGGTTCATTGCTTTATTTATGTGCATCTCGACCGGACATTATGCTTTCCGTTTGCATGTGTGCAAGATTCCAAGCCGACCCTAAGGAATCACACCTTACGGCCGTAAAACGAATCTTGAGATATTTGGCTTATACACCTAAGTTTGGGCTTTGGTACCCTCGGGGATCCACATTTGATTTGATTGGTTATTCGGATGCCGATTGGGCAGGGTGTAAGATTAATAGAAAGAGCACATCAGGGACTTGCCGGTTCTTAGGGAGATCCTTGGTGTCTTGGGCTTCAAAGAAGCAAAATTCGGTCGCTCTTTCTACTGCCGAAGCCGAATATATTGCCGCAGGCCATTGTTGCGCGCAATTGCTTTGGATGAGGCAAACCTTGCGGGACTACGGTTACAAATTAACCAAAGTCCCTTTGCTATGTGATAATGAGAGTGCAATTAAAATGGCCGACAATCCCGTCGAGCATAGCCGCACTAAGCACATAGCCATTTGGTATCATTTTCTTAGAGATCACCAACAAAAGGGAGATATCGAGATTGCATACATTAATACTAAAGATCAATTAGCCGATATCTTTACCAAGCCTCTTGACGAACAAACTTTTACCAAACTTAGGCATGAGCTCAATATTCTTGATTCTAGGAATTTCTTTTGCTAACTTGCCACATAGCTCATAAATATACCTTTGATCATGTCTCTTTTGTATATGCTATGACTAATGTGTTTTCAAGAGTATTTCAAACCAAGTCATAGGTATATTGAAAGGGAATTGGAGTCTTCGGCGAAGACAAAGGCTTCCACTCCACTCCACTACTCTTCCTTCGCCGTCACTCCGAGCATCTCTCCAACTTTGGTATACTCTTCATTCATTTATTTTATGACCAAAGGAGGAGAAAATACTTCGAGGGCTCTAATGATTCCGTTTTTGGCGATTCATGCCAAAGGGGGAGAAAGTATGAGCCCAAAGCAAAAGGACCGCACCACCACCCATTTCAAAAACTTAGTGTTTTTCCAAGAGTATTTTTTCAATTGGTATCTTTTTGAGTTAAAAAGGGGGAGAAAATAGTATTTCAATCATCAAAACCCTCTTGAACACTAAGAGGATGATTTCATTTAGGAGGAGTTTTGTTTAGTCAAAGGAAAAGCATTTGAAACAGGGGGAGAAAATTTCAAAATTTAAAAATGCTTTGCAAACTCTTATTCTTTTATCCTTGACTATTTGCAAAAGAACTTTGAAAAGATTTACAAAAGATTTTTGCAAAAACAAAACATGTGGTGCAAGTGTGGTCCAAAATGTTAAAGAAGAAGAAACAATCCAAGCAACCTTTGCACTTACATCATACAAACTAGTTCAATTATGCAATTCTATATTTGCTTTGGTTTGTGTTGGCATCAATCACCAAAAAGGGGGAGATTGAAAGGGAATTAGGCTTACACCTAGTTCCTATATAATTTTGGTGGTTGAATTGCCCAACACAAATCTTTGGACTAACTAGTTTGCTCTAATTAATAAGTTATACAGGTGTCAAAGGTTCACATCAAGCCAATTAAAAGGACCAAAGTTGGGTTCAAATAGAGATCTAAAGGCAACCGAAGGCACCTCTGGTCTGGGGGCACCGGACTGTCCGATGTACACCGAACAGTGTCCGGTGCGCCACCGGACATGTCCGGTGCACCAGAGGACTTCAACACAAACTCGCCACCTTCGGGAATTTCTAGAGGCAACTCCGCTATAATTCACCGGACTGTCCGGTGTGCACCGGACATGTTCGGTGCTCCAAGGAAGGGCGGCCTCCGGAACTCGCCTGCCTCGGGTTTTCACTTCAGCTGCTCCGCTAAAATTCACCGGACTGTCCGGTGTACACCGGACTGTCCGGTGCATCCTCGGAGCAACGGCTACTTCGCGCCAACGGCTACCTGCGACGGTATTTAATGCGCGCTGCGCGCGCACAGAAGTCAGAGTCGCCCATGTCGGCGCACCGGACAGTGAACAGTGCATGTCCGGTGCGCCACAGGACATCAAGGCGGGCCCAGAAGTCAGAACTCCAACGGTCAATTTCCAACGGCACTGATGATGTGGCGGGGGCACCGGACTGTCCGGTGTGCACCGGACTGTCCGGTGCGCCATCGAACAGACAGCCTTCCAACGGCCACTTTTGGTGGTTGGGGCTATAAATACCCCAACCACCCCACCATTCATTGCATCCAAGTTTTCCAGCTTCCAACCACTATACAAGAGCTAGCATTCATTGCAAAGCACACCAAAAAGAGATCAAATCCTCTCCCAACTCCACACAAAGCATTAGTGTTTAGAGAGAGTGATTTGTAGTGTTCATTTGAGCTCTTGCGCTTGGATCGCTTCTTTTCTTTCGCATTCTTTCTTGTGATCAAACACTCACTTGTAATTGAGGCAAGAGGCACCAATCGTGTGGTGGCCCTTGTGGGAAGTTTGATTCCCAAGTGATTTGAGAAGAGAAGCTCACTCGGTCCAAGGGACCGTTTGAGTGAGGGAAGGGTTGAAAGAGACCCGGCCTTTGTGGCCTCCTCAACGGGGAGTAGGTTTGAGAGAACCGAACCTCGGTAAAACAAATCCGCGTGTCTCACTTCATTATTTGCTTGCGATTTGTTTTCGGCCCTCTCTCGTGGACTCGATTATATTTCTAACGCTAACCCGGCTTGTAGTTGTGATTATTTTTGAGAATTTCAGTTTCGCCCTATTCACCCCCCTCTAGGCGACTATCAGTGGGCCTGGGCATCCATGCTGGATGCGACAAAGCCGAGGGGGTGCGCCCTCGTGGTGCGGTTGCACGCCACCTGCATGGCGGTCCGCCCTTTCAACCGCTGGTTTCGGCGAGGATGGAGGAGTGCTTGTAACCGCGGGGCGGTTGCACGCTCTGCGTGCGGCGGTTTGGCTTCTTCCGTTCTGGGCCAGCTTGCAAGACGTGTGGGACCCAGCCCCCGTGTCGTAGGGGGAGGACCCTGGAGCACGTTGGTGAAGACTTTGCCCGCGACGCTTGAGGACGCGAGTGGGGAGATCCACCTTTAAATGGGGTTCGATCCCCCGGGCGGTAGCCATGCCTTCGCACTCCCCTCATGCATCGCGCCCTTCCACCTTCCGAGCCCCCGGATGGGGAGCGCCCACGTTGCTTTGTCTCATTGTTGGAGGAGCGCAACCTCACAGAGGTTGGCACCCTTCAGCCATCGCTCGGCTTCAAGGATTTTCATCAGGCAGCCCGGCTGCATTCCCACACCAATGGTCACCCAGGATGGTGACCACCAGTTTGATGGTGGGGAGAAGCAAGCCGGGCTACGGCCTCTGCCCCGCCCTCAGCTTCAAGGATCTTCATCATCCTTGCTGTGGCGGGGGGCGAGCTGAGTTAGAGTTCTACCTCCTACATGGGCCGACGGGCCACCTCTTCCTTCAGCATTAAGGGGAAAGGGCGCTCGCCGGCCTAGCGGAGGGGGCGGACTTCGACAACGCAGGGTCGGTCGGCCGCAAGCGTCGTCAGCTCCAGCATGCCTGGCTCGCTGGCTCAGCTGGCTCTGGCACTGCTTCCGGTGCCACCTCCCACCGCTGGGGCGGAGCGTGGCTGTCCACCCACCGTATGGGTGACTGTTGCGTCGTGCGCATCGGGGGACCGTCCAAGACATAGCACGCCGCTAGGGTGGCGTTCGTGTTCTTGGATTGTCTTGTGCTCACTCCGGCACGACGCCTCCGCGCGGAGTTCGGTGCCTGCCCATCCGCGAGGACTTGAGTGGGGATCTGCCGGTGCAGGCTGGGGCGGCCGCCATTCGTTGGCATAGCGCCGGCGCGCAGGTGGCCGCTGTCGTCGGTGCTGAGGTGGTGGTCGCCAGAGGAGGTTTCTCCGCCGACGAGACCGTCGGCGCCACCCGCGGACTCTAGCTCTTTGGCTTTGATGGCTTGTCCTCGCCCCTCGTGTGGGGACGTGGGCGAGGGCCTTCCTATAGCAGCATTTGCCCTGAGGTCATCGCTGCTGCTGGAGTGGTCGCCGGCGAGCCACCCGGAGTTTGTCGTCCCATAGGCCCTCCGATGTGGAGGTTGTTCATACCCGCGGGAGTGGAACCGGAGTTCCGTTCGTAATGGCACCTTGAGTGCCGGTGTATGTTCATTATGGCTGTTGGGGCCTGCACATCTAGGTATTTGGGCGTGAAGCCATGTTTCTTCCTCATTTCGAGTACCAAGACTCGCCTGTCGGCTAGCTGAACCGCTTAACCAAGTGTGAGTTGCCTCGCACGGAAGGTGACGAGTGAGGTATCCGTATCCCGGGGGCGTAGGAGTCCCTCGGCTCGGTCAGCCTTGCCACTCGAGGCTTCTCTTGCTCAGTTACAGAACTCTCGGCTGCTCTGCGATGAGCTGGAGCCGGAGGCAGCGGTGTCGGCGTGGACAGAGGCGGAGTCGGCTTGAGAAGAGGCTTCGTCGGCCCAGGAGCGGGTGGCCTCCCAGGCTGAGGTGCTGCAGCGGCGGCTGGAGCTTGGCCAGATCGTCCGCTAGTGGGACCAACCTCGGAGTCACGCTGCCGAGGACGTGAGCCGGGCTGATGTCCTCGGGGGACAACTGGCTGAGGCTACGGAGCGGCCGGTCGAGGTGTCTGCTTGGGCCGGGACCCTTGCGGAAACCCTGGCTGTGATGGCCCAAGCGCGGTGCTGGCGTCCTCCTTCGAGGTGGAGATCCTTCCGCCCGTGTCATCGTCCGAGGCCGGGCCAGATCCCGCCGAAGGTGGAAAAAATGTCGAGGGTGCTGTTGCTCCCTCTGTCGATGTCTAAACCTGCAAGAACAGTTTGTATGTAGTATGCGTATGCTTGTTGCAGTCGCCGAGGCCCAAACATCTTATTGTCGTGTTTATAAAGCTGTGTTTCCTTTCCTCTTGTTTCGAGTATCAGGACTTGTTCGTCGGTAGCAGAATCGCTTATCCGAGCGAGAGTTACTTTTCGTGGAAGGTGATGAGTGAGGTATCTGTATCCCGGAGGCGTAGGAGTCCCTCGGCTCGGTCGGCCTTGCCGCTTACATGTACTCTTACTCGTCCGCAAGATTCTGTTATCGATATAGTCGAGAAGGCACGAAAATCGTTCTGGCAGAAAAAGTTTTCGAGCGTTTAGGACTTGTTCAGCAGCAGAATCACTTATCCGAGCGTTAGTTACTTATCGCAGAATGTGATGAATGAGGTATCCGTATCCCGGAGGCGTAGGAGTCCCTCGGCTCGGTCGGCCTTGCCGCTTACGCGTACTCTAGTCGTTTTTAGGATACCGCTATCGAAGCAGTCGAAAAGCGCGAAAGACGTTCTGGCAGAAAGACTTTTACCGAGGAAAATTTTGACGCAGAGGGGGTTCCCCCCTTCTAGCCCCCGAGGGAGGGTCGGGCTTTGCCGAGGCAAGGCTGACCCTTCCTTGACGGTTAGACTTTATTTTTGTATGTAAAGAGAATGAGGTATATGAACGACTTGAAACAACTTAAGGGTAAAAGCGACGTAGCTGTTGGATGTTCCAAGCGTTGCTGTAGACCTGAGAGCACCTAGAGGGGGGGTGAATAGGTGATCCTGTGAAAACTTAAACTTATAGCCACAAAAACCTTGTTAAGTGTTAGCACAATAATTGCCAAGTGGCTAGAGAGGAGTCTCAACAAAACACAATACCGCAAGAGATCAAACACAGAGATGACACAGTGGTTTATCCCGTGGTTCGGCCAAGACCAACGCTTGCCTACTCCACGTTGTGGCGTCCCAACGGACGAGGGTTGCAATCAACCCCTCTCAAGCGGTCCAAAGACCCACTTGAATACCACGGTGTTTTGCTAGCTTTTTCTCAATCCCGTTTGCGAGGAATCTCCACAACTTGGAGCCTCTCGCCCTTACAATTGAAGTTCACCAAGAAACACAGAGCAAGGGGAATGAGCAACGCACACAAGACTTCAAAAGATCAGAGCAACAACACGCACACAAGTCGCAACAAGAGCTCGCAACACAACTCAAGGAGTTCACAATTCCACAAGAGCTCTATATGCTATCACAATGAAACGAATGCGTGAGATCGATGTCTTGGTGCTTAGGAATGTTGTAGGAATGCTTGGTCTTCTCCTCCATGTGCCTAGGGGTCCCTTTTATAGCCCCAAGGCAGCTAGGAGCCGTTGAGAACAAATCCAGAAGGCCATCCTTGCCTTCTGTCGTCGGGCGCACCGGACAGTCCGGTGCACACCGGACACTGTCCGGTGCCCGATTTCCTTCCTTAAACAGCGCAGTCGACCGTTGCAGATCTGGGAGCCGTTGGCGCACCGGACATGTCCGGTGCACACCGGACAGTCCGGTGCCCCCTTCCGACCGTTGGCTCGGCCACGTGTCCCGCGCAGATCGCGCGGCCGACCGTTGGCCCGGCCGACCGTTGGCTCACCGGACAGTCCGGTGCACACCGGACAGTCCGGTGAATTTTAGCCGTACGCCGTCGGCAAATTCCCGAGAGCGGCCACTTCGCCCGAGACAACCTGGCGCACCGGACACTGTCCGGTCTGTCCGGTGCACCACCGGACAGTCCGGTGCCTCAGACCGAAACAGCCTCTTGGCTGTACACAGCCAACTCTTCTCTTCTCTTCTTCTTTCTGTTTGTGATACTCAGACAAGTATATTAGTACACAAAACCAATGTACTAAGACTTAGAAACATACCTTTGCTCTTGATTTGCACTTTGTCCATTCATGGGCATAGATTCACATTTAAGCACTTGTGTTGGCACTCAATCACCAAAATACTTAGAAATGGCCCAAGGGCACATTTCCCTTTCAATCTCCCCCTTTTTGGTGATTTATGCCAACACAACATAAAGCAACTCGAACAAGTGCAATATCACTTCAAAATAAAAACTCAAATTTATTTTGATTCATTTTGGCATATATGGATCATCCTTTGCCACCACTTGGTTTGTTTTTGCAAATCAACCTCAAAATCCTATCTCTAAGTCAAATCCCCTTGTAGAGACATAAAGAGAGGTTTTCCAAAGAAAATTTGATTCAAGAATCCAAAAACTCCCCCTTTTTCCCATAAACAACACTTCTCCCCACAAGAGGCCAACTTTTGACAAAAGAGACAATGCAAGAGTCTTGACAAACCAAAAGCTCTATTCTACTATTTTCAAAATCTCTCAAGTGGTAGCTGATCCATTTATCGCTTTGGCCTTTATTTTCTCCCCCTTTGGCATCAAGCACCAAAACGGGATCAATCTTGGCCCTATAACCCCATTGCCTCACCAAAGTCTTCAATTAAGATCAAATGGCAATAAGAGTTTATGAGATGAACTTGGAATAAGTTACCCTCTCATCGGAGTGCAGTGGAAGTCTTTCATGGTCCAAGTCCACCTTTTCCCTTTCATTCCTTCTTCGAGACTAAATCATCAAACTCAAGCACATGGTTAGTCTCAAAGGGTCAAGTTGTAACACATCTCCCCCTAAACATGTGCATCACTTTGCAACAGACTTGTGAGGTCCAGGGAGTGTTTGTACAACTTGAGCACCATAATAAGCAACAAAATGCAAAAAGGAACATGATCAAAAGCATAAATACATGTATGCTACAGTTCAATCCAAGTTCCGCGAATCTAAGACATTTAGCTCACTACGCAACCTGCAAAAGGTCTTCTCATCTAGAGGCTTGGTAAAGATATCGGCTAGCTGGTTCTCGGTGCTAACATGAAACACTTCGATATCTCCCTTTTGCTGGTGGTCTCTCAAAAAGTGATGCCGGATGTCTATGTGCTTTGTGCGGCTGTGCTCAACAGGATTTTCCGCCATGCGGATAGCACTCTCATTATCACATAGGAGTGGGACTTTGCTCAGATTGTAGCCAAAGTCCCGGAGGGTTTGCCTCATCCAAAGTAGTTGCGCGCAACACTGTCCTGCGGCAACATACTCGGCCTCAGCGGTGGATAGGGCAACAGAAGTTTGTTTCTTAGAGTTCCATGACACCAGGGACCTTCCTAAGAATTGGCACATCCCCGATGTGCTCTTCCTATCGACCTTACATCCAGCATAGTCGGAGTCTGAGTATCCAACCAAGTCAAAGGTAGACCCCTTTGGATACCAGAGCCCGAAGCAGGGCGTAGCAACCAAATATCTAAGAATTCGCTTTACCGCCACTAAGTGACACTCCTTAGGATCGGATTGAAATCTAGCACACATGCATACGCTAAGCATAATATCCGGTCTACTAGCACATAAATAAAGTAAAGACCCTATCATTGACCGGTATGCTTTTTGATCAACGGACTTACCTCCTTTGTTGAGGTCGGTGTGTCCGTCGGTCCCTATCGGAGTCTTTGCGGGCTTGGCGTCCTTCATCCCAAACCTCTTTAGCAGATCTTGCGTGTACTTCGTTTGGGAGATGAAGGTGTCGTCTTTGAGTTGCTTCACTTGGAACCCAAGGAAGTAGTTCAACTCGCCCATCATTGACATCTCGAATTTCTGCGTCATCACCCTGCTAAACTCTTCACAAGACTTTTGGTTAGTCGAACCAAATATTATGTCATCGACATAAATTTGGCACACAAACAAATCACCATCACATGTCTTAGTGAACAGAGTTGGATCGGCTTTCCCAACCTTGAAAGCATTAGCAAGTAAAAAGTCTCTAAGGCATTCATACCATGCTCTTGGGGCTTGCTTAAGTCCATAGAGCGCCTTAGAGAGCTTACACACATGGTCGGGATACTGTTCATCCTCGAAGCCAGGGGGTTGCTCCACGTACACCTCCTCCTTGATTGGCCCGTTGAGGAAAGCGCTCTTCACATCCATTTGGAACAACCTGAAGGAATGGTGAGCGGCATATGCTAGCAAGATACGAATTGATTCTAGCCTAGCCACAGGAGCAAAAGTCTCCTCAAAGTCCAAACCTGCGACTTGGGCATAACCTTTTGCCACAAGTCGAGCCTTGTTCCTCGTCACCACCCCGTGCTCGTCCTGTTTGTTGCGGAACACCCACTTGGTTCCCACAACATTTTGCTTTGGACGAGGCACCAGTGTCCAAACTTCATTGCGCTTGAAGTTGTTGAGCTCCTCCTGCATGGCCAACACCCAGTCCGGATCTAGCAAGGCCTCCTCTACCCTGAAAGGCTCAATAGAAGAGACAAAGGAGTAATGCTCACAAAAATTAACTAATCGAGATCGAGTAGTTACTCCCTTGCTAATGTCACCTAGAATTTGGTCGACGGGATGATCCCTTTGAATCATCGCTCGAACTTGGGTTGGAGGTGCCAGTTGCGCCTCTTCCTCCAACACATGATTATCTTGTGCTCCCCCTTGATCACACGCCTCCTTTTGATGAACCTGTTCATCGCCTTGAGTTGGGGGATGCACCATTGTTGAGGAAGAAGGTTGATCTTGCTCCAATTGTTCCTGTGGTCGCACTTCACCAATCGCCATGGTTCGTATAGCGGCCGTCGGAACATCTTCTTCATCTACATCATCACAATCAACAATTTGCTCTCTTGGAGAGCCATTAGTCTCATCAAATACAACGTCGCTAGAGACTTCAACCAAACCCGATGATTTGTTGAAGACTCTATACGCCTTTGTATTTGAGTCATAACCTAACAAAAACCCTTCTACAGCTTTGGGAGCAAATTTAGAATTTCTACCCTTCTTCACTAGAATGTAGCATTTACTCCCAAAAACACGAAAGTATGATACATTGGGTTTGTTACCGGTTAGTAGCTCATATGACGTCTTCTTGAGGAGGCGGTGAAGGTAGACCCTGTTGATGGCGTGGCAAGCCGTGTTCACGGCTTCCGACCAAAATCGCTCGGGGTTCTTGAACTCTCCAAGCATAGTCCTCGCCATATCGATTAGCGTCCTGTTCTTCCTCTCTACCACACCATTTTGCTGTGGTGTGTAGGGAGCGGAGAACTCGTGCTTGATCCCTTCCTCCTCAAGGAACTCCTCTACTTGAAGGTTCTTGAACTCGGACCCATTGTCGCTCCTTATCTTCTTCACCTTGAGCTCAAACTCATTTTGAGCTCTCCTGAGGAAGCGCTTGAGGGTCCCTTGGGTTTCAGACTTATCCTGCAAAAAGAACACCCAAGTGAAGCGGGAAAAGTCATCAACAATAACTAGACCATACTTACTCCCTCCTATGCTCAGATAGGCGACGGGTCCGAAGAGGTCCATATGCAGCAGCTCCAGGGGTCTTGAAGTGGTCATCACATTCTTGCTGTGATGCGCTCCTCCCACTTGTTTACCTGCCTGACAAGCTGCACAAGGTCTATCTTTTTCGAAATGCACGTTAGTCAAACCTATCACGTGTTCTCCCTTTAGAAGCTTGTGAAGGTTCTTCATCCCCACATGTGCTAAGCGGCGATGCCACAGCCAGCCCATGCTAGTCTTAGCTATTAAGCATGCATCTAGACCGACCTCTTCTTTTGCAAAATCGACTAAATAAAGTTTGCCGTCTAATACACCCTTAAAAGCTAGTGAACCATCACTTCTTCTAAAGACAGACACATCTACATTTGTAAATAGACAGTTATACCCCATGTTGCATAATTGACTAACAGATAGCAAATTATATCCAAGAGACTCTACTAAAAACACATTAGAGATAGAGTGCTCATTAGAAATTGCAATTTTACCTAACCCTTTTACCTTGCCTTGATTCCCATCACCGAATATAATTGAATCTTGGGAATCTTTATTCTTGACGTAGGAGGTGAACATCTTCTTCTCCCCCGTCATATGGTTTGTGCATCCGCTATCAATAATCCAGCTTGAACCCCCGGATGCATAAACCTGCAAGGCAAATTTAGGCTTGGGACTTAGGTACCCAACTCTTGTTGGGTCCTACAAGGTTAGTGCAAATATCCTTAGGGACCCAAATGCAAGTTTTGTCTCCCTTGCATTTTGCCCCTAACTTCCTAGCAACTATCTTCCTATCCTTTCTACAAATAGCAAAGGAAGCATTTAGGGCATGATAAATTGTAGAAGGTCCATGAACTTTCCTATGAGCATTAACAACATTTCTCCTAGGCATATTGTGAATAACATTTCTTCTACCAACCTTTCTATCATGCACAACATGAGAACTAGAAGCAGTCATAGCATAAGAATCATAAGCATGTGAATCAAAAGCATCGTAACTTCTAAAAGCATTTCTAGAATTTTTTCTATCATGATACAAAAAGGCATGGTTCTTTTTAGCACTAGTAGCCATAGGGGCCTTCCCTTTCTCCTTAGCGGGAATGGGAGCCTTATGGCTTGTTAAGTTCTTGGCTTCCCTTTTGAAGCCAAGTCCATCCTTAATTGAGGGGTGTCTACCAATCGTGTAGGCATCCCTTGCAAATTTTAGCTTATCAAATTCGCTTTTGCTAGCCTTAAGTTGAGCATTAAGACTAGCCACTTCATCATTCAATTTAGAAATTGAAACTAGATGTTTACTACAAGCATCAATATTAAGATCTTTACACCTAGTGCACGTTTCAACAATTTCTACACAAGATGTTGTTTTACTAGCTACTTCTAGTTTAGCATTTAAGTCATCATTAACACTCTTTAAAGTAGCAATGTTTTCATGACAAGAAGATAATTCACTAGAAAGCACTTTATTTCTTTTAACTTCTAACGCATAGGATTTTTGTGCCTCTACAAACTTATCATGTTCATCATACAACAAATCCTCTTGCTTTTCTAAAAGCCTATCCTTTTCATTCAAGGCATCAATCAATTCATTGATTTTATCAATTTTATTTCTATCCAATCCCTTGAACAAACTAGAGTAATCTATTTCATCATCACTAGACTCATCGTCACTAGAAGAATCATAAGTGACGTCATTACGAGTGATTACCTTCTTCTCTCTTGCCATGAGGCAAGTGTGACGCTCATTGGGGAAGAGGGATGACTTGTTGAATGCAGTGGCGGCGAGTCCCTCATTGTCGGAGTCAGACAAGGAGCAGTCCGAATCCCACTCCTTGCCAAGATGAGCCTCGCCCTTTGCCTTCTTATAATTCTTCTTCTTCTCCCTCTTGTTCCCTTGGTCCTGATCACTATCATTGTCGGGACAGTTAGCAATAAAATGATCAAGCTTACCGCATTTGAAGCACGAACGCTTCCCCTTGGCTTTGGTCTTGCTTGGCTGTCCCTTGCGACCTTTAAGCGCCGTCTTGAATCTTTTGATGATGAGGGCCATCTCTTCATCATTAAGTCCGGCCGCCTCAATTTGTGCCACCCTGCTAGGTAGCGCCTCCTTGCTTCTTGTTGCCTTGAGAGTAAGGGGTTGAGGCTCGTTGATTGGTCCATTCAAGGCGTCGTCCACGTATCTTGCCTCCTTGATCATCATCCGCCCGCTTACGAATTTTCCGAGTACCTCCTCGGGCGTCATCTTCGTGTACCTGGGATTCTCACGAATATTGTTCACGAGATGAGGATCAAGAACGGTAAATGACCTTAGCATTAGGCGGACGACGTCGTGATCCGTCCATCGCGTGCTTCCGTAGCTCCTTATTTTGTTGATAAGGATCTTGAGCCGGTTGTATGTTTGCGTCGGCTCCTCGCCCCTTATCATCGCGAATCGTCCGAGCTCGCCCTCCACCAACTCCATCTTGGTGAGTAAGGTGACATCATTCCCTTCATGAGAGATCTTGAGGGTGTCCCAAATCTGCTTGGCATTGTCCAAGCCGCTCACCTTGTGATACTCATCCCTGCACAAAGAGGCTAGCAACACAGTAGTAGCTTGTGCATTTTTATGGATCTGTTCATTAATAAACGAAGGACTATCCGAGCTATCAAATTTCATTCCACTTTCCACAATCTCCCAAATGCTTGGATGGAGAGAAAACAGGTGTGTACGCATTTTGTGACTCCAAAATCCGTAGTCCTCTCCATCAAAGTGAGGAGGCTTGCCAAGTGGAATGGGGAGCAAATGAGCATTTGAGCTGTGCGGAATGCGCGAATAATCAAAAGAAAAGTTTGAGTTAACCGTCTTTTGTTTGTCGTAGTCGTCGTCCTTGTGGGAAGAAGTAGACTCGTCGCTGTCGTAGTAGACGATCTCCTTGATACGTCTTGTCTTTTTCTTCTTCCCATCTTTACGTCTGTGGCCCGAGCAAGAGTCGTTGGATTTGTCATCTTTTGGCTCGTTGACGAAGGACTCCTTTTCCTTGTCGTTGATCACGATTCCCTTCCCCTTAGGATCCATCTCTTCGGGCGGTTAGTCCCTTTCTTGAAGAGAACGGCTCCGATACCAATTGAGAGCACCTAGAGGGGGGGTGAATAGGTGATCCTGTGAAAACTTAAACTTATAGCCACAAAAACCTTGTTAAGTGTTAGCACAATAATTGCCAAGTGGCTAGAGAGGAGTCTCAACAAAACACAATACCACAAGAGATCAAACACAGAGATGACACAGTGGTTTATCCCGTGGTTCGGCCAAGACCAACGCTTGCCTACTCCACGTTGTGGCGTCCCAACGGACGAGGGTTGCAATCAACCCCTCTCAAGCGGTCCAAAGACCCACTTGAATACCACGGTGTTTTGCTAGCTTTTTCTCAATCCCGTTTGCGAGGAATCTCCACAACTTGGAGCCTCTCGCCCTTACAATTGAAGTTCACCAAGAAACACAGAGCAAGGGGGAATGAGCAACGCACACAAGACTTCAAAAGATCAGAGCAACAACACGCACACAAGTCGCAACAAGAGCTCGCAACACAACTCAAGGAGTTCACAATTCCACAAGAGCTCTATATGCTATCACAATGAAACGAATGCGTGAGATCGATGTCTTGGTGCTTAGGAATGTTGTAGGAATGCTTGGTCTTCTCCTCCATGTGCCTAGGGGTCCCTTTTATAGCCCCAAGGCAGCTAGGAGCCGTTGAGAACAAATCCAGAAGGCCATCCTTGCCTTCTGTCGTCGGGCGCACCGGACAGTCCGGTGCACACCGGACACTGTCCGGTGCCCGATTTCCTTCCTTAAACAGCGCAGTCGACCGTTGCAGATCTGGGAGCCGTTGGCGCACCGGACATGTCCGGTGCACACCGGACAGTCCGGTGCCCCCTTCCGACCGTTGGCTCGGCCACGTGTCCCGCGCAGATCGCGCGACCGACCGTTGGCCCGGCCGACCGTTGGCTCACCGGACAGTCCGGTGCACACCGGACAGTCCGGTGAATTTTAGCCGTACGCCGTCGGCAAATTCCCGAGAGCGGCCACTTCGCCCGAGACAACCTGGCGCACCGGACACTGTCCGGTGCACCACCGGACAGTCCGGTGCCTCAGACCGAAACAGCCTCTTGGCTGTACACAGCCAACTCTTCTCTTCTCTTCTTCTTTCTGTTTCTGATACTCAGACAAGTATATTAGTACACAAAACCAATGTACTAAGACTTAGAAACATACCTTTGCTCTTGATTTGCACTTTGTCCATTCATGGGCATAGATTCACATTTAAGCACTTGTGTTGGCACTCAATCACCAAAATACTTAGAAATGGCCCAAGGGCACATTTCCCTTTCAAGACCTCGCCTTGATCGTTGGCCAGCTTGTATGTCCCGGGCTTCAAAATCTTGGCGATGATGAACGGCCTTTCCTAGGGAGGAGTAAGCGTGTGGCGCCCTCGGGCGTCCTGCCGCAACCGAAGTACCAAGTCTCCCACCTGGAAGTCTCGGGGCCAAACCCCTCGGGCGTGGTAGCGTCGCAGAGACTGCTGATACCGCGCCGAGTGTAGTAAGGCCATGTCCCGAGCCTCTTCCAGCTGGTCCAGTGAGTCTTCTCGGCTGGTCTGGTTGCTTTGGTCGTCGTACGCCCTTGTCCTCGGGGAACCGTATTCTAAGTCTGTGGGCAAGATAGCCTCGGCCCCATAGACTAGAAAGAACGGCGAGAAAATCGTGGCTCGGCTTGGCGTCGTCCTCAGACTCCAGACCACCGAGGGTAGTTCCTTCATCCATCGCTTGCCGAACTTGTTGAGGTCGTTGTAGATCCTCGTTTTAAGTCCCTGCAGAAGCATACCGTTGGCACGCTCCACCTGCCCATTCGTCATGGGGTGAGCCACGGTGGCCCAGTCCACACGGATGTGGTGGTCCTCGCAGAAGTCCAGGAACTTCTTCCCAGTGAACTGGGTGCCATTGTCGGTGATGATGGAGTTTGGGACCCCAAAGCGATGGATGATGTTGGTGAAGAACACCACCGCCTGCTCGGACCTGATGCTAGTTAGGGGTCGGACCTCAATCCACTTGGAGAATTTGTCGATGGCGACCAGCAGGTGCGAGAAGCCCCCGGGTGCCTTCTGCAAGGGACCAACGAGGTACAGACCCCACACAGCAAACGACCAGGTGATAGGTATTGTCTGCAGGGCCTGAGCGGGCAGGTGCGTCTGTCTCGCGTAGAATTGACACCCTTGGCAGGAGCATACAATCCTAGTGGCGTCGGCCACCACGGTCGGCCAGTAAAAGCCTTGTCGGAAGGCGTTCCCAACGAGGGCTCGAGGTGCTGCGTGGTGACCGCAAGGCCCCGAGTGTATCTCTTGCAATAGCTCATGTCCTTCGGCGATGGATATGCATCGTTGGAGAATGCCTGAGGGGCTACAGTGGTAGAGCACCTTTTCATCACCCAGTAAGACGAACGACTTGGCGCGCCACGCCAGTTGCCGAGCTTCAGCCTTGTCGAGGGGTAGCTCTCCTCAGTGGAGATATTGCGGGTACGGGGTCTGCCAGTTTCGATTAGGCGTGACCCCATTTCGCTCTCCCTCAACGCGCAGTGCCTCACCCTCGGCGGCCGAGGATACCTCGGGCTGGGCCGAGGCCTCCTCGGGCTCGGGCGTGTCGTCGGTCTTGACGGAGGGTTGATGTATGTCTCTGGAGAAGACGTCTGGGGGAATCGTTGTCCGCCTTGAGGCTATCTTAGCCAGCTCATCTGCAGTCTTGTTGTACCGTCGAGCGATGTGGTTGAGCTCGAGCTCGTAGAACTTGTCTTCCAGGCGCCGAACTTCATCGCAGTAGGCCTCCATCTTCTGGTCGCGGCAGTGGGAGTTCTTCATGACTTGGTCAATGACAAGCTACGAGTCGCCACGAGCGTCGAGGCGCCAAACCCCTAGCTCGATGGCGATGCGCAACCCGTTAACCAGAGCCTCGTACTCGGCCATGTTGTTTGACGCCGAGAAATGGAGGCGCATCACGTAGCGGAGGTGCTTCTCGAGAGGTGAGATGAAGAGCAGGCCCACGCCGGCTCCTGTTTTCATCAGCGACCCATCGAAGTACATGGTCCAGAGTTCTGGTTAGATCAGAGCTGTTGGTAGCTGGGTGTCGACCCATTCAGCCACGAAGTCCGCCAAGACTTAGGACTTGATGGCCTTCTGAGGAGCGAACGAGATTGTCTCGCCCATGATCTCCACCGCCCACTTTGCTATCCTACCCGAGGCCTCTCGGCACTGGATGATCTCCCCCAGGGGGAAGGATGACACCACAGTCACCGGATGAGACTCGAAGTAGTGTCGCAACTTTCGCCGCGTCAGGATTAATGCGTAGCAGCTTCTGAATTTGCGGGTAGCGGATCTTGGTCTCAGATAGCACTTCACTGATGAAGTAGACCGGCCTCTGGACGAGCAGTACATACCCTTCTTCTCGTCTCTCGACTACGATCGCGGCGCTGACCACCTGAGTGGTTGCGGCTACGTAGATCAAGAGGGCTTCTTCCGCAGCGGGGGGGCACCAAGATGGGCGCACTTGTAAGGAGCGCCTTTAAGTTTCCGAGGGCTTCCTCGGCCTCGGGGGTCCAAGAGAAGCGTTCGGTCTTTCGTAAGAGGCGATACAAGGGTAGGCCTCTTTCGCCGAGGCGCGAGATGAAGCGGCTCAGAGCCGCAAGGCATCCCATGACCCTTTGTACTCCTTTCAAGTCTTTGATAGGCCCCATGTTGGTGATGGCTGCGATTTTCTCCGGGTTAGCCTCGATGCCTCGCTCGGAGACGATGAACCCTAGGAGCATGCCTTGGGGGACTCCGAAGACACACTTCTCGGGATTGAGTTTCACGCCCTTCTCTCTCAGACACTTGAATGTCGTTTCAAGGTCAGAGAGGAGGTCGGAGGCTTTCCTCGTCTTGACTACGATGTCATCGACGTAAGCCTCGACCGTTCGGCCGATGTGCTCTCCGAACACGTGGTTCATGCACCTTTGGTATATTGCACCTGCATTCCTCAAGCCAAATGGCATAGTAGCATAACAGTACATGCCAAAAGGTGTGATGAAAGAAGTCGCGAGCTGGTCGGACTCTTTCATCTTGATTTGGTGATACCCTGAATAGGCGTCGAGGAATGACAGGGTTTCGCACCTAGCAGTGGAGTCCACAATTTGATCGATGCGAGGAAGAGGGTAGGGAACCTTCGGACATGCTTTGTTTAGACCAGTGTAGTCTACACACATCCTCCACTTCCCACCTTTCTTTTTCACAAGCACAGGGTTGGCTAACCATTCAGGATGGAATACCTCTTTGATGAACCCTGCAGCCATCAGCTTGTGGATTTCCTCGCCTATGGCTCTGCGCTTTTCTTCGTCAAAACGGCGCAGAGGCTGCTTCATGGGTCGGGCACCGACTCAGATATCTAGTGAGTGCTCGGTGACATCCCTCGGTATGCCAGGCATGTCCGAGGGACTCCACGCAAACACTTCGACGTTCGCGCAGAGAAAGTCGACGAGCACTGCTTCCTATTTGGGGTCGAGCTTGGAGCCGATCCGGACTTGCTTGCAGGCGTCTTTTCTGGGGTCGAGAGGGACGGACTTAACCGCCTCTGCTGGCTCGAAGTTGTCGGCGTGGCGCTTTGCATCAGGCACCTCCTTGGAGAGGCACTCCAGGTCGGCGATGAGGGCCTCGGATTCGGCGAGGGCCTCAGCGTACTCCACGCACTCCACGTCCCATTCGTATGCGTGTCGGTACATGGATCCGACGGTGATGACCCCGTTGGGGCCCGACATCTTGAGCTTGAGGTAGGTGTAGTTGGGGAAGACCATGAACTTGGCGTAGCACGGTCTCCCCAGCACCGCGTGGTAGGTTCCTCGGAACCCGACCACCTCGAACGTGAGGGTTTCCCTGCGGAAGTTGGAGGGAGTTCCGAAGCAGACGGGCAGATCGAGTCATCCAAGGGGCTGGACGCGCTTCCCGGGGATGATCCCGTGAAAAGGCGCCGCACCAGCCCGGATCGTGAACAAATCGATTTCCAAGAGCCCGAGGGTCTCGCGCGTAGATGATTTTGAGGCTGCTGCCTCCGTCCATGAGGACCTTGGTGAGCCTGGTGTTGCCGATGATGGGGTCGACAACGAGCGGGTACTTTCCTGGGCTCGGCACGCAGTCGGGGTGGTCACCCTGGTCGAAGGTGATGGGCTTGTCGGACCAGTCTAGGTAGACTGGTGCCGCCACCTTCACCGAGCAGACCTCCCGGCGCTCCTGCTTGCGGTGTCGAGCCGAGGCGTTCGCCACTTGCCCACCGCAGATGATGAAACAGCCGTGGACATCGGGGAACTCCTCTGCCTTGTCGCCCTCCTTCTTGTCGTTGTCTTGGCCTTTGCCACCTTCCGCCGGGGGCCCGGTCTTATGGAAGTAGCGCCGAAGCATGACGCATTCCTCAAGGGTGTGCTTGACAGGGCCCTGGTGGTAGGGGCATGACTCCTTGAGCATCTTGTAGAACAGGTTGGCCCCTCCGGGAGGCTTCTGAGGGTTCCTGTGCTCGGCAGCAGCGACAAGATCTGCGTCGGCGGCGTCGCGTTTCGCTTGCGACTTCTTCTTGGCCTTCTTCTTCGTGCCGCGCTGGGCGGACGCCTCGGGGACGTCTTCCTGCTGGCGTCCCTGAGGCTGCTTGTCCTTCCGGAAGATGGCACCGACCGCCTCCTGACCAGAGGCGAACTTGGTGGCGATGTCCATCAACTCGCTCGCCCTGGTGGGAGTCTTGCGACCCAGTTTGCTCACCAGGTCGCGGCCAGTGGTGCCGGCGAGGAACGCCCCGATGACATCCGAGTCGGTGATGTTGGGCAGCTCGGTGCGCTGCTTCGAAAATCACCGGATGTACTCCCGCAGGGATTCCCCTGGCTGCTGGTGGCAGCTTTGGAGATCCCAAGAGTTCCCAGGGCACACGTATGTGCCCTAGAAATTTCCAGCGAAGGCTTTGACCAGATCGTCCCAGTTGGAGATCTGCGCAGGAGGCAGATGCTCCAGCCAGGCTCGGGCGGCGTTGGAGAGGAACAGGGGGAGGTTGCGGATGATGAGGTTGTCATCGTCCATTCCACCTAGCTGGCAGGCCAGCCGGTAGTCCGCAAGCCACAGTTCCGACCTTGTTTCCACCGAGTACTTGGTGATGGTAGTCGGGGCTTGGAACCGGGTCGGGAACGGCGCCCGTTGTATGGTCTGGCTGAAGGTTTGCGGACCAGGTGGTTCGGGCGAGGGGCTCCGATCCTCCTCGCTGTCGTAGCATCCCCCACGCCTGGGGTGGTAGCCTCGGCGCACCTTCTCGTCGAGGCGGGTTCGACGGTCGCGGCGGTGGTGCTCGTTGCCGAGGCAACCCGGGGCTGCAGGCGTCGCGTCCCGCGTGGGCCCGGTGTGGACCGAGGCTTCCTGCATGAATCGGGAAGTTGCTGCATGATGCTCTGGGGGGCACCCTTGCCTTCGGGAGGCAGAGCTCTCAGTCCGCCGGACCGCGGCATTCTCCAGGAGATTCTTGAGTTCTCCCTGGATACGCCGCCCCTCGGTGGTGGACGGCTCCGACATCGCTCGGAGTAGTATTGCCGCTGCAGCCAGATTCTGGCCGACCCTGCTGGAGGCTGGGGGCAGCCTTGCCCTGGCATCATTAGCGATACGGCGTTAGACGTCCCGGGCCTGATGACGCGCTTCTTCGACCAGTGCTCGGCCTGCCCACTCCTGCTCGATGTTTTGCCAGAGCTGCACAAGTTGTCCTGCTTCCTCGTCGAGATTGGCCTGCATCTCGCGGATTTTCTCGAGCTGTGTGTCCTGACCCCCCGCAGGGACTGGGACCACAGCTAGCTCCCGCAGGATGTCAACGCGAGGCGCAGGACCAGGGGGATCGTCATCCTCCGGCATACCAAGGTGGTTGCCTTCGTCGTGACCCCCTAGATCGACGTGGAAACATTCGCGACTTGGGCCACAACCCTCGTCGTCAAGGCTGTGGCCATCATCGGGGCTATCGGAGAGGCAGTAGTCACATGCGGTCATGAAGTCTCGCATGGCACTGGGATTACCGAGCCTGGAGAAATCCCAACCAGAGTCGGGCTTGTCTTCTTCCTCGGAACCCGAGGGGCCGTAGGTCGAGACGGCCGTCAGTCGGTCCCAGGTTGACCACATATGGTACCCCTAAAGGTTAGGATATGCCTTTATGAAAGCGCTCACCGAAGCGGGGTCGCTTGGTGGATCGAAGCTGAATCTAAAAGGCATAGAGTGGAAAATGGACGGTACCTCTCGATCGATGGATGGTGATGAAGTCGCGTCGGGGACGGACTGCACCTTTATCTTAGGTATGAGGCTAACGCCCAGCAAGTCTTCCGCGAGAGTGCTGGCGTCATCTGTCTGCTTGGGGCTGGCATGTTGCGGGAAACGACACTCACCGTTGTCTCAGGCGCGAGGTCAACGCCCGACATGTCCCCCACTGGGGTGTCGGCGTCATCGACTCGCTCGACAGCCGACGAGATGTCGCCTCCTGCCTGGCCACGGTTGCCCCGCCTCCTCCTCCTGCAGCGAGGAAGGCGGCGGGACAAACCCGGATGCTGCTCTTCCGCCACGGGGGGAAGACGTCGTCGAGTTCGCCGCCGCCTGGCGAGCTGACGGCCGCCGTTGTCGCTGTCGCGCTGCGGGGGAAGGAGTACCATGTCGTAGCTGCCGTCGAGGGACATGAACTCGAGGCTCCTGAAGCGGAGCTGCGTCCCAGGCTGAAGAGGTTGCTGGAGACTACCCATCTAGAACTCAACGGGAAGTTGTTCGTCAACACGCAGCAGGCCCCTACCTGGCGCACCAACTGTCGGCATTTTGACCCCAGGGGGTCCCTGGACCGATGAGTAAAAATGTCGCTGCGTGTCCCAGCCCAGATGGGTTGGCACGAGATGGAACACAAGGGGGAAAAACGTGGCTCGTGTTATCCTGCGCCAGGGGGATGCGCTTGCAGTAGGGGTTACAAGCGTTCGCGAGGGAGGGAGCGAGCGTGTTCGTCCGCCCGTCCTCCCGCGCGACCCTCCGCATGAGGGCCCTGGACCTTCCTTTTATAGATGCAAGGAGAGGGTCCAGGTGTACAATGGGGGTGTAGCTATGCGCTAACGTGTCTGGCAGAGAGGTGCCTGAGCCCTGTGTACATGCCAACATGGCTGTCGGAGAGGTGCTAGAGCCTTGTGTACGCGATGTCGTGGCCGTCGGAGGAGCACCCGAGTCCTATAGAAGCACAGCTGTTGGGGCTGCTGAGATGTTGCTGACGTCTCCTTGCTTCTGTAGGGGGCTGAGAACTACCGTCGTCATGGACGCACGCGGGGAGCCATCATTACCTGTTACCGGGGCGAGCCTGGATGGGATGCCGGTCTTGTTCCCCCCGTAGCCTGAGCTAGCTAGGGGTAGGGTAATGATGTATCCCCCACGGCACTGTCTGTCCGAGCCTAAGGTCGGGCGAGGCGGAGACTCCTCCCGAGGCTCAGGCCGGGGTCGGGCGAGGATGCGATTCCTCCCGAGGTCGAGGTTGAGGCCGAGCCCTGGGGTCGGGCGAGGCGGAGACCACCTTCCGAGGCTGAGGGTGAGGTCGAGCCCTGGGGTCGGGCGAGGCAGAGACTTCCTCCTGAGGCCGAGGCCCAAGGTCGGGCGAGGCGGAGCTTCCTGTTGCGCGTGAGGCTGGACCTAGCTGTTGTCAGCCTCACCCTGGCGGGCGGCACAGCAGTCGGAGAGGGACGAGCGACGCTGTTTTCCTGTCAGGTCGGTCAGTGGAAGGGCGAAGTGACTGCGATCACTTCGACCTTGCCGACTGAGGCACGTGTGTCAGGATAAGGCGTCAGGAGATCCTCGCATTGAATGCGCCTGCGATACGGTCGGTTGGTGAGGCGATTTGGCCAAGGTTGCTTCGCAACGAAGCCTGCCCGAGCTAGGCTTCGGGCGAGTCGAGGGTGCACTCGTTGCTTGAGGAGGCCCTCGGGCGAGGCGTGAATTCGCCTGGGACTACTGTTGCTGTCTGAGGCTGGGCTCGGGCGAGGCGAGATCGCGTCCCTTGAGCAGACGAAGCCTTGACCTGAATTGCGCCCATCAGTCTCTGCAGCTTGCGCTGATTGTGGTTACCAGCCGTGTTTAGGAGTGTTGGGGGTACCCCTAATTACGGTACCCGACACTATGCTACTTTCGATTACAAATGGACACGGTGTGAGTTGATTTTCACCTCTTTCCCACAGACTCAGTAAGCTCTTGTCTGATCTAATGGATGGGAGTCGTATCTTGATATTCTTCCAAACAAAAAAGGACTGCGATAAGATCACCCGACAACTTAGAATGGATGGGTGGCCAGCATTATCTATACATGGTGATAAAGCTCAAGCTGAACGGGACTATGTTCTTGCAGAGTTTAAGAGCGGCAAGAGCCCCATAATGGCTGCCATAGATGTGGCAACACGTGGTCTTGGTATGATGATTTATTTGAATATTAGGATTAGATAGTAGTTCCAAGTGCTCAAGGATGATAAGTCAGAGGGTTGTTGAGCTGCGATTGGTTGAGTGAACTGAACTTGTGGATTGGTGGTGTATACCAAGGTGCCATCATTCAAAGGTAGATAATTTCCTATAAACTTGCCTCAGCTAGTTTGGTTTGCTATAAACTTGTCGTGAGCTTTCTGTATGTTTTCTGACTGTGTCCATTTCCCTTTTAATATTATTCGTTATTCTAATTCCTGTAGAACAAGGCGATGGCCCAATTGTATTAATTCTCGCTCCCACAAGAGAACTGGTTGTTCAAATACAGGAAGAATCTACAAAATTTGGATCATATTCAAGAACTAGAAGCACATGTGTCTATGGTGGTGCACCTAAGGGTCCACAAATACGGGACCTTAGAAGAGGTACCTGCACACATCTGTCCACTTTAATTATTTTTAGATGAATGCCTTTTAAACTCAATGCATTCTGTCATTTGCACTTTTAGGAGTTGAAATTGTCATTGCAACTCCTGGCCGGTTGATGGATATGCTGGAAGCTGGTCACACAAACCTACGTAGAGTGACATACCTTGTGTTGGATGAGGCGGACCGGATGCTAGATATGGGGTTTGAGCCCTAAATTCAGAAAATAGTAGCACAGGTACATTTTCGTTTAGAAATGCAGAATTCTTACTAATATCTATTGTCTTGCCTAGCTCTAATGCTTGTCCAACTCTGCTATCCTTAGATCTGCCCAGACAGGAAAACCTTGTACTGTTATTGTTTACATCTTTCCAATCTTATTATAAACTTATCCATACCCTTTGGTGTTTGATATTTGTAGTGCAACACAGATTATGAGAAAACATCCGAGAGAAGCAGTCTCAAATTCAGTAGTCAGATACCGACATGATGCATCGGGGAGTACACAACATCAGTTGCAGACGACAATAAGCAACCACCTGACAATGAACGATTAACACTGATAGCAAGAGCTACAATCTTGACACCACCTACAAGCTACTGCTGCTTCTCCCTGAGTGAGCTTCGGCCTTCATCAGTGCCTCACGCATCTTTGTTGCTTCTGCCAGTTCTACCATGGTCAGATGGTGTCCGGGGTCTCGTCATTTCCAGGACAACAAGGAGACCAACATGGCCTAAAGAAGTTGAAGCCTTAGCAAGACAGTTTCTGCAAAATCCTTACAAGGTGCACGATTTCTGCTGTTATTGTTATTTTCTGGTTCTTTTATTGCCATGTTGTATTGATTTGATTTTGATAGCCCTCCTCGCCAGCCTTGCGTCTGGTCCGGATTAGCCGCCTCTAGCTCCCTCCCCAAATCATCCCACCCACCGTCATCCTCACCAGGTATGTCTTGTGTTCCCTCACCTTGACGCTCCTCCCTTATCGGCCACCCGCTTCGTTGGTTGCCATCAGTGCCCGCCGCTGATTCGGGTCTCCTTGCTGTTTAGCATCGCGTCTCGTGAAAGACGGTGCTGCAATCTGGAGGACATGGATTAGATGGGTGCCACACGCTGCTTTTATATGGATCTAATGATTGTGGCCTTGAACATTCTCGCCAGACATGTCTCGCATTTTTTACATGGATTAGATGAGTACATGGATCTTTATTTAATCCTAAGGTAATTGAGATTGCGAAGAAGATGAAAGAGGAGAGGGTCAGGTTGCTTGATATGCTTATTATGTTTAGTGAACTCAATTTTCTATGTTCCAATCACTGCTCTTAGTTAATTTTGATACTTGCAGTCTATAGATCTTGTTTTCTGTTGATTCACTTGTAATTAAACTATTTGGATCACTAGATTGGTAGGATAAAACTGAAAGAATTGAGAATGGTATGTCTTTGGGCCTAAATTTTGCACAAGATTTGACTGTTCATTTGGTTTGAATCTTTGTATTATATATTAATACATTACTGATTCAAACCTAAAATGCATTGTTATGTTTATGCTTTATATTTTTATTATGAAGTTTTTAAAACGTGCGTCCATCACAGGTTTGATCCCAGTAGCCTTAAAGTGTAATATTTGGGTTTACTGTCCGTCTGAGTATGGACGCTACTCGCCAGACAAATATGAACACAAACATCAAGAATGCTTGTTGAAGCAGGTATTTTCTGTTGTCGTCTATGTGTATATTTAAGTACTTAACTAATCTAAGAGACTATACTTAAGTCCAGCTCTCATGTGCAGTTGGTGACGTTAGTTCATTATTACCAAATTTGTCATGTTTCCTGGGATAGTGACTGCCAAACTGTGTTATGTTTGCTGCATATATGATACAAGTATTGATTTATTAACAATGCTAAGACACATGAGGTGTAGCTACTGGGCCTCTAACTTGGTTATCATGGTTTTGGGCCGTGGGTAGAGGAGGCAATGCAAGTGCAGTCTGGCACAATCCTGGTGGTTTGGCATTGAGTTATGTTTTCTTTTACTTGATAAAACAGTCTTGTTCCATCACTTAGTTAATAGCTCAATATGTCCACCAATTCTGATGATCCATGTCTGCGCAGTGTTTCTTTCCACATTTCGCGCTTGCGAACATCCGAACCCCGTTTTTCATCTTGAATTCAGCTTATGATGTATATCAGGTAAAATGCGGCTTGCGATCGATCAGTATAGTTTTCGGCATGGCAAGTAATAATTCTGGTTTGGCAATTTTCGGACAGTTCCACCACATTCTGGCGCCGCCTTCGTCTGATCCTGGAGGCCGTTGGAGCCGCTGCAAGTCGGATCCTGGTGGATGCAGTGCAACACAGATCGCAACCCTCCAAGGTTAACTCTCTGTTAAACAGATGGTTTAGATTCATGTTGTACTGAACAATCATCTGTGATGTTCTAAACTGAAGCTACTATTTTCATGGCATGATTCAAATTTTGATTTTGTTTTTTTTGGGAAGGGCTGAGAAGTGGAATGCTGACATCTCTGAGACAGTTTGAAAGCAAACCGAAGGCAGGGGTGTTCATCAACTCCTGCTTCGCGCATTCCCAGAGTGAGCTGCAGGACACATGGTTCACACCAAATTCTTCATCCATAGATAACAAGGTACACATATTTTTTAGCACACGAGCTGTATTTTAGCCTTAGGTGGTGCTTTGGCTAACATTGTAGAGTTCCAGAAAATTGCAGAGGTGGTAGGTGATTGGTACTTCGAAAGAGGAGCTGCCGTGGAGATTGATTGCGCCTATCCGTGTGATTTAACTTGTCGCAACCTTATACCAATTGATAAGGTTAGTTGCTTCCGTGAAAAGAGGTTAACTGTTTTGGCAAAATAAATCTACTGGTTAGTAACACTTCAGCCAAAATGGAACTGAAAAAAATCATCATTTGACATAGGAACTGAGGATTTATTAGGAGTTCGGTAGACGATTATACTCAACTAGGAGTTCCCTATATCTACCAAATCCTGCATCTATATTGGGTTATTAGCAAATGGTTTCTCTTAAAAAGACTTGGAACATTTTTTTGTTAGGTTTGCTTGGAAATGCTGAGCTTTGCTAATTACTCTGGAGACGCTGATAGCAAAATTGTTCGAGAAGTTTGGGCTAGACTCCTTGATCAGGCACTTACTAAAGGGGGTGTTGCAGAAGCTTGTTCTGTTGTAAAAAGGGTAGGCTCGAAACTTGACCTACAGATGGAGCTTGTTTACCTTTAGATATCATATGCCTTCACCTTGAGAAGGCTGCAATGGTAATGTGTATTTTCTGTACTTTCCATGCATGCATACTTGAGACTACCTGTGAGAGCATTCCACTGTGGTACTCATTATCCTGCTCTTATCTACAGGATAGATTAAGTTCAGGAGAAGAATTAGTTGGTGATGATGATGTTGCAAGAGCTCTTCTTGGTGCCTGTAAAGGTCTTCCTGGACCTGTACTTGCTATGTATGATTAGTTGTTATCGAACGGTGCAATCATACCCTCACTAAATCTGAAGTTGCGCCTGCTGCGATCAGTTCTAGCAATCCTCCGTGAGTGGGGGATATCTGTCATTGCACACAGGCTAGGCACCACAAGTGCTGGCGCTTCATTCTTTCTTGATGGAACATTCTCATTGAACCAAACAGGGACTGTGAATCAAGGTGCTCAACAATAGAGCGATTGTCAATTATGCTGAAATATTTTTCACCGGACAGATTTCCAGCTACTTTGTTATGTGCTCTAACTCTAGATTCTTTTCTTTGCAGATTGAGGAAATTGATGAAGCAAGGAAAAAATTCTCTAATGCTAAGGCGATTTCGTCATCTCAGTTTTTTGGTACTCAAAACAGAGAAGAGAAAGAGGCTCAGCTATCCCTTCATAAATCCGCGGTGGGTTACTGGGTTTACTCTTTAATCACCATGTCATTGATATTCAAACTGAATCTATTGTTGAAGGGCATCCATTTCATCTGTTTGAATAATCCATTTTCAGAAGTTTGCTTCCTTCTTATATTTCATCTGTTTTGAACAGGGTTCTTCATCCATTTCAAGCTCTGATCTTTTTGGCCGTACCAATGTGGACGATTCTAACCTGGACCTAAGCGATGCAGATCTCATCAACATAATATCTTTCCAGGTAACTTGTTGGCATAACCTGTTGTTTCTTGGAATTTTAGCGTGTAGCACCATAGTTTGCATACGTTTTAAGCCACAATTGAACTATGAGTTAGCGGAAATGTGCTAAGGAAAAACCAATACCATGCAGAGACGTCGTGTGAAAGTTGCATAAAGTCAACAGTCTCATTTCCTGTCATGGTTTTGTAGGCGTCACAGGATCTGTCTTCACTCAAGGACATAGCTGGAGAGACTGGAAAGAAGCTGACATCTTTCGCCTCCAATTTCATCAGCGACCTGGACAGAATCCTTTGAGCAGGCGAGGCCATGCCAGCAAAGCATTTTTCCTACCTTGCACCAGAATTTCCCTTCTAGCTTGGATTAGGTCGCGGACTCGCGGGTGCATCACCGACAGTTGAAAGTAGTTCTTGCAGAGCTACAGCTCTGTAGAGGATTCCTATTACGCGTTTGTATTTTGATCTTTGTTGTGAGAATTGAAGGTATTTTTATTCATGAATACTTCACAACGGTGAAGCGTACACTACAGTTTACATACGTTGAGGTTGCTTGTATCTTGGAAGGAAGGTTCATACTATGTCATGTGCGTGTGGTAAATGAAAGATGCTCTTGTCAAGGTTGACTGTCATGATAATGGAATTCGTATCTGGTCGTTTTCGTGCTGGCGTGTCTAAAGATTCAGCCAACAGCATGAGAAAGCTGCCCAGATGTTTGCGGTTGTCCTTGAATTGCTTGTTTTCTCGTGAGCCACTGGAACTAGGCGATGACCAGTTGAAGATTCCGGGCAGATTTCTGGCCAGGCTGCAAGAAGCAAGGCTTATGGCCAATGGAAACTCCATGGTGATTTTATCATTATTATCAGTAGGCTTTGGAATTTTATCATCAGACCAATAAATCATAGACACAATATAGCACGCATTTGTATATAACTTATCGTGGTATTATATGTTTCCGTTGCAACGCACGGGCACTCACCTAGTATATTGATTAAAAGACTTAATTTAGAGACACTCCATACTTTAGACTTTAGAGAAATATTCTATATGCTCTAGCCTAATTGCCTAGAAGAAAGTGTGAAGGAAACATGTTTGTAGTGAGTAAATTGCACTGAAAGAACGTGTTGTGTATTGATTCGTTTATGTACGAAAGACCATGACGCCTAAAAGAAACATAATGAATTAGCTAATTTTAAAAACAATTGGCTAACTAAAATTTACTTACCAAAACCTTTACAAAATACTTACATATATAACTAGCTTTTGATAAATGTTTGGGGTCTCTGTTTAATTCTTAGATTTTATTTTTATCAAACTATTATTTAACCGAGAAGGTTGATGAAAATAACAATTAAGAAGGTATCTTGGCAAAGAAGAAAATGCAAAATTAGCAAGCAACGTGAATGAGTTATTGGTCGACCAATGGTGGCCAAAGAAAGTTGCGGCAAGTATTGGACACCTTGTTAGAGGTAATGGTGCTCAATGTAGTGCCCTAACAGTGATGTTCATTGTCAATGCCATGCACATTGAGGTCATGGTGCTGAATGTAGTGCCTCAACAATGGCGCGGGAGCAAGCAGTTGGAGGCAGCGGATAACGAGCGCAAGGATCCTTCACATTTAGAGGACACGCTAGTGCTCCTCTATTATAGAGGATGTATTACTGGACGCCATCGGAGAGAGAAAAGAGAGGATGGAACACTATATTTAGGACACTAAGGCTATCCGCAACCGTTACCTCTAAATTTTTCCCCCTATATCACTTTTTCCCCCTATTTTCCCCCCTATTTTTTCATCTCCCGCAGCAGTTCCCCCTAAATACTCCCCCTATACCCCACTACCACTATAAAATATCATTTTCTATACCAACTATCAATTTTTTATCTACTAACAATTACTCGTGGACCCACAGCACAGTGTTTAGGGTGATGAACAGTGACACGCTAGATCTGGGGGGAGAGAGAAGGGGACCGACACGTAGGGGGCGCTGTAGGGGGCACCGCTGCGGCTATAGGGTGCCCCCTACAGCCTAGCTGGAAGGGGAGGGGGAGCGGTAGGGTAGACCGCTGCGGTCAGTCTAAGCCTATCCACAAGCGTTTCCCCTAAATTTTCGCCCCTATATCACTTTTTTTGCGTCACATCATCAACATTTCACCCCCTAAATTTTCATCTCCCACAACGGTTTCCCCTATATTATCCCTCTATACTCCACTACAACTATAAAATATTATTATCTACCCCTATTCATCTTTTATTTCTATTTTTGTTTAACTATTAAATAGGGGAGCACTGTGCAAGGGGGCGCTACAGTGCTCCCCTTGATCTGGGGGACGTGCGCGTCCTCCCCTACGCCTGTAGCACGTAGGGAGCCGTTTAGGGCGCGCCGCTGCAGCGTGAGCGTCGCTCTAAATCGCTACAGGGAAAGGGGAGCGCGGGTGTAGCGGATGGCGCTGCAGCTAGCCTAAACGATATATCGGTGGTCCAGACCCCGATGGAGTCGGTCTAAACTTCTATAAGGAAAGTGAGTAGTCATTGGTGGACTCGAGGGTTGAAAAATTGCAACGGAGTAACACAAGTTATTGGTGAACGCTTGCACGGTCTTGCGAGTTGCATTAAGAAACTAAAAAAGCAAAATGTATTTTGGCTAACTGGACTTTAGCTAATTAGTCTTAGTGACTGATCATAGTCCAACCGTAAGTATTTAACACTTATATCCTTCCACCACCAGCTCAATAATCTTTATAAAAAAACCTCTAACAAACTATGGTTGTATCTGTGGTTGAATCGTAATCTAATGGATCAGATGATTTGCTTGCACGCTTGCACAGAAACACTGTTTGCATAGCCGTCATTGCTTTCATAAGCAGTGTGTCGTTGTGAGTCTTCAGGCCGAGCACACCTAGGCCGGCCTACGATTTGGGCTCACAAACCAAGGCCCATGCAACTTGCAGTGGTTTTCTGTCGTCCCGCCCCAATCAGAGACAGTGTCTCCTGAGTTTGTTAATATGTTTGATCACATAAGCTGGTAACATCAAGGTGCACACGCAGTATATGTAGGCAGCGCCATGAGGACTGTGTTGACCATCTGAAAGCAGAAAAAAAACAAAGTTATGGCCACAATTCTTATTTTTTGTTATTATACTCAAAAGTCCTTATTTAGCTTGTTATATGCATTAAGATTCTTTGATATGCATCAACATTAATTACTTTATATGTACTAATTGTATACTGATAACATTATTATAATTACAGTTCAGTAAGCGTATGCATCTAGCGAGAATGGATTTAGAGAAATGTCTAAAATCTACGGGGTCCTTTTTTATATTCTGTGAGTTAGATAGACTCAAAAGATAGTGCAACCAGTAAGCACGAACAGAGACGAGGAACTTGTATTCGACGAGTTTGGCTAGATATATACATGCAACTAAACCACACCATGATATACGTAGAAGGGTAGCTTGGCATTATTAACACCTTAGAATACGCAGAAAGGGTAGTTTGGTAATAGTGACGAACACAATAATTAGAGAACCTGGCTTCCAAGTTTAGTCAAAAGTATCCATGAATTAAGTAAAGCCAGGATCAACAAAGTAGCTGTACGCCTGTACCTGTCAAAGTGTCAAACGGGATGCCGAAGAGAGCATTCAGATACGCAGTGGTCGGTCGCAAAGCTCTCTATCACCAACTAGCTCGCTCCATTTCTTCTAACATGTTGATCTGTCCCTGCAGGTTGATGCCTTCACGGATGAACCGTTCAAGGGCAACTCCGCGGCCGTCTGCCTCTTGGTCTTGGAGGACGACGCCGGCGCCGCAGGAGAGCGTCTGGACGGGCGGTGGATGCAGGCGGTGGCAGCAGAGTTCAACACACCCATCACCGCGTTCCTGGTCCGCGGCGATGGTTCCGGCGGCCGGCACGGATGCTGCAGGGGGTGGTGTTACGACTGTGACTCCCCAGTTCCGTATCCGCTGGTTCACTTCAGTTCGTGAGGTGATTGTTTCCATCACAAATCATCCACTTTCCTATATTAGAACCTGTTAACATTAGGGTGCCTCGTCAGCTGTCGTATCACAAAGACAAAGCAAATGGCGGCACGCATTTCACGTGATGCAGAGTTCTGTGTCCAACAGTTCACCTATATAATTATCTAAAACACTATTTCGTACTGTAAATTACATTGTTCACATGACAAAATTTGATAGATATAAGGATGAGTAAGATGCTGGAGATAGCCTAATGCTCTATGACACCATGTGATTGAGTACTTAATTGCAACACATGTGTTGATACCCAAAAATGACCATAGTGAAGCAGAGAAGTTAGTGTGGTGTGCCACTGATAATAATGAACATTTTTCTAATAAATAATGCTATTTTCAGTGTCCCACATTTGAAAGCTCTTTATTAGTGTGCCACACATAATTTTCTTGGTTGCTACGAATTATTTTGCCGAGTCGACTAAGATAGTTCTTTCGAAGAATATATGACACGTAATGAGATAACTCGGTTTATTACTAAGGGCATGTTTGTTTCAAATTATAATATGTCTTAATTATATAATGTAGCTTAAATAATCTAGATGAGAAACAAACAACTAGATTATTGTAATACCCAGATTGTAAGGAAGAATAAAAGGAGAAATTGTTTCCTTTATATATGTATGTGTATCTCTAGTTATCATTACATGTGACTACTCATGTCTAAACATGAGTAAATCATTCATTACCAAGATACAAATAAATCATTGCATCATATTGGATTTTGTTTGTGCATTGAAAGATAATAAAAGTGACATTAATAAAAATATAATAATGATTTGAGAATTTAGATTTATCCCAAAGGCACAACTTAGGGAAAATTGGAAATGGCATAAAAAAGGGGATAGAAAAAATATATAAAATATAAAACAAAATTTATAAGTACATAAACTCAACCATACTGGTATGATTAAAATCTATATTTAATTTGAGTACAAAATTCAAAGTCATACTTGAAATTCAAATTGGGAATTGAAGATAGGAGAAGAAGAAAATCAGAGAAAAAGAGAAAGGAATTCTAACCTAAATGGGCCGCAGCGACCTAATTTGGCCCACTAGACTTTCCTCACCCGCGCGGCCCGGCTCTAGTGAAGGCACCGACATGTGTGTCCAGCAGGTCGGTCACACGCGTGCACGCCAAGCTCTCTCCTTTCCGCTGCCGTGCGGGGTCCACGCGACAGAAACCGTGGACGGGGTCCTCTGTTTCTTCTCGCGAACGACCTCGCCGTGCATCGCGCGCAGGAATCGCGGCAACGGCTCAGGTGGCCGGTACAACGGACCCCGAACCCCCCGTGCGCCAACGTTGCGGCACATAAGTAGCGCCCTAGCCCTCTGGCGCGTAGCATCCACGTTCCGAAGCCATACCTACTTCCGCGGCGCGTAGTGGAGAAGAGCATTGCGGCGCCGTTGGTCGGACCTTGTTTCCGACGCCGCTCGGGCCAATAGCAGCGGTTGGAGAGCATCACCAGGGTGCGGTGGAAGTGCTCGAATCGTCTATTTAAAGAGAGAAAGTGCGGTGTTCGCAGAATTGCTCGACGGCGTAGCAGTTTCCGCCGAGCTCGAGTCCAGTGGTGGTCACGACATTTCGCGCGGCGATTCAAGGTATGCGTGGACCCATCGCAATCTCCTTGCTTTCTCCTCCGTGTAGCACCCGATTAATGTGAGTTAGGACCGGGGGGCGCCTAATTGCTTGACCCCGGCGATGGTTCGTCGTGTATCAGGGCGCCGCCGCCGTGGTCCGGTGCTGGAAGTAGAAGATGGAACGTGGGCCGTTGGATCGGTTCCCTACGGTAGAAATTAGATGCTTGCGAAACCAGTCGCTCTGATGGCTCTCGGTCGTTGATCTCCGCGTGAACGCTTCGGATTAGATCTCGCGCACCGGTTCGGATAGTTGGATCCGGACCGTAGGATTTGATCAGACGGTCAGGGGTGAGCGCGGGTGAGTAGCGCGCCTGGTTCTAATCTGGCGCGTTCATTTTGGATCAGACGGTCAGATCTATCCGATACCCCTTCGCCATATACATTTTAGAGAAGAGCCCCTGCAGAATCACGAAACCAACCGCCGTCCACTCGGGTTATTCACTGAGTCTTAGAAAACTTCGGTTTAGGCCCCTGCGTTTACCAGAAATCGAGGCCCAGTCCAGAGATGATTAAAAACAGAGAAATAATGATAGAAATTCGTTTTTAATACAAAAACAAATCTAGAAACTTGTAAAATGCATAGAAAATTCATTTTTAATCCAAATCGATCCATTCTAATTTCTAAAATTCTGTAATATTAATGTATATTACCTAGAGTCTTTGTTTTGACATGAAAACAGAAAGAAATTCATTTCTCATGTAATTCCATTTCAAGCACATAAAACCTTTAGAAATTCATAACTTAAAATCTATAACTCCAAAATTAATAATTCCTGTTCTTAGGTTCTTATTTTAATATGTAGATTTTTATTATGTATTTTGTTTACATGTTTGGTGTAATGTTAATTTTTGCTATACTATGTATGTATTGTGTTGATGCGAGTAGACGAGCAATCTAGTGTGGATTCTGAGGTTCAGCAAGTAGAAGTAGCTGAGCAGGAGCTCATTGAAGGCAAGTTGTGCCCTTGATCACTTACTTTTTTCCATCCATGTTCTTATTAATTATAATGATCTGTATAGGTTAATTTTGATGGGATCCAATAGGTTACCCCAGTTTTGGTTATCTTTATACCTTGTCGCCACTGAATATTTTTGGGTAGTACTTGCTATTGCTTTATATGGATTTGAGTATAAAGATACTTTATTCATAATTACTCTTTTATTCTCTTTTATTATTACTATTCATGTTAAGATCATTATGTTAATGGGAACATGGAGCGACCACCCAGGAAAACAGTGCTACCACAAGGGTTTAATGGGATGCCCTTGGCTGATTAACTAGGAAAGCTAGTGGATGTCTTCCTTACCCGAAAGAGGCAAGGGCAGTAAGGGAGTGGTCAGTATAGGGAGGTCCTTGGGTTGATTTTGCTGCGATGGCGGTCAAGCGAGGGATTCCTGCACTAGAGCTTCCTATAAACTATAGCGGGATTTCTGAAGCTAGTGGAACTTTGTAAAGGCCTCGTAGTGTTACCCTGCCTCGCCTCCTCGGTAGAGGTGTATGGGATTGGCCATCTCTTGGCAGATGGGTAACATGACTTGTGGGTAAAGATGCGCAACCTCTGCAGAGTGTAAAACTGGTATACTAGTCGTGCTCACGGTCATGAGCAGCTCGGACCCTCACATGATTAATTTATGGAACTTAATTTATTTTGACATTTGCATCACATTTGGGATTATTTTACTATTACTTTATTTATTATTATTAAGGTTTTGGTATTTACTTACACTTAGTAATTGCTAATAAAATTTTGACCAACTTATAAAAGCAATGCTCAGCCTCAGCCTCTATTTTGTTGATCAGCATTACACTTTACATGAACTCCCACCTTTGGTGAGTTCATGCACATTATTCCCCACGACTTGTTGAGCTATGAACGTATGTGAGCTCACTCTTGTTGTCTCACACCCCCAAGGAGAAGAGTAGGTGGTTGAAGAGGAGCCGCCTAACACTGAGGCTTTCGACTTGATCTAGGTGGTGTCTCCCAGTCAGCTTTCTGGCGCCAAGGATAGATTTTAGTTCCTGCTATATTCATCTTTTATTTTGTAAGACTTCCGCTATGTAATAAGTACTCTGATTTTATTGTGACATTTATCTCTATACACTCTGTTATTATATATGTTGTCTTCATTGGCACATGTATGAGATGCACCCGACTTTGTTCCTTAAAACCGAGTGTGACAGAAGTGGTATCAAAGGAAATGTTGACTGTAGGACGAAACCTAGATAGAAATGGACAAAACCCTTCCCTACTTACCTTCTTCTGATTCATTCTATACTTACCTTACTTTGATTCTCTCTATACTTATCTTGATCCTGTCTCACCTTCTACTGTTCTACTCTGATCATTCTTACCGTTTCTACTCTGAGACAAGATGGATTTCACACCTTGGAATCCTACATTTATGACCTTTTTAAGAGATAGGAGACCTAAAACAAAATTAAAATTATTTTCTCTATGTAAAATTTTTTTTGGTTGATTGTTCTGATGATAAATGCTTGATTTGATTCTTTGATTGATTGAAACATTATAGTTGGGCATCTTAGTATGTACCACCATAAGGTAATGTATTAGCTTTAGTGTATAACACACTAATCTACTTAGCTAATAAATCCACCGCAGTAACATTCCTCGTAATTACTCGCCTTGTCTACAATTCTTCCTTTCTTACCCTATGTTTCTAACCCAGATGGGCTACCCCTATAGTGTTAGAAGAGAGCACTATAGACGTGATCCTTGGTATGTCATGGTTAAGAAAGGCAAAGGTAGTTTACACACTGTGCTAAAGGAACAATTGAACTCACCAGTTCCAAAGGAGAAAGATTTGAAGTTGGAATTGCAGTAACTACCGCCACCAAACTAGTGGCATTCTTAGTCGATGGGAAGTTTTTTGGTGACAACATTCATGTGGTTAGAGATTTTCCAGATGTCTTTCTAGAGGAGTTACCAGGGATGCCACCAGATACGGAAGTTGAGTTTGTCATAGATCTCTTACCTGGAACTGCTCCTATTTCTAAATGGACATATAGGATGTCTGTAGAAGAGTTAAAAGAACTCAAGAAGCACTTAACGGAGTTGCAAGAGGCTGGGTACATTCGTCCGAGTCTTCACCTTGGAGAGCACCGGTTTTGTTTGTACAGAAGAAAGATGGATTGCAAGGGATGTGCGTGGATTAAAGGTCCCTTAATGGTGTCACTATGAAGAACAAGTATCCATTACCCCGCATTGAAGATTTATTTGATCAGATGAGAGGTGCAAGGGTATTCTCGAAGATTGATCTCCGATTGGGTTATAACCAAATGAAGATTAGGCCATCGGATATTCCCAAGACAACTTTCTCAACCCGATATGGATTATATGAGTTCACTGTTATGTCGTTTGGATTAACTAATGCACCATCTTATTTTATGAATTTGATGAATAAGGTGTTCATGGAGTATTTGGACAGATTCGTCGTAGTATTTATCGACGATATTCTTATCTATTCTAAGAGTGAAAGTGATCATGAGGAACACCTGAGATTGGTGCTACAAAAGCTAAGGGATAATCAACTCTATGCCAAGTATAACAAATGCAAGTTTTGGATTGGCGAGGTGCCATTCCTTGGACATATCATCTCTAATAGAGGGATATCAGTGGATCCTGCTAAAGTCAAGGAGATAGTGGCGTGGAGCATACCCACTACAGTTGCGGAGATTCGAAGTTTCTTGGGGCTTGTAGGATACTATCGGAGATTTATTGAAGGATTTTCTAAGATTGCTAAGCCCATGACATCACTTATGGAGAAGGGAAGAGAGTTTAAGTGGGATGAGAAGTGCCAAGAAAGCTTTGATCAATTAAAGAAGAGGTTGATGTCGCCACCAGTATTGATTATGCCAGATCTACAGAAAGGATTTGATATTTATTGTGATGCATGTGGCCAAGGATTAGGATGTGTGCTCATGCAAGAAGGACATGTGATCGCCTATGCGTCTCGTCAGTTGCGGAAACATGAATTGAATTACCCCACTCATGACTTAGAGCTGGCAGTCGTTGTGCATGCACTTAAGATTTGGAGACACTACGTCATGGGGACTAAGTGCCAAGTATACACGGATCATAAGAGTTTGAAGTACATATTCACTCAGAAGGATCTCAACCTTAGGCAACACCGTTGGTTGGAGCTTATTAAGGATTATGATTTGGAAATTCACTATTACCGGGGTAAGGCGAATTTGGTTATAGATGCCTTGAGTCGAAAGGAGCACGCTCATTCAGTTATTGTTGCCCAGCTACCCGATGAGATCGTTGAGGATTTCAGGAGACTTAACCTGGGGATAGTTACTCACATTGAAGGAGTTACTATTGATGTGAAACCTACCTTGGAGCAAGAAATCTGCAAAGGATAGACTGGCGATGCTAGGATACGAGAGATCAAGGATCTTATTACTGAAGGTAGAGGTCCAAAATTCACGGAGGATGAGCAAGGCACCGTATGGTTCAAGGACAAGATAGGTGTTCCTGAGATTGATAACCTTGGTGAGACTATACTAAAGGAAGCTGATGACTCAGATTATTCTATTCATCCTGGGAGTACCAAGATATATCAGGATTTGAAGCAGAAATACTGGTGGTATGGATTGAAGAGAGATGTAGCTGCACATGTGGCTATGTGCGATGTGTGTCAAAGAGTTAAGGCTGAACACTAGAGGCCAGCTGGACTACTGCACCCACTAAAGATACCCGAGTGGAAGTGGGAAGAGATTTGTATGGACTTCATTACTGGATTGCCTCGCACCCTGAAAGGACATGATTCAATATAGGTAATTGTGGATAGACAGACCAAAGTGACTCATTTCATTCCGGTCAAGACTACTTATAAGGGGTCTCAATTGGTAGAGTGATATATGGTTCGGATTGTGTGTTTACACGGTATACCGAAGAAGATCATTTTGGATAGAGGATCACAATTTACCTCAAGATTTTAGAAAAGTTTTCATGAGAATATGGATACGAAGTTGAATTTTAGTTCGGCCTACCATCCTCAGACTGATGGACAGACTGAAAGGACTAATCAAGTATTATAAGACATGTTGAGAGCTTGTACCCTTCAGCATGGTAGTAGTTGGGACAAGAGTCTACCTTATGCTGAGTTCTCATAATAATAATTACCAGGCCAGTCTGAAGATGTTACCATTTGAGGCTCTATATGGCAGGAAATGCAGGACTCCTCTATATTGGATCAGACTAGAGGAAGACAGTTCTTTGGACCTGGACTTATTCAAGAGGCAAAAGCACAAGTCCTTATAATTCAGGAGAATTTGAGGGTAGCTCAAACCAGATAAAGGAGCTACGCTGATAACAGAAGAAGACCACTGGAATTTGAGGAAAGAGATTATGTGTACCTCAAGGTGTCACCACTTCGTGGAATGAGGAGATTTAAAGTCAAGGGCAAATTGTTCCCTCGTGTTATTGGACCATTCAGAGTTTTTAGGCGAGTTGGAGAGATGGCCTATCAACTCGAGCTACCTGATAATCTATCGGATGTACATGATGTCTTTCATGTGTCACAACTGAAGAAGTGCCTCAGGGTATCTGAAGAGCATCTGCCAATAGAGGATCTTAGTGTTCAAGATGATCTGACTTATGCTGAGTACCGTATCAAGATTATGGACACTTTGACTCGAGTTACAAGAAATAAGGTGATAAAGATGTGCAAAGTACAATGGAGTCACCATGGAGAAGATGAAGCAACTTGGGAGAGAGAAGAAGAGCTTCGCATATATTTTCCTCATCTTTTCCCTAGTCCTTCCTAAATCTCGAGGACGAGATTCTTGTTAAGGGGGGTAGGATTTGTAATACCCAGATTGTAAGGAAGAATAAAAGGAGAAATTGTTTCCTTTATATATGTATGTGTATCTCTAGTTATCATTACATGTGACTACTCATGTCTAAAAATGAGTAAATCATTCATTACCAAGACACAAATAAATCATTGCATCATATTGGATTTTGTTTGTGCATTGAAAGATAATAAAAGTGACACTAATAAAAATATAATAATGATTTGAGAATTTAGATTTATCCCAAAGGCACAACTTAGGGAAAATTGGAAATGGCATAAAAAAGGGGAAAGAAAAAAATATATAAAATATAAAACAAAATTTATAAGTACATAAACTCAACCATACTGGTATGATTAAAATCTATATTTAATTTGAGTACAAAATTCAAAGTCATACTTGAAATTCATATTGGGAATTGAAAATAGGAGAAGAAGAAAATCAGAGAAAAAGAGAAAGGAATTCTAACCTAAATGGGCCGCAGCGACCTAATTTGGCCCACTAGACTTTCCTCACCCGCGCGGCCCGGCTCTAGTGAAGGCACCGACATGTGTGTCCAGCAGGTCGGTCACACGCGTGCACGCCAAAATAGAGAAATAATGATAGAAATAAACATGTGTGTCCAGCAGGTCGGTTATTCACTGAGTCTTAGAAAACTTCGGTTTAGGCCCTGCGTTTACCAGAAATCGAGGCCCAGTCCAGAGATGATCAAAAACAGAGAAATAATGATAGAAATTCGTTTTTAATACAAAAACAAATCTAGAAACTTGTAAAATGCATAGAAAATTCATTTTTAATCCAAATCGATCCATTCCAATTTCTAAAATTCTGTAATATTAATGTATATTACCTAGAGTCTCTGTTTTGACATGAAAACAGAAAGAAATTCATTTCTCATGTAATTCCATTTCAAGCACATAAAACCTTTAGAAATTCATAACTTAAAATCTATAACTCCAAAATTAATAATTCCTGTTCTTAGGTTCTTATTTTAATATGTAGATTTTTATTATGTATTTTGTTTACATGTTTGGTGCAATGTTAATTTTTGCCATACTATGTATGTATTGTGTTGATGCGAGTGGACGAGCAAGCTAGTGTGGATTCTGAGGTTCAGCAAGTAGAAGTAGCTGAGCGGGAGCTCATTGAAGGCAAGTTGTGCCCTTGATCACTGACTTTTTCCCAGCCATGTTCTTATTAATTAAAATGATCTGCATAGGTTAATTTTGATGGGATCCAATAGGTTACCCCAGTTTTGGTTATCTTTATACCTTGTCGCCACTGAATATTTTTGGGTAGTACTTGCTATTGCTTTATGTGGATTTGGGTATGAAGATACTTTATTCATAATTACTCTTTTATTCTCTTTTATTATTACTGTTCATGTTAAGATCATTATGTTAATGGGAACATGGAGCGACCACCCGGGAAAACAGTGCTACCACAAGGGTTTAATGGGACGCCCTTGGCTGATTAACTAGGAAAGCTAGTGGATGTCTTCCTTACCCGAAAGGGGCAAGGGTAGTAGGGGAGTGGTTAGTGTAGGGAGGTCCTTGGGTTGATTTTGCTGCGATGGCGGTCAGGCGAGGGATTCCTGCACTTGAGCTTCCTATAAACTGTAGCGGGATTTCTGAAGCTAGTGGAACTTTGTAAAGGCCTCGTAGTGTTACCGTGCCTCGCCTCCTCGGTAGAGGTGTATGGGATTGGCCATCTCTTGGCAGATGGGTAACATGACTTGTGGGTAAAGATGCGCAACCTCTGTAGATTGTAAAACTGGTATACTAGCCGTGCTCACGGTCATGAGCAGCTCGGACCCTCACATGATTAATTTATGGAACTTAATTTAATTTGACATTTGCATCGCATTTGGGATTATTTTACTATTACTCTATTTATTATTATTAAGGTTTTGGTATTTACTTACACTTAGTAATTGCTAATAAAATTTTGACCAATTTATAAAAGCAATGCTCAGCCTCAGCCTCTATTTTGTTGATCAGCCTTACACTTTACATGAACTCCCACTTTTGGTGAGTTCATGCACATTATTCCCCACGACTTGTTGAGCTATGAACGTATGTGAGCTCACTCTTGCTGTCTCACACCCCCCAGGAGAAGAGCAGGTGGTAGAAGAGGAGCCGTCTAACACTGAGGCTTTCGACTTGAACTAGGTGGTGTCTCCCAGTCAGCTTTCTGGCGCCAAGGATAGATTTTAGTTCCTGTTATATTCATCTTTTATTTTGTAAGACTTCCGCTATGTAATAAGTACTCTGATTTTATTGTGACATTTATCTCTATACACTCTGTTATTATATATGTTGTCTTCATTTGCGCATGTATGAGATGCACCCGGCTTTGTTCCTTAAAGCCGGGTGTGACAATTATTAAGCCAGATTATATAATATAGGGGTCAGATTATTATAATCTCATAATCTGCTAACTGGTGCTTATTTGAGATTATTTTTAACAAAAGACCCATTACACATGGCAACTTCATGAAAAATTAGTCACAATTACCCCCCTATTTACGCACAAAAAATGTTTTATTTATTTTTCCATGCTCCCACCACATAACACATGACTAAATCAATTATCAAAGTTCCACTAAATTGGATTGCCAAACAGCTACGCCTAGATTATTTAATCTGGATTATATAATTCAGATTATTTAATCTTATATATAATCTAGATTATATAATATATAAGCTAAAACAAACAAGCTCTAAGCATATCATACATAGGTTCGGTATCCCACAAACATTAACTATGGATCAAGTGATATTTTTTGTATAAAAGGAGGTGCAGGATTTTGCCAAATTATATAAAATCAAATTTATCAATTCATCTATGTATTATGCTCAAGCTAATGACCCAGCTGAGTCTAGCAATAAGACTTTGATCAACTTTACCAAGAAGAAAATTAAGGATAATTTAAAGAGGCGGCATGAGGTTTTGTTCGAAGCTTCATAGACTCATAGACATATTTTATATCTAGGCATGGTGCCACTAAAGTTACTCCTTTTAAACTAGTACATGGGCAAGAGGTTATGCTACCAATCGAAGTGGATTTGAAATCATATAGGCTTGCTAAGCAAAATGATTTATTTGTTGTTATATATTATAACTCGATAATGGATAACGCTCAAATTACCTAAGCATGCAACAAGAAAGTCAAAAGTAAATCATTTAAGTTAAAGATCTGGTATGGAAAACCATACTACTAATTGGGTCGAAAAGCAATAAGTTTGGCAAGTAGTCACATAGTTGGGAAGGTCCTTATAAAGTGATCAAAGTGATATCAAAAATTCATATATGCTAGAGTCGTTGCAAGGAGCTAGTCTCTTAAGAGCAATCAACGAAAAATGATTGAAAATCTATTTCCCAAGTCTTTAGCAAGAAACCTAGAGTGTTTTCCAAATAATAGCCGATACATGCATTGTTTTTAAAACAAATATGGATAATATATGCATTGTCCTTAGATGCTAGATAGTCAATAAGTTGGATATCGTCGCTATTTAGTAATTTTGTCGTGTTTTCAAGATCATATATTATTCACAAAAAGTGGCATATGTTGACACACAAAAATGTCCTAGACGAAGCAGAGGGGAAAACAATGCTGCCCCACAGAAACCGGCCTGACCACCCCTAAGCGGCTAGGTTGGGATGAAGTTGGACAAGTCACCCTATTGTCGGGCCGGCAATGTTGAGACCCTTGAATGTTGTCCTAATCGGGTATGGAGACCGATGAGACTAGGTTTAGCAGTATTTTGATCCGATTTGTTTTGAAATCCATTTTTACATGAAAACTCGCAAGACATGTTTTGGAGTTGTTTCCTACTAAGATAAGACCACCCTTATATATATGAGAGCATCATGACCGATAGAGGATATCAACTTCCAAACGTCAAAAACACATCTACTACCTCTCTTTTCTATCCACCTATTCTTCTCATTATCTGTTGTTGCTACATGGTTGGAGGATCGATGACAACATATCTCTAGAGTAGGCAGGCCAGCTAGGACAGCCCATAGCCACTGCACACCCCAATGGGTAGGACTGGGCGTTCGGTTCTTCGGTTCGGTTCGGTTCCTCGGTTCTTGTAGAAATTCGGTTCTTCAAAAACTAGAACCGAAATAGCAAGATAAAGAAACCAGAACTGACTAGTTCGGTTCTCGGTTCTTCGGTTCGGTTCCTCGGTTCTAACCGAACTGTATCAGCCACTCTAAAATTCTGAATAACGACAACTTTAGTGAGAAATTTCAGCAACATCTCCCCACAAACAACCACAAGTGCACAATGACCATAATTTCATAGATAATACATGGATGATTAGAGGTTCAACATAAGTCGATAAAACAACATCCGAAGTTATAAACACATGTAACAAATTGAGTCTAATACTTTTGGTTTTTTCGGTTCTTTGGAGTGCAGAACCGAAAATATCTCATTTATTTCGGTTCTCAAAAAACCAGAACCGAATTTCATAACGGTTCCTTTGGTTCGGTTAGTTCGGTTTCGGTTCTCGGTTATTTCGGTTCGGTTCCTCGGTTCCGGTTCTTTTTGCCCAGGCCTACCGATGGGGTCCCTACCAAGCGTGTGGGGTTTCAGACTTAAACAGACTTCATCGGTGTATCTTGTGTATCACGCTCCTAGCAAGTCTCCTTTGATCGATGACATGTCTTGATATCATGCTCATCATTGTAGGCACAAGGTTTGGGTGCAAACAAAACCTAGGCACCGGTTGGCCGGCTAGGATAGCCCATAGCCCCTGCACACCCCGATGGGGTCCCTACCAAGCATGTGGTGTTTTAGATTTAACAGACCTCATAAGTGTATCTTGTGTATCACGCTCCTAGCAAGTCTCCTTCGAACGGCGACGTGTCTTGATATCATGCTCATCGCTGTAGGCACAAGGTTCGGGTGCAAACAAACCCTAGGCGCTGGCTAACCTAAAAGACAGCTAGGCCCTACATTGAGCTATCTAGCTTCTTTCCTGTTTGGTGAACCAACTCGGAGTCAACAACATGCTAGAGTAAAACTATGCTTTTTTATGTTGCACGATTAGTTTAGGTCTTTAGGATGGGTATAGGATGCTATTGTGCAATATTAATGATTCACTTTAGTGTATGTCACATGTGCTGAATTTCATTGTGTTCAGGAATTATAATCCTTTTTATGCAAAGGGTGGCCTTTATAAAATGTTATGGATGTGCATATGTTTATTTGCTTCTTTCAAAGATGTTTATTATACCATTATGTTCCCATGCAACTTCTGATAACCCGTTAGTTGCTTGTAACTACCGACGAAATTTTCTCACTATGGTCATTTATCCCCTTTAGACAACAGTGAGGCTTTCTTTTCTTGGCACTTGAATAATTTAAAATTTGAGATCACTTACACAATAATGCTCAATTCCTTGTTCTATCTAAGTTGTATCATGTATTCACCATAATCATGTATTCCATTCACTACAGGAATTCACTTAATTCCCGTCGGCCTGAAACCGACGGGAATAAGCCCTAAACCGACAAGAATTACTTATTCCCGTCGGTTTAGGGCTTATTCCCGTCGGTTTCAGGCCGACAGGCGTCCCTTGTCGGGGATAAGGTTATCCCCGTCGGCGGCTGACGGGAATAATTAATTCCCATCTGCTATATAGTGGCCGACGGGAATTAAGGCTAATTCCCGTCGGTTTTGCTGGCCGACGGGCGTAACATATTAATTCCCGTCGGTTCCCCAGGCCGATGGGAGTTATTAATTAATTCCCGTCGGCCCTGCGTGGCCGACGGGAATTAACTGGGCCGACGGGAGTTAGTAATTAATTCCCGTCGGTTCGACCATAGCCGACGGGAATTAACTGGACCGACGGGAATTACTCTATACTGCTACAAAAACAGCACTAAATTATTTCACTATTTCTGCACACATAACATATATCAAACATAATATAAATCACATATAACAGCCACATTACAAACACATATAGAGATACGACATCCACAAACACATGCATTTAGACATAAACACTTGCATTTATAATTAAAACATCCACCAACATGTACGACATAGTATTCAAACATAGCATCCACCAACATCAAACAACGAGTACGACATAGTATTGAAACATAACATCCACCAACGAGTACGACATTTCAAACATAAGTTTAAGTGTTTAGAGATAACCACCACTTGGGTGGTTAGAGCTTTGACCGCTGCCGCCTTCACCACCAGGAGGAGGGAACGCGAAGAGCGAGTCAACAAATCCAGTCCCTACTGCTGGATCAGACCCACTGCCACCCGCTTCAGGCGTAACCTATGCAAGTTAGCAAATATCAACACGTTAAATGCAAATATCAAAAAGTATACAAGTGTATAAATTAATGGAGAGTTATCAAACGTACCCTATCTCCAGGTGCAGGTATATGTGTCGGAGGGGTGGTGAACTGTGGTGGTGGAACTGGTGTGTTTGCAAATTGGCTCCATTGTGGTGGCGGTGGAAAATTTGATGTCATGCCCTGTTGCTGCATTAACTGTTAAACACATATGTGTTACTACTGAAGATGTTGTATTGAAATATAATAATTTAGAGTTCGAATTATGTGTACTCACTTGATACATCGCTTGATTATGAGCATTGCAAGCCTCCATAAATTCGCGTTGTTGTCTCATCTCTTCACGCATCCTCATAATCTCCAACTCCTGCTCGTTCGGTCGACGATAGCATGAGCTACGGGAAGATGAACCCGTCCTCTGAGATCTCACCGACGACGAGTCAATGAATCCGTCGAAGAGTGCGTATCTATAAGTGATTCAAAAAATGTTATTACTGCATAATCAATTTAGTGTCAACCATATAATTTCATAAGTTAGAGCTTACCGTCCATGCGCTTTGCCACCACCACTTGCGTACACCACCGAGGGATCCACCGATTCATGGCGCCAGTCGTAGTCAGGGCCATGGCGACGAACCATCTCCTCCCCATATGCCGCCTATACATCATTCACAACCTTACAAATGCAGGAATTTATATACTTTGAACATTTGAACTTTTGAGCCAAAACTCACCAAGCGATCTGTGGCTGTCTGGCTGCAGAGCTGGTCAGGGTTGTTCGGGTCTGGTCCTTTGTGGCCCTCCTGGTACACCTCAATGTCACTAGGCTTTTGGCCACTCGTAGCTTCCTGTATAAACAAAAAACATTCATAAGCAATCGTATTATTTGTTGATCGACATAGAAAGATCAAACTTACCATTATTTTAGCTTTTCGTATCATGTCGTCACCGCCAAACTTGTGGTTAGGATTGGTTCCTCGACATTGTATGTGATGCGCTGACGCTTTCTGGAAGCCTTCGGAAGCCCAATATCGACACCAAGCATAGTACGCATCAGGCACGGGCGCCATCCATGGAACCATCACCTGCACACACACAATGTTACATATTATATCAATCACAACAATAAATATAAAGGGTAAAACAAATTGAATACTAACCTCACGATATTGATCCTCAGTCAAATATATCTTTGAGGACCCTTCCTTTTTATTCAAGGGGCCCGCTTCTTCCGGATGCTTTTGAAAATACAGGTTTGTAGCCTGAATTCTCGCATAGTATATGGCATCCTTCACCAGCTTCTTTGCATTGTTTTGCAAGACACGTTCAGCGTGCCCCATGTAATCCTCTCCGTCAGGCAACCGATATCGAAGCTACAACATAAAGAATACAAATACAATGGTATAAGTCATAGATTTACAATATTAAGAAACATAACAAAAATAATAAAGAATTCATACCCAAAAGTCATTACGCACAAGTCCCTGTCTGTCGGTGTGGTTTCGTTCCTTTTTAAACTTGTACTCATCCCAGGTACTGACGAGCACCTCATCCTCGGTATCACCGTTTGACACCTTCACTATACCAGGGTAGTGAAGGCGGCAAAGAGAACCCAACGTAAGGTTAACCTGAGTGTGGTGTCCCTTGCCGTCAAAGGACAGGTCCTCCCAATTCCTGCATTACACAAAAACATTAACAATACACATAATAGTTATATTAGATAAGTTAATATATTACACTCACCGATCTCCATGTGGCATGATTAAAGTCCTATCAGCCTCTCGCTCTATCGCGTGACGAGGCTTTACTGAGTGGCTTTTTCTTGAGCGACGTGTGCGTGTCGCTAAAGAGCCTCCCGAGCCATCATCCATCGGGTTGTCAGCCGGTTCGCCCTGTTGGCCTCTCCATAATTATGTGGAAGTCATGGCTCTTCAGTCCATTCATCTTCATTGTCTTCAAGTTCACAGATCTTCTAAAACCAGCGGCATAACCATCGGGGAATTTAATATCCTTCATCCACTTCATCACTTCTTTCCGTTGCTTAGATTTCAGACAATAGTCAGCTTTTGGTTTGCCTCCGTTTTCTCTAAGCACTAGGGTTGGACGATCACATATCACTGCTAAGTCCATGCGTGCCTTATCATTGTCTTTCGTTTTATCAGGGAAATCCATGCATGTATTTATGAGGGCTTGGCAAAAGTTACTCTTTTGATGCATGACGTCGATGTTGTGCATCAAAATCAATGAGTTAGCATAAGGAAGCTCCCACAAGCCACATATGTGAGTCCAGTTATGCTCCTCACCAAAACCTTGATACCTTTTCCCACTCTCGTCTAGGACAAGTTTCATATGCTCTTCTGTAATTTCTATCCCACTACGTCGCTTGGGCGGTCCCTTCGTGACGATGGTGCCCTTCCTAAATTCCTTTCTCTACCTTCTGAAGGGGTGATTGAAGGGTAGAAAACATCTATGGCAATCAAAGTAACATATCTTGCCACCAGCACTAAGACGAAAACAATTTGTATCTTTAGCACAATAAGGACACGTCAATCTACCATGCACGCTCCATCCAGAGAAAATACCATACGCCATAAAATCATGAACCGAGAACATATATGCAACACGAAGATTGAATTTCTGCTTCTTGAAGCAATCATAGGCTTCCACACCTTGCCATAGCTTCTTTAACTCTTCAATCCGTGGTTGAAGCATCACATTGAGGCGTACGCCAGGATGCTCAGGACCAGGTATAACAAGACATAGGAACATAAACTCATATTTCATGCAAAGAGCAGGTGGAAGGTTGTACGGTATGGCAATGACAGGCCAACATGAATACGACGCAGCGGTCATATTGAACGGCGTGAAACCATTAGTTGCCAAGCCGATACGAACGTTTCTTGCATCCCTGGCAAAATCTGGATCAAATTTGTTAAGAGCCTTCCATGCATCACCATCTGACGGGTGCACCATTAACCCATCTTGTCTGTCCGTACAATCTTTATGCCACCTCATGTGCATAGCGGTCTTCCTCGAGAGAAACAAACGTTTCACTCTAGGAGTGAGAGGCATGTACCGAAGCTGTTTATGTGCAACCTTTGTCACCACCTTCTCCCCATCTTCATTTACAAGCTCCACGTACCTCGACTTCCCACATTTTAAGCATTTCTGTTCTCTGCCATGTTCCTTCCAAAAAAGCATACAGTTGTCTTGGCAAACATCAATCTTCTCATACTCCATACCAAGACCTTCAAGCAATTTCTTGGACTGGTACATGTCTTTGGGCGTCTTGTGACCCGTAGGAAGAACCTCGCTAATCAAATCCACAAGCTCCTTGTAACAATTAATTGAGAATGCAAACTTGGACTTGATTGACATCAGCCGGGTCACGAATTCCAGTACGGTCACGTCAGTGTGCCCGTGAAGAGGCTCTTCTGACGCTTTGAGTAGGTCGAAGAACTTCTGAACCTCCGGTGTAGGTGAATCATGATGATCTGGTGCCAGTTCAGGTTGCAGATCCTCAAGCATCTGGTCCATCCTATCAACATCATCTTCACCATCATCAACTTCTACTTCTGTTGCTCGTTCAACATCTTCACCGTGGAGATACCAGACCTTATAGCCTGGCACGAAACCATGTGAGCACAGGTGTAGTGTGACCTACCTCTTGGCGTGGCTCGTCATATTTCTACATTTATTGCATGGACACCTAATATTATCTATTTGTGACAAAGCAGCTGCATGGTCCAGAAATATCTGCGTCTTGGCAAACCATTCACTTGTGTGACACCCACCCTTCTTGAAACCTTCATACATCCAATCACGTCTATCACCCATTATTGCGGCTGTGTGTACGAGTAAAGAGTGTGTGTGAGACAATCACGTTTCTACACGTCACACATACATCTATAGGTAAGTAGTAAAACTATATATATACATAAATAACTATATATATATACATAAATATCGAAACCTTCATACAACCTAATATTATAAGTTAAATCTAATTATTAAATAACATCAAATTCAACAATTCAATAGCATAAGTTAAATCTATTATAATAATAGAATTAATACTTACCTAACATCAAGCCACACATGTGATATTAAACTAACTCTAATCACACTCTAATCACATGTGATATTAAACTAACTCTAATCATATGAAAGTTAACTCCCGTCGGTCATAAAAAACCGACGAAAATAAGCATGTATACACAAATTTAACAATCGCACTCGCATTTACATTAACAATCGCACTCGCATTTACATTCAATAATGCATAAAGTCATATAAAAACTAAAAACACTATAAATTAACAATTTTAAACTAACTCTAATCACATTAAAGTTAACTCCCGTCGGCCACAAAAAACCGACAAAAATAATCAATACTTATTTACATATATATAAAATTATACCTCAGTTACTGATTCCTGTCGGGGCACGAGCGGACGGTGGACGATGACGGGCTGGGGACGACGACGCTCGGGGTACGAGGAGCTCGGGAGCTTGTGGTGGCACTCGGGCGGCGACGGCGGCGCTCCGGGGAAAGCCGACGGCGGCGGCGGCGCTCGGGCGGGGCGGCGGCGGCGCTGGGGCGGGGCGGCCTCGGGCAAGGTGGCCTCGGGGGCAGGGCGACCTCGGGATGGGCGGCGACGCTCAAGCGGCGGCGGTGCTCGGCCACGGCGCCGGTCGGGCAGGGCGGCGGCGCTCAGGCGGGGCGTCTCGGGCGGGGGCGGCCGGCGGGCTCGGGCGGGGCGGCTCGGGCGGGGGCGGCCGGCGGGCTCGGGCGGGGCGGCTCGGGCGGGGGCGGCCTCGCTGGCGGCGCTCGGGCAGGGGCAGGCTCGGGCGGCGGTCCGGCAGGGCGGCGGTTGAGCAGGGCGGCGGTCGGGCAGCGATGCGAAGAGAAGAAATGAGCCCGCGCGGCTGCGGCCTGGCTCTAAAAAGGTTAATCCTCGTCGGCTAATATACGGGGCCGACGGGAATTAACTTATTCCCGTTGGCCAGAGCACAGGGCCGACGGGGATTACTTAATCCCCGTGGGCTTGAGATGGGGCCGACGGGAATTAAAATAATGGTCGTCGGCTATATTTTGGCCGACGGGAATTAGTCTATTCCCGTCGGCTTTCGCTCTGGCCGACGGGAATCAGTAGAATTCCTGTAGTGATTGCTCTTTTCATGAAACATAATTGCTTTCTAGTACTTTTGTAGAAGCGGCCTTTTTATTAATATATATACTCTTGATATGACGCTATTGGAGAAATATTATTTGACTTTATTAATTGTGTAGAGTGAACTCTGTGGGCATGGAACATTAGCTGCTGCACACTACCTAATCTCATCTGGCATTGTGGAGTGTGATGCTATAGAGTTTGTGGCAAAATCTGGACGTCTAACAGCTAAGAAAGTTGTCGGACCGGAGGATGCAAGCAATTTATATTCTACTGCACAGTACACCCGCTCAAAGTTCTTTGTAGAATTAGATTTCCCTGTTATCTCGGTGGTAAAATGCAATACTGCAGAGGTGTTTTCACTTCCTGGTACTCTAAATGGCGCTTCTATCATTAATGAGCTGCAAACTGTCTCTACCTTTTCTGACCTCATTGTAACTCTCATTGTAACTCCTTCCATCCTTCCCTCCGCTAATCCAGTCTCCATTTCATTTCATAATCAGAACTTCTTTCATTCTAATAGTTGGCTGCAATTTTTTTAAACTTTTTTGAATTATTCACACTACCGGAATCCGGGACTTTGCCGAGTGCCGGACGCTTTGTCGAGTGCCTTTTGTCGGGCACTCAGCAAAGGAGGCTTTGCCGAGAGCCGCACTCGGTGAACTCCTGCTCTCGGTAACGAGCTGGTTTACCGAGTGCAGGACACTCGGCACAGGAAAACTCTCGGCAAAGACCATTTTGCCGAGTGGCCAACACTCGGCAAAGGCGGCTCTCGACAAAGGGCCGTCAGCGGCCGTTCCAAAGTTGACGGCCGTCAGCCTTTGCCGAGGGCCGAGGGTCGGCACTCGGCAAAGTGGGTTCTTTGCCGAGTGCCAAGTACTTGGCACTTGGCAAAGTATATTTTTATTTTTTCTAGTTTGTCCACCAAACTTTTTGTGGTATGTTACTACACTATGTAGACCTACATGTATCATTTATGGACAATTATAATAGAGTTTTCAATCGGTAGTAGATTTATTTCGTTTATTTGAATTTCTTCGAAAAATTCAGATTTGAACTGCAGGTCACTCGAAACTTGAAAAACCGTGCATGCAAAAATGATATCCATGCTACTTAGCACAAGTTACGACCGATTCCAGGAGCGGACCGGAAACTTCGAGCAACATGCTCACTAAACATGGCCGTGAACTTGCCATCCACATGTTTAAAAATTGTATAAAACATAAACAAAGTCAGAAAAACATGAAACTTGTCCACGTGTCATGATATCATATCTAGATGCTATGATAAAAATTTGAGAAAGTTTCGTAAAAGTTGAGACGTACTATGTGTAGAAACCTAGGAGAACTACACATGAAATCATAGAGTTTCAATGTAGTTCTCCTAGGTTTCTACACATAATACGTCACAGCTTTTTCGAAACTTTCTCAAATTTTTATCACAACCTCTACATATGATATCATGACACGTGGACAAGTTTCATGATTTTCTGACTTTGTTTGTGTTTTATACAATTTTTAAACATGTGGATGGCAAGTTCACGACCATGTTTAGTGAGCATGTTGCTCGAAGTTTCCGGTCCGCTCCTGGAATCGGTCGTAACTTGTGCTAAGTAGCATGGATATCATTTTTGCACGCATGGTTTTCCAAGTTGCGAGTGACCTGCAGTTCAAATCTGAATTTTCCGAAGAAATTCAAATAAACGAAATAAATCTCCTACCGATTGAAAACTCTGTTATAATTGTCCACAAATGATACATGTAGGTCTACATAGTGTAGGAACATACCACAAAAAGTTTGGTTGGGAAAATAAACAAAATAAAAATGTACTTTGCCGAGTGTCTAGGAATGACACTCGACAAAGACACCTTTGCCGAGTGCTAGCCGTGTGGCACTCGGCACATTTTTTTTTAAAACCTTTGCCGAGTGCCTGTCGGCAGACACTCGACAAAGACAGCTTTGCCGAGTGCCATATCCGGGGCACTCGGCAAAGTAGTTTTTTAATTTTTAAAAAATATTTGCCGAGTGCCAGATCGCGGGCACTAGGGCTAGAAACGAGCCGAGCCGAGCCAGCTCGGCTCGGCTCGGTGAGGCTCGGTGGAATAGCGAGCTGAGCCAGGCTCGGCTCGGTCACTTCGCGAGCTCGGTAACGAGGCTCGGCTCAGCTCGTGAGCCTGTACACTCAAGTACTCAACAACATTAATTTCAGTCATTAGCTCAAATTTGAAGCACAATATGTTCCATATAATAAAAAATTATGTCCCTGCACTCAAGTTCCTTGTGAGTTGTGACCAAAACAACACACTGGTCACTGGATCTAGATGACTGGACACTAATAAACAAACTGATAACTGACAACTGATAGCTACAGTAGTTTGGACCGAGCCTCGAGCCGGCTCGGCTCGGCTCGTTAGTGTAGCGAGCCGTGGACTTAGGCTCGACACGGGCTCGTTTAGGCTCGCGAGCCTCACCGAGCCGAGCCGAGCCTGATCGAGCCCGAGCCGGCTCGCGAGCCTCGAGCTTTTTTTCCAGCCCTAGCGGGCACTCGGCAAAGAGGGGAAATAACAGCCTCTTCTCCTTCTCCACTTACTCTCACCCGCTCACTTCTCACTCATCCCGCCACCCGCAGCGCCGCCACCGCCGCAGCCCGGACCAGTAAGTGCAATCAACCCTAATTAAGGGTTTTGGTGATTAAATGACAAAACAAACAGAGATTCTAACAAGTTTGCTCCTAGCATGTACACAGTTATTCTACAAACAGGAGAAGCACAGATCTTATGAGCATAAAAATGTAAAGCACAGTGGATTTAAATTCTACATCATATGGCGTGCTCCAAGTGCTTGGAAACAACGGCAGTGTTCATTTTATAATTCTTGAGTTATAGGAATCATCGTTCAATTAAGAGGGATCCACAATGGATAAGTAAGTTGTGCAATGATCTAAGTTTAAATTCCTTCAAAATCATCTTAGAGAACACTTTTCTAGATCATGAATGCCTTTTTGAAAAACCACTCTTACTCCCCACAAAAGTTCCATCTTGGTTCACTTCAGAATTTTCAAAACTTGCTCTTCAGCCTCTGAAACCGGTTCAACCGGACCTAAAACCGGTTCAACCGGTTTCTGGACTGTTTCTCTGCCACCTCTGCTCTAACCAGTCTGACAGTCAGAGCTGTCAAAAAAGTCGTATGCAGATATTTTTTTTAGAAACCGGTTCAACCGGAATTTTTCCCGGCTCAACCGGTTTTGAATCCGGTCGAGTCTCCAGCTGAGTAGATCAGTGAACCGAGATCTTCCTGGTGGAAACCGGTTCAACCGGTTTGTAAACCGGTTCAACTGGTTTTCGGCTCTTTTCTCCCAACGGCTGCCAGCTTTTGGGGTTCCTTTAAATACCCCCCCACACTCTCTCTCTTCATTACTTCTGCTCTCTCCACGATTTCTTGGTTGACCAAACCCCAAACAAAGGCATTCAATTCACATCTCACACCCGCAATCGCATCTTCTTCAATCGCTTGAAGGATCCTTGGTGTGAGCTGAAGTCGATCTAACACGCTGTCATTTTCATCTTGATTCTCTCATTCTCTTTGTTCTTGAGCTCATTGCAAACTTAACCTTGTGCGGATTTGTTACTCTTGGAGCCTTGTGTTCCTTGACGGTTAGAGGTTGCTTGGGAGTCTCCAAATTTGTGGACGACCCCAAGAAGTTTGTATTACCCGCTCTTTGAGCAAATTTGAGAAAAGATTGCCTTGACCTTGGTGGTCGGCTTGTGGAGGATTAGGGTTGGAAAAGACCCGGCCCTTTGTGGGCTCCTCAACAAGGAGTAGGACACCTTTGTGGTGGTTGCCGAACCTCGGGTTAAATCGCGTGTTCTTGTTAAGTGCCTTAAATTGTTGGTTGGTTCATATTCATCTATTTGAGTGGATTTTTCTGTAGGGCAAGTCATTAGCAAAATCTTTCACTACTTCTTCATATTTGTTTAACTGATTATTTAATCTAAGTTGAGCAGGTTCAAACTTGTTCAGTTGTAAACAAAATCAACTAAACCGGTTTGCACCAGTGCAACTTTAATTTGACCTATCTCGAAGTTTTTAGTAAAAAATTCCAGGTGTAGCCTATTCACCCCCCTCTAGGCTACTTTCAATTAGTATCAAAGCTTCGTACCTCATTTTACGCTTAACCGCGTGAGGAAACGATCATGTCTACTCAACGGGACCATGTGGATCCTCTCCTCGAGGAAATCCCCGTCACATCTTCCGGTGAGGAAGTGGACCCCAAGGTCCTCGACCTCGCCATGAAGATTGCCGAGAAGATGTTCCTCAAAATGAAAGAGGAAGATGCTAAGAAAAAGGCCGAAGAAGAAGAATCAAGAAGAAAGGCCGAAGAAGACAAAGGAAAGGGAAGAATTGAATACAATGATGACCTAGTGGAACTTTTGGTGTCAAAGGTGATGAGCAAGGTAAGTCTCAACACCGAAGGATCATCTACCAAAAGTAAAGGTACCGATTTCAACAAAGTTCAATTTGGTTATTCTAGAAATTTTATTCCCAACTTCTCTTCTGCCCCACTTGGAAAGTTACCAACTCTTAGTGAGTTGAACTATGACGAGTGGGCCGATAAGATGAAGTTACATTTAATCGGTGTACATCCTAGTCTTTGGGAGATTGTCAATGTAGGTATGTATAAGCCAAACCAAATATATGTCGATGACATTATATTTGGTAGTACTAATGAAAAATTTTGTGAAGAATTTAGCAAAGTAATTACGAACAGGTTTGAGATGTCTATGATGGGCGAGCTCAAATACTTCCTGGGATTTCAAGTCAAACAACTCAAGGAAGGTACCTTTCTATGCCAAACCAAATATACACAAGACATGCTCAAGAAGTTTGGCATGGAAAAGGCAAAGCATGCCAAGGCTCCAATGTCATCAAATGGACATCTTGACCTAAATGAAGAAGGTAAACCGGTAGATCAAAAGTTATATAGATCAATGATAGGGTCACTGCTTTACTTATGTGCATCTAGACCTGACATCATGTTAAGTGTTTGCATGTGTGCATGTTTTCAAGCTAATCCTAAAGATTGTCATCTTGTTGCCGTTAAGAGAATCCTAAGATACTTAGTCCACACCCAAAACCTAGGATTATGGTATCCTAAAGGCTCCCTTTTCGATTTACTTGGCTACTCTGACTCAGATTATGCCGGTTACAAAGTAGATCGAAAAAGCACTACTGGGACTTGCCAATTCCTTGGGCGGTCCTTAGTGTCATGGAGTTCCAAGAAACAAAATTGTGTTGCACTTTCCACTGTAGAAGCTGAGTACATAGCAGCTGGTGCATGTTGTGCACAGTTGTTATGGATGAAGCAAACCCTTAGAGATTTTGGTTGTGAGTTTAATAAGATTCCACTACTGTGTGACAATGAGAGTGCCATAAAACTTGCAAACAATCCTGTGCAACACTCTAGAACAAACACATTGATATTAGACATCATTTCTTGAGAGATCATGAAGCCAAAGGAGATATCGAATTGTTTCATGTGAGCACCGAAAATCAACTAGCCGATATCTTCACAAAACCCCTTGATGAGACTAGGTTTTGTTTTCTTAGGAGTGAACTAAATATCTTGGATTCTCGAAACGTGTCATAAAACTAAAATTTGAATCATGATTGTTTGATATAAAATTGCTTTATGCACAAAATGACATGTGAAATCCTTTTTTATTGCCAAAGTTACCCATGTCACAAATATTGATTGTAGTTAAAGCCTTACCGGGCAATATCTCAAAACAGGTTGAGTAAATCGGCTGAGTAGGCCACTCAACCGGTTTTCTTCTGGTGAAAACCGGTTGAACCGGTATAAAAACCGGTTGAACCGGTTTTTGTCACCTTTGCGTCCACGCTGTCAGTCAGCCCCGCAGTCTGTGCCGTCAGTCTCGCAGACTGCGCTGTCAGTCTGGCAGGAATTCCGCGCAGTCAACGTCTTTTTCTACGCGCTTTAACTGTTCACACTGCAGCAAAACCGGTTGAACCAGTTTTATAACCGGTTGAACCGGTTTTGGTTCGCTGACCAGCCGCCTCCTCCTCCTTTTTCTCCTCCCCTTCCTTCTTTCACTTTTTACCCGTTCATTTCTTCCAGCCGCCGTCGCCTCCACTTTTCCTCTCTCTCTCACAACTCACACCACTCTCCAAATCCCATTTGTGCCATCAAATCCTTGGGAGTTTGTGGGAGATTTGTTCCTCTTGGCCTCCTCCATCAACTCCCTCACTTTTGTTGGGATTTCTGTGGTTCAATCGTCAGATCGAGGTATTGCCTTATTTCCTCATGTTTTTACATGATCTCACACCGTTCTTGATTATCTTGTGTATCTTTTCAAGGATATTATGTAGTTTAGGTGCTTGCAACACTTAAACTGTCTTGTTTTGTCTCGAACATTGTTTGGTATTGTTCGTTGTAGTTGAACCGCTCGCATGAACGGTTGAAGTGCATGCTCAATATCATACGCATCTTTACTCAAACGTGTTTGTTAAAATCCTTGAACATCGATCTCCTCGCTCACCATATGTTCTCCTTTTTATATTAAGGATGGTGCGTCATAGGAACTCGTCAGTAGTTGAGACTGACTCCGATGATGATCAAGAAATTTGTGAAGAAACTCCTCCGCGTTCCAGATCCAAGCGCGGGCGAGGATCCGGAAATGTGATGCAAGGTGGTGAGGCCTTAGGGTCTCATGGTGCTCGCGGTCGAACGACCCAGAATCCCTCCGGTCGGTCTCGACCCGCGGCAAATCCACAGGCATGGGAGCCAACTAGTGATGATGACGGAGGCAAGGATGATGAAATTGACCTCCCGTCTGCCAACGCTCCCAGTATCTGAGGGTTGGTTCTCCATCGGGCGGAGGCTCGTCGATCTGCAAATGAGCCTGTCATAGATTTTACTGCCAGCGGAGGGTCCGCTCTTCTCCAGGACATCCGGTTCCAAAACCCTACATTGCGTATTCGTGATGCTAGGATCGATGGTAATCAGTTCTGGACCCTTCAGCATGTTGATTTTTGTAACTCTGTGATTCTTCCCAAGAAGCATCAGCTTATTCTGCATCAGAGATACATTAACTGGGAAGGATGTGATGCTATAGGTGATCCAGAGATGACACAGGCTTTGAGGGCCTGTGAGAGCAAGAAAATGAAGAACATTATGACATTCCAATATGATTGGAATGATGAGGTTATTGCTCAGTTCTATTCTACTCTTTGGATCAAGCGGGTCGATGAGGAAAGTCCCTATAACTTTCCTTATCTAAATTTCTATATCGAAGGCAGCTGGTACAAGGTGAGCTACCGGAGGTTTGCTCACATACTTGGATTTTATGATGAAGATATTTCTGGGGACAAGATTAAAATTCATGACTTTCGTCAACCCACAAAGGATGAAGCCCGGGATCTTCATATATCTGAGACTGGTAAATTTTGGGAGTCCACCAATCTGCATAAGTTTTACAGATATATTAATTCTCTCTGCAGAATGACCCTCATTCCCAAAGGGGGTAATCAAATGAACATCCTGGGAGAGAGCAAAGTCTTGCTCTCATTTATGAAGCCCAATAGCTCGGAAAGCATCAATGTTTTTGACATGATTTGGCAAGAAATTATTCATGCTGCCTGCTTCCCTCTTAAGGGATGTCTTCACGCCCCCTTCATCATGAAGATGATTGAAGTGGTCACTCAATTTCGCTATGAGAAAGGCACAAGACATCTATCTTACACCCCCTTCTGGATTGATCCAAACAATCCAGCAGGGCGTCTGAGGAAAGCGCCCTCCAGCTCTCGTGGACCTGCTGCTGCCGGACCCTCGCGTCCATCTCCTGGTCGCGGATCTCCCACACCACGTGGTCGTGGTCGTGGTCATGGTCGAGGTCGTGGTCGCGGGATGGGTGCTCGTCTGGCCCATTGTAACACCCTGAATTTAGGGGTATAAAATTTCTTTTCTAATATCCACCAAATTCAGGTGTTACTCTCTCAGTTCTTCGCTTTCCTTTCTCTTTTCCCTAAAAATGGAGAATTATTTTGTTTTATATTAGCGTAAACCTAGTGGAATGAGCCCAAGAGGCACTTTGGTTGTTGCATTCATGCCGTTGCATGGTGTTTCTAAGTGCAAAATGTGTTTGAAACATGTTAACATATCTTATAGAAGCGCTCGGTAAATTTTCATATTTTTCGAAATATTTTTTATTTTCCGAAAACCAAAATCTATTTATTTGTGGAACTTAAAAATGTTTTTAGAAATTATAATTATGTTTTTTGAGTTCATTAGGTGCCATAACATTTATAGGAATTTTTCTGGAATTTTTGAAAGTGTCTATAATATTTTGAGCACAAAATATGGATTTCTAGGCTTTTTTCGAATTTTAAAAATAGTAAAATCCGAATTTTAACTGAATTTTCGTCTCACCCAAACCCTAGATATATATACATGTCCGGCTTCATCTCGTCGAGCCCGTTCCAGAACACGAAACGTTTTCTCCAAATTCAATCCCTAGCTCCCGGTATTGCTCGCCGAAGTTCGGGGCAGTTCCAACTCCGGCGTCAACTCCGGCGAGCAATTACTCCCAATCCGTGCATCGTCTGCGGAATCCGAGTACCGCTGCGTTCGCCTCGTCGAGGTCTTCGTTGCAGCGCGTTCGGTTCGTCGATTGAATCCCCAAATCTCCGGCAATCAACGGATTTCCTCTCGGCTCCGGCGAGGGTCTTCTTCCCCGGTGAGAACCTCCGTTGTTATACCTAGGGTTTCTTCGTTTCTTCGTTTTTCCGTCCGCGCAGGGTCTCGCTCACTCTCCCCTCACCTTCCCCGGCGGCGGCGCCCCTCCCCCTCTGTTTCCCCTCCCCGGCGGCGTCCCTTTCCCCCTCCCCGGCGGCGGCGGCGGTGGCCGCTGGCGGCGCCCGCGTTCCCGTGCTCCCGCGCCCGTGCGCCCCTCTCCGGTGGCGGTGGCCGCGCCCGCCCCCAACCAGCCCGACCCGACCTCCCCTGTGCAGCCCTCTCTTTTTCCTCTCCTCTCTCTTCCCTGGATGGGAGGAAGAAGATGAGAGGAAGAAGACGATGGCAGTCTCGTAAATTTAGTGCGCGCGAATTATAGTATGGTTTAAAATATTCATAACTTTTGCGTTTTAAACCTGATTCAATCCATTCAAGTTACGTTAGATTCGTATTAAAATTATCTTAATTTAGAAATATTTATCCTAATTTTTGCACATTTTATTTAATTTAGTTAAACGTTTGTTTAACCGGTGGCTACTAGAACGACGTTTCAATTTAAAAACCTAATTTAGGAATCCGATTTGCGCATTTATAATTAGTCACCAATATGATTAACCTTAACTGAAATGTTATTTATTAATAATTATTTAATTTAATCATGTTGTTTATTTATTAGTTTCGCATGTCGGTCCGCGCGTGCCGCGATTGCTGTTTCGCGCACGTCGTCACGTGTCGTTCGCGAGTGTCGCTCGTGTTGTTCGCACGCGTTGTCGTGTGCCGTTCGCGTGTGTCGCGCGCCTTGCCACGTGCCATTCGCGCGTATCGCGTGTTGTCCGCGCGTTGCGCACATTGTGTTTGCACGTCGTGCGTCGTTAATTCGTCTCGCTTAAAATCGCTCATATTCATTAAGATACTTGCTTAACTGTCAACTATTAAAATAGTAAGTTAGTCAAAACTAAGTAGTAGTATTAATTTACATTTGATTAATATCAATTAATACAATTATGTTGAATTGGATGTTCTAATTAGTACTTGTTTAACGTAAACACGCTAACCCCTCGACTGTAGCTTCGACTATCGTGGTTCTTTTCCTCGCGTAACCGTAGAGGCGCTCTCTATTTTATATTGCTCGCTTTTATAACATTTTATCTTGTATGGTGTAATGTTCTTATGCATATATATATGTTTGTTTGCTTGGGCCTGTTCGTCTTCGCGTCGCGTTGCGATTAGATCGCGGTTCGTTTCTGAGCTTCGAGGAATCGACGGTCAAGCTTCGGCGACCAAATGACCCAGCTCTTCGAGTTCTACAAGGCTGAAGATTCTGAGCATCTGTTTGGTGAAGGCAAGTGTCCTCTGACCTATTATGTCTCATTTACTTTATAATTCATCAACCCACATACCATGATCAACCTAAGGATTGACTAGCTTTGTATTTACCTTGTCCTTGATTACCTTTTGGGTTATTATGGTTATCTTCATGCTATTGCTTTACTTTAATCAATGAACATGATGTGAACACTTATGATACGATGTTGTCTCTATGATTATGATGTTGGACTGGTGATACTTTAGGGGGCTCGAGTGGTTTCTCGAGTGCCTCTCCGTAGGGACCTGTTTGTTGGATGACCGCCCGAGAAAACAGTGCAACCATGAGGGTAGAATGGGACGCCCTTAGCTGAATAATTAGAGGAACTGGGGTGTAGTTCGCTTCACCGTTGTGCCGTTAATGGGGCTCGGTGTATGTGGCTCACTCTACCAAGGTTGGTTCGCCCCTTAGGGAGGAGTGCGGTGCATTTAGGAAACCTAACGGGCGGCTACAGCCTCAGGGAATCTTTGTAAAGGCTTCGTAGTGAATCCCTGGCCATTCTCCTCGGGAGTGAATAAGGGTCTTGCAAGCCCGGGCTAGAGAGGGAATCATGACTTGTGGGTAAAGTGCGCAACCTCTGCAGAGTGTTATGAAACTGATATATCAGCCGTGCTCGCGGTTATGAGCAGCCAAGAGAGCTCCATTGATTAGAGACACATTGATCAGAGATGCTTTGGTTATAGATGATGATGAGGATAATGATGGTTTTTATGATGATGATTATGCTTATGGTTTCTACTATTCTTTCCATTTGGAAAGAGTACTTTTGGGTTAACAACTTGGGTTAATGTTAAAACATGGCTCTCTACTATTAATAATTACCTGACCAACTAAAAGCAACTGCTTGACCTTAACCCCACATAAAGCTAGTCTAGTTCAGCCAAACGGGACATTTGCTGAGTACGTTGATGTGTACTCACCCTTGCTTTCACAAAACACCAGGTTGCCTTTGGTGCAATCTATGCTCAGGTAAAGAAGAAGGAGAACAGTGTTGAGGCGGATCTCCGGGAGTTCCAGGACTTCGACGAGTTCGAGGATTAGGCTAGCGACTTCCCCCAGTCAGCGACCTGTGGTGGGTTGTTTACGTTGGCTACGTTTCGATTCTGTGTACTTTGATTTATATTATGTAAATGGCTCTAGTCTGTAATATTATTACTTACTCTTTATTGTAATTCGAAGCATTGTGCTATGATGAGTCATTTATGTAATCGCTGTGTACGTGAATTACTGATCCTGGCACGTACATGGTTCGCATTCGGTTTACCTTCAAAACCGGGTGTGACATAAGTGGTATCAAAGCCGTGCTGACTGTAGGACCGCTGACCTAGAGTAGCATTGGCCGTTTTAAGGACTTATTAATTATTACTTCATCTCATCCTTGATTCTGCTTCAAAATATTAGTCACCTCGACTAATTCTATGTTGTGCTCCTATATGCCCCCTTGCCAAAAAGTATTTTATTCTAGTATAGTCTATACTTCTCTCAATCTATTAGATCTGATCTCATCTTGTGCTTGCGACATCTTTGTAGATGCCCCCTGACCATAGCCTTTAGTCTTTTGGGACTCTTTCCTCATCCATTATTAAATTGCTACTATTTGACCATCTCTATTCACTACAACAGCTACAGTCATTTTCGGCGGCCAGAAGCCGCCGAAAATAAGCTATTTTCGGCGGCAACTGGCTTATTTTCGGCGGCTTCTGGCCGCCAAAAAAACTGGCCGAAAATAAGGCTTTATTTTCGGCGGCCAGGGTCTGGCCGCCGAAAATAGCTTATTTCCGGCGACTGGCTCCCTGGCCGCCGAAAATAATAGATTATTTTCGGCGGCCAGACAGTCAGCCGCCAGAAATAAAAAATGCCGAAAATAAAATCCCTATTTTCGGCGGCCAGAGGGGCCGCCGAAAATTACTAATTTCAGAGCAAAAAAATTGAAAAAAATGCGAAAAATAACAGAATTTCATACAAAATTCATACAATAACAGAAAATTCATACTTGAGTTCACAACATAAAACTTGAGTCCATACAAATATAAAGTCCACAAATAGTCCATACAAACATAAAGTCCACAAATAGTTCATTACAACACAGTGCGGCACAAAGCTAACTTAATCACACATTGGGGTCGTTGGAGTTGTGTCCACTACCTCCAGAAGCCAATAACTGGTCGACGAAGTCGTGTAACGGGTTTGGATCCTAAAAAAAGATGACATTAATAACGGCATTGGTTACATGTATAACGACTATTCAAACAAATTGTTTCTCAAACTAACCTCTCCTGCATAAGCTCCCTCCCCTGCATAAGCTTCTCCTGGTGCTGGTATGACCGGTGGTGGCGTGTTGTGGCCCATGACCCCGGATCCCTACAAAATCAAGTTTAGTAAAGATTTGACAATTAGGTTGATAGAAATGACAAGTCTTAACTAAATTGAATAACCTGAGGTGGAGGTGGAGGTGGCGGAGCATGTAATCCCCACTGAGGCATCGGCGGCTGAAATTGAGGGAAAACAAATGGTTGCTGATGTGCCTGCTGTGGAAACCAAGACTGTTGCAAATATAATATATTAGTTATAGAACCAATATCGAGTGTGTTGAGAATAAATAAGACACTCACGTTCATTGCTTGTTGCGCCTGTGCGTTGTAAGCAGCCATGTACTCTGATTGCTGTTGGAGAAATGCCATTTGTTGTTGCCGCATCTCTTCACGAAACTTTTCTTGCTGCTCCCTCATAGCTTCCTCCATGCTAGATACAGAGCGGCGACTACGGCTGCTACTACCACAGCCCGCCTGCGACGAAGAGCCGCCACGAGAACGCAACTCCGTCGAATCGATAACACCGGTAAACATAGAATATCTTGAAGAACAAGAAAATTAGCTATTCGGTCGTAGTTCCAATATTATTGAAAACAATTCACAAGTTCATACCGTCCATGCGCCTTGCCTCCAAGTGAATGCACAACCTCAGCGTCGATAGTAGGCGCTCCTCGCCAATCGTAGTCTTCTCCATACTTCTTAACCATCTCCTGCCCGTATGTCTCCTGCAATACAATATGAAGGTTCAGCACACATGTAATTTATAGCTATATGGGAAGAAAACATTAATCATAACAACAACTAACCATACGCTCAACGGCCGCTTGACTACACAGCTCATCGGAGATTTCACTGTTTTTCGCTCGATGCCCTCTCCTATAAACATCGATTGGGCTCGGGACAACTCCAGTTTGAGCCTCCTACAAATATATGAGTTCAATCCTGTTTCATTTCTGAGTAAAACAGAATACTACATACTCACCATTCGCTTAGCCAACCGAATGTGTCCATCAGCCCCATAGGTATGGTTGACTACGACCTCATCATCGTCCTCGTCCTGCTGATGGCGTTGCCTATGTCGATTTCTGTTTGACTTCTCAATCCACTCGGGCGAAGCCCATATCTCACACAAAGCCTTGTAAGCCTGCGGCCGGTGTTCCATCCATGGAAGAGTTACCTGCATATAAAGTGTTAGCTCAAAATTACATTCACATCTGAATGAGCTGTTAAATTAGATTTTTACCTCCATGTACTGGTCTACAGTCAAGTAGACATCTGAATATTGTCGAAAGTTGTTGATAGAATGACCTCGACGCTTCATGTACGCGTTCACAACCTGTAGACGAGCATTGGAAAATGCATCCCTGCACACCTTTTTCGCATTTTTCTCTAATACTCGGTCTGCATGCTCTTGAGCCTCAGGTTCCACACGATAGCGTCTTTGTCCAACATCGAAAATAAAATTAGTTCAAAAACAACTAATAAATGTTAGGTTGAAACAACTAATAAATGTTAGTTCGAAAAAATTACCCAAAAGTCGTGCTTGACGGCGCCTTGAGCTGTTCCATATGTAGCATGTGGAGCTAGTGCGAAGTGCGACCAGCTAGTGCAAGGAACCACCACACCTTTCGGGTCGGTGACAATTCCTAGGTTATGTAGACGACAGAGGTTACCTAAGACTTGATTAACCTGTCTATGGTGACCTCGACCGTCAAATGACGTGTCTTCCCATTGGCTGCATGACAAAAAACAAGAAAGTCATGTCATATATATAGTGTAAAATAAACAAATAAGTAAGAACAAAGTGGCCAAACGTGAGTACCTATCACCAACCAGGATGATCAGTACTCGAGCTTCAGATTGTGCAGGCGCTGACAGAGGTAGGACAAAGTGGCCCTTCCGAGTGCCCCTTCGTCGAACGACAGGAGCCTCGGTGGTATCGTCATCCGCCTCAGCATCTATGCCCTCATGGGCCTGCTCGTCCTCCTCGTCATCCTCCTCATGGGCCTGCTCGTCCTCCTCGTCCTCCTCATGGTGTTGCACCTCCTCCTCGTCGTCCTCCTCTTCCTATGCACATGAAATAGAGACACGTAAAAATTTACATAAACATTTACATAAGATCATTTATATAAGTGACTGACAAATAAGATCAATTACATAAACATTTACATCGGTACTCCGTTGTAGAGCGATAGGTGTATCACGTAGTTCTGGCCGAGCGTGTCTCAGCAACGCCTCCTGTCTGCTCTGGCTAGAAGAACTCCCTTGGAAAAGGGAACGTGCACCAGGGAGTATCCTGCTAGCCGCATTAAGAAACCCCCTAGCAGTGCGCTTTGGTTTATTCCTACCACTCATCCTGTTCAATAGAAAAACATTAAATGTATTAGCTCCATAAAATTAAGTGAACTAATAAAAAATCAAATAATACATCACATAATATGAAATTTTGCATTACACATCAAAATTCATCAGAATCACGATCAAGGAGTCTTCTTCGATCCAAAGCTCGCAATGTGGCTTTTTTGTTCCTTGGATTTCGTTTTCGTTTCGGTGCAACACACTCATCAGTAGTGACATCGTTACGGTCTCCGACTAGTGAGTTCAGTGCAACACCCTCATCGATAGTAAAAGTAGTTGGCAATTCTTCTTCTTGATAAACATCATCGGCCTAGTTTTCGGCGGCCGTGTCAGAAGCCGCCAAAAATTACGCTATTTTCGGCGGCTGTGTCAGATCGCTGAAAATAATCAGCAATTTTCGGCGGCTAACCTCTGGCCGCCGAAAATTACGGTGGCCGCCGAAAGTGTTGCGTACTGCTGTTGTGATTCCATTTTGTTATTGACATGCTCGTATCCTTGCATTTTTAATACCCTTATCCCTTAATCTAAAGCACTTACCCTTGTACCTCTACTACCTATTTAAACATTTCAGTTTATATGTCCATGATCTTACTGTCTTTTGAGACCCTTTCCTATTCTATTGATAAGTCGCTATCTTTTTGGCAATTTGTACTTTCTTGGTCTTGGTATGCTCGTACCATTGGAATCTTGCATACTCTTATTTTTATATATGCTTACCTTTATGTCCCAATATCTGTTTGAAATATTTCAGTTAACATGCCATTGACCACCCTTGTTTCCTAATGATCCATAAGTGATCATTTTATTTTGCACACCTGTAGTAATCTCGTTGTTTCCTTGTAACTCCACTCGGTAATGAATCTTTACTTCAACCCTTCTGTTGGAACCTTACCGATCTTACCCTTGATTGTTTTCTCCACTTTGTCGTTTCGCGAGTCTTGTCTTAACTATATTTTTTGTTATGCTTTTTAATTATTATCATATGCACCCTTGACACCTCTATATCCTACATTGATGTTTGTCTCATACCTGCCCTTTAAAATCACCCCTCTTCCGTCTCATACCTTCTTTCTCTTGGTCGTATCCTCTTATTTGGCTCGCGAGTTTGTAACCTCATCCTTTGTTGTGCTTTTGCTTCTTATTGCCTTTACCCTTCTCATCTCTCAATCTTACCTTGGTGATTACGCTATGTTCGTTATCTAAAACCTCCATTCTCCCACCTTAGTTCAAGCGTGGTCTCTTACTTATCTCACCCGTGGTTATATCCTATACTTTACCTCTTGCAAGACTAATCTTATTTCTATTCTTGATTGTACCTAGATTCCTGGTTTTTTATGCACATTTACCTCTTCTTTTATATCCTTGCCTATTATCACCTTTGACCCTTGACCTCTCTCCATATTTACCATGATGTTTACCTATTTCTTAGCCTCACTTATTCCATTTCAATACGAGAGTGTTATTTTCTCTATCCTGCTCTTGTTCGTTTCCTTTCCCTTTGTCGCTTTGCAAGTCTTGTCTTACCTTAACTTCATCCTTTGTTGAGCTTTTGTTTGATATCATCCTTACCTTTGTAATCTGTAGATCTTGCGTTGATACTTATCTTAGGTCTGCTTGTTGAAATCCCCTCTTTTCTATCTCAATTCGAGAGATATGTTTTACTTATCTCACCCTTGACTATATCCTCTTCTCTACCGCGTGTAGGCCTAGACTTAACTCCATTCGTTATTGTATTTGTACCACTTGCTCTTCTATGCCTTTATCTTTTCTCTTACACCCTTGTCCGTTATCGCCTTTGGCCCTTGCGATATTTATGTCTTCTACATAAATGCTTACCTTAAACTTATCCTTCAAATCCTCCCCTTTCTTTCAACCCAGTTTGAGAGTTGTGAGTTACCTACCTCTCCCTTGATTTCTCTTCACTTCTTTTCGCCTTACAAGTGTTGTCTTAATTCCATCCTTTGCTGTGTTTTGATTTTCTATCACCATCACCTTGTCATCGATCGATCTTGCCTTGATACTCATCTTTATTCATAATAAAAAAAATCTCTGCTCTTCCACCTCAAATTGAGAGTGGCAGTTTACCTATCTGGCCCTTGGACGTACCCTCTTTTTTTCACTTGCATGTCCTGTCTTAACTCCACCCTCTGTGGTATTTATATCCTTGGTTCTTATACCCATTTACCTCCTCTTCTACATCCTTGTCCATTATTACCTTTAAACCCTCGTGATACCTATGCCCTTGCCCACATGCTTATCTTGAACCTACCCTTTAAAGCCTGCTCTTTTTCATCGCTGTTTGAGGATAATGCCTCACCTACTTCACCATTGATTGCTTCCCCTTCTTTGATGCCTCACAATTTTTGTCTAAAATACATCCTTGGTTGTGTTTGTCTGTTATCACCTTAACCCTTGTCATCCCTTGATCTTTACCATGATGCTTATCTTGCACCTGCATTTTAAAGCCTCCTCTCCCATTTCATTTCAAGAGTGATGTCTTGCCTATCCCGCTCTTGTTCATTCCCTTTTTCCTCTGTCGCGTTGCAAGTCTTGTCCTAACTCTATCTTTTGGTGTGTTTTTGCCTTTCACCTCCCTTACCTTTGTAATCTCTAGATCTTTCCATGATGTTATCTTATGCCTACCTTTTGAAATATCATCTTTTCCATCTCGATTTGAGAATGGTGTTTTACCTATCCTGACCTTGGTTGCATTCTCTCCCTTGTCGGTTACAATTATTGCTTTAGCTCCATCCTTTTATTATGCTCATGCCCCTACCCTCCATGTCTTATTATTCCCCTTGCCTTTTGTTGGCCTTAGAGGAAAGACCACCATTTCATTAAAAGGAACATATAGCAACGAGATGTTTGTTGATGTGTGCTCATGATGTTTGTCCTTCTGCTATGACTGATTTGCTTCTTTGGAATGAGTGTTGATGTGTTGTGGCCCTTGGACCGCAATGGAATCTGTTTACTAGGTGAGTGCCATAGAGTTAAGTAGTTGGGTTCTCCCCCTGCTCTCTCTAATCTGTCTATACTTACCTTTTCTCGTTATTCTTTCCTCTTGCACCTGTCCTTTTGGCAACCTCCAACTCCTCCAAATCAGTCAAGATTAGAGTCAGCAACATCTTCATCAAGTGTGTATCAATGCTCTTGTTAAGGGGGTTAGCCGCTAACCCCAATGAAGACAATGCAATCAACATCAACCAACAAGATCAGAGTGGTGCAGCGAAAGCGTGTGTGGTCCTAACCCACATGTCCAGGAGATCCTCAAGAATTGCATCAATCGGTCTCAAGCATCTGATGGTCAAAGCAACCAATCCACAAGTCAAGTCGGCGGAGTCAAAGTTGAGTTAGAAAAAGCTATGAAAGACTAATGAACCTGTCGGGTACCGTAATTAGGGGTACCCCCAACACTCCTAAACACGGCTGGTAACCACCATCAGCACAAGCTGCAGAGACTGATGGGCACGATTCAGGTCGAGGCTTCATCTACCCAAGGGACACGATCTCGCCTCGCCTGAACCCGGCCTCGGGCGGGAACAGTAGTCCCGAACGAATTCACGCCTCGCCCAAGGGCCTCCTCAAGCGACGGGCGCACCCTCGACTCGCCCGAAGCCTAGCTCGGGCAGGCTTTGTTGTGAAGCAACCTTGGCCAAATCGCCTCACCAACCGACCGTATCGCAGGCGCATTCAATGCGGGGATCGCCTGACACATTATCCTGACACACGTGCCTCAGTCGGCAAGGTCGAAGTGACCGCAGTCACTTCGCCCTTTCACTGACCGACCTGACAGGAAAACAGCGCCGCTCGCCCCGCTCCGACTGTTGTGCCACCCACCAGGGTGAGGTTGGCAACAGCCAAGTTCAGCCTCGGGCGCAACAGGAAGCTCTGCCTCGCCCGACCTTAGGCCTCGGCCTCGGAAGGAGGTCTCCGCCTCGCCTGACCCCAGGGCTCAGCCTCAACCTCGGCCTCGGAAGGTGGTCTCCGCCTCGCCAGACCCTAGGGCTCAGCCTCAACCTCGGCCTCGGGAGGAATCGTGTCCTCGCTTGACCCCGGCCTCGGCCTCAGGAGAAGTCTCCGCCTCGCTCGACCTTGGGCTCGGACCGACTGCGCCACGGGGGTACATCATTACCCTACCCCTAGCTAGCTCAGGCTACGAGGGAACAAGACCAGCGTCCCATCTGGCTCGCCCTAACAACAAGTAATGATGGCTCCCCGCGTGGGTCCATGACGACGGTGTTTCTCAGCCCCCTACGGAAGCAAGGAGATGTTAGCAAGATCACAGAAGCACCGACAGCTGTGCTTCTATAGGGCTCAGGCACTCCTCCGACGGCCACGATACCGCGTACACAGGGCTCTAGCACCTCTCCGACAGCCACGTCGGCATGTACACAGGGCTCAGGCACCTCTCTACCAGACACGTTAGCGCATAGCTACACCCCTCATTGTACACCTGGACCCTCTCCTTGCATCTATAAAAGGGAGGTCCAGGGCCTTCATGCGGGAAGGTCGCGTGGGAGAACGAGCTAACGAACAGGCTCACTCTCTCTCTCTCGCGAAAGCTTGTAACCCCTACTACGAGCGCACCCCCCTGGTGCGGGATAACACGAGCCGCGTTTCTCCCTTGTGTTCCATCTCGCGCCAACCCATCTGGGCTAGGACACGCAGCGACAAATTTACTCGTTGGTCCAGGGACCCCCCGGGGTCGAAACGCCAATAGTTGGCACGCCAGGTAGGGGCCTGCTGCGTGTTAACGAACAACTTCCCGTTGAGTTCCAGATGGGTAGTCTTCAGCAACCTCTTCAGCCCGGGACGGTGCTCCGCTTCGGGAGTCTCGAGTTCATGTCCCTCAACGGCAGCTACGACATGGTACTCCTCCCCCGCAGCGCGACAGCAACCACGACGGTCGTCAGCTCACCCGGCGGCGGCGGACTCGACGGCGTCTTCCCCCCGTGGCGGAAGAGCAGCATCCGGGTTTGTCCCGCCACCCTCCTCGCCGCAGGAGGAGGAGACGGGGCAACTGTGGCCAGGCAGGAGGCGGCACCACGTCGGCTGTCGAGCGAGTCGACGACACTGGCACCCCAGCGGGGGACATGTCGGGCATTGTCCTCGTGCCTGAGACAACGACGGGCGTCGCTTCCCTGCAACATGCCAACCCCGAGCGGACAGATGATGCCAGCACACTCGCGAAGGGCTTGCTGGGTGTTAGCCTTGTACCTGAGATAACGGTGCAGTCCGTCACCGACGCGACTTCGTCACCGTCATCGATCGAGAGGTACCGTCCGTTTTCCACCTTGTGCCTTTTAGATTCAGCTTCGGTCCACCAAGCGACCCCGCTTCGGTGAGCGCTTTCGTAAAGGCATACCCTAACCTTCCGGGGTACCACATGTGGTCAACCTGGGACCGACTGATGGTCGTCTCAACCTATGGGCCCCCGGGTTCCGAGGAAGAAGACGAGACCGACTCTAGTTGGGATTTCTCCGGGCTCGGTAATCCCAGTGCCATGCGAGACTTCATGACCGCATGTGACTACTGCCTCTCTGATTGCTCCGATGATGGCCACAACTTTGGCGATGAGGGTTGTGGCCCAAGTCGCGAATGTTTCCACGTCGATCTAGGGGGTCACGACGAAGGCAACCACCTCGGTATGCCGGAGGATGACGATCCCCCTAGGCCTGTGCCTCGTGTTGACATCCTGCGGGAGCTAGCTGTGGTCCCAGTCCCTGCAGGGGGTCAGGACACACAGCTCGAGCAAATCCGCGAGATGCAGGCCAAGCTCGACGAGGAAGCAGGGCAACTTTTGCAGCTCCGGCAAAACATCGAGCAGGAGTGGGCAGGCCGAGCACTCGCCGGAGAAGCGCGTCATCATGCCCGCGACGTCCAGCGCCATATCATTGATGATGTCAGGGCAAGGCTGCCCCCGGCCTCCGGCGAGGTCGGCCAGAATCTGGCTGCAGCGGCAATACTACTTCGAGCAATGCCGGAGCCGTCCACCACCGAGGGGCGGCATATCCAGGGAGAACTCAAGAATCTCTTGGAAGATGTCGCAGTCCGACGGGCCGAAAGCTCTGCCTCTCGAAGGCAAGGGTGCCCCCCGGAGCATCGCGCAACGACTTCCCGACTCATGCGGGAGGCCTCAGTCCACACCGGGCGCACGCGGGACACGACGCCTGCAGACCCGGATCGCCTCGGCAACGAGCACCACCGCCGCGACCGTCGAGCCCGCCTTGACGAGAAGGTGCGCCGAGGCTACCACCCCAGGCGCGGGGGACGCTACGACAGCGAGGAGGATCTAAGCCCCTCGCCCGAACCACCAGGTCCGCAAGCCTTCAGCCGGGCTATACGACGGGCGTCGTTCCCAGCTCGGTTCCGGGCCGCGACTACCATCACCAAGTACTCGGGGGAAACAAGGCCGGAGTTGTGGCTTGCGGACTATCGGCTGGCCTGCCAGCTGGGAGGAACGGACGACGACAACCTCATCATCCGCAACCTCCCCCTGTTCCTCTCCGACGCCGCCCGGGCCTGGTTGGAGCATCTGCCTCCTGCGCAGATCTCCAACTGGGACGACCTAGTCAAGGCCTTCGCTGGAAACTTCCAGGGCACGTACGTGCGCCCTGGGAACTCTAGGGATCTCCGAAGCTGCCGCCAGCAGCCAGGGGAATCCCTGCGAGAGTACATCCGGCGGTTTTCGAAGTAGCGCACCGAGCTGCCCAACATCGCCGACTCGGGTGTCATCGGGGCGTTCCTCGCCGGCACCACTTGCCGTGACCTGGTGAGCAAACTGGGCCGCAAGACTCCCACCAAGGCGAGCGAGTTGATGGACATCGCCACCAAGTTCGCCTCTGGTCAGGAGGCGGTCGAAGCCATCTTCCGGAAGGACAAGAAGCCTCCGGGACGCCGGCAGGAAGACGTCCCCGAGGCGTCCACCCAGCGGGGCACGAAGAAGAAGGCCAAGAAGAAGGCGCAAGAAAAGCGCGACGCCGCTGACGCGGATCTCGTTGCTGCTGTCGAGCACAGGAACCCACGAAAGCCTCCCGAAGGGGCCAATCTGTTCGACAAGATGCTCAAGGAGTCATACCCCTATCACCAGGGTCCCGTCAAGCACACCCTTGAGGAATGCGTCATGCTTCGGCACTACTTCCATAAGGCCGGGCCACCGACAGGAGATGTCAAAGGCCAAGACAACAACAAGAAAGAGGGCGACAAGGTAGAGGAGTTCCTCGAGGTCCACAGCTGTTTCATGATCTACGGTGGGCAAGTGGCAAATGCCTCGGCTCGGCACCGCAAGCAGGAGCACCGGGAGGTCTGCTCGGTAAAGGTGGCGGCACCAGTCTACCTAGACTGGTCCGACAAGTCCATCACCTACGACCAAGGCGACCACCCCAACTGCATGCCGAGCCCAGGAAAGTATCCGCTCGTCGTCGATCCCGTCACCGGCAACGCCAGGCTCACCAAGGTCCTCATGGACGGGGGCAGCAGCCTCAACATCATCTACGCCGAGACCCTCGGGCTCTTGGGGATCGATTTGTCCACGATCCAGGCTGGTGCAGCGCCCTTTCACGGGATCGTCCCCGGGAAGCGTGTCCTGCCCCTTGGACAACTCGATCTGCCCGTCTGCTTCGGAACTCCCTCCAACTTCCGATAGGAAACCCTCACGTTCGAGGTGGTCGGGTTCCGAGGAACCTACCACGCGGTGCTGGGGAGACCGTGCTACGCCAAGTTCATGGCCGTCCCCAACTACACTTACCTCAAGCTCAAGATGCCAGGCCCCAACGGGGTCATCACCGTCGGATCCACGTACCGACACGCGTACAAATGCGACGTGGAGTGCATGGAGTACGCTGAGGCCCTCGCCGAGTCCGAGGCCCTCATCGCCGACCTAGAGTGCCTCTCCAAGGAGGTACCTGATGCGAAGCGCCACGCCGACAACTTCGAACCAGCTGAGGCGGTTAAGTCCGTCCCTCTCGACCCTTGCAACGACGCCTGCAAGCAAGTCCGAATCGGCTCCGAGCTCGACCCCAAATAGGAAGCAGTGCTCGTCGACTTTCTCCATGCAAACGCCGAAGTTTTTGCGTGGAGTCCCTCGGACATGCCCGGCATACCGAGGGATGTCACCGAGCACTCACTGGATATTCGATCTGGAGCCCGACCCGTGAAGCAGCACCTGCGCCGCTTTGACGAAGAGAAGCGCAGGGCCATAGGCGAGGAGATCCACAAGCTAATGGCCGCAGGGTTCATCAAAGAGGTATTCCATCCCGAATGGCTAGCTAACCATGTGCTTGTAAAGAAGAAAGGTGGGAAGTGGAGGATGTGCGTAGACTACACTGGTCTAAACAAAGCATGTCCGAAGATTCCCTACCCTCTGCCTCGCATCGATCAAATTGTGGACTCCACTGCTGGGTGCGAAACCCTGTCATTCCTCGACGCCTATTCAGGTTATCACCAAATCAAGATGAAAGAGTCCGACCAACTCGCGACTTCTTTCATCACACCTTTTGGCATGTACTGTTATACTACTATGCCATTTGGCTTGAGGAATGCAGGTGCAACATACCAAAGGTGCATGAACCACGTATTCGGGGAGCACATCGGCCGAACGGTCGAGGCTTACGTCGATGACATCATTGTCAAGACGAGGAAAGCCTCCGACCTCCTCTCCGACCTTGAAACGACATTCAAGTGTCTGAGAGCGAAGGGCGTGAAGCTCAATCCCGAGAAGTGTGTCTTCAGAGTCCCCCGATGCATGCTCCTAGGGTTCATCGTCTTCGAGCAGGGCATCGAGGACAACCCGAAGAAAATCGCGGCCATCACCAACATGGGGCCTATCAAAGATTTGAAAGGAGTACAAAGGGTCATGGGATATCTTGCGGCTCTGAGCCGCTTCATCTCGCGCCTCGGCGAAAAAGGCCTACCCTTATACCGCCTCTTAAGGAAGGCCGAGCGCTTCACTTGGACCCCCGAGGCCGAGGAAGCCCTCAGAAACTTAAAAGCGCTCCTTACAAATGCACCCATCTTGGTGCCCCCCGCTGCGGGAGAAGCCCTCTTGATCTACGTAGCCGCAACCACTCAGGTGGTCAGCGCCGCGATCGTAGTCGAGAGACGAGAAGAAGGGCATGCGCTGCTCGTCCAGAGGCCGGTCTACTTCATCAGTGAAGAGCTATCCGAGACCAAGATCCTCTACCCGCAAATTCAGAAGCTACTGTATGCAGTAATTCTGACGCGGCGAAAGTTGCGACACTACTTCGAGTCTCATCCAGTGACTGTGGTGTCATCCTTCCCCTGGGGGAGATCATCCAGTGCCGAGAGGCCTCGGGTAGGATAGCAAAGTGGGCAGTGGAGCTCATGGGCGAGACAATCTCGTTCGCTCCTCGGAAGGCCATAAAGTCCCAAGTCTTGGCGGACTTCGTGGCTGAATGGGTCGACACCCAATTGCCAACAGCTCCGATCCAACCGGAACTTTGGACCATGTACTTCGATGGGTCGCTGATGAAAACAGGAGCAGGTGCTGGCCTGCTCTTCATCTCACCCCTCGGGAAACATCTCCGCTACGTGTTGCGCCTCCATTTCCCGACATCGAACAACGTGGCCAAGTACGAGGCTCTGGTTAATGGGTTGCGCATCGCCGTCGAGCTAGGGGTTCGGCGCCTCGACGCTCGCGGCGACTCGCAGCTTGTCATTGACCAAGTCATGAAAAACTCCCACTGCCGTGACCGGAAGATGGAGGCCTACTGCGACGAAGTTCGACGCCTGGAAGACAAGTTCTATGGGGTGGAGCTCAACCACATCGCTCGACGGTACAACGAGACTGCGGATGAGCTGGCGAAAAAAGCCTCAGGGCGGACAACGGTTCCCCCAGACGTTTTCTCCAGAGACATACATCAACCCTCCATCAAGATCGACGACACGCCCGAGCCAAAGGAGGCCTCAGCCCAGCCCGAGGTATCCTCGGCCGCCGAGGGTGAGGCCTTGCGCATCGAGGGAGAGCAGAATGGGGTCACGCCTAACCCGAACTGGCAGGCCCCGTACCTGGAATATCTCCTCCGAGGAGAGCTACCCCTCGACAAGGCCAAAGCTCGGCGACTAGCGCGGCGCGCCAAGTCATTCATCTTACTGGGTGATGAAAAGGAGCTCTACCACCGCAGCCCCTCAGGCATTCTCCAACGATGCATATCCGTCGCCAAAGGACAAGAGCTATTGCAAGAAATACACTCGGGGGCTTGCGGTCACCATGCAGCACCTCGAGCCCTTATGGGGAACGCCTTCCGACAAGGCTTCTACTGGCCGACCGCGGTGGCCGACGCCACTAGGATTGTACGCTCCTGCCAAGGGTGTCAATTCTACGCGAGACAGACACACCTGCCCGCTCAGGCCCTGCAGACAATACCCATCACCTGGTCGTTTGCTGTGTGGGGTCTGGACCTCGTTGGTCCCTTGCAGAAGGCACCCGGGGGCTTCTCGCACCTGCTGGTCTCCATCGACAAATTCTCCAAGTGGATCGAGGTCCGACCCCTAACCAGCATCAGGTCCAAGCAGGCGGTGGCGTTCTTCACAAACATCATCCATCGCTTTGGGGTCCCGAACTCCATCATCACCGACAATGGCACGCAGTTCACTGGGAAGAATTTCCTGGACTTCTGCGAGGACCACCACATCCGTGTGGACTGAGCCGCCATAGCTCACCCCATGACGAATGGGCAGGTGGAGCGTGCCAACGGTATGATTTTGCAGGGACTTAAACCAAGGATCTACAACGACCTCAACAAGTTTGGCAAGCGATGGATGAAAGAGCTACCCTCGGTGGTCTGGAGTCTAAGGACGATGCCAAGCCGAGCCACGGGTTTCTCGCCGTTCTTTCTAGTCTATGGGGCCGAGGCTATCTTACCCACAGACTTAGAATACGGTTCCTAAGGACAAAGGCGTACGATGACCGAAGCAACCAGGCCAGCCGAGAAGACTCTCTGGACCAGCTCGAAGAGGCTCGGGACGTGGCCTCACTACACTCGGCGCGGTATCAGCAGTCTCTGCGACGCTACCACGCCCGAGGGGTTCGGCCCCGAGGCTTCCAGGTGGGAGACTTGGTACTTCGGCTGCGGCAGGACGCTCGAGGACGCCACAAGCTTACTCCTCCCTGGGAAGGGCCATTCATCATTGCCAAGATTTTGAAGCCCGGAACATACAAGCTAGCCAACGATCAAGGCGAGGTCTACAGCAACGCTTGGAACATCCAACAGCTACGTCGCTTCTACCCTTAAGATGTTTCAAGTCGTTCATATACCTTGTTTTCTCTTTACATACATAAATAAAGTCTAACCGTCAAGGAAGGGTCAGCCTTGCCTCGGCAAATCCCGACCCTCCCTCGGGGGCTAGAAGGGGGAACCCCCTCTGCGTCAAAATTTTCCTCGGAAAAGTTTTCTACCAAAACGACTTTCATGCTTTCCGACTATATCGATAATAGAATCCTGCAAGCGAGTAAGAGCGCACGTAAGCGGCAAGGCCGACCGAGCCGAGGGACTCCTACGCCTCCGGGATACGGATACCTCACTCGTCACCTTCCGCGAAAAGTAACTCTTGCTCGGATAAGCGATTCTGCTACCGACGAACAAGTCCAGATACTCAAAACAAGAGGAAAGGAAACACAGCTTTATAACACGACAATAAGATGTTTAGGCCTCGGCGGCCGCAAAAAACATACGCATACTACAGACAAACTGTTCCTGCAGGTTCAGACATCGGTAGAGGGAGCAGCAGCCCCCTCGGGGTCGTTTCCACCTTCGGCGGAATCTAGCCCGGCCTCGGACGGCGACATGGGCGGAAGGATCTCCACCTCGAAGAAGGAAGCCAGCACCGCGCTTGCGCCCATCGCAGCTCGGGTCTCCGTCAGGGCCCCGGCCCGAGCAAACACCTCGGTTGGCCGCTCCGTAGCCTCAGCCAGCTGTCCCCCGAGGACCTCAGCCCGGCTCACGGCCTCGGCAGCATGACTCCGAGGTTGGTCCCAATCGCGGATGACCTGGCCAAGCTCCAGCCGTCGTCGCTGCACCTCCTCGGCCAGGGAAGCCACATGCTCCTGGGCTGACGAAGCCTCTTTTCGAGCCAACTCCGCCTCTGTCCACGCCGACACCGCTGCCTCCAGCTTCAGCTCATCGTAGAGCGGCTGAAGGTTCTAAAAACTGAGCAAGAGAAGCCTTGAGCGATAAGGCCGACCGAGCCGAGGGACTCCTACGCCTCCGGGATACGGATACCTCAGTCATCACCTTCCGCGCAAGGCAACTCACGCTCGGTTAAGCGGTTCAGCTAGCCGACAGGCGAGTCCTAGTGCTCGAAATGAGGAAGAAACATGGCTTCACGCCCAAATACCCAGATGTTCAGGCCTCGACAGCCACAATGAACAAACACCCATACTCAGGGTGCCATTACAAACGGAACTCCGGTTCCACTCCCGCAGGTATGAACAACCTCCACACCAGAGGGCCTGCGAGACAACAAACTCCAGGTGGCTCGCCGGCGACCACTGCACCAGCAGCGACAACGACCTCCGCTTCGGGCGGCTAAACAGCAGCAGCGATGACCTCAGGGCAGACGCTGCTGTGGAAAGGCCCTCGCCCACATCCCCACACGAGGGGCGAGGATAAGCCATCAAAGCCAAAGACCCGGGGGTCCGACCGCAGGTGGCGCCAACGGTCTCGTCGGCGGAGAAACCTTCTCTAGCTGCCACCACCTCGGCACCGACGACAGTGGCCACCTGCGCGCCAGCGCCACACCGACGAATGGTGGCCGCCCCAACCTGCACCGGCAGATCCCCACTCAAGTCCTCACGGACGGACCGACACCGGCCTCCACGCGGAGGCACCGTGCTGGAGTGAGGACAAGACAATCCAAGAACACGAACGCCGCCCTAGCGGCGTGCGACGTCTTGGACGATCCCCTGGTGCAGTCGGCGACGCGAGGAGGGTCGCAGACATGCCCGACCTGCGCGCGGCGCGACTATCGTCCGTGCGGTGGACGGACAGCCACGCCCGGACCAAGCAGCAGGAGGCAACCTCAGAGGTGGCTGAAAGGGAATTAGGCTTACACCTATTTCCTAATTGATTTTGGTGGTTGAATTGCCCAACATAAATAATTGGACTAACTAGTTTGCTCTAGTCTATAAGTTCTACAGGTGCCAATGGTTCACAATAAGCCAATAAAAAGACCAAGAAAAGGGTTCAAACAAGAGAGCAAAAGGCAACCCGAAAGGCACCCTGGTGTGGCGCACCGGACTGTCCGGTGTGCCACCGGACAGTGTCCGTTGCACCAGGGAACTCGACGCCCAACTCTTCACCTTCGGGAATTTTCAAAGGAGCTCCGCTATAATTCACCGGACTGTCCGGTGCACCACCGGACAGTGTCTGGTGCCCCAAGGAAGAGCAACTCTGAACTCGTCAGCTTCGGGAATCCGCTCCGCTATAATTCACCGGACTGTCCGGTGAGTCACCGGACAGTGTCCGGTGCACACCGGACTGTCCGTTGTGACAGCGGAGCAACGGCTACTTCGCACGCAACGGTCGACTGCAACGCATTAAATGCGCGCCTGCGTGCGCAGAGGAGCAGGGCACGCGCGGGTGGCACACCGAACAGCCTACAGGGCCTGTCCGGTGCTCCACCGGACAGCCAGGCGGGCCCACAAGACAGAGCTCCAACGGTCGGAACCCAACGGCCTGGTGACGTGGCTGGCGCACCGGACAGTGTCCAGTGGTGCACCGGACTGTCCGGTGCACCCGTCGACAGCCGCCTCCACCAACGGTCAAGTTTGGTGGTTGGGGCTATAAATACCCCAACCACCCCCACATTCAAGTTATCCAAGTTTTCCACCTTCCAACTACTTACAAGAGCTCTAGCATTCAATTCTAGACACAACCAAATAGATCAAATCCTCTCCCAACACACAAAGCTCTAGTGATTAGAGAGAGAGATGTGTTGTGTTCTTTTGAGCTCTTGCGCTTGGATTGCTTATTTTTCTCATTCTTTCTTGCGATCATCTCAATTGTAATCAAGACAAGAGACACCAATTGTGTGGTGGTCCTTGCCGGGAAGTTTGTTCCCGTTTGATTGAGAAGAGAAGCTCACTCGGTCCGAGGGACCGTTTGAGAGAGGGAAAGGGTTGAAAGAGACCCGGTCTTTGTGACCACCTCAACGGGGAGTAGGTTTGCAAGAACCGAACCTCGGTAAAACAAATCATCGTGTCTCGTTCTTTATTTGCTCACGATTTGTTTTGCGCCCTCTCTCTCGGACTCGTTTATATTTCTAACGCTAACCCGGCTTGTAGTTGTGCTTAAGTTTATAAATTTCAGATTCGCCATATTCACCCCCCCCCCTCTAGGTGACTTTCAATTGGTATCAGAGCATGGTGCTTCATTAGAGCCTAACCGCTCGAAGTGATGTCGGGAGATCACGCCAAAAAGGAGATGGGGACCGGCGAGAAGCCCGCTACAAGCCACGGGAAGGCTCCATCGGGAGAGTCCTACAACAAAGGGAAGGGGAAGGAAAAGGAATCCCCTTCACACAAGTCGCGTCGGAGCGGTGATAAGAAGAAGAAGATGAGGAAGGTGGTCTACTACGAGACCGACTCCTCGTCGCCATCCACCTCCGGCTCCGACACGCCGTCCATAACTTCTAAACGCCATGAGCGCAAAAAGTTTAGTAAGATCCCCCTACGCTATCCTCGCATTTCTAAACATACGCCATTACTTTCTGTCCCATTGGGCAAACCACCAACGTTTGATGGTGAAGATTATGCTAGGTGGAGTGATTTGATGTGATTTCACCTAACCTCACTCCACAAAAGTATATGGGATGTTGTTGAGTTTGGTGTACAGGTACCATCCGTAGGAGATGAAGATTATGATGAGGACGAAGTGGCCCAAATCCAACACTTCAACTCCCAAGCCACAACTATACTCCTCGCCTCTCTAAGTCGAGAGGAGTATAATAAGGTGCAAGGGTTGAAAAGTGCTAAAGAGATTTGGGACGTGCTAAAGACCGCACACGAAGGAGACGAGGTGACCAAAATCACCAAGCGGGAAACGATCGAGGGGGAGCTCGGTCGCTTTCGACTTCGCCAAGGGGAGGAGCCACAAGACATGTACAACCGGCTCAAAACCTTGGTGAACCAAGTGCGCAACCTCGGGAGCAAAAAATGGGATGACCACGAAATGGTTAAGGTTATTCTTAGATCAATTGTTTTCCTTAACCCTACTCAAGTTCAATTAATTTGTGGCAATCCTAGATATACACTAATGACTCCCGAGGAAGTAATCGGGAATTTTGTGAGCTTTGAATTGATGATCAAAGGCTCAAAGAAAATCAACGAGCTAGATGGCCCCTCCACGTCCGAAGCACAACCGGTCGCATTCAAGGCGACGGAGGAAAAGAAGGAGGAGTCTACATCAAGTAGACAACCCATCGACGCCTCTAAGCTCGACAATGAGGAGATGGCACTCATCATCAAGAGCTTCCGCCAAATCCTCAAACAAAGGATGGGGAAGGATTACAAGCCCCGCTCCAAGAAAGTATGCTACAAGTGTGGTAAGCCCGGTCATTTCATTGCTAAATGTCCATTATCTAGTGATAGTGACAGGGGCGAAGACAAGAAGGGGAGAAGAAAGGAGAAGAAGAAATACTACAAGAAGAAGGGTGGCGATGCCCATGTGTGTCGCGAATGGGACTCGGACGAGAGCTCCTCCAACTCCTCTGACGAAGACGCCGCCAACATCGCCATCACCAAAGGTCTTCTCTTCCCCAACGTCGGCCACAAGTGCCTCATGGCAAAGGACTGCAAAAGGAAGAAGGTAAAATCAAGGTCCTCCACTAAATATGAAACCTCTAGTGATGAGGGTAATGCTAGTGATGAGGAGGATAACTTGCGCATCCTTTTTGCCAACCTAAACATGCAACAAAAGGAAAAATTAAATGAATTGATTAGTGCTATTCATGATAAGGATGATCTCTTGGACACCCAAGAGGACTTCCTTATTAAAGAAAACAAAAAGCATGTTAAGGTTAGAAATGCTTACGCTCTAGAAGTAGAAAAATGTGAAAAACTATCTAGTGAGCTAAGCACTTGCCATGATGTTATTACCAACCTTAGAAATGAGAATGCAAATTTAATTGCTAAGGTTGATTCAAATGATTGTGATGTTTCAATTCCCAATCTTAGAAATAATAATGTTGATTTGCTTGCTAAGATTGAAGAGTTGAACATCTCTCTTGCTAGCCTTAGGATTGAAAATGAAATATTGCTTGCTAAGGCTAAAGAATTAGATATTTGCAATGCTTCCATTTCCGACCTTAGAAGTAAAAATGATATATTGCATGCTAAGGTTGTATAAAATCTTGCAAACCCTCTACATCTACCGTTGAACATACTTCTATTTGCACTAGATGTAGAGATATTAACATTGATTCTATTCATGATCACATGGATTTAATTAAACAACAAAATGATAATATAGCAAAATTAGCCGAGCATGACTTGGAAAATGAAAAATTTTAATTTGCTAGAAGCATGCTCTATAGTGGGAGATGCCCTGGCATCAAGGATGGCATTGGCTTCCAAAAGGGAGACAATGTCAAACTTAATGCCCCTCCTAAAAGATTGCCTAATTTTGTTAAGGGCAAGGCTCCCATGCCTCAGGATAACGAGGGTTACATTTTGTACCCTGCCGGTTATCCTGAGAGCAAAATTAGGAGAATTCATTCTAGGAAGTCTCACTCTGGCCCTAATCATGCTTTTATATATAAGGGTGAGACATCTAGTTCTAGGCAATCAACCCATGCAAAATTGCCTAAGAAGAAAACTCCTAAGGCATCAAATGATCATGACATTTCATTTAAGACCTTTGATGCTTCTTATGTTTTAACTAACAAATCCGGCAAGGTAGTTGCCAAGTTTGTTGGGGGCAAACACAAGGGATCAAAAACTTGTGTTTGGGTACCCAAAGTTCTTGTATCTAATGCCAAAGGACCCAAAACAGTTTGGGTACCTAAAACAAAGAACTAAACTTGTTTTGTAGGTTTATGCATCCGGGGGCTCAAGTTGGATAATCGACAGCGGGTGCACAAACCACATGACAGGGGAGAAAAAGATGTTCTCCTCCTATGAGAAAAACCAAGATCCCCGACGAGCTATCACATTCGGGGATGGAAACCAAGGTTTGGTCAAAGGATTGGGTAAAATTGCTATATCACCTAACCATTCCATTTCCAATGTTTTTCTTGTAGATTCTTTAGATTACAATTTGCTTTCGGTTTCTCAATTATGCAAAATGGGCTACAACTGTCTTTTTACTGATGTAGGTGTCACTGTCTTTAGAAGAAGTGATGATTCAATAGCATTTAAGGGAGTATTAGAGGGTCAGCTATACTTAGTAGATTTTAATAGAGCTGAACACGACACTTGCTTAATTGCTAAGACTAACATGGGCTGGCTCTGGCACCGCCAACTAGCACATGTTGGAATAAAGAATCTTCATAAGCTTCTAAAGGGAGAGCACATTTTAGGATTAACAAATGTTCATTTTGAGAAAGATAGGATTTGTAGCGCATGCCAAGCAGGGAAGCAAGTTGGTGTTCATCATCCGCATAAGAACATCATGACGACTGACAGGCCACTGGAGCTCCTACACATGGACCTATTCGGCTCGATAGCTTACATAAGCATTGGCGGGAGTAAGTACTGTCTAGTTATTGTGGATGATTATTCTCGCTTCACTTGGGTATTCTTTTTGCAGGAAAAATCTCATACCCAAGAGACCTTAAAGGGATTCTTGAGATGGGCTCAAAATGAGTTCGGCTTAAGGATCAAAAAGATTAGAAGCGACAACGGGACGGAGTTCAAGAACTCTCAAATTGAAGGCTTCCTTGAGGAGGAGGGCATCAAGCATGAGTTCTCTTCTCCTTACACCCCACAACAAAATGGTGTAGTGGAGAGGAAGAATAGAACTCTATTGGACATGGCAAGAACCATGCTTGATGAATACAAGACTTCGGATCGGTTTTGGGCCGAGGCGGTTAACACCGCCTGCTACGCCATCACCCGGTTGTATCTACACCGAATCCTCAAGAAGACATCATACGAACTCCTAACCGGTAAAAAGCCCAATATTTCATATTTTAGAGTCTTTGGTAGCAAATGCTTTATTCTTGTTAAAAGAAGTAGAAAATCTAAATTTGCTCCTAAGACTGTAGAAGGCTTTTTACTAGGATACGACTCAAACACAAGGGCATATAGAGTCTTTAACAAGTCCTCAGGACTAGTTGAAGTTTCTTGTGACGTTGTGTTTGATGAGACTAACGGCTCTCAAGTAGAGCAAGTTGATCTTGATGAGATAGGTGATGAAGAGGCTCCGTGCATCACGCTAAGGAACATGTCCATTGGGGATGTGTGTCCTAAGGAATCCAAAGAGCCTCCAAATGCACAAGATCGACCATCCTCCTCCACGCAAGCATCTCCACCAACTCAAAATGAGGATGAGGCTCAAGTTGATGAAAGAGAAGATCAAAGAGATGAGCCACCTCAAAATGACGGCAATGATCAAGGGGGAGATGCAAATGATCAAGACAAGGAGGATGAAGAACCAAGACCGTCACACCCAAGAGTCCACCAAGCAATACAACGAGATCACCCTGTCGACACCATCCTCGGCGACATTAATAAGGGGGTAACTACTAGATATTGTGTTGCACATTTTTGTGAGCATTATTCTTTTGTTTCCTCTATTGAGCCACACAAGGTAGAGAAAGCACTACAAGACTCGGATTGGGTGGTGGCGATGCAAGAGGAGCTCAACAACTTCACTAGGAACGAGGTATGGCATTTAGTTCCACGTCCTAATCAAAATGTTGTAGGAACCAAGTGGGTCTTCCGCAACAAGCAAGACGAGCATGGTGTGGTGACAAGGAACAAAGCCCGACTTGTGGCCAAAGGATTTTCACAAGTCGAAGGTTTGGATTTCGGTGAAACCTATGCACCCGTAGCTAGGCTTGAATCAATTCGCATATTACTTGCCTATGCTACTTACCATGGCTTTAAGCTTTACCAAATGGACGTGAAAAGTGCTTTCCTCAATGGACCAATCAAGGAAGAGGTCTATGTTGAGCAACCTCCCGGCTTTGAAGATAGTGAGTATCCTAACCATGTTTACAAACTCTCTAAGGCGCTTTATGGGCTCAAGCAAGCCCCAAGAGCATGGTATGAATGCCTAAGAGATTTTCTTATCACTAATGGCTTCAAAGTCGGAAAAGTCGATCCTACTCTATTCACTAAAACTCTTGACAATGATTTGTTTGTATGCCAAATTTATGTAGATGATATTATATTTGGGTCTACTAACGAATCTACATGTGAGGAATTTAGTAGGATCATGACACAAAAATTCGAGATGTCTATGATGGGGGAGTTAAAGTACTTCTTAGGATTTCAAGTGAAGCAACTCCAAGAGGGCACCTTCATTAGCCAAACGAAGTATATTCAAGACATTCTAAACAAGTTTGGGATGAAGGATGCCAAGCCCATCAAGACTCCCATGGGAACAAATGGGCATCTCGACCTCGACACGGGAGGTAAATCCGTCGATCAAAAGGTATACCGGTCGATGATAGGCTCTTTACTCTATTTATATGCATCTCGACCGGATATTATGCTTTCCGTATGCATGTGTGCAAGATTCCAAGCCGACCCTAAGGAAGCTCACCTTACGGCCGTAAAACGAATCTTGAGATATTTAGTTCATACTCCTAAGTTTGGGCTTTGGTACCCTCGGGGATCCACATTTGACTTATTTGGTTATTCCGATGCCGATTGGGCGGGTTGTAAAATTAATAGAAAGAGCACATCGGGGACTTGCCAGTTCTTGGGAAGATCCTTGGTGTCTTGGGCTTCAAAGAAGCAAAATTCCGTAGCTCTTTCTACCGCCGAAGCCGAGTATATTGCCGCAGGCCATTGTTGCGCACAATTACTTTGGATGAGGCAAACCCTTAGGGACTATGGTTACAAATTAACCAAAGTTCCTCTTCTATGTGATAATGAGAGTGCAATCCGCATGGCGGATAATCCCGTTGAGCATAGCCGCACTAAACACATAGCCATTCGGTATCATTTCTTAAGGGATCACCAACAAAAGGGAGATATCGAGATTGCATATATTAACACTAAGGAACAGTTAGCCGATATCTTTACCAAGCCACTAGATGAACAAACCTTTAACAAACTTAGGCATGAGCTAAATATTCTTGATTCTAGGAATTTCTTTTGATGTTTTGGACACATAGCTCATGAATATACCTTTGATCATATCTCTTTTATATACTATGAATAATGTGTTTTCAAGTAAATTTCAAACCAAGTCATAGGTATATTGAAAGGGAATTGGAGTTTTCGGCGAAGACAAAGGCTTCCACTCCACTCCATGACTCATCCTTCACCGTCGCTCCGAGGAACTCTCTGACTTTGGTATAATCTTCACTCATATGTCGTTTACCAAAGGGGGACAAAGTAGTTCGGAGGGCTCTAATGATTCAGTTTTTGGCGATTTATGCCAAAGGGGGAGAGAGCATGAGCCCAAAGCAAAAGGACCGCACCACCACCAATTTCAAAAATTTTAGTCTTTCAATTTGGTTTTAAAGAAGTATTTTCAAATTGGTATCTTACTTGTGATATAATTTAAAATTGGTATACCCTCAAAATTAACATCAAAACCCTCTTGAACACTAAAAGGAGGAATTCATTAAGGGGGAGTTTTGTTTAGTCAAAGGAAAAGCATTTGAAACAGGGGGAGAAAATTTCAAATCTTAAAAATGCTTCTCAAAATATTATTCATTTACCTTTGACTATTTGCAAAAGAACTTTGAAAAGAATTTACAAAAGAATTTGCAAAAACAAAACAAGTGGTGCAAGCGTGGTCCAAAATTATGAGAATAAAGAAACAATCCATGCATATCTTATGAGAATTTATATTGGCTCAATTCTAAGTAACCTTTGCACTTACTTATGCAAATTAGTTCAACTATGCACTTCTATATTTGCTTTGGTTTGTGTTGGCATCAATCACCAAAAAGGGGGAGATTGAAAGGGAATTACGCTTACACCTATTTCCTAATTGATTTTGGTGGTTGAATTGCCCAACACAAAAAAATGGACTAACTAGTTTGCTCTAGTCTATAAGTTCTACAGGTGCCAAAGGTTCAGAATAAGCTAATAAAAAGACCAAGAAAAGGGTTCAAACAAGAGAGCAAAAGGCAACCCGAAAGGCACCCTGGTGTGGCGCACCGGACTGTCTGGTGTGCCACCGGACAGTGTCCGGTGCACCAGGGAACTCGACGCCCAACTCTTCACCTTCGGGAATTTTCAGAGGAGCTCCGCTATAATTCACCGGACTGTCCGGTGCACCACCGGACTGTGTCCGGTGCCCCAAGGAAGAGCAACTCTGAACTCGCCAGCTTCGGGAATCCGCTCCGCTATAATTCACCGGACTGTCCGGTGTGACAGCGGAGCAACGGCTACTTCGCGCGCAACGGTCGACTGCAACGCATTAAATGCGCGCTTGCGCGCGCAGAGGAGCAGGGCACGCGCGGGTGGCACACCGGACAGCCAGGCGGGCCCACAAGACAGAGCTCCAACGGTCGGAACCCAACGACCTGGTGACTTGGCTGGCGCACCGGACAGTGTCCGGTGGCGCACCGGACCGTCCGATGCACCCATCGACAGCCGCCTCCACCAACAGTCAAGTTTGGTGGTTGGGGCTATAAATACCCGACCACCCCCACATTCAAGTTATCCAAGTTTTCCACCTTCCAACTACTTACAAGAGCTCTAGCATTCAATTCTAGACACAACCAAATAGATCAAATCCTCTCCCAACTCTACACAAAGCTCTAGTGATTAGAGAGTGAGATTTGTTGTGTTCTTTTGAGCTCTTGCGCTTGGATTGCTTCTTTTTCTCATTCTTTCTTGCGATCATCTCAATTGTAATCAAGACAAGAGACACCAATTGTGTGGTGGTCCTTGCCGGGAAGTTTGTTCCCGTTTGATTGAGAAGAGAAGCTCACTCGGTCCGAGGGATCGTTTGAGAGAGGGAAAGGGTTGAAAGAGACCCGGTCTTTGTGACCACCTCAACGGGGAGTAGGTTTGCAAGAACCGAACCTCGGTAAAACAAATCATCGTGTCTCGTTCTTTATTTGCTCACGATTTGTTTTGCGCCCTCTCTCTCGGACTCGTTTATATTTCTAACGCTAACCCGGCTTGTAGTTGTGCTTAAGTTTATAAATTTCAGATTCGCCCTATTCACCCCCCCCCTCTAGGCGACTTTCAGTGGCGCCAGAGCCAGCTGAGCCAGCGTGCCAGACACGCTGCAGCTGACAACGCTCGCGGCCGACCGGGCCCACGTTGCCGAAGTTTGCCCCCTCCGCGAGGCCGGTGACAGCAGCCACCCGCGCACGGCACGACCGCCGCCCGGGGTGGAGGATAGACAGCTGCACCCTGTCCGAGCAGTAGCAATTCGCCTTCCCCCGCATGGCTAGAGGATGCCTCCTCCGCACAGCTGGAGGATGCCCCTCTCCCCCGAACACCGGAGGAAGAACCGGGTCGCCGGCCCATGCGGGAGGTAGAACCCCGGCTCAGCTCGCCCTCCGCCACAGCAAGGGTGATGAAGATCCTTGAAGCTGAGGGTGGGGCAGAGGCCGCAGCCCAGCTTGCTTCTCCCTACCACCAAACTGGTAGTCATCATCCTGGATGACCATTGGTGAGGGAATGCAGCCGGGCTGCATGATGAAAATCCTTGAAGCCGAGCGATGGCTGAAGGGCGCCAACCCCCGCAAGGTCGTGCTCCTCCAACAACAGCAAGACGAAGGCAACGCGGGTGCTCCCCATCCAGGGGCTCGGAAGGTGGAAGGGCGCGATGCATGAGGGGAGTGCGAAGGCATGGCTACCGCCCGGGGGATAGATCCCTTTTTAAAGGTGGCTCTCCCCAGTCGCATCCTCAAGCGTCACGGGCAAAGCCTTCACCGACTTGCTCCGGGGCCCTCCCCCTACGACACGGGGGTTGGGTCCCAGACGTCATGCAAGTTGACCAGAAACGGAAGAAGCCAAACCACTGCGCACGAAGCAGGTAACCACCCCGCGGTTATAAGTGTTCCCCCATTCTCGCTGAAACCAGCAGGCGAAAGGGTGGACCGCTATGCAGGAGGTGTGCAACCGCACCACGGTTGTGCACCCTTTCGGCTTCATCGCATCCGGTGGGTCAACGTGAAGGCCTAGGCCCACACGTCATGTAACCGGCACGCCGGTTACTACGTGCAAGAAACCGCACCGCCACTTGCGCCAATGCCGCACCTTCTCCACTGCGGAACTGGTGCCGTGACTCGAGGCAGCCCTGCGCATGACCCAACAGTGCCAATCGAGCACAACGATCACGGGTCAGTCAGCCGCGGGAGGAGGCATGACGGTTGATGTGGCCAAAAGTGGACCGGCAGTAATGGCGGCAGCAGACGAGCGGAAGCAGCGGTCAAATCGCCTATAGGCTCGCGTCCCCTCCTGAAGCGGCAGGGGAGCCCTCTCCCACGGCGTGAAGACGACGCGCCCGTGTTCCGTTCCTCGAACGACCCACGCACGCGGTCGCCCCACGAATCGCCCGTCCCGTCGCATTAACTCCTCGGCAGGGCAAGCGACACCTTTGGCAGGCGAAGCGGGCGTCGTTTCACCTCCGCCATGATGACCGCATCAAAAAAGGTGCGCCACACTATTTAAATTCATATCCTTTTCCTCTTCCCCTTTCTCTCTCTTGCTAACAGGGACCGAGAAAGGGGATATTTCGAAAGGGATCCTTCTCCGCGAAGGAAGCGGGCCCCGAGCCCCCTACTGATCAGGGGTTCGAAGGCTGGCCCCTCGGAAGGGTTCGACAGCCACCCCAGAGCACTCGGGCTCCAAGCCCATTACTGATCAGGGGTTCGAAGGCTGGCCCCTCGGAAGGGTTCGACAGTTGCCCCAGAGCGCCTGGGCTCCGTGCCAACTACTGATCAGGGGTTTGAAGGCTGGCCCCTCGGAAGGGTTCGACAGCCGCCCCAGAGCACGCAGAGTGAGGGATGACTCTGGGTACGTCCGTTACATGGCCGAGGCTCGGGCTACGCTCCCGAGGTACCCTAGGACATTTCCGAGACCAGCAGGAGCGATTTTGTAACGGAATCCCACCAAAGGGAGGCATCGAGCCCTCGGACCCTATCGAACGGGTCCGGGTCCGGCAAATCACCTGCAGGTACTTTTGGAGCGCGCCTCTGGGCCACTAGCCGACCCTTATCGAACGGGGCACGGGCGTCCACTCGGATCACCCGTTAGCAACTCACTGGAGACACCATGTTTGGCGCCCTCCGAGGGCAACATGGCGCTTTCCCCCCCCCCCTTCCTCCTTGCGGAAAGACGACGAAGGGGCGTATAATAAAAGTCGAGACAGTCCTTGATCATCCTCTCGCTCCGTGTAGAGGCTCGGGGGCTGCTCTCGCAACCCGGCTACGGCCAAACCGTGGACAACGTCAACAAACTAGCCTAAAAACTCGGAACCTGACCATGCACTCGGGCTACAATCAGGTCGCATGAGGGAACAACCAGGCCAGCGAAGGCATCACGAAAGGCATTAAGACCTCAGAGGAGTCAAACCACTCCTCCGAGGCCTCGGGGGCTACACCCAGCGGAACAAAGCGTAACCGAGAAAGGCCGGTCCCCTCGCAAAAAAGTGCGGCAAAGCCTCCAAGCGAGTACCAACACTTCCTTTGAGGCTCGGGGGCTACTGTCGGGTACCGTAATTAGTACCCCAACACTCCTAAACATCGCTGGTAACCACCATCAGCACAAGATGTAATGACTGATGGGCACGATTCAGGTCGAGGCTTCGTCTACCGAAGGGACGCGATCTCGCCTCGCCCGAGCCCGGCCTCAGGCGGGAACAGTAGTCCTGGACGAATTCACGCCTCGCCCGAGGGCCTCCTCAAGCGACGGGCGCACCCTCGACTCGCCCGAAGCCCAGCTCGGACAGGCTTCGTTGTGAAGCAACCTTGTCCAAATCGCCTCACCAACCGACCGTATCGCAGGCGCATTCAATGCGGGGATCGCCTGACACCTTATCCTGACACACATGCCTCAGTCGGCAAGGTCGAAGTGACCGCAGTCACTTCGCCCTTTCACTGACCGACCTGACAGGAAAACAGCGCCGCTCGCCCTGCTCCGACTGCTGTGCCACCCACCAGGGTGAGGCTGGCAACAGCCAAGTTCAGCCTCGGGCGCAACAGGAAGCTCCGCCTCGCCCGACCTTAGGCCTCGGCCTCGGAAGGAGGTCTCCGCCTCGCCCGACCCTAGGGCTTGTGGCGGAACTGCCCGAATTATTCCAACTTAAGTGCCTAAGCCCTGCCCTAGAGGCTAGACCACACTTAAATGGGAATAACCCGTCAATCCCTCGGATCTAGTCCGACACGGCCACTGACAGGATCAAGTACCACCATCTCACTCGATGGTGAGTCACAGAGCAAATACAATAAAGCATAAAACCATGCATGTAAGAGTATTAAAATTATTACATCACCATCGGAGTTTTGCAAAAGTAGTCATCATTGTTCGAAGTGCAGCGGAATAAAACTAACGGTAAATAAACAGAGAGATGGGGAAGCCTGTCCCATCACTCCTCATGCTCCTCCTCAGTCGAGGTAGGGTCCCACTCGACAGTCCAACCCGGTGGCAAGATGGACGACCAAGTCACTCCAGCAACCATATCCTCCAGAGAACCTGTAAAATTATGCCACAAGCAAAGCTGAGTATACTAATACTCAGCTAGACTTACCCGGTGTGAGGAGTCTACTCCTCTACCTCTAGACATGCAGCTGTTTGGCTATGGGGTTTGGTTGCCAAAAGCACTAGCTGAGTTTCTAAGTCAAGTTTTAACTTTGTCAATTTAAGTGTGACTCTCTTAAGGCTAAATGTGTACTATCTACTCATACATAGTAGCAAACATTATTAGCAATCAACATCTTATATCAACTCATCATATTTTCACTTGTTACTCAATGTAGCAGCATGGATCAAGCAGTCTCATTAGCTGCGAGAAGCAGACGATTCGAATCGAGTTTTTAAACCTTGCAAGGTAAACCTAAACACACGATGTGGCGAGGCACTCCGTCCCCACACACATCAACCGTCCCCATCGATTCCCCGTCAGCAGATCAGGGCTCACCGCCTTGGCGTACAATGCCTCACTGACCCCGACTGCCGTCGTGTAGTGACCACACTTGTACCCACCATAACCGGAATAGGAGACCACGTCTCAGGTCGCGTGAGGGGATATGTCCACTGCCAGGTTCACTCAGGTACTAGGCTTACCGATTTACCATATTTCTCGGCATATGTTTAGTACGTTCAAACGCTTGACACACGGTACCACACCTTAATCCTTATTCCAATTTTCATCTCGTAGACAACGCATCCCCATGGATCGTTGTCTACAGACCACCATCATTATGATATAAAAATGGATACAATCAATTTCTGACCTCGTGCGAGTGCTAGAAAAATCACTCGACTTCTACCGAGATCCCTAATTAGTAAAGCAGCTACTCGACCTAGCATACTAGTATCCATCTCAAAAAGGAATCCTGAGTTCATGCAACTAGGGTTTCAGTCAACTCCTACACTTAAGTGCACAGTACAAGCCTACAAACATTAAGTGTAGTAAAATAGCATATATAAACGGTTATGCATAAAACCGAGGCTTGCCTTCCAAAGCAGTGGCAGACAGGTCCTCTGGGGCAGGCTCTGGTGCTGGATCTGGGGCTACCTCCTGAGCAGCTCCTTGCTCCGGAACGAGGACGTACTCTCCGTCAACAAGGTTACAGTCTATCGAAATGCAATGAACATGTATGTCATGATTATGCAGGATTTAATAACATTATGCTAAGAGAAGAAAAACTAAGTTAATGAGTAACTTAGGGTTTCCGGGTCATATGTGGCTTTTAATGGTTGATGCTTATCACTTCTAGGTTTAGGTTTTGCTAGGGATAGGCATAGGGAAATTGTATTGCCTCTATATATTTCAGTGGACAAGTTAATAAGGGTTTTAGGATGACACTAGTTCCTCTTATTCATTTTTCCCTTTCTTTATTTCCTATTTAGGGTTTCTAGTGTAGGTTTGAACTACAACAGTGGTCTAATATTTTCCAAAAATTCTGTAAAAATTACAGTGGGTTGCCAAGGGTCATTATAGCCTATTCTAGGAATTTGGGGTTTAAAATAGAAAGGCTATGCTTTAGACAAAAATGACAACAGTTGTGTAAAATGGGCCACTTTACACTATATCTCTTAATTAGGGGTGAGTTCTGCCCTAAGGGTTATTTTTGTTGGCATCTAACAGTAATAATAGGCTTCTGTGCCAAAAATCACAGAAAGCTAAGGGATGGTCATTTAGTTATGATTTTCTAAAGTTAAATGTCAAAAAGGCACTTTCTACTACATTGTTATTTGAAAAATGTCAAACAGCAGATTTCATATTTTTCCTAAGTTCTTATTAACAAAACTTTAATTATCTCAAGGGTTGGGGTGTTTTCACCTTGGGGTTATTTTTGTAGGGTTTTTCTAAGTTTTCCTTGTTTTCTTAAAATAAAAGGTATCCTACTCATTTTATACTAAACCAGGGTATGATAGATTTTTCTAGTGAACTACATTGAATAAGTACTCTAACAAAAATAGGGGTGCCCTCTGGTTCATTATTTATATCACCTTTTCTATTTTTCTTAACCTTAAACATATTGTAAATTAAATGGCAAAAACTAACTTAATGGGTTGGACAGAGAGGTTTAACATTTTTAAACAGGTCAGTAGGTGGATATAAACTTCTCCAAATTTTTCTAACCCTAGTCAAATAGTGCAACTATTTTTATCCCTATTATTTAGCTTTTGGTCAAAATAACAATTAAATCAGAACCTTATAGTTTTCTGTAGTACATAATGGTTTTATATTTTTCCTAAGCAGTTTACATTTTTTAAAGTCTGACAAAATTGGTTTGACCAAATTTGGATGAACTAAACAGAAGTTATGAATTATTAAAGTTTCTGTTCAAATTTAAAAACAGATTTAATAAGGGTTTCCTGGAAAAGCAGTTTACACCGAGGACCCTGGGGTATTTCCAAACTAACTCTCTCAGTTATACCCCTGCGCTACTATTCATTTGAGTCACTGACATCTCACAAAACCCCCCAGACTTCTCTCCTTCTCCCCCGCGGTCCCTCCCTAGGTTTAAACAGTACCCGCAAGATAGAAAAGGGTGGCGCGGCTTACCGGCGGCGAGATAGGTCCGGCGAGGGGCGGGGTTGGCTCGGGGAGGCTCTGGCGGTCACATCGATGTACGACTCGATGGCGGGGATGGCCGGAATCACTCGGTCCACGTGCGCAGGCGGGTGTCTTCGTCGGCGGCGGGTGTGCTGGCCAAATTACGGCGATCTAGTTCAATCCAAGGGCACGGTGAGCTTCACGGGGTGACGTAGAGACTGTGTGCACAAGGAATCGGAAAATGGTTCAGTGGATTACCCGGTCCACGCACTCCGGCGGGGTTGTGAACTCCGGCGACCGTGGACTGGCCTCTCCGGCGAAGCAAGCTTCGATTCCTCGCTCGAGGAGCTTCACTGAGGTGTGCTCACTCGTCTCCGAGGGTCGGACGGGGTTGGGAAAGGCTGGGCTGGCCGATCTACGGCGGCAGGGGCTCGGGTGGCCACGGACACGCCGTATACGGGCAAACGACGGTGAGCTGAGCTCCGGTGAGGTTTGAGCGTGCGCGGAAGAGTGTGGTCGACGCCTGAGCGGGCTTTATAGGTGCGGGCGCGGTCCATGGCGTCGGCTGGCCGTTGGCGCGAAGCCGGGCGCGCGCGGGCGTGCTCTGGCGCACACAGAGCGCGTCGAACACGTGGAGCTTTTATTTAATTTAGTTAAACGTTTGTTTAACCAGTGGCTACTAGAACGACGTTTCAATTTAAAAACCTAATGTAGAAATTCGATTTGCGCATTTATAATTAGTCACCAATATGATTAACTTTAACTGAAATGTTATTTATTAATAATTATTTAGTTTAATCACGTTGTTTATTTATTAGTTTTGCATGTCGGTCCGCGCGTGCCGCGGTGCTGTTTCGCGCACGTCGTCGCGTGTCGTTCGCGAGTGTCGCGCGTGTTGTTCGCACGCGTTGTCGTGTGCCGTTCGCGTGTGTCGTGCGCCTTGTCGCGTGCCGTTCGCGCGTATCGCGCGTTGCGCACATCGTGTTTGCACGTCGTGCGTTGTTAGTTTGTCTCGCTTAAAATCGCTCATATTCATTAAGATACTTGCTTAATTGTTAACTATTAAAATAGTAAGTTAGTGTGGGGGACAGATATCCCCCGGGTCCACTGAAAGGATAAAAGACATCACGAAAGGACCAAGGGCCCAATAGATCGTAAGGTCACTCCTTCATGGGCCTGGGGAGGAACAATCAGTAAAGCAGATCGACGTAAGGCCGGGTTGGTGCAAGCCCGGACGGCCCCACAACGTTGAGCAAGCGGCCACAACAGAAGATCCGACTTTCCCGCATTGGAGCCCCGTACAACGGAACCAGGCGAGGATAAGTCGGCAGAATTATAGGAAGATAGACTCAAACAGTTCACTATCTTTTAGGTGCACATTGTTATCGTATCCACATGTATTGCCTCACGGTCGAATATATAAGGCCTAGGGGAACCCCTTCAAAACGATCGATCCCACTGCTCAGCCATCCACCTCAACTCTCTATGTTCTAGCTTTAGAGAGCCACCTTGTAACTCGTTACATAAAGCACACTCGCCAGGACGTAGGGTGTTACGCATCTCAAAGCGGCCCGAACCAGTAAACACTGTCCATTGTTCCTCGTGCATCTGGCACGAACCATTTAGCTACAGTCGGCGACACCGTCCTACTCCTAAAACACCTTGAGGGGCAACCCCGGGTGTGCGGTCGAACCCAAAACATCGACAGCTGGCGCGCCAGGTAGGGGGTGTGTCGCCGATCTAAGCTAGCTCAATGGCCGTCACCTTCCACACCAAGATCACCCTCCGTCCCGGATCTGTATTCTGCTTTGGAACAATCTCATCCGTAGCAGATGAAGAGGGAACTCTACACCGCATTGCGGATCCGCCAAAGAAGAAGTCTCCTCCAATAAACTCCGAAAATTTCGGAGAAGCACAACCTCCACCTCTCCGAAAAAAGATCGCCTTTAGAAAGCCAGGGGCCGAGGGCCCGCTGACCCGGAGAACTCCACTGTCTACTTCCCCCGACGAAAGAATGGACACAGATCGCAAGGAAGAAAGAGACCAGGAGGAAGCAAGTTGTTCTTTCCGTGCCTCCGCCCTCAAAGGAGAGCGGAAAGAAGATCGCCACGACAGTCGCACCATTCTACCCCGACGTTCTTTTCATCGGGAGAGTGGAGTCGCCCCCCGTCTCCGACGACGAGCCGACCGCGCCCAGAGAAGAACCACCTCAGCGGGAGTCCCATCGACGAAGAAATCGGTGCTGAAACATCCGGCGACATCACGAGGCCGGAGAGCGGGATCCAGAGCAGCCTGTCTCGCGGGACGAGGTCTCAGAGATAGGAGAAACTCCGGAGGAACGCGTCTTCAGAGAACGAAGGAACTCCAGACGGCGCGATCGCCGACGAGTTCAGGAACAAGCCGAGCAGGATGCGAGGCAACGCCGGGAAAATTCACTCTTCGGGCGTAACCTGAATCCCGACTTCGCCCGAGCCATGAACACGCCAAGTGAAGTCGGAGGAGTACTAGCTCGGATAGCTGATGGACTCCCTCGGACTCCTGACGTCGAGGGCTATCGACGCCTGTTCACCCAAGCAGCCAACCATCTTCTACCTCTCGCTCACCCGCCGAACGATCTGCGACACGCCATCAACAGTCGCCGGGACGCACGAAGCTCCATTAATGCTTCGCGTGAACGACGGCATGAGAACGAGATCCGCCGCCGGGAGGAGTATGACAGGGATCATGGCATCCCAGCTTGGAGTCAGGCCACCAAAACCGAGTCAACGACGGCCTCG